>NC_072421.2:66572500-67197500 GCF_028858775.2 Pan troglodytes
CTCAGATTACATGGGATTTAACTTGATGTGTCTGCTTCCCCTTCTGGATTGTGAACTCTTTGATGACAATGAACAGCTTTTATCCATGTTTGTATTCCCAAGGCTTAGCCCATGCCTTATTGAATTGATTTTTTGAAAGGCTGATTGAAAAAAATAATCTTTACTAAGAAACTATGGAAAAACAAGAAAGTCTCAGAAAGTTAGTACAGTTGATTGTATTACAGCATCATCAAAACTATGAAGAAAGAAATGATTTTGGTTGTTTCTCAAAATGTTAAACACAGAGTCACCATATGATCTAGTAATTCCACTCCTAGGTTTATACCTGACAGAAATAAAAATACACAACCACACGAAAGCTTGTACACAAATGTTTATAGCAAGGTTTTTCATAATATCCAAAGGAAACAACCCAAATGTCCATTAATTGAGGAACTAATAAACAACATGTGGTATATTCATACAATGAAATAGTATTTTGCTAGGAAAAGGAATGAAGTACTGATACATGCTACAACATGGATAACCTTGAAATTGTGCTAAGTGAAGCCAGACACAAAAGGCCACATACTGTATTACTCAATTTTAATGAAATGTTCAGAATAGGCAAATTTATAAAGACAGAAAGTAGGTTAATGGTTACATAGGGCTTGGGGTGGAGTGCGGTCAAATGCGAGTGACTGCTAATAGGTACAAAATTTATTTTGGGGGCAATGAAATGCTCTCAAATGTGGTAGTGATGATGATCACACAAATTTGTGAATATACTAAAAACCATTATATTGTACACTTTAAAGTGGTGAACTTCATGATGCTTAAATTTTATCTCAAGAAAACTGTTTAAAGAATAAAGAAAAAAAGAAAAAACCTTAGAAAAAAGCTTGGAAGGAACTACACCAAAAGGTCGACAAGTGGCTAACTTTGGTTTGTGGGATTTTGTGAAGGTGATTGTTATTCTTTTCTTTTCTTCTGCTTTAGAGTGTCTTCTAATATACTCTATGATGAATGTGTATTATTAAAAACAGACACTTCATGTTTTAAAATATGAAGGAGGAGGGGAGAGAGGAGAATTAACATGTTCTGAGTACCTACTGTGTACTAGCTAGGTGAATCCTTATAGCATTCCTGTGAGGTTGCTATTTTTATTTCAATTTCACCAGTGTGATAGGGACAAATGAGATGTGAAGATTCACTGTCTTCCATTCTCTTCCCCCTTCTAAGAAGCTTCTTGGGTTTTCTTGCTTGATTTGGGGCCTTTAGATTTGTTTTACTGGTGATGACTAAAGGAAGATTCAAAGGGGCCTTGAAAGGCTGGACTGGCCATAAAAGCAGACTGACCAGAAGAAGAAAAGAAAGGATCTGGGGAAAGATTAGAGGAGGGTGTGGAAACAGAAGAGGCGGCCAGGGCTGAAAGTAGGTAGAATTAGCTTTGTAGTGTAGACGGGGAGGACTTGCAGTGGTGCCTGGCTCTTTTTATCATTTTGACCTCCACTCAGACATGGCCTCCTCAAGGGCACCTCCATGCCTGTCTCTAAAGGACCCCCACTCACCTCTGTCTCCATCTCTTTCTATCTCATTACCCTGTGTCAGTCTCTCCAGAGTATTTACTACTATCTGAAAGTGTTCTCATCACTGACTAATTTCTTTTCTGTCATCTCTCTCTGGGACATGAGTGTCTTTATATAGCCAGAACCTTCTCTGGCTTGTTTGCTGCTGTATTGCAGGGCTGAGAAAAACATCTGAAAACATTGTAGTGTTCAAACAGTTAGAATAGCTGTTGCTGTTGTCATTCATCCACTCCCCTCCCCTCACTTACCTCCACTCAAATGCCTGCCATTCATCCTTCAAAGCCCAACACCCAGCAATGCCTAGAACTCAAACCTGTAGCCTCAAAGTGAGCTCCTGACCTTGGCACATGAGCCCTCCTCAACTACTCCCACATCTCTCTCGCCTTTCCAGTTGGATGATAAGCTCTTTGATGCCAGGGTCTGTTTCTCATATTTCATTTCAATACATTTTACTGAGCTTTTTTTCTTGTGTGTGTGTGTGTCAGAGAGTAAACACATGAAGAAAATGACAACTTTAGACTATGATAAGTGTTATGATGAAAATAAAACAAGAAATGACCTAAATAATGATTAGAGTTGGGGGAGTGGCAATGTTAGCCTGGATGATTGGAGAAGGTTCCCTGAGGAGGTGGCAATTGAACTGAGACCTGAATGAGGAGATATGAATAGCTTTCTATATCTCCCACAATGCCTTGCATACGTTATGTGGTACACACTATATATTTGCTGGTTGGCTGAGCATGGAGTCTCAGGGACAGAAGGTTCCTTAAAGGTTTTCTAATCCAGGTCCAGGCCTACATAGGTTTAATTTCCCAACAGTAGGACACTGCCCTCAAGTGGTACAATCGGCCTCAAGGTCGCCAAAGTTTCCCACTGGAGGAGGTCCTCAAGACTCCCTTATGGATAGCTGCAGAACTAGCATTTTCTAGGCACCTGCTGTGTGCCTGAAACTTTTATACCCAGTATCTTACTTAACCCTTATCTGGTGGTACTATTATCATTCCCATCTGAAAGATAAGGCAAACTCAGAGAGTTTATGTAACTTACCTAAGGCCAAGCTGCCAGCAAGAGTGTAGTGAATTGTCTGACTACAAAGCTGGTGCCTCTTCCTACCATTCTTTGCTCCCTTAATTCTGAAGTTTAAACTACCCTGTTCAGGCTTTAGAAGTTCTTTGAGATTCCCAACCTCAGAACTGCCTTGGTTTCCTTGGGCCTTTCTCACTGGAGATATCAGCTCAGCCTATTCCACCTAGTGACCCTATAGAGATGTGAGGTTCCACTGTCTTTATTTTTCATGATTATAACATGAGGACTGAGATATTGTGTGACCCAAAATGCCCCTGGCTGGACATTCCCATACCTCACTCAGGCTTCCTTCGCCAAATTTGGACTCGCTCTTATTTCGTGTGTGTGTGTGTGTGTGTGTGTGCACGCGCCTGGTCTCCAGGCAAAAAGGTCATTTCAATCCCCTGCATTGTGACCTTTTCTCTTCCCCATCTATCACTGAATCTGCTGGGCCTGTTCCACCTCCCGTTTTATCTCTCCTGTGGGCCAACGCAAGGGATTTACTCTTTCATATCCCAGAGAAGATCCTGCAGATCTCCTATACTTCCTCCCTCTCTCTGCCTCCTTCACAGTCACAGGGCCTGAGCCTGCTGCCAAGAGGTAGAAACAAGAGAGCAGGGGCTTGGGCCTCTCTGGGATTCTTTGGGGCAGCCTGTTGTGAGAGGCGCATGCCCTCGTGTGTTCACATCATGTAAATTCAGGCTAAAATTAGAGGCCTATGGCCTTGCTGTTGGACCCTTCTCCATGACCTGGCCAAGGATCCTAGCTTTTGCCTCTGCCTGTGCCATCGTCTCTCTGGCATTTGAATCAACCTAGGTCTTGGGAACTTTATCTCAGTCTCACTCCAAAAGTAACTCCTTTTGGTCTGGCCATTCTCTCTCTCTCTCTTTTTTTCTCTCTCTCTCTTTCTCTCTCTCTCTCTCTCTTTCTCTCTCTCTCTCTCTCTTTCTCTCTCTCTCTCTCTCTCCTGTAACTATGGAACAATGATAATAGCCACTCTTTGTTATACATGTCAGGAGATTTATATGCATTAGCTCATTCAATCTGCACAACACCCTGGTAGGTAAGTGTTACTTTCTTGGCCTATAGTAGGCACTTAATGAATGAATGAATGATATCTCCCCAATTCGTCACAGATCAAACAGAAGCTCAGGGAGAATCACACAGGTAATAAGAGACAGATATAAAATAGAAACCCAAGTCAGTTTGACCTCAGAGCCAGGGCTCCCAACAGCTATATTAGGATGCTTCTAACACTACTGAGGCTCCTTAAATCCCAATCCCCAGGTTTATCTGAGGGGAAAACTGAGGGTTGTGGTTAGCTATGCTGGGTTTCAAGTTAGACAGCTAGTAAGGAGGCACCATACCTTCCTAGCTGTGTGAATGTGGGCAAATTACTTAACTTCTCTGTACCACAACTTTTTTGTTGGCAAATGATAGTATTTATAGTAAACAACTCAGAGGGTTGGGCCACTTTAATGAGATAATGTACATAAAGGATTTAGTATGGGGCTTGACACATAGCAATTGCTCTGCCCCTTGCTCTTCACCCCATATCCTCAACCCCTTTCTCCATTCTAGTGAGGCGAATGGTAGCCACCAAAAAGATATGGCCATGTTCTAAATCTTGGACATGTGAATCCTGGAACCTGTGAGTGTTTGCTTATTTGGAAAAAGCATTTTTGCAGATGTGATTAAGTTAACAATCTTGAGATGAAGAGATCATCATGGGTTATCTGTGTACATCCTAAATCCAATGACAAGTGTCATTGTTAGAGAGAGGCAAAGGGAGATTTGTGTATCACAGTATCTAAGTATTATTTTGGATTTGGGGTTTTTTTTTTGAGACAGAGTCTCCCTCTGTTGCCCAGGCTGGGGTACAGTGCTGCAATCACAGCTCACTGCAGCCTCAACCTCCCATGTTCATGTGATCCTCCCACCTCAGCCTGCCAAATAGCTGGGACTACAGGTGCATGCCACCATGCCTGGCTAATTTTTAAAATTTTTTTGTAGAGAGAGTGGTCTCTATGTTGCCCATGCTGGTCTCGACCTCCTGAGCTCAAACAGTATTCCTACCTCAGCCTCCCAAAGTGCTGGGATTATAGGTGCAAGCCACTGCCCCCTGCCATATCTACGTATTACTTACTTCACATCATAATATTTAATTTTCTGGATATTAGAAGAAGAGTAGATATCATGCAAGGACTTTACCTCCTCTTCTGGGGAAGGGGTTAGTGCATTTTTGGTTGTATGCAGGATAGTTGTATCATGTCAGGTGGAATTGTTATTTTATTTATTTGGAGATTAAGTACAATTTAAGGAGATGTATATGGGTGCCAAGTTGACAAGGGGTGGACTTGTGATTGTTAATTTTATGTGTCCACTTGACTAGGCCATGGGTTGTCCAGATACTTGGTCAAACATTATCTTGGGTATGTCTGTAAGGGTGCTTTGGATGAGATGAACACTTAAATAGGTAGACTCAGTGAAGCAGATTGCCCTCCATAATGTGGATGAGACTCATTCAGTGACTGAAAGCCTAAATAGAAAAAAAGGCTGACCCTCCTCTTAGTAACAGATAATTATCTTGCCTGATGGTCTTCAAACTGGGACATTGGCTCTTCCTGGTTCTGCAGCAGCCTGCGGGCTTTAAGACTCAAATTGGGACACTGCTGTTGCAGATTTTGGACTCACCATGCACCCTAATCACATGAGCTGATTCCTTATAATAAATCAGTCTCTCTTGCACGCATGATCTCTCACCAATTGTTTCTCTGGTGAACCCTGACTGATACAAGGAAATAATGCTTCCCAATTCATTCTGTGAAGTATTATCCTGATAGCAGAACCAGACAAAGACATTAGAAGAAAAGAAAACTACAGACCAAACTGTATCCAGTAACATAGAAAAAGGATTAAACACCATGAACAAGTGAGATTTATCCCTATAATACAAAGTTTGTTGAACACCCAGTAATCAATCAATGTAATAAATCATATTAACAGAATAAAGGGCAAAAATCACATAATCATATGAATAGACACAGAAGAAGCATTTGATAAAATCCAACATCTTTTCATGTTTTTTTAAAAAACTCCACTAACTAGGGTGAGAAGGGAATTTCCTCAACCAGATAAAGAGCATCCACAAAAAAACAAACAAACTAACAACAAAAAACACAGCTAACATCGAACTTAACTGTGAAAGACAGTTCTTTTCCCCTAAGTTCAGGAACAAGACAAGGATGGCAGTTCTCACCACTTCTATTCAACATTTTATTGGAGAAGCTAGCCAGGGCAATAAAGCAAGAAAAATAAATAAAAGGCATCTAGATAACAAAGGAAGAAGTAAATATTTATCTTTATTTGTATATAAGTGCATAAACAATCCTAAGGAATTTACTAAAACCTAATAAAAGAAACAAGTTAGCCAAAGTCGTAAGATACAAGATCAATGTACAAAAAATATGTGTATTTTAAACACTAGCAATGAACAATCTGAAATGAAATTAAGAAAACAATTTTATTTATGATAACAGCAAAAAGAATACTGAAAAATAAAATTAATAAAAGTGCAAGACTTATACTCTGAAAGCTACAAAACATTAACAAAAATTAAAGAAGATCTAAATATATGGAAAGTCATCCTCATTATTCATAAAATGGAAAACTTAATATTTTAAATATAATCTCCAAATTGAACTACAGATTCAATGCAATCCCTATTAAAATCCCAGATGGCTTGTGTTTTGCAGATTTAATAAGCTAAAATTTATATGGAATGCAAGGAACCCTGAATAAGCAAAACAATCTTGAAAAAGAAAATCAAAATTGGAGGCCTCTCACATCCTGATTTCAAAACTTACTATAAAGCCATAGTAATCAAGATACTGTCATATACACTTAAAGACAGATATATAGTACAGATGTATAGATGTAAAGTGGAATACAATTGAGAGTCCAGAAATAAACCTTCATACTTATGGTCAACTGATTTTCAACAAGTATGCTAAAACAATTCAATGGAGTAAGAAAAGTCTTTCCAACAAAGGTGCTGGGACATCTGTATTTCCACATGTAAAGAAATGAAGTTGGATCTCTACCTCACACTATATACAAACATTAACTCAAAATGGAACAAAGACCTAAATGTAAGAGCTAAAACTATAAAACTCTGAGAAGAAAATATAGGGGGAAATATGCATGACCTCATATTTGGCAATGGATTCTTATATATAATACCAAAGCATAAAAACAAAAAAGAAAATAGATAAATTCAACTTCATCAACATTTAAAATTTTCATGCTTTAAAAGGACACTATCAAACAAGTGAAAAACTCATACAACAGAAGAAAATATTTGCAAATAATATACCTGATAAGGAACTTGTATCCATAAAGTGTTAAGAACACTTACAACTCAACAATTAAAAACTGAGTTAAAAATTAAAATAAATTAGAGTATTAAATTAATAATTCAGTAGAATATTTCATAGACGCTTCTCCAAGGAAGATATAAAAATGGCCAATAGGTACATGAAAACTTTCTAAATGTCATTATCAGGGAAATGCAAGTCAAATCCACAATGAGATACCAGTTCATACCCACTAGGATAACTACAATCAAAAAGATAGAAAATAACAAGTGTTGGGGGAGAATGTGGAGAAATTGGAACCCTCATACATTGCTGGTGGGAATGTGAAATGGTACATTCACTTTGCAAAGGAGTTTACAGTTTCTCAAAAAGTTAAACATAGAATTGCCATATGACCTAGCAATTCTACTCCTAGGTGTATAACCATGAGAAATATAAACATATATGTCCACACAAAAAATTGTACATATACGTTCATAGCAGCATAATTGATAATAGACAAAAGGTGGAAGCAATCCAGATGTTCATCAAGTGATGAATTACTAAAAATTATATGGTCTATCAATGCAATGGAATATTATGTGGCAATAAAAAGGAACAAATTACTGACACATGCTACTACATGGATGAACCTCAAAATGGGATGCTAAGTGAAATAAGCCTGTCACAAAAGACCACATAGTGTGTGTGTGTATATATATATATATAAATATATATAAATATATAAATATATATATAAATATATATATATAAAATGTTCAGAATAGGCAAATCTATTGAGACAGAAAGTAGATTAATAGTTTCCAGAGGATAGGGAGAGAAAGGAATGGGAATGGTTGGTGACTGCTAATGGATAGGAGTTTTTTGGAGGAGGGTGAAAGATTCTGAAATTAGATAACAGTGATGTTTATACAACTATACGCATCTAAAAACTATTGACTTGTACACTTTTAAGGGGGCAGTCTGGGCACAGTGATTCACGCTTGTAATCTCAGCACTTTGGAAGGTCAAGGTGGGAGGTTCGCTTGAGCTTAGGAGTTCGAGACCAGCCTGGGCAACATGGCAAAACTCCATCTCTACAAAAAAATTTTTAAAAATAAGCTGGGCATCAGCCTTGCTAGAGATCTAGACAACCCAATACAAGAAGCTCAAAGAACACCTGGGAAATTTATCCCAAAAAGATCATTGCCCAGGAACATAGTCATCAGGTTGTCTAAAGTCAAGACAAAGGAAAAAATCTTAAGAGCTGTGGGGCAAAAGCATCAGGTAACCTATAATAGAAAACTGGCTGGGCACGGTGGTTCACACCTGTAATCCCAGCACTTCGGGAGGCTGAGGTGGGCAGATCATGAGGTCAGGAGTTTGAGACCAGCCTGGCCAATATGGTGACACTCCATCTCTACTAAAATACAAAATTTAGCCAGGCGTGGTGGTGCATGCCTGTAGTCCCACCTATTTGGGAGGCTGAGGCAGAAGAATCGCTTGCACCCGGGAGGTGGAGGTTGCAGTGAGCCAAGATTCTACCATTGCACTCCAGCCAGGGTGACAGAGTGAGACTCTGGCAAAAAAAAAAAAAAAGAAAAAAAAGAAAAACCCAATCAGATTAGCTGCAGATTTCTCAGCAGAAACACTACAAGCTAGAAGGCATTGGGGCCCCATCTTTAGCCTCCTTAAACAAAATAATTATCAGCCAATAATTTTGTATCCAGCAAAACTAAGCTTCATAAATGAAGGAAAGATGCAGTCTTTTTCAGACAAACAAATGCTGAGACAATTCACCACTACCAAACCAGCACTATAAGAACTGCTAAAAGGAGCTCTAAATCTTGAAACAAATCCTCGAAATACACCAAACCAGAACCTCCTTAAAGTATAAATCAAACAGGACCTGTAAAACAAAAACACAATGAAAAAAATAAAAACAAGTTATTCAGGCAACAAATAGCCAGTGAATAGAATAGTACCTCACATCTCAATACCAACGTTGAATGTAAATGACCTAAATGCTCTACTTAAAAGACAGGGACTGGCAGAATGAATAAGAATTCACCAACCAAGTATCTGCTGTCTTCAAGAGATTCACCTGACACATAAGGACTCACAAAAACTTAAGGTAAAAGGGTGGAAAAAGATATTCTATGCAAATGGACAGCAAAAGTAAGCAGTGGTAGCTATTCTCATGTCAGAGAAAACAAACTTTAAAGCAACAGCAGTTAAAAAAGACAAAGAGGGACACTATATAATGATAAAAGGACTTGTCCAATAGGAAAATATCATAATCCTAAATATATATGCACCTAACACTGGAGCTCCCAAATTTATAAAACAATTACTACTAGGCCTAAGTAATGAAATAGACAGTAACACAGTAATAGCGGGGGACTTTAATATTCCACTGACAGCACTAGACAGGTCATTAAGACAGAAAGTTAACAAAGAAACAATGGACTTAAACTACACCCTACAACAAATGGACTTAACAGCTATTTACAGAACACTCTACACAACAACTGCAGAATATACATTCTATTCATCAGCACATGGAACATTCTCCAAGATAAACCATACGATAGGCCACAAAACAAGTCTCAATAAATTTAAGAAAATTGAAATTATATCAAGTATTCTCTCAGACCACAGTGGAATAAAATTGGAAATCAACTCCAAAAGGAACCTTCAAAACCATGAAAATACATGGAAATTAAATAACCTGCTCCTGAATTATCATTTGGTCAAAAATGAAATCAAGATAGAAATGAAAAAAATATTTAAACTGAAAGATAATAGTGACACAACCTATCAAAACCTCTAGGATATAGTGAAGACAGTGCTAAGAGGAAAGTTCATAGCATTAAATGCCTACATCAAAAAGTCTGAAAGAGCACAAACAGACAATCTAAGGTCACACCTCAAGGAACTAGAGAAACAAGAACAAACCAAACCCAAACCTAGCAGAAGACAAGAAATAACAAAGATCAGAGCAGAACTAAATAAAATTGAAACAAGAAAACCCCAAAACATAAATGAAACAAAAAGCTGATTCTTTGAAAAGATAAATGAAATTGATAGCCCATTAGTGAGATTAACCAAGAAAAGAAGAGAGAAGATACAAATAAGCTCAATTAAAAATGACACAGGAGATACTACAATCGATACCACAGAAATACAAAAGATCATTCAAGGTTACTATGAACACCTTTATGTGCATACACTAGAAAACCTAGAGGAGATGGATACATTCCTGAAAATATACAACCCTCCTAGATTAAACCAGGAAGAAATACAATAGCAGACCAATAACAAGCAGCGAGACTGAAATGGTAATTTGAAAAATTGCCAACAAAAAAAGGTCCAGGACCAGACAGATTCACAGCTGAATTCTATGAGACATTCAAAGAAGAACTGGTACCAAGTCTATTGACACTATTCCAAAAGATAGAGAAAGAAGAAATCCTCTCTAAATCATTCTATGAAGCCAGTATCACCCTGATACCAAAACCAGGGAAGGACATAACAAAAAAAGAAAACTACAGACCAATATCCCTGATGAACATAGATGTAAAAATCCTCAATAAAATACTAGCTAACCTAATCCAACAGCATATCACGAACATAATGTACCATGATCAAGTGTGTTTCAGACCAAAGATGCAGGAATGGTTTAACATATGCAAGTCAATAAATGTGATACATCACATAAACAGAATTAAAAATAAAAGTCACATAATCATCTCAATAGATGCAGAAAAAGCATCTGACAAAATCCAGCATCACTTTATGATAGAAACCCTCAGGAAAATCAGCATAGAAGGGACGTAACTTAAGATAATAAAAGCCATCTACCACAAACCCACAGCCAACATTATACTGAATGGGGAAAAGTTGAAAGCGTTCCTCCTGAGAACTGGAACAAGACAAGGATGCTCACTCTCACCACTTCTATTCAACATAGTACTGGAAGTCCTAGCCCGAGCATTCAGACAAGACAAAGAAATAAAGGGCATCTAAATCAGTAAAGAGGAAGTCAAACTGTCTCTCTTTGCTGATAATATGATGGTTTACCTAGAAAAACCTAAAGACTCCTCCAAAAAGCTCTCAGAACTGACAATGAATTCAGCAAAGTTTCAGGATACAAAATTAATGTTTACAAATCAGCAGCTCTGCTATACACCAACAGCGATCAAGCTGAGAATAAAATCAGGAACCCAATCCCTTTTACAATAGCTGTAAAAAAATATATATTTAGGAATATACCTAACCAAGGAGATGAAGGACCTCTATAAGGAAAACTACAAAACACGGCTGAAAGAAATCATAGCCGACACAAACAAATGATAACACATCCCGTGCTCATAGATGGGTAGAATCAATATTGTGAAAATGACCATAATGCCAAAAGTAATCTACAAGTTCAATGCAATTCCCATCAAATACCACCATCATTCTTCACAGAACTAGAAAAAAGAATACTAAAATTTATATGGAACCAAAAAAGAGTCCACATAGCCAAAGCAAGACTAAGCAAAAAGAACAAATATGGAGGCATCACATTACCTGACTTTAAACTATACTATAAGGCCATAGCCACCAAAACAGCATGGTACTGGTATAAAAAAGGCACTTAGACCAATGGAACAAAATAGAGAACCCAAAACAAAGTCAAATACTTAAAGCCAACTGAAGTTCGACAAAGCAAACAAAAATATAAAGTAGGGAAAGGATACCCTATTCAAGAAATAGTGCTGGGATAATTGGCAAGCCACAGGTAGAAGAATGAAACTGGATCCTCATCTCTCACCTTATACAAAAATCAACTCAAGATGGATCAAAGACTTAAATCTAAGACCTAAAACCATAAAAATTCTAGAAGATAGCATTGGAAAAACCCTTCTAGACATTGGCTTAGGCAAAGACTTCATGACCAAGAACCCAAAAGCAAATGCAACAAAAACAAAGATAAATAGATGGGACTTAATTAAACTAAAAGGCTTCCACACAGTAAAATAAATAATCATCAGAGTAAACAGACAACCCACAGAGTGGGAGAAAATTTTCACAAACTAGGCATCCAACAAAGGACTAATATCCAGAATCTACTAGGAGCTCAAACAAATCAGCAAGAAAAAACAAACAACCCCACGAAAAAGTGGGCTAAGGACATGAAGAGACAATTCTCAAAAGAAGGTATACAAATGGCCAACAAACATATGAAAAAATGCTCAACATCACTAATAATCAGGGAAATACAAATCAAACCCACAATGCAATGCAATACCACCTTACTCCTGCAAGAATGGCCATAATCAAAAAATAAAAAAATAAGAGATGTTGGCTTGGACGCAGTGAACAGGGAACACTTTTACACTGCTGGTGGGAATGTAAACTAGTACAGACACTATGGAAAACAGTGTGAAGATTCCTTAAACAACTAAAAGTATAACTACCATTTAATCCAGCAATCCCACTACTGGGTATCTATCCAGAGGAAAAGAAGCCATTATATGAAAAAGACTCTTACACATGCATGTTTATAGTGGCACAATTCACAATTGCAAAAATATGGAGCCAGCCTAAATGCCCATCAACCAACGAGTGGATAAAGAAAATGTGATATATATATCACATTGTATATATATATACATACACCATGGAATACTACTTAGCCATAAGAAGGAACAAAATAATGGCATTCACAGCAACCTGGATGGAGTTGGAGTCCATTATTCTAAGTGAAGTAACTCAGGAATAGAAAAACAAACATCGTATGTTCTCACTCATAAGTGTGAGCTAAGCTATCAGGATGCAAAGGCCTGATAGGACTTTGGGAACTCAAGGAAAGGGTGGGAGTGGGCTGAGGTATAAAGGACTAAACATTGGGTACAGTGTACACTCTTAGGGTAATGGGCGCACCAAAATCTCAGAAATCACCATTAAAGTTATTAAACTTTTTCATGTAACCAAACACCACCTGTTCCCCCAAAACCTATTGAAATAAAAAAAATATGGGAACAACAGACACTGGGGTCTACTAGAGGTGGGGAGAAAGGGAGGGGGGCAAGAGCTGAAAAGCTACCTGTAGGGTACTGTGCTCACTACTTGTGATGGGTTCAATCATACCCCAAACCGCAGTATCATGCACTATTCCTTTGTAACAAACCTACACATATACCCCTTGATTCTAAAATGAAAGAGAAAAGAAAAACAAAAGGACAATGTGGTATCAGTACAAAGACAGAAAAATAGAGCAATGGAATAGAATAGAGTCCAGAAACAGACCCACACATATATGAATAACTGATTTTTTACATTATCAATATTCCTTGCAAGATGAGACTATAAAATACATCTTGGTCACTCTGTCTTGTGCCAGCTACCATGTCATGAGTAACTCTTGGGAGATCCCCATGTGGCAAGGTACTGAGGTCTCTTCCCAACAACCATGTGAGTGGGCTTGGAATCCCCTAGCCTCACTCAAGCCTTCGGATGGCTCTATCCTCAGCCAAGTTTGACCAAAACCTCGTGAGAGAGTTGGAACCAGAACCTCTCAGCAAAGCCACTACTAAATTCCTGCTCCTCAGAAACTGTGTGACATAATAAATGTTTGCTGTTTTAAGGCAAAAAAAAAAAAAAAAAAAAGCTAGACATGGTGGTGCACAACTGTAGTTCCAGCTGCTCAGGAGGCTGGGGTGGGAGGATCACTTGAACCCAGGAGATGAAGGCTGCAGTGAACTGTGATCACTCCACTGCATGCTAGCTTGAGTGACAGAGCTAAGACTCTGTCTCCAAAAAGGGGGCAAATTTTATGGTATATAAATTACATTGCAATAAAACTGTTATAAAGTAACAAACAGGCTGGGTGCAATGGCTCATGCCTGTAATCCCAGCATTTTGGGAGGCCGAGGCAGGTGGATAACCTGAGGTCAGGAGTTCGAGACCAGCCTGGCCAACATGGTGAAACCCCATCTCTACTGAAAATACAAAAATTAGCCAGGCTTGGTGGTACACGCCTGTAACCCCAGCTACTCGGGAGTCTGAGGCAGGAGAACTGCTTGAACATGGGAGGCGGAGGTTGCAGTGAGCTGAGATTGTGCCACTGCATTCCAGCCTGGGCTACAGAGCAAGACTCCATCTCAAAAAAATAAAAAATAAAAAATAAAAAAACCCACCACCAAAACCAAAAATGAACAATCTGAAAAACAGTAACATAATAAAAATAATGGCCGGGTGCGGTGGCTCACGCCTGTAATCCCAGCTCTTTGGGAAGCCAAGGCGGGCGGATCACCCGAGATCGGGAGTTTGAGACCAGCCTGACCAACATGGAGAAAACCTGTCTCTACTAAAAATACAAAATTAGCCAGGAGAGAAGCATGCCTGTAATCCCAGCTACTCAGGAGGCTGAGGCAGGAGAATCGCTTGAACCCGGGAGGCAGAGGCTGCAGTGAGCTGAGATGGCACCACTGCACTCCAGCCTAGGCGACAGAGGGAGACTCCATCTCAAATAATAATAATAATAATAATAATAATAATAATAATAGTAGTAATAATAATAATATTAATAATAATAGTAGTAGTAGTAATAATAATAATAATAATAATTTGGGCTCTAGACCTCAGAAAGTTCCAACAAAAATGAACATTCTTAATATGTAAGTTGTTCTTACAAGTTAATTTTAAAAATCACAAAAGCAAAGGAGACAAATACCCAAAGATGAGACTAGACACAAATGGCTAATAAATATGTGAAGAGATCAAAAAGACAGCGAATAACGGCTATGACCTCCAGGTCGCTTGCTATATAAATGTCTCACTCATTTAACCCTCACACCATCCTATGAAGTAGGCTCTCAGGTTCTTGCAGGGAATGCCGCAGACTACTCAGGACTGTGTATCACCTTGTCCCACTCATGGTTCTCTCCTGACCTGCAGTGGTGGAGTGTGCCCCCACAATGCCCATCTGGGCACCATTGACTCCAGTGGCCTGACTTAATCCAAGGGGTCACTGAAGGTATCAAGAGAATTCACTGGACTGCACACTTTCAGGCAAGACTCCTGGAAACATTATTTCCAGAAGTGGGAGTTTTGCTATATGCTAGGTGGCAGCACCTGAGCCCATCTTCCCTAATGAGCTCCTGGAGTGCAAATATTCTGTGTGGCAGGCTACGTGCAATATGTGCACACCCATCAGCCTTAGCAATTGGCCGGGCTGATAGGGAAGTTGTCAGCTGCTGATGGAAGCTGAGTTGCCCAGCGAGGGCACGCACACCCCTATGAGGAAGACCACTGTGCTCATGCCCAGCAGTGGACCCTGGAAGGCCCTGCTGGCAGGGCTGAGATTTCCTGCAGGAAGCTGTTCCGTACTGCACCAACTGGAGGAAAAATGGGTAATCACAGTCACAGACTCCTGGACCTTATTGCCTAGCTGTAGCAATTTCAGCCTGGACATTTTTAAAAGCAGGTGTTACGAATCATCCCCTTTGGACATAAAACCCCTTAATAAAGTGTCCACGGAAAGTCCATCCTGAAACCTGCAAGCTCGGGTCCTTGCAGAATAGGCCTGGGAACCTGACTGGGCTGCCTGCTTTTCAGGGTTATCAACTCCAAGCCAGGGCCTCATTAAAACACGAATGGTAGGAGCAGGCAAGGGAAGGAGAGGAGGGTTGGAACACCTCAGACCCCCACAGTGGGCTCTTTTCCTTACTAGCCAGAGCAGACTCTTCACACCGACTACTAAGAACTGAGTGACTGAAAGAGAGTCTCAGGTGAGTGGCTTCCATGGGGAGGGGAGAAGGTAAGGGGGACCTGCCTCAGTTTCCTCCAAGATCACCAGGTTGGAGAGAGACAAAATGTCTCAGGGAGCCATGCACAAGAGTGAGGGTGGGGTTGGTGAGCCCTCTACTCAAACGTGCGTGTTGGTTTGGGATTGGTGGCTAACTGGACATGGCATGTGGTGAGGGGAAGTGACTTGAGTGTCTCTCTCATCTCTTTAAGTCTCAGGTCCTGGAACCTGCCAGGGTCAGGGGAGGCCCAGCAGTGTTTGTGAACTGGACTCACCTATGCTTATTCCTGGGAGAGACTGGCAGGATCTCTGTTGGAATCTCCCTCTTCGGTCCTGGATTCTTGACTTTTTCATGCATCTGATGTCTGTAGGAGTGTCCTAATTAGCTATAGCCTCTGTGTGTGACAGGATCTGGGAGACTGCTCATCTGGCCTGGGCAATCTGTCCTTCTGTCAAATGGTGAAACCAGAGAAGACTTTCCCTGAGATGAGGAGAGGGGAGCAGGAGGAAGGATGCAGAGCTAGTCCCTCCATGTTCCATGGAGCATACAAGTCTTTGCTGTGGCCAACACCATTCCTTGACATCAGGGGCTGAGCTGCAGTCATCTCCGTGTCCCTCCCAGGAATAAAGGCTGTGTCTGGCATGTGGCTGATGTAGATACTTGTGGCTTGGAGCCAGAGAGACCTGCATAAAACTTTGGGTTCTGTTGCTTACTGGATGGGAGACACTATTTCAGTCACTTGGCTTCTGAGTGCACCAGTTTCCTCGTCTGTATATAGAATGAGTTTCTTATGAGAAAACGGATACAAACAATCTGGAATGTAGTAGGTGCTCAATAAATAGTGGCTGTCACTACCACTACCGCTGCCATCATCACCATCACCATTAGCATCTGTGGAGTGCCTCCTGTATGCCCATCCTTATGCTTGGCCTTGATGCAGAAAGATAAAGGAGAAGCAGTCAGTGGTTTCTGCCCCAGGTTAGTATCTAGTGAGACAGCTAAGATGTACACAAATAATGAAAATCCAAGTGGAGATCTCGGGCAGTACAGTCAGAATATGGAGCTCAAAGAGAGGAACAGTCCCTGTGGGCTAGGGCCTTCCAGGAAGGCTGTCCAGAGGAGGTGGGTGCTCAGGCAGGCCTGAATAGATTAACTTCCAGTGTCTGGAGGGAGGATAGGGAGAAACGAGGGCGTTCCTGGCTTAGCTCAGCCCAGGCCAGCACCGGAAGCTGGCCGTGTCCCGGTCTTCTGTTCGGCTGCTGGGGGTGAGGCTCAGTGCTGGTTCAGCTTTAGGGATGCAAATACTTAGCTGGCCACCAGAGGTCGACAGAGTTTGAGAAATAGGCAGGCTACCTGGGAGCGGAAAAGATTGCTTGGGGACTCCACCACTTTGATTCAATAACCTGTCTCTTTTCCTCACCTCTTTGACTGCCTCTTTTCCTCACCTCCAAGATCACACCCTCTCCCTCCCTGGTCTTTGGAGCCCTAATTCCTTCAGGCACTAAGTTAGTGCAGAAGCTCCCAAACTTCCTGTATTCTGCACCTCTGCCAGGGACACCGATCCCAGGAGGAAAGTTCCCTCCCTCTCCACACCCCACCCTTCCCAGTTAAGGCAGGGGCTGCCGCAGGCTCTGCTTTGTGTCCTGGAGAAAGGCTGTGGAAGAAAAACAAGCCAGGCCAGGGAGATTGATGTTCCTCTGAGGGGCTGGCTTCCTGGCGAGGAAGATGCTGAGTGGTTTGTCAATGGAGGTTTGTCAGGGCCTCAGCCTCACCCCAACACTTCTTTGGGCAGCCCTGGAGAGGAGGAGGTCTGGTGGGGGTGGGGCGGGGAAGGCTTGGTTGAGAGACTAAAGGCTTAGAGACTGGGCCCTTACCAGGACCTTCCTGATTGAAGGTGGGAAGGAAGGTCTCTAAACCAAGATAGACTAAATTGTGAGTGGGGAGGGGAGGTGTCAGACATCCTGGCTGGGTTGGCTGAGGGGCAGCTGGAGGGTGGTGGGCCTGGGTGCCATATATCTGCCAGTGGTTATCTGGCCAGCTGGGTCCAGCCCCTATTCTGTCCTCGGGATGCCCCAAGAGGCTCGTGGTCTCTCTCCTGGTAGGCCTGCGGTTATCAGCCAAGAAAGCCCAGAACCTGACCCTTTAACCTCCATGGTTGGGTGGGAGGCAGGATGCTAGCTCGGAGTCCAGAGAGGGCTCAGAGCTAGGGGGCTGGAGCACTGAGGAAGCAGCTTGTCCTTCCCTCTGCTCCTCGGTTGCCCAAATGCACTCTCGGCTTGGGGTGTTCCTCCATAGGAACTTTATTCCCGGTGTTTGTGGGGCCTGACGTGTCTAGTGTGTTCACTCGGGAACCAGGAGGAGGACCTGGCAAAGATGCATCCCATCGCCCTCCCCCAGGCCCACTGGCCCTCTGAGATGAGGAGCTAGGCTGGGGTCAGTGACAGATGAGGACAGGTGCTGCTCCCTTCCCTCGAATTCCTGTGCCCCTGACAGTGATGAATGGCCCAGCCTAGCCTTGCACATTCTCCAGGTAACCAGAGCAAGAGAGCAACAGGCTTACCCTTACCTAGGCTGCCTCCTGCTGGGCTGGAGAGCAGAGGACAGGGGCACTACTGGAGGAAACTGAGCCTAGATCAGTGAAACCCAGCAGGGCAGGGGTTTCTGAAGATGAGGCCTCTGAGGGCCCAGGGTCCCAGCTGCCCTTCAGAGGCTTGTCCACCTGTTATGCACACCAAGTCATGCTCTGGCTCTCAGATGCCCTATTTCAGGCTCTTACAGGGACAGGGGGGCAGGTCATTTGCCTGTATGGAGCTTGAGGCTTTGGGACAGATGTCTAGGAGTCCAGGGTAGGGGTAAGGGGTATGAGGAGGAGATAAAGAGAGAAGGAGGGAGGGGGACCAGACCCATCTGAGGGAGAGAGGGGCTCCTCCCATCCCTAGTGCCATTCTGCCATCAACCTGACACAGGCTAGCATCTGGCAGATCAAGATGATCTCAGTGCAAATACCCATAAACCAGGCATGCAGCTGGGGCAGGGACAGGGAAGGGCTGGGGAGAGAGTCTGGCTGAACCTTTGGCCTTTGGGACCACCCCCTTCTTCCCCAGCCACTGGGAACTCTCGTGGGTGCAGTGAAAACAGACTTCCAGATCTTACCCGCCTGAGGCTAGATCTCACCTAGCCCTGGGGTATGATGCAGCCACGTGGGGAAAGGAGGAAGAGTGGGAAGTCTCAGGCCCCACCCCAGGCTTGCCCAGAGACTGACCTACAGATAGGGTGAATTGGAAAAAAGCAAAGTATTCATTGAAGAGAAAGGGCAACCCAAGATCAGCATAGATCCCAGCTGGTCTCAGCTAGGAGGCAAGTGTGGGCAGAGGGAAGGACAGCAGAGAAGGGGGTGGTGGGAATAAGCTGGCTGAGCAAAAGAGCACTTTGCAGACTGAGGTTGGTGGAGCAGAGGATGCAGCCAGATTGAGCCTGCAGCCTTAGTTTTCTCATCTCTAAAACAGGTCTATCAATATCAACCTCAGGGATGTTGTGAAGATTAAACAAACATAATAGAGCACCAGGTGAAAGCACCCAGCCACACTGCCTGGCATACAGTAGGTGTTTAATAAATGGTAGCTCTCCCTCTCCTTGTAGGGAATAGGTGCCGGTGTATGTGAGATGTGCAGGTACAGGTAGTAGGTCTTCTAGGAGGAAGACAGGAGGCATGGGGCAGGCTAGAGATGACTGCAGACAAGAGAGAGGGTTGCTAGCCCCACTGGGTTGTCCCAGTTGGCAATGCCTTGGACCTCAAGTTAGGATCCTTGCTCCCTGACCCTTCAGTCTGCTTTTCTAACTGTTAGCTCTGGCTGGGCCTGCTGGCTTTCCCAGGCCCACACCTTGGCACACACTCCTTTCCACAGCCTTGGTATATCAGTGTGGCCTAGTTTACATCCTGACTTTTCCACTTCCTGGCTGGGTGGCCTTAGGTGAGTTACTTCACCTCTCTGTGTCTCAGAGTGCAAGGCAGGCAGGGAGAAGTCAAGGACAAGGGCCACAGAAATAGAAAGGTGTGTGCATGTTCATACACGTGTGTAGATGATAGTGAACATGAGAAACTCTGGGGGCTAGATTTTAAATTCCACGAGGACAGTACCCGGTCCTGCCACCTTCTGCTGAATAAATGGATAGGTGAGAAAGAATGAGAGTTTGTGTGCGTATATGTACAAGTGTGTGAGAATATGAGAGGAGATAAAAAATGTGCATGTGCCACACAAAGCATGTGTGAACAGGTGAGAACGTGTGTGACTGGGGATGAGAGTGTCTCTGTGGGAGGCTCTGCAGAAGAGTAAGAGTTTCCATTTAGTAAGTACCACAGTGGGCCAGGCATGATACTAAGCCCTTCACATGCATTGTCTCATTCACCCCTCACCACGGCTCTGTGAATGAGGGACGACCTCTAGGTTACAGACAAGTAACTGAGGCACACAGAGGTGAACTGACTTGCCCAAGGAGACACAGTTCATAAGCAGGGAACTCTGTGGCTCTGAAGTTTATACCTCCCTGCTGCTCATGGGTGTGGGAAGCTGAGCTCAGAAGGAGCAGCTCTGCTCTCCCAGGGCTGCACGATGCCCGAGGCTTCCTGCAGCTGCCAGATGTTCTCCTGCATCTCTGGGTCCAGGATCCCTCACATACAGGTATCAGTGTTTGGTGTTCCTTGTGGGCAGGGCTTGTTGGAGCTGCTCTTTGTGTCAACAGGGATGGCCCTGCTCGGAGGTCAGCACAGAGGCACTGCTCAGGAAATGCTGGTGGACTTGAAACCTGATAGTTGTGTGTGTGTGTGTGTGTGTGTGAGCACGTGCGTGGACGTGTTTGTAATGACACAGTAACCTGGGAGAAATGGGTGGGGAGTGACTGCCAATGGTATAGGGAGGGCTTGGATGAGAGGGCCCCCATTGCTCACAGATCCTGACTTCCTCTCAGGCTCCCTTGGGAGTAATTTTTCCCTACCTCGGGGGCCTGAATCATTACATCTGAGGCCCCGCCAGGGTGGGGCAGGAGGTGGGAACCTGGAATCACTGGCCTAGCCATGGCAGGGAGCAGGCTCAGCTCTGCTCCTGAGGCCCCTGTAGCTGGTGTGGGCAGGTTGAGGCAGAAAGGCTGTGCTGTGAGCAGGGATAAGTAGCATGTGGAGCAGGTCTGGACATAAAGAGTCTTCTCCTCATTTCCTCTGCCACCCTGCCCACCGGGATTAGGTGCTGGCACACTCAGGAACTGCTTGTCTCCCCATGTTTCCCAAGACTGGCCGCATAGCCTCATCTCCCCATCCCCCACCTGGCCTTGGGCTCTCCTCCTGTGGGACACTGGGCATGCTGGCTGTGGGGAGGAAGAATCGAGGCTGGCTCTAGGGTTGGCAGTGGTGGTCTTAGATGAGAAGAACTCTGGGCTATGGCCAGGAATATAGATGAACTTTCCAGGCCTGGCAACCTCTTGAAGGACAGTGAGGGAAGAGTCCTGGCCAGCCCCAGGCTGCTGCTGTCCATGCATGACCCAGCCTTAACCAGGAATGAACAAAAGAAGCAAAGAAGCAAGGATTGGCTGGGAATTTGAGCCCGTATGGTACAGGGGAATGGCCACAGGCTTTGGAGACAGATGTCCCAGGAGTCAAATCCTGCTTTCACCACTGATCAGCTTGGTGATCTCAGATGGGTCACTTCTCTCTGAGCCTTACTTTCCCCTGTAGGTAAAATGGGGATACTGAAACTCATTTCAAAAGGTTATGAAAGGAAAAGCATCTAACTTGGTTCTTGACAATAGTAGGCACTCAGTAAGCAGCAGGCTGCTTTCTGTATTCAGGTTTTGATGTCCTAGCATGCACTCCAGGGATCCCAGTCTCCCAGCTAGACTACTGGTGTGTCCCTACACCCTATTCATCTCATCTCTCCTTCCTTACACCCCAATGCAGGGTCCAGCTGAGAGCTCAGAGACCCCAAACAGCTCCTTCTTTCCCTGCCTACCCAGAGCCACTTCACCCTCAAGGGCTGCCCCTGGAAGTGGGAAGGGCCCAGATTTTCCCTATTTTCTCCTCTATTTGGGAGAAAATAAAAAGACAAAATCTGGGCTATTCCCACCTCTACAGCCACAAAGATCATCAGAGGATCCACTGAGAAACGCAGTAGCTCAGTCACCTATTAAGCGAGATGATGGACAGGAAACTGTGTGAATGGTGGAGCACTTTGGGAATGTTGCTCATCTAATTATCTCCATAAAGAAAAAGTGGGGAGACCTTGTATTCTTGGCAGTCCCTAAGCCTACCCCAAACTCAGATATCCTTCTAGTTCTTTCCCTTCCTCCCCATACAGGGTGGCGGTTTTTGCCAAGGCTACGCCTGTCCCAGGTCTTGTGCTATGGCAAGCTCCGGGTTTATCCCAGGCGCCCGCAGTGCTATGGAAGTCCAGCAGGGGGAGACATTAGCACGTGGGTACGTCCTCTAGGGTCCGACCAGCGAGAGTGGGTCGGACCTGGAGGGTCTGAGCTATGGGATCGAGCCAAGTTATAAGCAAAGAGGCAAGGCGGGGCGGGAAGAATGGGCCAGGGCTGGGAGACAAAGACCCAGATGGCGAGGCCGGGACAGGCTGGAGTCCGGCTTCTCCGGGCCAGGATGCCCGCTTTTGCTTTTTCAAAAGTCTCATGCCCTGTGCTTTTTCCTCTTTGCCCTCGAGGTGTCTTTCTTTATCGACGTGCCCTCTCATCCCCGCTTGCCTATCCCGGGACCTTGCCCGCGCCTTCGGACAGGACAAGACTAAATCTTGGCTCCAGAGGTCCCACAAGGCTCCCCCAGAAAGCTGAGATTCCGAAGGCCTGGTCCCCAGGGGCGATGAACACGCCTTCTCTCCCCACCACACCCCACCCTGCTCCCCGCCCCACCTCCAACCCCAATCAAGTACTGGACCCTCACCAGTGTCCCCCTCCCACTGCTCTCACTTTTATGTTCCTGACTCTGGGTCCAAGTGCAAGCAGACAGTGCATTTTGAGGGCGAGAGGAGGAAAGCCCACCAAAGCCTTACGTGGGACTGGACGAGGAGCAGACAGGCTGTCCTTGACACGGAGGTGGGCACAGAGCAGGACTTCAGGGGTCCTGTGTGTAAAAAGAGAATGGAAATACTTCCCTGGGGTACTTGGGACAGGGTCAGTGTGCTGGGGTGTTGACCAGACGCGTGGAGAGGAGAGCAGGCCGGCAGCTCTTGAGAGTGCCAACTTCCCACGGGTTGAGCTCTCTGGGAACAGGACTGAGCGGGACCCAACCCTAACCGCACGAGCCGCACACTCAGATTGGTGCCATCGGGCGCGCGGCGTCCTTAAGAGCTCCCTGAAACCCCGCCCCCTTCCTGCTCTGGGGGCGTGGTATGGGGCAAGGACCCCGCCACTGAGCTTGCTATTGGCTAAGAGAGCAGGGTTGGCCTTGCGTTCGCCTGAGCAAGGGAGTAGACAGCACAGCGGCAGCGGAGGGAGTCTATGCGAGCTGGACAGCAGTGGGAGGTTTGTGAGGCTCGCGCTGGCCGCAGACCCTCCGGCTCGATCGCCCGGGAGCCAGGACTCGGCGACGCGAGGCTGCCGGGCTATCCGGCCGAGGCTTCGGGGGCGCAAACTAATGGGACTGGCTCGCTCGGCAGCATCTCCCCGCTCTTCTAAGTACACTGAGCAGGGCCCGCGCTGAAGTAGAAGCTGTCCGGGGGCGCGTAGCCCGGAGTCCCAGTGTGGCCCGGAGGAACGGAGCCCGTGCCAGGGCGGCCCAGTCGGGAGCCCGGGGACCGAGCTTGTGTTGTGGGGAAACCCCCACTTCTTCCAAGGGACAGCGATCCCGGGACGGTCGAGGCGTCGGGGCGGTCACCGAGACCTCTGCGGGAAGACCCCGTCGGGGAGAGGGCGCGCAGCCCCGAACCGTCTCGGGAAGTCGAGCGGAATCGGGCGGGATCACCCGGGGGCGCAGAGCCCCCGTCGCGCCTCGTGCGGCAGCGGAGAGCCCAGGAGAACGAGCCCTCGGGGGCCGAAGCCCATGCCCGGGTTGGGGGCGGCTGCCCAGTGAGTCCTCCTGGCCGGCCGGGCGGAGAAGAGCGACACCGAAGCCGGCGGGAGGGGAGCACTTCAAGGCCGGCGGCTGCGGAGGATGGGCGCCTGAGCGGCTCCGAGCGCAGCGCAGCAGAGGAAGGCGAGGCGAGCTTTGCTGAGGAGGCGCCAAGGGATCCCGAAGTGCAGTCTGCCCCCGGGAAGATGGCTCGGCCTGGGCAGCGTTGGCTCGGCAAGTGGCTTGTGGCGATGGTCGTGTGGGCGCTGTGCCGGCTCGCCACACCGCTGGCCAAGAACCTGGAGCCCGTATCCTGGAGCTCCCTCAACCCCAAGTGAGTAACTTATCTCCTCTGGACGCTGGGGTGGGAGGCACTCCTTCAGGGTGAGGCCGCACGCCCCGGAGTGCATGTGGGGAGGTCTTCGGAGGAGGAGCGGCGCCTCATTTTGTCTCCGGCTTTTTCGAGTGTTTTCCTGCGGGCAGGCGGATGGAGCAGGGTGCGGCGGGGTGGGGTAGGGGCACTTGGCTGGGTTGTGACCCCCTGGGCTTCCCAGCCCCTGCCTCTGCACGTCTTGGATCAAGTCGAGGTGGTCGCACAGGCGGAGCTGGGGAGTCGGGGCGCCCGAGAGCGCACCGGAGAACTGAGTGGAGGCGAGAACGCAGCTCCCTCCGGGGCCCCTGGGAACGTGGTGATTTTCGCCGAGAGCCGCTCCAGGAGCGAGCTTGACTCGGGCGAAAGACGAGGCCAGAACACGGGTTCCTCCTTTGCGTAGCTGTGGAGGGAACACAGAGCGGGACCCGGCGCTTGGGGTGGGTGGCAGCGCCAACATCCCCACTCGGGCTTCTCCCATTTTCATTTCTCTTTCTTCCCTGTTTTCCTCCCTGGCTTTTTGCTTTGCTGTCTCTTTTTGCCCCCCGCCCCTCCTTTCTCCCTGCCGGAGCGGTAGAAAGGCGGGCGCTGCTCCCAGGCTCACAAAGGCAGCGGGTGGAGAGGGGCGGAGTGGGAGAGTGGTCGTTGGGTAGTGGGGGTTCGAACCAGTGCCCGTCAGGGGTCCAATGGAGCCGGTAACAGAGCTTCAAGGGCCCGCCAGGGCGGAGAGTGGCGGCCGAGCTGTTGAGGGAGGTGGGTGGAGAAGGAGCGATTCCTGCCCAGGCAGGTCCCCTTGGCCCCCGAGTCTGTCCCCCAGATTGGGGAGCTGTGCTTAGTTTTCCCCAAGGGGTTGGGGCGGGGGGTGGGCAGCTATATAAAGGACATCCTTTCTTTTCTTCTCCTTCCCCTGCACAACTACCCCACCACCACCACACACACAACCCCTCCAAACAACACGCACACCTTTCAGGGCGGTGGCTCAGTGGTTTCTGGGCTTTTAGTGGGAAGTCGCTGGGGCTGTTGTAGTGACCTCTGGACCTTCTTCTCTTTTGGCATCCAGGACTCAGGTTGGAACCAAGGGTCAAAATTGCCCTTCCTCTCAGTTTTCTGGAGGTCCCAGCAATGTGCGAACAACCCCACTTAGCAGGAAACTGGGGAGCTTTGACCTGCTCCATCCGTGATCACTGATTCCTGTATCTCAAATTTCTTCCTGTCCACTCTTGCTGCCCCCCGCCGCCTCCCCCCCAACCCCGCCCTGCCCCGGGTAACTTCCCAGGCTCCTGCCTACCTTGGCCTCTTGGGTCCCAGGGACGTTTGATCTCTCAGCCCTGGAGTAGGAGAAGGCAGCTTTAGTTTTCTTCTCCTCGATTAAGGTAGAGTCCTATTACTGGTTGGTGGGATGGCTAAACCAGGGTTGGGGTGGAGGGCTCTCCCTGGGTACAAGGAAAGGGATTGGCAAGAATTTCTTTCCTACCCAGAAGCCAAACGGGGTACAACACTCTCCTAACAGCAGGGGCTCAAAATGCTCTGGGAGCTCTGGGCTGCTTGAGCCCAGGGGGGAACGTTGTGAAGTGCTCAGTGGTTGTGAAGTGCTCAGTGGTTGTGAAGTGCTCAGTTACCCCGGTAAGGGTGGAGGCTGGAAATGTTCTGTCTTGAGCCAGGAGAGTTGAAATCCGCCTGGGGTAGCCCATCATAGGGGCTCATGGGAGTGACCTAATTGCTCTCTCGGGTCTCTAACCAGCGATAGCATGCAGCTCCACAGCTGGAAAGGAGCCCTCCTGCAGAGTTGGGGGTGCTGGAAGAAACACGATCTGTCTGTGCTTCCCCCTTTTTGTGCTCAGAGACTTTAGTGCTCTGGACTGGTTTACAGGTTTTGGGGGGTGGTATCCTCTCTGACCCTCCTCCTCATCTACCTCAAGCTGAGGGCAGGCATTGTGGGGTGGGGATGGGGGGTGGCTGAAGACTCTCTAGAAACTGTCCGAATTCCATTCTGTAATTGGGTAGATCCTGAGAAGGATCAGAGACTGATCCTGGTGCACCCTCCTTCCATCCAGGCTCAGGGGTCTGGAATGCAGCCACTGTCTACATGTGTTGGCTCGGGGTGGTGGGGGCAAATGGACAGGAAGGAGGCACTGCCCTCAGCTCTCCTTGAGCTTTGGGGGCTGCTTCTGCCACCGCGCCCAACCCTCAGGCTGCCACAGCCTTTCAAATAAACAGTCCCTCTCTGTCTCCCTCCCTCTCTGCCTCCTGCCCGAGTTCTCCTCTCAGGCCCGTGTCAGTTCGCCCTCTCATACCCTCCGCGAGCAGCGCTCACTTCCCCTCTCCAGCTAGGCTCGCCTGCTCTGCCTTGCTCTCACACTCCCTCTCACTCTTAGTCACTCTCTGCCTCTTTTTCTCAAGTCCTTTTGTTTCTCGCACATGCCCGTGCTCTCCCTCTCAGGCTCATTTTCTCTCTTCCCTCCCCTCTTCCTCTCCTGGCTTTTGGTCTCTCTCCTCAGCCCTGTCAGAAGCTGGCAACCCCCATCCCAAAAAAGAAAATCTCCCAGTGCCTATAAACCCTGCTTAATTGCTTCCTTCTTGGGAAAAAAAAAATCAAAATAAAAGAAGTGGTGGGGCTGGGGGTCCACTTCCAGGTTCCAAGGTGCGTGCGGCCCGGCCCCAGCCCTGACTGAGAGGGGAAGCGGGAATGGCTGGCCCAAGACTCCCAAGCCTCTTTCCCAAATTGGTGCTGGGGCCTTCTGGGGTGCTAGTCCCTGAGTGGCAGGAGCTTCTGCCTCCTTGGCCCCTCCTGTCAGATTTGCCCCATGAGCGCAAGGTCGGGGGATGGGTTTGGTCCTGCTAGAGTTTTTTTTAGGAACCTCTGTGTGTGCGTGTGTGTGTGTGTGTGTGTGTGTGTGTGTGTGTCTGAGTTGGGGGGCTGTTATCTAAATGGTCCTAGGCGACCCCTCCCGCAGCCTCTTCCCCTGGGAGCTTGGGGCAGCCGGCAGGCCTCACACTTGAGTCCTCAGCCAAGTCCAGCTGCTGCAGTTCAGTCTCTCAGTCCCGTCCTGACCCCTTCCTGCCCCCCACTCAGGTTCCCCCACCTCCAGGGAGTCAGAATGTGCCTGAGATCACATTACAAACATTCCCTACAAGGGGGTGGGGGTGGGGGGTTCAGCTTGGCATCCAGGACCCTTGACTCCAGCATGGGTGGGGGCAGCTGCAGACCCCAACCCATGCTTGCCTGCTCCAAGCCAAAGTGTTGGCCCCAGCCCCACACAGCTGTTCTAGCTCACAGTCCTGGGGAGGCCAGCTCAGGGGGCCCTTTTCCGGGGTGGTTAGGGACCTGACCTCTTCTACTCTGTGGCTGATTGGCCACAGGTGGGGGCCTGAGAGTGATGGGAATCCAGCAGCTCCTAAAGTCCCCTGTTCCCCTGCCTCCCCTCTCCCACATAGGGCAGCCAGGCAAGGGCAAGAAGGACCTGTGAGGCTGGGGTGGGGACTGAATCGAGGGTTCCCTTTCTTCCCTTGGGCTCTCTGTTGTCTCATCCGCTCAGGTGAATGGGGATGCGTGGGCCCTGGATACTATGGTGCATCACTGTTTTCTGGGGTTAGGGACTAAAGGAGATAGAGTGGGCCAGCCAGGAGGCTGCTAGTTGCCATGGGAACACCAGGTTTGGGGGAGAGTCCACTCTGTGACTATTAGAGGAGCTGAGATACGGGGGTGCTCACCAGCCACATTCTGGGTTCCTTACCCCGCAGACCATAGCAGCCCCTCTTGGGCGTGTTTCACGATCATTGTTTTGGGTCAGGGTGCTAGCAGCCAGGAATGTAAGCTCCTTCAGCTTTTTACTTCTAAATAATGCTGTGTTTGGCATGCTAACTAATAGGCAGGCGGCACCTTGCTACTTACGATGCATTCTCATATATGATCTCATCGAATGCTCCCAACAACCCTGGGAAGTAGGTATTGGTCCCATTTTCCAGATAAGAAGGCATATGCCCGGACAAGGGAAGTGACTCGTCTAAGGCCAGTCAATGACTTGCCTATGGGGGCAGAGCTGTGTTGTGTGCCATTCATTCCTGCTGCCTTGAAATGTAGGAGAGACAGGAATTCAAGGTGGCGTTTGGGAAGAGGCCCTGGCTCCCTGCCCCTGAGTTCCCCTCTTACCTCGCAGGTGTGCAAGCATCTGTCCCTGTGACTCAGGCCCTGTCTGTGTGGGGTGAGCAGTGCTCCAACTTCCTCATTTGACTTTTCTAGGCCTACCTTCCAGGGCTGACTGCTTGGGTGACCTGAACTAAAGGCAGCCAACTCACTGCCTGGCACACTCCCTGCGGAGCTCTGAGTGGCACCTTTGGTTCCTCTCTGAGCTAAGAATCTCTCTTCTCAGGGACCCCACAGAAAGCAGACATCGACATCGAGGAGGGGGGGGGTATTAAATTCATAATGGACACGAGCTTTAGCCAGGTGGGGCAGAGGGAAGGGCATAGTTCAGTGTAGATGGGGAGGGTGACTTCCTCCAGGACTCTCCTGGCTTCCCTGCCTCTGACAGAGCTGTGTGTGCCAGGACCCAGCTGCTGTTCCTGCCCACCCACGCCTGGGCGGGCACTGCTGGGACACGCCAGGCCTGCTCCTGCCAGCCTCGGGGGCTGGGTGGAGCTGGGGGAGTTAAAGAGGAGCCTTTAATTTGGGGGCTCCCCACCCTAGCTGGGATGAGAACAGACTTGAGCTCTGGCTTGGGGTCTGTCCTCCATTGGTCTTGCCACCCTGGGAGGTGCAGATGCAGTGGTCGTGGGGTCACTGAATCGAGGTTGAGGCTAGAGGCTTCTACCAGACTTGGACTTGCATGGCCTAGAACCAGGCTCCCCCTTTGGTCATTCTCTGACCACAAGTTGCTAGAGCCTGAGAGCAGGGTGACAGGGAAAGAAGTATAGACCTGGTGGGATGTGGGCAGCTTTCCGGGCAAGACCCTCCTAGCTGCAAGCTCTCCCTGCCCCCTGTAAATTGTATTCACATGGGTGGAGAAGGGCTTATCCGGAGAAAACAAGGAGGGGGCTGTTGGTTAGTTGGTTTCTGGCCAGTCCAGGGCCTTGGAGGCTACTGTCCCCAGCCCCTTCAGGCTTTTCATATCCCAGGATTCTTTGTGGCAGTGATGGCATGGTGGTGCTTCTAAGCTATGTAGAAAGGCTGAAGGTAGAACTTGGGTTAGGGTAGAGGGGGAAGAGCTGGAATAGCTTAGGCCGCCTCCCCCAAGTCCTTTTACTCCCTGGGGTGGCGCCCTGGGGTCCCAGGGCTATCTGAGGCTGGAGAGGGAAGGCCTCAGGGGTTACCATGGCGACCTGCTTCAGGCTTCCTGCTGAGCCATGTCAATCCCTTTATTTTTCAGAAAAGGGCTTTGTCTGGGGGTGGCCCCAGGCAGAAAAGCTTGGCTTGGTCCTAGGGTGGGGGGAAGTAAGGTGGAGGATAAAGAGTTTCACTTCGGGATATCTCTTCCTCCTCTTGCCTTACTCCTACTCCTAATCTGGTAAGAGGGGAGAACTGTAGGGTCCCCCTTTAAAGTATGACTAGTGTTCTACCTAGCTTTGGCCTTCACTCTCACTGGCTATACACCCATCCCTTATGGCCCCTTACCACTCTCTTGAGCTTCTGACAGGTCAAGACGAGGTTTGCCCAGTGGTCGGGAAGATGCTAAGGTTACCAGTATGGGGGATCAGGGTCAGGGAAGGTGGGTCTCATCAGGCTCCGCTCCCTTCTGCACTTTAGGGGAAGGTGAGTTTCCCTCTGCCAGCTGCCATGCAAATGAACTAATGAATATTTATGAAGTCTGTTCACTGAGGTTGAAGAGACTCTGAGGGGTTTTGGGGGCAATAGTTCTCTCTTCTCCCCCCTCCTCCATCATGTAGACATCTGTTTCCTCAATGCCTCTGGCTTCAAGGTAGAACCCCAATTAGCTAGAAGCCCTGTTCCAATTCCAGGGCTCTGGAACCTGGGTGGCAATGGGAGACTGCACTTGGGGTAGACAGGACTCCCTGGTGAGTAAGCCAGAACCGAGTGGTTAGAAAGCTGAGCTGGCCTGTCTCCCTTTCCGTGCCCTCTATGTAGCTGCATATATATGTGTTGTTAAGATGCAACAGTACAAGGATTCAGGTAATGTTTTAGGGCCTCTTAGACCCATCGGGTTATTGTCCTGGGTAGGTTTAGACCCCTCTTTTCAATGGGAACATTCATCTGATCATTCATTCCCTCACATGAAGGGCCTGGACTCTAAGGTTCCTGCTGGCTCTAAGATGTGAGCAGTTGTCTAATCCTGCCATCTGGATGGAACCGTTGTGAGCACTGGAAAGGGAAAAAATGCCTGGAGAATTCTAGAGGCTTTGGGGAAACTTGTTGGCTTTGTATGGTGCATGGGACAGGGGTATTCCATCTGAAATGTTTATCCAGGCTTCCATCCCATGCCTACTTCCTTTCTGGGCCCTCTATAGTTAGGTGCCAGTGGGGAGGCCATCTCATTCTGGCTTTTACCCTCCTGCACATCAAGATGGCAGCTCCCAATTTGGTGGAGCCTCACTCGACATGGAGGAAAGGCTGCTTTTCTTCGTCCACTTCATCCATGTGGTCAGTTTCCCTCTTCGCCTACTTGGGTATCATTTCCCTCCCTCAGATGAGGACACAGGTTTGGCATTGCAAAGGCATTTGCCCAGAGTTCCCAGTAGGCCGGTATTGCTTGTAGTACCTTTGGTGTAATGGGCCCTCAGGAAATGGAACCACTCTTTTCTCAGATGATTGTGGTAGCCTGTGAACTGGTGCATGACACTGTCAGCTTCATTCTCTTTAAGCACTGCCTGAAGCCTTCCATTGTCCTTCCTGCTCTGAGAGCCTGTCTCCAATGGGATGAAACCCACTCTGCTTGCTGTGACCCTTGAAGCCTTTCAGTCTGGCCCCAGGTGAACTTTTCCACCTCTTCTTCTGTTTCTCTCTCCTCACTCCCAGCCAAGCTGGACCAATCACTGGCCTGGGCTTTGTGTTGTAGCCACTGCTGTCTACTGTCTCAGTGTGTTGACTTCTTATTCCTCACCTAAGACCCACTTTCATCCTGCCTTTCCTGTGGATACATCTCTGACCATCCTGGTCAGATGAGCTATCTCTTTCTTCTCCCTGCCTCCAGCCCTTGCTGCTTGAATCATCATCCTCACACATACCTACAGATAGCCTGGTGTTGTCTATCACTCGAGTATGGGTTATTTACTTTTCTGACCCAAACTGGACAGTAAAGTCCTTGACGATGGAGCCATATCTTCTCTTCCTGTTTCCCCTCCAAGATATGAGAGTGAGCTCATAGGTACTTAGTGTTAGTATCTGACCTCCTGCCTCTTGGGAGACTGCTTCTAAGAGGCAGTCAAACATGTTGAACGCCTATTGTGTGCTAGGTGTTCTCCATGTGCTGCCTTGTCTCCCCACCACAATATTGGAAGGTAGGGGCTCTTGCCACCCCCACTTTACAAGAGAAGAAACTGAAGCTCAGAACAGGCAGCTCATCCAAGGTCACAGAGTTAGTAAGGGCCTAGCTTTGGAATCTGATTCTAAAGTCTGTGTTCTTTCTCCTACATGGTTCTGCCTTGCTCTCAGCACCAGCCCATCCAGTCTCAGAAATGGCCAATGGAGCACCATTTTCTTTCTGTGTGCTTAGGCAAGGACAGAGTCCTACGGATAGGTGGTCCTGGGCTGCTGACCCTCCCTGCTGTCCCCCAGTGCCTGGCCTTCTGGATTAGAATATGAACCTGGCTCAAAAGGCATTTGTCCATCTCCTCTCAGGAGCTGGAGTAGGAGCAACATAGAGGTGACAGGTTAGGATACAGATGAGGCCCTATCTTCTATGATCTGTTGTCTCTGGTTGAGCCCCTTCTCTTCTCCTCTGTTCTTTTTAAGAATGAGATGAATCAAGTTTAGGAATTCAGGGTCTTGCATTTTGAGGGTGGGATGAATTGCCAGTAGGACAATAGGCAGTGGGAGTGAGCAGAGCTGCACCTGGCCAGAGACTGTGGCCATCATCCCTTTGCTCTAGGCGATGCCTGTTCCTATCTTTCCATCATGCCCAAGATTAGTAAGGATGGGGGAGAAGACATGGGTCCCAGACAGATTGAGCTCCCCCAGCCTTTGGCTGGGAGCTGCGGGGGGTGGTGACTAAGACATGTGTGGGCTTGCTGTGTGTGTGTATGTGTGCGGTGTGTGTGTGCGCGCGCACGTGTGTATGGGTATAGGAGAGGTAGTAGCAGCGGTCATGAAGGAATGTTTGTTGGGGGTGGGGGTATATAAGACTGCCACCTCCAGGTAGCATGGGCCTGACACCTTGGTACCCAGCCCATTGGCCACGTCAGCCCCCTGCGGAAATGCCACATTAGGACAAAGGGCTCCCCCAGCCAGGCAGTGCTCCACCCTGCCGAGCAGTCAGAGCCTGGCAGCCTTGCCCATGGGCCACCCCTTCCACACCCTCCTGGTAGTGTGGTTCTCTCTCCCCACCCCCAGCCTGAGGATGGAGGAAGGGCAGAAGGCTTGCTCTTGCCGTCTCCACCCAGTAGGCCCAGCCCGGCTCTCGTCCGCTTCTCTGGTTCTGGAATGGCCTGGGGCCACCCCCAACCCTGAGGCTGACCGTCTTCTTCCTTCTGGGCAGGTTCCTGAGTGGGAAGGGCTTGGTGATCTATCCGAAAATTGGAGACAAGCTGGACATCATCTGCCCCCGAGCAGAAGCAGGGCGGCCCTATGAGTACTACAAGCTGTACCTGGTGCGGCCTGAGCAGGCAGCTGCCTGTAGCACAGTGCTCGACCCCAACGTGTTGGTCACCTGCAATAGGCCAGAGCAGGAAATACGCTTTACCATCAAGTTCCAGGAGTTCAGCCCCAACTACATGGGCCTGGAGTTCAAGAAGCACCATGATTACTACATTACCTGTGAGTTCCGCCCATCCCATCCTCTGGCTCTCTCCCTGGGCTTAACTCTTTCCTCTCCTGTAGTAGTGGGAGCTTCTAAGTGGTGCAATGCTATTGCATGTAGTTAAGACCCTGCTGGATCTGATCCCCTTTGAAGACTGGCATGTTCTCCTCTTAGCCTGGCCTTGGAATTCTCGCCCCAACATTTACCAAGCTCACCTTGGCTCCAGGGGTTGGGCAGGAGAGGTCTCCAATTCGTGTTGCTTCTCTCTTATTTTCTTTGCCCACCTAAGTTCTAATATTGGGAATGGTAACATATGCCAGGCCCTTTGGGATCAGCCAGCTATTCAGCCTTTTTCTTCAGGGGAAACCAAGGCCCCAAAAGGTGAAGGGACTTCTTGCCTTAGATCACACAGTGAGTTAGAGATAGGGTCAGGACTCCAACCCAGTTCTCCTGATTCCTACTCCAGAATTCCTTTCAGCCTATGTAGAAGCCCCCATTATGATCCCAGTGAGGAGGCAGACCTTACCGAGGGGCCATGGCCTGCTCGTGACAGAGGAGCAGTGCCCCTGGGGGTGGGGCTTGTTCTTGGCCTGGGCTGGACTAGGCCATTTTGTTCCTAGTGGGAGGGAAGAAAATGAAAAGGTTCACTGGTAGATGGGAGCTGCTTGCTTCTCCCAACTGCAGTTTCTCTCCCTGTTGGCTGAAGCAGAATGGGAGTTTCTGGGTAATGCTAGTAGACCTTTCTCTCCTCCTGACTTCTCTGACTTCTCTGGCCTCTTCCTGCAGCAACATCCAATGGAAGCCTGGAGGGGCTGGAAAACCGGGAGGGCGGTGTGTGCCGCACACGCACCATGAAGATCATCATGAAGGTTGGGCAAGGTGAGTGCCTAGTCTGAGGGTCCCCTCACCCCACCCTGTTTGACCTTTGGAACAGATGTTCCTGGCTGGGTGCATGTGTATTAGGAGTGGGGGAGCAGGCGTAGGGTTACAGTATCCAGGCCATTCTTGGCCCACCCTTGATGACTGAGGGCACCTATGCTGGCCGGGTCCCTGCCTCTCACCTGTTCTGTCTCCATTCTTAGATCCCAATGCTGTGATGCCTGAGCAGCTGACTACCAGCAGGCCCAGCAAGGAGGCAGACAACACTGTCAAGATGGCCACACAGGCCCCTGGTAGTCGGGGCTCCCTGGGTGACTCTGATGGCAAGCATGGTAAGTGTATGTGTTTCCCAGAGGTCAGGAGCCATTGCTCTGTCGCCTTGTTAGGCCCTGTCCCTGAAGAAATGCAAGCTGGGCCTGGCCTGAAATCTGCTGTGTGTCCCTGGGACCCCTGGCTGACTGTTCCTTCCCCTTTCCCTTCCTCAGAGACTGTGAACCAGGAAGAGAAGAGTGGCCCAGGTGCAAGTGGGGGCAGCAGCGGGGACCCTGATGGCTTCTTCAACTCCAAGGTGGCATTGTTCGCGGCTGTTGGTGCCGGTTGCGTCATCTTCCTGCTCATCATCATCTTCCTGACGGTCCTACTACTGAAGCTACGCAAGCGGCACCGCAAGCACACACAGCAGCGGGCGGCTGCCCTCTCGCTCAGTACCCTGGCCAGTCCCAAGGGGGGCAGTGGCACAGCGGGCACCGAGCCCAGCGACATCATCATTCCCTTACGGACTACAGAGAACAACTACTGTCCCCACTATGAGAAGGTGAGTGGGGACTACGGGCACCCTGTCTACATCGTCCAAGAGATGCCGCCCCAGAGCCCGGCGAACATCTACTACAAGGTCTGAGTGCCCGGCACGGCCTCAGGCCCCCGAGGGACAGTCGGCCTGGACCGGACCTCTCCTTTCGCCCCCACACCCCCTCCCCTTGCCAGCTGTGCCCACCTTTGTATTTAGTTTTGTAGTTTCTTGGCTTTTATAATCCCCCTTTTTCCCTGCCCCCTGGGCTTCGGAGGGGGGTGCTTGTGCCCCTAACCCCCATGCTCTTGTGCCTTCCCCCTCTGGCCAGGCCTCTGGGCTCCGTGGGGGCGCCCCTTCTTGGAAGGCAGGGCTGGACACTGATGGACAGCAGGCAGGGAGACAGTCCCCTGGCCCTGCCCCTCCCTCGCCCCCACCTTGCCACCTTCCCAGGACTGCTTGTCCGCTATCATCACTGTTTTTAATGCTTTTGTGTTCATTTTTTAGCTGTCAACTCATTTTCATCTGTTTTTTGAAGAAAAATGGAAAAATGTAAAAGGCAGCCCCTCCCCAGGCTTTGTGAGCCTGGCCCAAGCCAGTATAAGAGGGCCTGGGGCATGATGTGGTCAGCCAGGAAGCATAGGATGCCATTTCTTTTATAGACTCCTTGGTATTTCTGGTGGGGTAAGGGGCAGGCCAGGGCTGTTCACGCCCATGAGGGAAGAGGAAAGTGCCACTGGGCAAGGTGTCCCACCCTCCCCTCCTGACCCTCCTACGAGGCTTATCCTGGCAATGGGGTAGTCACTGCCACCCTTACACACACACACACACACACACACACACACACAAAATCCCTTCCTTGTGGGATTCTTGGGCATCTTCTGCCTCCCTCACTCTCACGGTAATTAATGTCTTAATTGGCTGTTGCCTGGGGAACAGGAGAGCTGCTGCAGGCAGATGACCTCATGGGGGGTGGAGGGAGGTGAGGTGCCCAGGTGGCTATTTGCCCTGCAGAGCTGGGAGTTTCCCCCCCACCCCCCGCCCTGTTCTCTCCTTACCTTTGGCATCCTTTGGCCTGGTGGGGAAACAGAGGCCCAGGGTGGAGACCTAAGCGGGTATAAGACCAGGTGGCCTGCTCCTTTTCTGGGCCCTAGCACAGGTGGGTAACCCCCACCCAACCCAGCTCCTGCTGCTGTCCCAGTCTTGGGCTGGGGCCTGGAAAGAGGAAGAGGCTGCCTGGGGCTGGGCCAGCCTGCTGTGCACTTTGACCCCAGTTCCTTGCCAGCACGGCTGCTAACAGACTGCCACTTGAGTGCGCCTTGCAGGCACTCCCAGAGCAGCCATGGAAGGAGCTGGGCCTCACACCATCCACCTCCACACTGCCTCCTGGCCAGCTGCCCACCCCAGTGCCAGGTGGGAGAGGGAGCAGAACAGCCAGCCCCTTCCAGGTGGCAGTCGGAAGGGTTTTTGTTTTTGTTTCTGTTGCCATTTGTGTAAATACTAGTCTTTTTGGAAAAAAAATAATGTAAAGATGTTTTGTATAAACTCTGAATTATTTTCTTGTTGCTTTTTTCTTAGAAAAAAATGAGAACTAAAAAAAAAAAAAAAAATTAACCACATGGAGAAATGGGTGTAAAATGGTGTCGTGATGTTGGGAAATGGAGAGTGAGAGTTGTGTGCGTGCGTGTGTGGTGGGGGTGTGTGTGTGTGTGCTTTCCTGTGCGCAAACCACTGGTGACTGGGGCAGGTACGGGCAGATGATGGCTATCCTCGTGGAGCAAGATGTTTTAGTGCCCTATGACCCTCCTGCCACTCCCCTCACCCCAGGTTTTTCTGCTCTCTTGTTCTGCTGTCATGGAGCCTGAGACCATTTCCCCTGTTCATCCTGTCACCTCTGTGGCATAGGCCACGGGCATCTGCCCAGTCTGGCACAGGCCCAGTTAGAGAGGGTTAATGGAGGAGGGGATGTTCCCATGGGGACCTGGGTGTGTCCACAAGTACTGCCACCACCTAGCTGGGGCTAGATCTGGGACCTGCTGGCAGGCCCAGCCCTGCCCTGCCTCAGGACGCCTGGAGGTGGATAGAAATAACTTCCCAAGATCTGAACTTCGGCTGCAGCCTACTGGGTATTGGGCCTGCTTCAGGCTGCCCAGTTCACCTCTCAGCCAGAAGAATCTTGCTTCTGAGCTGGGCCACACCACAGCCACCACCATGGCATAGTTGGGGGCTTCTGGCCAGCAGTCGATACCCTCAAGCTAGAGCAGCTTTGAGCACCCGGTCTACCTCCCACAGGCTGATGAGTAACTTGCTCAAGTCAAAGAGTGTGGTGAGGGCCCTGAAGAGGGTTTGGCCTCCATCCCACAGCGGAGAGGCAGACTGGCAGGGCCTGGAGCCTTCCTGCTCCAGCCTGGAGCAGCCTGCTGGTTTTGTGGGGGGACTCCCTGTGGAGATGGCTAAGACAGATGTCAGGGGAAGAGGACAAGTGAGATCCAGCAGCTAAAAATGGGGTAGAAGGCAGCAGAGGAAAGAGGAGGAAGAAGGAGAGAGAGAGTGATCCAGAGTAGGAAGCCCCAGAGAATTAGCCAAGGTGCCACCCGGGCTATGAGGGAAGTGGGGAGCTGGTGGAGAAGAAAGGGGGCGGAAAGCCACAGGGCCTGCAGGCGGAGGGAAGGAAGGTTGGGCTAGTGTAGGGCTGGGCCTGGCTGGGGTGCTCCTGGAGCCAGCTGGGGCAGAGGCTGTTTATTTGGTTTCTCATTAACCAAAGGAAGTGCCTGGATCAGATGGAGCCTCTGCTGCTTGACTGCCTGCCCAGAGTGGGGCCCGGCCTGGGCTGGGGGTCTCTCATCAGGGTTGGTTCAGGCCAGATTGGTGTCGCTCACTGGGGTAGAGCCTGACTCAGTTGAGTGAGCACTTCCCGCACTTCTCCAACTGAGTGTCCTCCAGTAGTCCCCCACCCAGTCCACGCCTTCAACCCTCCCAGTGGGGGATGGAGCCCTGAGGGCCCCCTGGGAGCAGCTGTGGGAGTGTGAAGTAAAATCCAAGGGAGATTTTACAAAGGAAAGTGGGGCAATCTGCTGGGTAGCCCAGAAGCTTCTCAACTGGCTGTTCCCTTGCCCTAGCATGGGTGCCATGGCTGGTGCTGGTTTGAGCTTGGTGCTCACACTGTTGGTCACACAGTGTGCTTAGTAGTTCCTTGTGTCCTTCACCTGGACAGCACCTGCCAGTTTGTTCAAATGCTTTTACACACTTTGTTTCATTGAATCTCACAAACTGCCCTGTGAGGGTGGTAGGTGGGGAATTACCTGACTTATATTTGAGATGAGGAAACCGAGACCCTGTGAGGGGCTGTAACTTGCCCAAGGATACACATCAGGTGAACAGGAGCACTAGGATACAAGTGCAGGCCTTTTATTACACCACGAGCAAATAAGAGGTATTCCCTGAGAGCGAGGGGTATGACTTCCCACTTCTTGCCTTTGAGCAAGCATGCTTCCTTGGGGATCTTAAAAAACAGGAGCCCTCCCCACCTCCACCCCCCATTCCCTTTCCATCTATCTTGGTCAGGGAGGGACCAAGCTCAGCTAGCTGGAGGCAGGAGGTGGGAGCCTCCAGTGGTAGGGCCCCAGACTGCCCCACCCTTGACTCTCCTTCCTGTCCCAGCTGGGCCTAAGCTCCTGGTGAGTCAGGGATACAGGATGCTTCCCAGGTAAGGGTGGGGCTGCCTGGCTTTCTCCGCAGGCTGAGCCCAGTTCACCAATAAAGCCAAACTGAGCAGGTGCTAACCAGGCCTCAGTTTCCCTGAAAGGTAAGGCCTTGTGGAGCTGGAAGGCCAAGGCTCTTGTGACCTTATTGCACTGGTTGATTTTAAGCTCCCAGGTGGCCTCCCTGAGGAACCAGTGACATGAATGGGCTGGTATCCACTAGGCAGGGGCACGAAGCTGGGCCAAGCAACCTACGGAAAGACCCAGGCCCCACTGGGGCCATCCTAGGTGGGACCCTGCTGAGCAAGCGGCCCTCTGGCCACCTGGCATCAATCACTCTCGGAAATCCAGCCCACCTGCCTACCTGGCCTCCTGTCCTGCCTGGGCACGTCCCACTGACACCCTAGCTGAGTCAGCCCCAGCCTGCCTGGGACCCTCCTCACCCATCTGCTGCCGGCCTCCCGTACAGCTGGACATTGGATCTGGGGGGCTGGGGCCCCAGCTGGCGCTGGTTAGGTTGGCTTCCTCTTTGCGAGGCTGCTGAGGGGGAGACCAGCCCCCACCCAGGACAGGGGTCATAGAACCCAAAATGAAAGCAATTTAAAGGCATTGGGGAGAGTAATTATAGTTTCTGTTTTCAATGGTTAATTATTCAGCTGGCAAAGAGAAAGGAAAAAAGGGAAAGCTGGGAGTTGGAGGGAATAAGGATGAAGAGATATGGGAGGGTGGGAGGAGTTTGCCATGGGGCCCTTTAATCCAGGTGATAGAGCCCTAGACCAAGAGGCTGGAGACCTGAGAGCCTGTCCCTGCTTTGCCATAACTCCCTTTTTGACCAGGGGCAGGCAGATGCCTGTCTGGGTAATGAAGGAGCAGTACTAGGTTTATTCATTTATTCAGAAAATATTTACCGAGTACCTACTATATGCCAGTCAATGGTCTGGGCACTGGAGTACAGTGAAAAGTAGGATAGACAAGGTCCCTGCTTCCAGAGACCTCACATTCTAGAAAAGTCTTTCAGTGCCCAGGTAACTCTTGATTCTGTTTTGTATTGGTGACTGAGTCACAAGAATGTGAGAGGTAGAATGGAGAATACACTGATTTAAAATTTGGGTTCTAAAGTGAGTCATTCATTCATTCACTTATTCATTTTGTTAAACAAATATTGAATGCATGGCACATAGCAAGTACCAATAAATAGTAGCTGTTGCTTCTCCCATGAGGGACGGAGTAGACAATTTGGCCCTGGGGCTGAGCTTCTAGGGGACTGTTCCTGCTTTGAGAGTGGACCCTATGACCTGACTGTTGCTGTCATCATCCACCAAAGCCGGCCTTTTGCGAGGTTGTAAAACATCCTAAGAAGTTATCCTGTGGTTCTAATGCCAGCTTGCTTCCTCTAGCCCATGGCCAGGTACCTGAGCAAAACATACCCATGATAAACCCTTCCCAAGGCCTGTAGGCAGAAGCTGCCCAAACTAGAAGAGGTGTCCTCAGCCCTTGCCTATCACTGTTGCCCTATGGCTGGTCCCTCCCAGCCTCCCTAGTGGTGGTGGGTGAGGAGCTGGCTTCTAAGAGAAGAGCTTGCCCCCTTTCTCTGGCCAGGTCGCTAGGGAGAAGCTCCATGTGGATCCTTCAGTTCCAGGGCACCAGGGGAAACCAAGGGAGACCCTAGAATCCACCCCGTGCGCCGGAGACCCACAATGGCTGGATTTTCCTGGGTAGAACCCTTGCTGTCAGGGGAACTGGCTAGCAGCCTCACTGGCTGCCCTCATGCTGGTTCAGGTAGAGTCTAAGAAGTCAGGGGCCAGGAAAGAGTAGAGCTAGGACTTTTCTGAGAGCTCTTTTCCAGACCAAACCCCTCATAAGAAAACTGAGGCCCAGAGACAGGAAGGGACTTATCCAAGGGCACACAGGAAGTGCTGGCAGAGCCAAGCCTTGGACCCAGCTTCCTTGCCTCGCAGGCCAGAGCCAGTTGCCCTTCTTGCATACCGTGTGGCCTTGTTCTCTCAAAATCCCTGAGTGTGTGTGTGTGTGTGTGTGTGCGCCAAACAAACCTATGTATACACAGTATTTATATTGACAAACTTTGTAAGTTTACACAAGGCAATTACCAAAATGACACATTATAACCCTGAGGAAAATATGGTCCTGGGAGGTTTAGGCCTGGTTCGGAGCAGACCGCGAAAATGTACTCATCGTCTGCCCCCTCTCTGGGGGTCCCTCTCCTGTGGCACCTTACACAGCTCTGAAGTCACTCATCAGCAAAATAGCTTGGAGGTATCCGTAGGGGCCAGACCCACTGGTTCACAGCCCAGACCCAGAATTGGGCATCTCAAGGCTGGGCAGAGCCTTATAGACCCAGCGGTTTCACCCTTGTTTGGATGCTGACTGTGGCTGGCCAGCCTCTGCACGCATACCTCAGGGCAGGCCTTCTTCCCTCCCCCACCCAGGCTGCTTGGGCCTTTCCGGCCAGCCTGACAGTTAGCTGTCCTAGCACTGTGTTCAGCCCCCCTGCACACACTAATAGCCATGGCAGTAACATGCTTTCACATGCAAATTGCTATGGAATTCTCAGCCCCTGCCGGTGCCCCAGCCCCCAAGGCCTCCCCCTGGGCAGATTCAGAGAAGAGAATGGAATCTTTCAAGCTGTTAGGGCGTCTAGAGACCTTCGAGTCCAGCCCCCTTGTTGGATGGATGGGAAAACTGAGGCCCAAAGAGGGGAAGAAGGAACTGCTCACAGTCACACAGAGAGTTCACCGGGACTGGCCCTCACCCAGGTCTTCCGACTTCCAGCCCATTGCCTCTTCAAACCGCCACACAGCCTCCTAATCCCTCTCATCCCCCACCCCACCCCCATCATGGGGTATTTACTGTGGACTCTGGGATCCCTCCCCCTGGCACAGATGCTCCTGGGAGACACCCCTCAGTGGGGCCTGGGAGTGTGAAATCCAGAGAAGAAAAGACCAGAGATAGCCATGACTTAGGGGCATTGCCCAGGGAAGGGAGCCATTCTCCTTTGAAACAGGCAAAAGACAGGATTTGCTCACTTCTCTCTCTGCGCTGCCATCCCCTGATACTGGCCAAACCTCCCCCATCCCCCGCCCACCCGGCAGGCCTGCCAAGCTATGCCAAGCCTTCTCCTGGGCCCTAGTCCACCAGATCTTTCCAAGTTTGTGCATCATCACTCTGCTGGAGTGGTCACCAGCAAAGCTTGGGTTCTGGGAGGCCCTGGGAACCCTGGTCCCAGCTAGAGTATGGGAACATTTCCCTTCCCTTCAGTTCAGCTGAAACAAGATGGGAATTTTCTGAAATGAACTTTACAAGGAAACCGAAAGGAAATGAAAATAAACACCAAAAGGGAAAAAGAGACAAGCTTACAGAGCACAAGTGTCTGCTCCCAGCTCAGCTGAGGTCTTACTACAGATGGACCCAAGCTAGAAACTTCCGGGTTATCCTTGAAATCTGCCTTCAGTTCTGCCTCTGAACTGAACTTGACTCTGCCCATTTCTGAGCACCCCTAATACCACCAGCCACTCTGGTTTGTACTACCTTTATCTCTTACCTGGACAATGGCAATAGCCTTCTGACTGGTCTCCCTGCTTCCATTCCACCTCTCTCTCTTGCAAAACAGCAGCCAGGGCCATCTTTCCAAAACTCAATTCTGATCTTGCCCATCGCTGCTTACCTTTCATATTTGTCCATCGTTCCCCAACTCTTCAGCATGGCTTTCAGGGTCGTGGGTGATCTGGCCCTTGCCCATCTCCTTAGTCTCTCACCTCTACCCCTCTCCACCACGCACACCTTACACACCAACAACCCAAAGCTACTCCTTGGCACCTGACCAGAACAGGCACCCTTAAGCCTCTGCGCCTTTCTGTATGTGCTCCCATCAGCCAGAAATGCCCGTCCCCTTGCCCGTTGTCTGGCAACCTCCTATTGAGCCTATTATTCACGGACATTTCTGACCCCCAAGCCAGGCCAAGTTGCTGTTCTCTTCTCAGCCCTCACAGCGCTTCTGCTCACACTGCCAGTGTCTGTCTCCCCCAGTAGATTGTGAGCTTCTGGAGGACAGAGCCAGTGTTTCATTTCTGCATCTCACCTGGAATGATGCCCAGCACAGAGTTTAGCACAGTGGCAATATCAATAAACCTTTGAAATGTTTGTCGACTTGAATGGGCTTGGCTGGGCTGGGACAGTCACCCCAGGGCTCTATCCCTGCCCTTCACTGCTCACTTTACCATTCAGCCAATCTGGAGAGTCAACATCTTATTATATTCCCTTACAATAAACGCTAACATTTACTGAGTACTTTTTGTGGGCCAGGCACCATGCTCCACACTTCATGTACATTACTTCATTGACACCTTCTGCTGCAGTGATGTCTCAGAGAGGTCCCTATCTGAGGTAGGACTGTGATTATCTCTGTTTTACAGATGAGGAAATGGAGGCTCAGAGAGGGAAAGTGCCTTGCCCTCAGGCACATGGCTAGGAAGTTGTATGTAAGGACTTGAACTCGAGAAGCCGGAATGTGGAGTCCAAGTACTTAGGTGCTTCACCACACTAGTGAGGCAAAGTGACGGTGGCAGCTTGGGGAAAGAAGGAACCTGGGCCCTTTGGTCTGTACCCCTTGATGCTGGCCACGTGGCTTCAGAGGCTGTCCAGTGTGGTAGTTAACAGCCCAGATTCTGGAGTCAGGCTGCCAGGGTTTACATTCCAGCTTTACCACTTTCTAGTTGTGAATTCTTGAGCCATTTACTTAAACCCCTCCGTGCTTCTGTTTTATTCATCCAAAAGATGACACTGAGAGTAGCAGCCATCTCATGAGACTGTAGTGAGGATTAAGTGAATAAACACACATCCAGCCCTTAGAACAGTGCCCAGCCCTGGTAATTGCTTCGTAAACGCCATTTACTACCCTTTGAGTCCCGAGGCAACCTTTGGTTCCTTCACTCAGCCTTAGGCAGCCCGAGTCCTCTACGGGCTGGTCACTGCTTGGCCACTTGAATCAGAAGGTTCAGCTGCTAATATTCCCTGGCCTCAGCCCGGGTTGCTATGTCCCCAGTGAGGGTGCAATGGGTGGTGGGCTGCAAGCTCCTCCAGGCCCCAGCCCCAGGGCTTAGCTGTCCTAGGCTTGACTCCTGAAGGCCCAAAGGGAGGAATACCTAGGCTGCTGTAACCCTTACAAGGAGCCTGGAGTCAGGATCAGGAGACTCGCATTTGAGGCCTGACTCTGCCCCTAATAGTCATATGTGCCATGTCTTCTCTTGAGGCCTGGGTATCTTCTTCATCTGTTGAACGTAAATGGGATGATGTAAGCAAAACTGCTTTGTGAAAAAAACACGTATGCTTTGATGTAAGGAGCCACCATTTCCCATCAGAATGTGTGTTCCTTCGGGGCAGTGAACCTGGGCCTCAGTAAAGAGCCAATGAATAATGAATGAGTATTTCTCCCACCCAGAATCCATGCTCCTCCCCAGCCAGACTCTAGCAGCCAGAGATCCAATTCTGAAGCAGGGACACTCACTCTGATAATGGCCTAGAATGCTCTGGGAAAGTCGAGAAGGATGTGTTGCCATGTTTAGGAGAAGCCCATGCACCACAACCTAAGATCCAGAGACTATTTTGTTCCCATCCTCAACAGGTTCACTAGAGTTGCAGGCACTTTTGAAAGAAGGACAGTGCTACACTAAATGGCCCCTTTCTACACGCTGTTTTGCTGGTGAAGTTTCAGCAGGTACAGCCTGTCTGGGAGCCACTTAAGTAACAATACACATCAAAAACCTAAAAATGTGGAGGCGCTCTGACCCAGCAATTCCAATGTGGATGAAGGCCCTGTGTGAGCGATTTTCATCACAATCTTATGTATTTGCAGTGGTTTTCTAATATAAAAAAAAATGGCTTCAAAAGCCATCTCCTCTGGGTAGTTTTGGGCTTTTGTGATTTTTTTTTTTTCCAAGATGGGGTCTCATTATGTTGCCCAGGCTGGACTCAAACTCCTGGGCCCAAGTGATCCTCCCACCTCAACCTCCCAAGTAACTGGGACTACAGGCACAGGCCATCACTCCTGGCTATGTCTGGGTAGTTTTCTTAATCTACACACACACACACACACACGCATGCACGCACACACATGCACACACATATACACAAACACACACGTCCAGTAACGAAAAATTTTTGGTGCAGCGTATATTAACTGTCTTCTCCTTTGAAAAACTTTCCTAGTTCCCCTCCTGAGTTATGCATATGTCTTTCTTGACTCCAGCACATTGGATTGCAACCACTGGAGTCTTCAACTCTCAGTAACTCAGTTTCCTCATTTGTAAAATGGGGAAACTGATATTGCCTATGCTGTTGGACAGTTGAAAAGATGCCACGAGATAATAAATATAAAGCCCTTAGCAGAGTGCCTGGCAGGTCATAACCACTCAATCAATTTTATTATTGTGATTATTATCTCAATGCAAGACAGTCACAAGTCTGCCTCTATCATTAGTCGGTGATCTCTTCCATGGTAGGGACTAGGCTATGGTTTTTTCTCTCTGAATCTCCAGTGCCCAGTACAAAGCTTGATATATGGTGGGTGCTGAGTGAGTTTGGTAAAAGGATAAATTGAGTCCTATGCCCTCAATACAAAGAAGCAGCTGAGGCCCAGGAGAGGACAAATCAAGAGTTAAGACTAGAACCCAGGTCTTCTGTCTTCAAGCTGTGGTCCCCTAGGGAATTGAGGGTGAGGGTGGGATTGTGAGTAACCTTCTGGATTCCTTGAGTTGGACTGCTTGGGCTCTTTCTGAACTTGGGGGTCTGAGATCCCTGTGATCAGAGGGACTCTGGGGCGGGGGCAGTTGTGCTGATCCCCCCTCTTCCTTCTTGCCCTCGTTCCCTCCATCTCGGGCTCTAGTCTAGCCCAGCCAAACAGGAAGATTCATTAACCGTCTAAATATACAGAGCCCAGGGGCCATGTGCAGCCTGCAACAGAGCTGGGGTCCCAGCAGGGCCAGAGCCTGAGGCAGCAGTGCCGGCAGAGGGCTGGCTGGGAGGGGGGCTTAGCGAGGGGGAAGCCCAGGGAACAGCTAATGTGATGATTGATGGGGAGGTGAGTGAAGCCAGGCTAGCCCTGGGCCCTCAGACCTCTGGTCTCTAGTCCTATTCTTACCTATCTATCCTTGCATTCCCCACCCCAGGTCCATTCCTGGTCCCCACCGTAGCTATAGTACCATCCCCATCTCCATACCCTCCACCTCCTTGGTCCAGGTCCCTGGGCTTCAGAAGTACGAAGCCTAAGAGGTGGGCGGCCAGGGTTGGGGGTGGGTTTCCCCAGGCTCTTGCCTGCTTATTATTATAAGGGCTATTTCTCTAATCAAAACTCCCCAATTACCCAAGGGCCCCTCTGATTAATATTCCATGATAACAGGAACAGGTCACATCTGGCTGCAGGAGCTGGAATTCGACACTCCAGGAGCCCCATGATTGGTCTGCAGGAAGAATAATAAACTTCTTTCTCCTGCCCCCCTTTCCCTTTCTTTCCATTCAGAGGTCCCCTTTTCCTCCACCTTCCCTTCCCCAGCTCTCCATCTGTCCCCCTCCACCCCTATCCAAGGCCTCTGCGTTGCACTCTGCCCTCTTTTGAGGTGGAAGCTGCCTCTGCAGTCTGGGTCAGCCCTCTGGCCATTGTTGTCCCCTTCTTTGCCAGGCTGATCTTTGGTGTGGGAACATGTTTTGCTGGGACAGTGGGCTGAGTAGGGAGGCTGATTTCTGAGTGATTGTCGGTGCTTTAAATGTATCATCTCATGAAATCCTCCTCACTATCCCCCTATGAGGGAGAAAGTATTATCCCTGTTTATTGACAGGGGCACAGTATGCCTAGAAGCCACAAGACTTGCCCAGCATCACACAGTCTTCCAGTGACAGAGCTGGGATTTCAAGCCCAGGACTCTCTGCTTCCAAGGCTTCTCTTCTCCCCACACCCCACCCTGATCTGCTGAGGATGGTTTCAGTCCCTGGATGCTTGGATTAAGATGGGACCCGCTGATATGGCAGAGAGCCAGTGCCCATGAAACCCAGACTCCCAGGCTTCTGTTGGATTTGAGATGGGTTTTCAGGCAAATGCACCAAGAACTTTTAATGCAATCCCACAGCCCAGAGAGGAGAAAAGACGTTCCCATGTTCATATGGCAAGGTGGTCAAAAATATGGGTCTCAGCCCCAGATCTTCTGACACTCAGATGAAAACTTCGATTTGCCATCATGTGGATGGCCCTGAATGAGAGAGGTTTCTTGTCACACCTGCATGTAAGGGACTGCCAGACACCCCCTCCCCTGTCTTAACCCAAGGACACCCCAGACAGTGCCCAGCTGCTTGTGTTTGTTCAGTCTTCACCAAGGAGCCTGGACAGAACATGGTCTCTGCTTAGGGTAGGGGTGGGGACAGCAGGGGAAGGGGTTGTGGCTGCTGCAGGCGGCCAGAAAAGATTTGCCTTCAGCCAATCCTAGGCTATGGCTCTTGGCCCTGGGGCCGAGCTCTCTGCTGACCCACCATGCATCTCAGCAGTCAGGAGGAGGGCAGACTCTTGAGTTTCAGGGGCACAATCAATCCTCCACTGCTCTCTCCCCAACACACTATCAGGTGTCTGAGAGTGGGACACCAACTTGGATTTGCTGAGGAGGGGTAGGGCAGTGAAGTGTTTCTCTCCACCTCTGACTCTCCTACCTGGCTCTTGCCTTGGGCTGTCACCTTGCTCCTACCTCCCCAGGGAGCTCCTTTGCTCAACTCTAATCAGAAATACCCTGGAGCCATCTCCCGAATTCATACCTAGGTAAACTGGGGGCCCTGGATGAGTAGGAGGCTAACTGAGTCTTTGACTCAGTCAGTGGCCCCTGGCTCCAACCATACTTCCCATCTGCTCCGTCTACTGGCTGGGACTGTCCTGGCTAGAGGGCTAAAACACGGAGCTGCTCCGTCCTCATGTCCTGCCCATTGGTGGGGTCTGAGATATCCACTGTTTTGTAGGTATCCATGAGGCTTCTAGGGCACAACTACCTTGAGATTACTGGAGGCCCAGACAGGCCTTGTAAGAGCCTGAGCCCTGCATGGGAGAGCTGAGGCCCAGGTCTCTCCCGTCCCTTCTGCCTTGCTTTCTTCCAGCCACTGCTCTTATTGTCCAAGCCCCCACAGCCTCTCACTCCAATCTCTGCCTTTACCTCCCCCCAGTTTTATTCTGCCTTCCGGTTGCCACTCTCATGTTCTACACACTGAAGCTACCTTCGTAAACTCCAGATCCATGTTAGTTACTTAACTTCCCTGTGCCTCAGTTTCCTTATCTGTAAAGTGGGGACAAGAATCATACCTATCTCATAAGATTGTAAGGATTAACTGAGAGCACGCACGTAAAGCAAATGCTTCATCATCTAACCTGCTAATACTGAAACAGGCTAACGCCAAGTGAGCAGTTACTGTGTGTCAAGCACTGCTCTAAGCACCTTACATGTGTGATAGTTTAGGTCAGCTCCACAACGGTTCAATGTGGTGAGGATTACTGCTGTCATTCTCATTTCACAGATAACTGTACTGAGGTGCAGCAATATTATGCAACTTGCTGCAGTTCACATTGCTAGTAACCTGCAGAGCCAGCCTTTGAACTCAGATAATCTGACTCCGGATTTGACCTCTTAACCAATCTGTCATTTTTGCCACCCTAGGAACAGTCTCTGACTCCCCAGTACCTAGAGGACAAAGTGTAAATTCCTTAAGCTGCCATTCAAGGCCCTTCCACCCCTCCTCCTTGCATTACAATGCACCCTGAGAACTGAATGTCTCCAGACCACCAAGGGTACTTACCTGCTTACAAGCCACTGCTCAGGCAGTTCCTTCCACTTGGAATGACCCCTCCCCATCCCCCTAAAACCCTCACATATACACACAAACCCCACCTCTCCCAGTGTTTATTTTGAGCCAATTTCCAAAGCTAATGGGTTTAGAGGAAGCACTTGAAGATGTGGAGTTTGTGTGTGCCTGTTTGGGGGTTTTGGTAGGCAGGGTTTAGAGGGTCACTTCAGGTGTGACCACCCTCATGGAGCCAGAGGTGCCCTGGGCCAGTAGTCCTTAACCATTTGGCCACCTAGAACCATCCTTTTGAATGATTCCTCCCCATTCCTCTTCTCCCCCTGCTCTCACACCAAGGCTCTGATGGATCTTGTCTACCAAACGCTCTGTATTGGAAAAATATAAAGCACGGTTAGCAGGAAAGGACGGTCTCTTGGGAAATTGGATACCACATTTGAGAGGTGTATGGATTTTGCCTTCTTCCCCAACCCTGCTTCTTCTGAACTTGAGTTTTTGAATGACTCCATGCGACTTCTGGGCAAACCAGATGCCTGGGCTGGGCCCCCTGTGAGTGAGAATAGAAAGATCGGTATTTTTCTCTCCGCTGTTGATATGGTTTTATTGTCATGCTCTAGGACTGACTGCAAGAGACAATTGATCCTACTGCCCAATTGTTGTCAGAAAGCACGACTTAAGATCAACTACCCGAAAACTCAAATCATCAGCATTGGCAGGCAGCCCCCCAGCGTTCAATTGGTTTCTCTCCAACAATTTAATACAGCAGGTCAAATCACTCAGTTACCTGGGGGTAAAATTTGCGACTAATCCATCTTGGAGGGTTCACCGGGAAGCTATATTGCCTAAATTAGATGTTCTAGGGGTGTTTTATTGAAAGTTTTTAAATGGCCACAGTGGCAATTGGTAACGCCTGCTTTGAAAGTGTTCCAGACAGAAATGGTTGTGGGCCTGGCTCGAAGGTGGAGAACTTTGCACATTGGAGGGGATTGAAAACTGTTGCAGGGTGGGGAGCGGGGGTAGGGGGCAGATGATTGCCCTCATCAGTGGATACCCCTCCGGGCCCCTCTGTGAGAATCACCCCTAGGCCTTCTTGATCCCTCCCCTCTGCCTGGCTCTCTGGCTGAGCCTGGGACTCTGCCCTACATCCGTAACTCACGACTGCGACAGCCCAGGATCTCACTCCAGATAACTCAGCCTTGAAGCTCCTGTCACCCTAGCCTTACCAATAGCTAAGTTGGCAGAGATCATATTTATGGTGGACTGCCTGAAGGGCAGACTGCCCACCCTGTCTCTTGGAGTCTTATATTCTCCTTTGCTTAAAGCAGCTCATCAGAGGGCTCAGTATTGAGACCACTGTACTGTGGCCTTTCGGGAGGCAGGAAAGCACAGTGAATCTGGGCTTCGGTAACAGACAGACCTGGGTTTGCCTCTAGCCCCACCATTTCCTCCCTGTGTGTTCCTGGGCAAGTGATTTCACCCGACTCAGTTTCCTTCTTTGTAAAGTGAGGATAATAACAGTGTTTACCTTTTCGGGAATTTAATGCCTAGCACGTAGTAAATAATGGCTATTATTATTATTATTATTTTTGAGACGGAGTCTTGCTCTGTCGCCTAGGCTGGAGTGTGACGGCATGATCTCGGCTCACGGCAACCTCCACCTCCCGGGTTCAAGCAATTCTCCTGCCTCAGCCTCCTGAGTAGCTGGGATAACAGGATCCCACCACCACAGCCGGCTAATTTTTGTATTTTTAGTAGAAACGGGGTTTTACCATGTTGGCCAGGCTGGTCTCGAACTCCTGACCTCAGGTGATCTGCCTACCTTGGCCTCTCAAAGTGCTGGGATTACAGGCGTGAGCCACCACGCCTGGCCTGGCTATTATTATTTATTGTTATTCTTGGAGAATTGCCACAGGTCCTTGTAGTAGATGGTTGGAGGAAACATCGTGGCAATGTCAACCTGGTACTCACTGCAGGGATGTTGTTGAAGACATCGTGTGGTCGCTTCTCCCAGGGCCCTATTTGTGAAGGGCCAAGGGAAAGATGTGATTCCTTTTCCAACTGGCAAAAGCCATGCTTCTCTGGAATACTTGGTTTATTTTTATGTTACAGATGCCGTGAAGCTTATAATTGATGGCATTTCCTTCTTTTATGAGGCTACCAGGGGAGCTGAGAGCCAAACACAGGCTCTAGTAACTGTGTAGAATGTCAGGGAAGGCGTTCGGTGTGTGTGCCAATCTTAATCCTGGCTTTATTATTTTCCTAATGTTGTTTTTCTTTATCTTGATTTCTTTCAAGTACATATTTTATGATTTTATATTTTATAGCTTTTGTTCAGTTGTCCCAAATTCTTTGATGAAAATATGTGCTACAAATGACTGTTGTAAGAGTCACCATCACTGAGTGAATATTTACTATTACCAGCGCTTACCAAAAATGAGTTTATTTACTCTCACAACAAACAGCCACACGAGGAAGGGGCCATTAATATCAACCCCTCCTTACAGATAAGAGAATTGGGGTTCAGAAAGGTTAATTTACATGCACAAAATCGTATAGCTTGGTAGGCCTGGGAATGAACCTGTGCCGTCTGATCCAGAGCTGTAACCTGGCTAGGCTGTGCTGCCTCTGATGGATCAATGGAAAGAAGGCACACAGGCAGGAATCTAGGGGATGCATGTGCACAGATGATGGATGAGATAAATGGACATAGGCGGGAATGACAGGCATAGATGGCAGACAGTGAGATGGAAGACATGATTGGTTTTTCTGTAAGATACCCAGGGTTGTCTCATTGAGGTGATACAATTCTAGCCCAAAGCAAAAGAACTTAATGTCTTAGCCAGTGCAATCCTACCATAAAGGTACATCAGTCTCCCATAGGGCTTTTGAAAATGGAGATACTCGTGGCTGTTCATTAATGCCTTTGTGGACCTCTATTCATTCATGTGTGCATCCATCATGCAACTACTATGTGGCTGGGCACTGGGGACACAAAGGTCACTAAGACATGATGGATCTCTGCCCTCAAGGGGCTCCTAACTCACTGAGTGAGACATACATGAAGGCTACAGATCATGATACAGATGCGCTGGAACCAAGGTCTCTTCATGGGGTTTGGGAGGCACCAAGGCAGTCGGGGTGGGGAGCAGGTCATAGAGAGTCAGGGAATGCTAGAAGTTATCTCATTAGGAAAGGCTTCCAAGATGGGGAGTTGAATGAAGCGTAGAGGATGACTAGGAGTTTGCTAGGCTGCAGATAGAGGTCCCGGGGGCAGAGAGAACCACATGGGCAAAGGCACAAAGGCAGTCACAAAAGCACAAAGATGGGGCATATTGGGAACGCTGCAAGTAACCCCTTTTGATTGGAGGGTAGAGAGTGTGTTGGTGGCCTTAGAGATGAAGCTAGAGGGGCTAGGAGGCCACATCACGAAAGACCAAGGTGTTTGGAGTTTTTCATATGGCAGATGGGGAACCCTGGAAAGGTTTGAGGCAGGGGAGGCACCCAGTCAGCTTTGCATTTCAGAAAGTTATCCACACACTCAGAGAGGCATAGAGGGAGACCAGCTAAGAGGCAGTTTTCACCGCCATCATGCCACCACAGTGTTCTGAGCTGCTATCCCATGTGTTGCTCGTTTCAAAAATATCTATTGAGCACCATCTTAGTCTGCTAATACCTGAGATTGGGTAATTTATAAGGAACGGAAATTTATTTCTCACAGTTCTGGAGACTAGTAGTCTGAGATAAAAGCACTGGCAGACTCTGAGTCTGGTGACGGCCCACTTCCTGGTTCATAGGTGGTGCCTTCTCACTGTGTCCTCACGTGGTGGAAGGGATTGCATGGGTGGGGGGGTCTCTCTCAGTCTGTCATGTTTTATAAAGGCACTAATCCTAATCACCTTTCCAAGTCCCCACCCCCTAATACCATCACCTTGGAGGTTAAGATTTCAACATGTGAACTCTGGAAGGACACAAACATTCAGGCCACACATAGCAAGCGCCTATCAAGCATCAGGCACTGTTCTAGGCACTGGAGATACTGCAGTAAGCAACATGGACAAAGCTCCCTCCTTGCAGAGAGCGTACATGCTAGTGGAGGGAGACGCACAATAAATAATAAACACAACAAACAAGAAATTTATATGTCACGTTAGAAAGCAATAAAAGCTATAGAAAAAGAGAAAATACAGCATGATAAAGAGCATTGGGATTATGAGGGTGGGGCTGGCATGAGACCTTATTGAGAAGGTATATTAGTCCGTTTTCATGATGTTGCTAAAGACATACCCGAGACTAGGTAATTTATAAAGAACAAGAGGTTTAACGGACTCACAGTTTCACTTGGCTGGGGAGGTCTCACAATCATGGCAGAAGGTGAAAGGCATGTCTTACATGGTAGCAGACAAGAGAAAATAAGAACCAAGCGAAAGGGGTTTCCCCTTATAAAAGTGTCAGATCTCAAGAGACTTATTCACTACCGTGAGGACAGTATGGGGAAAACCACCCCCATGATTCAATGATCTCTCACCATGTCCCTCCCACAACATGTGGGAATTATGAGAGCTACAATTTGAGATGAGATTTGGGTGGGGACACAGCCAAACCATATCAGAAGGTGACATTTAAGCAAAAGCTTGAAGAGAGAAAGTAGAGGCAATGTGGGGACTCTTCCCAGGTCCGACCCGCACAGATGTTCACAGGCCAGGGCAGTGGACTTGGGATCTGGCTGTCCCGGATTTGAGTCCTGGTACCTTGGGCAAGAAACCACCTCTCAGAGCCTCCATTTTCTCCTGTACTTCCTGACTTCTGGGGCTGTGGTGAGATGACGGACACGATGGTGCTTAGTAGCTAGACAGGTAGGCCCTGGAGGTAAAGGGATTGTCACACATCTTCTCTCTGGCATCCGCCACTCACCCCTACCCCAGCAGCCCCATGGCTCTGGCTGAGGAGCCAGTTGAAGAGAAGGCAGTGGGAGAGTTGCTGACAGTGCCTCGTTCAGGGGAGGGTGAACAGCTTCTCTGAGCTCCAGTAAAGATGAAACTGGGCCACAGGTTTCATCCTTACATCCTTCATGATGTCAACCTGTGGCATTATAGCTGTCGTCTCTGCCATGCACGACTGGGCACGAACCCATAGTGCGGCAGAGCTGGAAAGAAGCCCCTATGGGATGAATGGGGATGCTGAGGCCCAAAGAAGGCAAAGGACTGGCCCAAGGGCACACAGTGAGAGTCAGAAACACATCTGACACTGGGGTCTAGGTCTCCTGCCTCCCAAGTGGGTCATGGAAGCTGTTTTGACCCGGGTCAATTTATTAATAGTTACAGCCCCTGCCTTGGCCTTTTTTCTTACTGAGGCTTCCTTTGACAGTCTGGAGCCCACTGCTAAAAACTATAACAGTTGCTACATTTAGCGTTCTTCCAAGAGACTTCCATTTGTTATCTCGTGAGTCTCTCAAAAACCCCACGAAGTATTATTATTACCCTTATTTTTATTGATGAGGAAACTGAAGCACAGAGAGGCTAAGTGACTTGCCCAAGGCCACACCTTAGGAAGCGGAGGAGCTGACCAATTTTGGCAGTTTTGCTCATAAATCTTTGTATTTAGCCACTAGGTTACATAGGTGTGAGATGAGTATGTGTATGTGCATGATGTCTGTGTGAGTGTGGCTGAATGCGTGTGTTGGGAAGTGTTCCTGGCTAACTCCCAATTGCTGTTTCACGCTCTTCACAGGGGCTGTCTGGGGAACAGGGCAAGCTAAGAGATCTCCCAGCCAGGCCCCTTTGGGACTGGAGGGTGCCGGTGGTTCAGCATTGCTGCGACTCCATGTCCAGATCCCCTTACCGCCCCATCATAGGAAGAGCACCACAACTTGCAAGAACATACACAGACAGCACGGTGGATGTGAAACCCTTTTCACATTGTAGGGCAGTGGCTTTCCAACTGTGCTTACTGCACCAGCAGCATCAGCATCACCTGTGAACTTGTCAGAAATGCAATTTCTTGGGCCCCACCCAGTTGAGACTAGATCAGGGACTCAGAGTGAGGCCCAGCAATCTGTGTTTTAGCAAGCCCTCCGGGGAATTCCATTGCATGCTCAAGTGTGAGCATTAGAGACATACAGGAGAGGAGAGGCCTCACAGCATATTGGGTTTGCAGACTTCCATGTTTGTACACACATATGTTCAGGGCACAGTGCTTTACACTTTCCAAAGAGCCTTCTCACCCATAACCTCCTCCTAGCTGCTCGACAACAAGGATTCCACCCACTTCTCAATGAGTAAACTGACATCCAGGAAGGTGAGGTCATACAGCAGTCAGTCCCTGGCAGATGCCAAGCATGGCGGTCTTATCTGACATGCAGTGCCTCTCTTAGATCCTTCTGCCCTGTCTTCTGTGCCAGTCCAGGGCACCCCCTGCCCACAGCAGCCTCTCAGGGAAGAAAGGGGATAGAGAGATGGCCGTCCTTGGCTTCCTGCTCACCCCCACCCCTGCTCATCCTCTCCCTCCTGTCAGCAGCACCTGCAGAACAAGTTCCCTGTTCTTTAGGTGAGTTCACCTGGCAAGGAAGGAGAAGGGTGCCCCAGGAATGTGGAGGGGCTCTAGGAGTCCAGTGGTCATTTTCTAGGAGATACTCAGTGGTGGATCGATGGCAGCAGAAGCTTCAGATGTAGAGTCGCCTTTCCATTTCATCTGCTGAATATGGGGGCCCCCCTGGGGTTGTCCCAAGGGACATGACCCCAGTCCCAGTATAAGGTGAAAGGTGGCACCTCAGGCTGACTCCTGCCCAGGCCTGTTTTCCACTCTGGTCACCTGCCTGCATCAGGGTCCCTGGCAGGGAAGTGAGGGGATTGTTCTGTCTAGCCTGCCAGAGGGGCTGTGGCGTGACAGGATGGGACAGCAAGAGGGGGAATATCTGGATCCCCCAAACATAAGGTGTAGACACAGCCAATAGACCATAAAAGTAGGCTTCAGACCAGAGCATGTTGGCAAACATCTGGTCCAGTGATTCTCAACCTGGGGTTTGTGCAATTTGGAGGAGGGGAGGCCTACTGATATATTCCCAGAGGCCACAAGTTCTCTGAGAATTGAACTTTTTTATGGTCTTATTTTGATGCTAAACACAATTTTTGTTACACTTATGAAAACAGCTATGATTCACAATTGCAAGCCATTTTCATAGCCTGGATTCAGTTCTGAGGGAGCTTCTCAAGTTGGGGAACATGCAGACCTGGGGTGGGGAGTTAGAGGTGTTCATTGATACCTTCTCAGAGGGTGGTTCTGCTGAAATTTTTTTCCTAAAAAGGGAAAGTCTGTGTATTCCATCCCAACATTCAGAAGGACTAATGTATCCCCGCCCCTTCATGTTCCACTCATGGACACGGAGGCCCAGAGAAGGCCAGGTACTTGCTCAAGGTCTTCCAGCAAGCCAGAGCAGAGCTGAGACTGGAAGGCTGGGCTCCTTCAGCCTGGCCCAGGGCTCTTGTTGGCACACTCTGCAGGGGCAAGGCTCAGGCCAGGCCAGGAGCAGTAGGGGTGGCAGAGGTGTGTGTCTCAGATGTTTCCATTACAAATTTGTCAGTTCTCTTTCTATTCATTGGGACCACATGGATTCATTTGGATCTTTTAAAGAGATCCAAGTTCCAGTGCGGTAGCTCACACCTATAATCCCAGCACTTTGCAAGCCTGAAGTGAGAGGATTGCTTGAGACCGGGAGTTTGAGACCAGCCTATGTTCCCAAAACATAGCAAGACCCTGTCTCTGTAAAAAATTTAAAAAGTAAAAAGAAAAGAAAAAAACTAAAGTGATCAATTCAGCCAGAGGGTGAATAGGAAAGTAGGAATCAAAAGCTTCATGTCATGGTGACTACCGTGTCTGTGTTCTGTAACAGATACATAGACAGGTAACGTTAAGTCCCTGATTTCCCCCAGCTCCTAGACTGTCAGGGAATGGTAAGCAGTTGTGAAAATAATAATAGTGCCTCACAATTCTCCAAATTGGACATTTCCCATAATGACAACTAACATTTATTTAACATGTACTGTGTGCCAGCTACTTTACACCTATGATGTCAAGCTGTCATTGAGGAAGGTACAGCCACATTTTGTACATGGGGATAATAAGGCCTGAGAAGGTTAAATAAACGGATTCTAGGCAGCAGAGCCAAGCACACCGATTTCTGATTCCTGAGCAAACTTTCTTAACTCCTTCATTTCAATAGCTCTGGAAATAATAACAGGGATGGTCGTTTCCCCCATTTCACAGAAGAGAAAACTGTGGCTCAAAGATGAGGAGCATTTGGATCACAGGGTACAAAGCTAGGAAGTGTTCTGTCTGCTTCCTGATATAGTATCTGTTCACTAGTCCCAGTATGCCCCATCAAAGACCCAAGGCAGTGAGATCTTTGAGGATTTGGTAATATGTCAGAAACACACTTGTCAAAAATCAGTGACAACAGCAAATCAGTTGAAATTATAAATTGGTTGAAAATGAATGTCTCCAGTCAATGTTTTTCCATGCAATAGTAATTTCCAGGTACTATGGGGAAGGTTTTTTTTTGCAGCCTTTGAGCATGTTTGTCTGTTTTCTGAATTTTAAAATTTTTATTTTGGGGGAGAATAATTTGGGAATTCATTTTCAACTCATTCTTCCTGCCCTGGTTGTTCAGCAATATTGTCATGAACTTTGAAATTTTACCTGCGATTCTAAGTAAATTGTCTAAAAAAGTAAGTGGGTTGAAACTGAAATGTTTCCATCTGCTGGTTCCAGCTTCTCTAAGTTTGTGCAAGCTGGGATGAATATGCAACCTCTAAATGCAATACAATCTGCTTTTCAAGTGATTTGCCTTTAAGTTTTTTAAATTAATTTTTTTTGCCAGTGATGCCAACTTTATCTTTAGCCCACATCCTCATCAATTTTAATGTACACTCCTTTTCGATGTAAGCAGCTTTTGCTTAGCATCTTCTCAACTGTGCCACGATAATCACTTGCTACCGTTGGGGATGGTGCTTCCTGTCAGAATTGAAGTGATTTGTAGTTTCAGAGACAAGCTTAGACTGAGCTTCATTGGTGTAATGGTGCTTGAAAATATTGGTGAGGAAAATGCCAGTTGGCATGATGACCACACACATGGGACACAAGGTGGGGTGTGAAGAGAGAGAAGCCTCTGATGTCATTGAAGAGAATCAGAGCGTATTGTTCCTTACACCCCACCTACTGCTGCTTCAGTGTTTGTGTTGTCTGAAGCTTGGTGCTTACAACCCTGGCTCTCCTTCCAAAACTGCTTTGAGCCTCTCTTGGGTGGTAGTGGTTTGGATTCTGGGCCCAGAGTAGTTTCCCCACTGGCCTTGCACACATAGATTCTTCCACTGAAATGAAGCGACTGCTCCAATGCAGCTGAACAGGAAAAATAGGTTTTTCAATAAATTAGAGATCACCTCCCAAATGAAAAACAAATTCCCCCTTTCAACATAAACAATGCACTGAAAATGCTTAAAGTTGATGAAAATATTTCTAAAACATCTTCATGGTGCATCAAAATCACCAATACCTGAAAACTCAGTGACCGTAAGTATTCGTTTTTCTCCAATGTATCAATTAGAACCAACTCTTCTTTCATTATTTCACTTGGAGCAAGACCAGATCCGTAGGAACAAAGGTCCTCATCTCCTTCTCACTGGAGATGCCTAGGCCACTGCTGGTTCCATGGTGGACTTTAATTCAGCTAGGCCTCATGCTTTCTTCCTTCACATGCATGCACCACAGTATTTGTCTTGAACTTGAGCCTCTGGCTTCAGAATTCAGAGAAGACGCATGTGGACCAATCATGGTGACATCAACCCTATGGCCATTGTGGATTCAAAGCAGAGTTCCTCTTCTTTTATGTGTTTTTCTGTATCTGCCAAATTTTCTACAGTTATCATGTGTTACTTTTGCAATTAGCAAATGCAAACCCCACAATAGACAGGATGAAAGCACATACTCAAAATGCAGACCCAAACCATGTACCTAACATTGTGATGGGCATTTTGGGCTGAGACTGTGGATCCCTGTCTTGGGCTGTCTGGTTCTACCGGGGGATTATTATCTCTGCCAATAATTGGGTTCCTCCCTGTCCCTCTTTCCCACACTGGCTTCATCTGCCAGAGGAGCCAGGGAAGGAGGTGGGGGATTCCAGTCTCAGTCACCAGAGGAATAAAGTGATTAGTCTAAGGGGAACACATAGTAAATTGAGACTATGTTTGGATAAGACAGCAAAACTTAAGATAGTAGGAACAATTATTCAGTGCTTGCTTTCTGAGTGTCAACTATGTGCCAGCTGCTGGGGGTGTTCACAAAAAGGCAGAATTCTACACTTTGAGAGGCTGTGTGACAGATAGGCACAAACTTAGGCACTTGAGCCAAAAAAAAAATGAGTCCAAATTCTGGCTCCACTATTTAGTGGGGCTGTGAATTTAAACCTCAACCCTTAACTTCCTGGAGACTCAGCCTCATCATGTATAAGATGTGAATGCTGATTATCACACCATCACCATAAGGATGTATTGTGAGCTTACTAAGTGTCAGACATATATGTGCAATTGACATACACAGTCTCACTGCATCTTCACAGCAGCACTACAAGGCAGGTACTGCTAGACCCATTCCACATATGGGGAAACTGAGGCTCAGAGGTATTAAGTGATTTGCTCAGCATCCCACAGCAAGCAAACAATGAGGTCAGAATTGGAAGACAGGCAGGCTGACTCCAGAGTCTTTGTTTCTCACTCTGTGGTATGGCCTCCCATCGGTGAGCTAGCACGATGAGTTGATGCGGCTTCTAGACATCGAATGCCAGGCCAGTACTGGGCCTAGCACACATTAGGTGTTCATCCCAAGCTGGTCCACTGTCCTTGAAGATCTTGCAGTCCAAGGGGAAGAGCAGAGGGAGAAGGGAGGAGCTGTGTCCAGCCCAGAAAAGCATTTCCACCCCCAAAGACTAAAGACCTCTCTTGGCAGGTATCTCTTCTTCTGCTTCCTGCTTCCCCGACCCTCAGGCAGGCCAGGAGGCCCCCTTCTCCCTCCCCCCTCCCCCACCTCAGACCTCCCTGCCCCCTGCCCCCATGGTCTGTCTGGGCTAGTCTGTCTCCCCCACCCTGGCAAGGCATTAAAAATTGAAACCTCCTTTGAAGAGAAAACAGTTTAATAAAAGCTCCATCCATTTTTCATGAGAGGATCAGGAGAGGGATGGTGAAGGGAGGAGAGGCAAGCTGGGGGAGACAAGTTGAGGGGTGGAATGAGGGTCTTGGGGAATCTGCAGTGAGGGTTCAGCACAGCAAGGGCCAGGCAGTGCCTCCTACCTTTTACCCGCAGCTCTGATGGCCCCAATGCCCTCTTCTTTTCTCACTTCCTGTCAGCAGGATCCAGGCTGGGCCTGTTGGTGTGAGGTGGGGAAGCATAGCTTCCTCTTTGGGGAAATCTCCTGCTTTCACTTCAGGGAAGGCCTCAGAGGATGGGGGCTGCACTCCCTCAGAGGAAGATGGCCACTAGGTGACCTCTGGCCTAGGGGACCTGCCTCCACATCAGAACAGCTTCTGAGGCTGGGTAAGATGAGCCTGTCACTTGAGCCCTGGTCCCATGTTTGGCACCCCGAAGACCAGGCGGAGCAGAGCCTGGCCAGAGCCCCAGGCTGGGTGCGGGGCAGGAGGCTGAGCTTTAGGAAGAGCCCAACAGAGAGGTAAGGGCATGAGGAAGCAAAGAGGAATTAGGTCCAAGCCCTGGCTCATGTTCTTTGGACCCTAGAGCCTTTTCCAACCACAAGAGACAGAATTACATTCACTGTCCTGCCCAGCCTCCATTCTTTCTTATCTCCTTCACCCCAACAAAGACAGATCCATCTAGAAAAAAGACACCCCACAGACTGGCCCTGGCAGGAGACATGTGTACTTACATCTGACTGAATGCGTTTCTGTCATAGATCTGTTTGGGAGCACGCATGCCTACATGTGGCAGTGTGTGTATATAGTGGCATATGCATGAGTGTGCGTAGCCAGGAGTGTGTGTGTGTGTGTGTGTGTGTGTAGAGAGAGAGAGAGATGGAATGAGAGAGAGCCAGGAGGATGTGTGCTTGTGCCCATGTGTGACAGTAAATGTTTCTACTGCTTCCTGTGTCTGAATAGGCACGAGGCCCTCCCCAAGCACATGGCAGAGGGTGGGTGGGATGGATAAGTTGGGTGATAGGGTAATGGGAAGAGTGGAAAGGAGGGCATGCCCCAGAGAATTGAGCAGGCCCTAGGGTCTAGAAGACAGGCAGCTGTGGATGTGCCAGCCCCAGCCACAAAGCTGTTCCCTGTGGGCCTTAGGAAAGAAGGAATTTTCTTCTTTAGCCTTCCCAACTGAGGAGGGCAGTAGGGTGTATGCATGTGTGTTTGTGATATGGCGAGGCCTCTGCTTCCTCAGCATGGTCAAGAGGGGTCTTGGGGGATGTTCCGGAGTGATCACTGGGAGGAGGCTGAGAGGCTCATAGATAGTGTCTGGGAATCGAGTTTTCAATCAAGGCTCCAGCCATTTTTCTATGCATCCATTCAATACATATTTACTTGTGGCAGAGTTTTTATCAGAATAGTGAACAGGCAGATATGGTCCTGTTCTCCAAGATCACCGAGGCTAGTGTATTCTTGGCTCTTCTCCGTGGCTTCATACACCCTGCCTCCTCCATGACCCTGTAGGGCAGGTGGCGGCTCTACAGGGCAGGGAGTCAGGAGATAAGGATCCTGAATTTCATTCACCTGTGACCATCAGCAAGTTACTCTCCATGGCAGGCCCTCCATTTTCCCATTGGTATTGGGAGGGGTTGCACCAGGATATGATCCGGGGGCCCTTTCTTCTTCAATGACAGTCATCTCTGGATACACGCTCTAAGATCTAGGACTGAATATTCCTGGGGAATTTTTTTCCTCGGTCAATGACACTGGGTGGCTTTAGGCAGTCGATGGCATCTATTTAAGCTCAGTTTCACAAACTGTAAAAAGGGCATCAGAAATCTGCCTTGCTCATAAGATCTTTGGGGGCATTAATTGTGGATTCTTATGTATGCATGAGTCCTGGCACAGAACCTGTGGGCCTCGAGCAGCATGGGGCCATCAGGCTTGGGTTAGTGATGGCATCCCCACCAGTGACCCCAGTCCCAGGGCCAGGCTCATTTTCCATGCACACTGAGGCAGGGGTGTGAGTTAAGGTGGTGGGCATAGGGGTTGGTGGTTCATGGTGCTGATCGGGGTCATGAGGAAATCTGGCAAGGGAGCCAGGGAGAGAGGCCACCCAGGGGCGCGTTCCACTTATTTTCTCACTGCCACCTGAGCCAAATTTGGGAAGGTTCCCATAGGCCCAGGGCAGGGGAAGGGGTGGCCGCAGCACCTCCACTTCACTGCGCCCACCCCCAATCATTCCTTAAATGAGAATGCAGAGCTGGAGTCCTTTGTGGGTGAAGGCTGGCAGGGCGGGGAGGTGAAGGGGTATACTAGGAGGCTGGCAGCCACAGGCTCCAGTCCTTTCCCCTCTTCCCTTTTTCAGCTGCCCTCTTGCCTCCTCGCCCCCACCCTCCACAGAGGAAGGAGTGGCCCTCCTCCTCGTAAGTCCTACCAGCCCATCCTCCAGAGGACCACACTCCAGTAATTATCTCCCCTCTCCTGGCTCCTTGCCCTCAGCCTACAAATACATTCCAGTTTTTCCCATCTGAAAAACTCCCCTCCTCCGCCCAGTTGTCCCCCTCAAGCTCCCGCCCTCCTGCTGGCCTCCCGTCTCACGGCCAATAGACTCAAACAGTCAGCTGTGCTCACTGTCTCCTGGCCTGGCCGGCCTCCCACTCCCTGCTGTCACTGCGAAAACCAGCGATGTCTGGGTGACTGAAGGTCATCTCCTCCCCCCACCCTTGGGCCTTGACAACACCCGCCTGGTGTCTTGACACACTTGCCCGACCTCTTGTCGCTGGGCTCCTTCCTGGGTTTCATCTGATCTGTGCTCTCTCCTGGTCCTCCTGCCTCTCTGCCAGTTCTTCTCAGGCTTCTTCACGGTTTCCCTTGGATTCCTTCTCTTCCCCTTCCAAAATCTCCCATCAGCAAACTCTCCTGTTGCTGTGGCCTCAGCTCTCTCTCCCCGTGTGGAGGAAGAGTGAGGCTGGACCAGTAAGGGGAGGCCTCTTCCTTCAGTCAGGAGAGGTGAGGGCTAAAGAAGAGGCTGCCTCAGACCTCCTCCTGGCCATAGGCTGGGGATACAATCAACCTCTGTGAGTTTGCAGAGTCCCTCCTCCCCCTCCTGTCTCCCCTCCCCTCCCTTGTTTTTTACCCACCATTTTCTGAGAGCTTACTACATGCTATGGGTTCTGTCCTGTTGGAGGGCAGGGCCCTGGGAGCCATGGCGAGGACTTGTGGTTTTGTTCTAAGTGAGACTAGAGGCCAGTGGTGGGAGGGGGTGGTTAAGCAAGAGAGTGACTTGATCTGATTTGCATTTTTAAAAGAAAAATCACCCTGGTCTCTGTGTGGAGAATAGGTTGTGGGGAAGGGGTGGTGAGGGGAGGCCGTCGGCAGACTCCTCCCATAATCTGGATGAGCAGAGAAGGTAGCTTGAACCAGGGTGGTGGAAGAGGAGGTGGGGAGGGGTGGATGGATTAGGATATATTTCAGAATTAGAGCTAGACTTGCTGATGGATTGAATGCAGGAGGTGAGAAAAAGAAAGATTCAAGGGTAACTCCTAGGTTTGTGGCTGGAGCAAGCGGGTAGATAGTGATGCCGTTTACTGAACTGGGGAACACTGGGGGAAGGAAGGTTTAGGGGGAAAGCAAGAGCTCTGCTCTGGCCACATTAAGTTCAAGATCCCATTAGATAGCCAAGAAGAGGTGTCACGTTGCCTGGAGCTCAGTAGAATGGTCACAGTAAGAGACACACACAAGGAAGTCATCTGAGTTTTCACCTTGGAGCCTTTGAACTTGCCTCTCCCTCTGCCTGACACTCTGACTTCCTATCTTCACCTGGCCAACTCCCTGTCCTCATTCAGGTCACAGCTCAAACATCACCTCAATCTAAAGTCACTTCCTGCCACCTACCTAGTCATGCTCTATCCCACACCTCTGCTTTATTTCCTGCCCACCACTCATGCCCAGCTAAAATTATTCACCTTGCTCACTTATTTATTTGTGTGCTTCTACACTCTCCTGGCCTGTAAGCTCCATGAAGGCGGGGGTTGCTGCCTGATTTTGTTCACTGCTGTATCTCAAGGAGCAAGATAATGGCTGGCACATAGTAGATACTCACTGAACATGTGTGGACTGAATGAATAAGCACTTTACAATGCATCAGCTTCTTTCATCTTGACAACAATCTCATGAGAGTGGTAGTTGTCACCCCTGGGTTTCAGAGGAAGAAACTGAGACTTAGGGAGCTCGCTGAAAGTCCAAAGCCACACAGCTAGGAAGTGGTGTAACTGGGACTCAATCTCAGGTCTATTTGGCTCCAAAGTCCATGCTGTAACCACTCCCTCATGCCAGAAAGTGCTGTCCAGAGAAGGCTTGGGTTGGAGTCCACCCCTCCTTGCTCTGAGACCTTGGGCAAGTTTTCAAGCAGTTCTGACCCTCAATTTCCTCCCTCTAAACTGGAGATAGCAATCATCCTTTACTTGCAGGATTGTTCTGAGGATTCCATGAAGGAACACATGCTAAAAAGCTTTATCCACTCTGTCAGTGGGTTCATATATAAGGGATTAATAATGTTGTTGGGCCTCAGTCTCCTAATTTGGATGATGTGCAGGGGTTGGGGAGGGTGTAGTAGGACTAGATCTCTGACCATCCTTCTAGCTCTGACATTCCGAGAATCCTTGAACTCCACTGTTGGTAGAAATGAATTGGGTTTAAATGTTCCAAATTGCGAACATCGTGAACACAGGGGCCTCTACTTTGGTCATCAAAGCTTCAGCTCTGTGGATGTAGGAGGCCTCTTTGAAGCTTGAGGGAGGTAAATTGAGGACAAATCAAAGGAAGTCCTTTTTCACCCCAACTTAATGAGCTTATGGCTTTCATTACACACAGGAGTGGTCCAGGCAGGAAACGGGAATGGCTTTGGATAAAATGATAAATGCCAGAGACATGGTTGGCTCTGAGCAGGAGCTGGCAGTACTGACCTCTAAGGTCAATGGGAGGGAAGTGGCCCCTTAGGGCCCAATCAGAGACTAGCCCTAGGCTTTCAGAGCAGCAGTTCTGGGTGATGGAAATTGGAGGTGGAGAGGTCACCAAACCCATCTACCTGTACTGCCTCCACCTAACTCCATTAGTTTAGCTCCTGGCTGGTGGGGAAAGGAGGACTTGGATAGAGCAGTCACAGGAACTACAGAAGAGGCGGCAGGGTACAGAGATTCCAGATCCCAACCTCAATCCACCTTCCCAGGCAGGCTCAGGCTGACTGTGCCAACACTCACCAGCTGCTGTGGGGAACACCTTGCACGTGATTTCCCTTTTCTTCTGCCTCACCCCCACCTACACCTGGTGACATCAGCTGGAAGGAAGGAATCCATCCCTTCTATACACTTCAGGGCAGCAGTAGCTTGGTGGCATTGGAAAATTGGTGGGGTTTGGCCCTGGTGCCCACCTCTTGACCCTATTGAAACCCCTCTATTTCTCCTATTCCTGTCCTTCTTCCAAAAGCCCGTCCGGCAGGGTCTTGCTCTCAGCTGGCTGTCAACTAAGGTGTTAGCTGTCAACTAAGGTGTTAGTTGTCAACTAAAGTGTTAAGTGATATCTAAGGTGTTAGCTGATAACTAAGGTGTTAGCTGACAACTAAGGTGTTAGTTGATAAGGCTTAACACCCCCCAAGGGGTATGTGCATTTTAATAGGGGATTGCTGAAAAGGAATGGCCTCCAAGACTCAAATAATATATGCTATATTGGTGGAATTTCAGGTAATGGTGCGGATTATGGGTGGAGGTGTGGGTAGTCCCCTCTAAATCATACCACTTAGGTAATCATTTATTCATAAGGTCGCACACAAACCACATGCATGCACTCGCACACACACATATGTCACTTTTGCAATAAGGTTCTGAATTGTGTGTATATAGGTATACATTTTTGAGACGTATAATAATAACAACAAACACTCTAGCACTTACTCTGTGCCAGGCACTGTTCTGAGCACTTTACATATATTAACTTATTTCATCTTCACAACAGCCTTATGGTGTAGGTACTATTGTTACTTCAATTTTACAATTGAGGAATCTGACGCTCAGAGAGGTGAGATGACTTGCAGCCAGGCCACACAGCTTGAGTGTGTTGGAGCCAGGCTGTGTAGATGGCCAGTGTGACTCTGGTGTCCATATGCCACTGCCGCATGGAATGCTTCTTCCCTGGCTACACAGTGAGATACAATCACTGTGTTGTGGCCATGTCCTGGGGTGTGACGGGTGTGTGTGTTTGTTTGCAGGCATGCAGTCTGATTCTTGAAGTCCCAAACTACAGGGCCAGGCAGAAGCCTTCTGGAGTGAAGAGTAGTGTGAGGGTTGCACATTCTGTGCCGGGATGTGCATGTGGGTGGGATTGTGGCTTTGCTGCAGGATGTCAGGGGTCGTGGGCTGAGGGAAGTGCGGGTCAGCTACGGTGGGGGCAGATGCAGACCCTGTGCAGTGTGCTGGGGGCTGAGGGAGGGGCTGTGTGTGTGCTCACATTTTGAGCTCGCCAGTCCCCCGAGGCAGTCCCATGCCCAGGCCCTGCTTTGGGACTTGCCCTGCTGCTCTTTGGAGTTGTCCCTGTCAGAAGGCTGGGCTCTACAGGAGTCTACAGCCAAACCATAAGAATGAGCCTCTGACCGGCCAGGGGAGAAGGTGAAACCAATACCCAATGAGTGCAGACAAGGAGGAATGAATTGGGGTGTGAATTAAGGGCATGTGTGAGGGGAGGGTGGCATGAGGTGCGTCTTAACTGCTAGGGATTCTACCAAGTAGGAGCAAAGGTAGGAAATGTGTGTGTGTGTGTGTGTGTGTGTGTGTGTGTGTGTGTGTGTGTGTGTGTGTGTGTGGTCCTCCTCCTCCTTGAAAGAGGGGAATCTGGGAAATGAGATATGCAAAGAGGCTTGAAGGCCTATAGGTTTTTTCCTCTGAGCACTTGGGAACCACCAACTTATTTTGCAGGTGGGAGAGACATGTTTGGATGAAACTTGTAACAAAAGTTGCTCAGCTTGCAACATGAAGAAGGTGGAGTGGAAGGGGCCAGGCCAGGTGTCAGGGAGACCAGCCGGCAGGCTGCAGGGCCCTGGCCTGAGACCAAGCAGTAGCCCAGGCTGGGGTGTGGCTGTGGGGAAAGAGAGAAAGCCCTGGAATTCAAAGACACCGTGGAGTTAAAATTGCAGGAGCCAGAGGAGGGAAGGAGCCTGTGGCCCTGTTTGCTGGCTCTGGGCCTGGCTGCCTGGCTAGTGGGTTTTGAAGCCAGGGGCTCAGGAGAAAAGTCTGAATTGGAGACAGATTTTTAAAAATTTGACACATAACTTTTTACTGCTTTTTCTTATTACAAAACAATGCATGCTTATTAAAGAAAAGATGGAAAATATAGACATGCAAAAAGAAGACAGAAATAATTTTCAATATTCTTGCCAGAGATAATAAATGTTAACACTTTGGTGTATTTCCTCCTTGTAGTCTTTCTTCACTGAACATATTTACTATTTTGGTTTTATAAACAGGTCTTTAATATATGTTGCAATCATTTACTGACGTTAAATTTAATCTACAAGTTCTTTTTGTTATAAAGTATTCAATGCTATGGGTAAACTAGAATTTATTTACTCAATCTTCTATTGTCATTGTTAAAATTTCCCTATTATAATTACTGTTGTAATGAGTATCTTTCTGGCCAGTGAGATGGAGATTTGGAAGTTGCCTGCCCTATCTCTGTTGACCCCCTGTGTGTTGGAAACTCTGCCAGGGAAAGGCAGTGGGATCTTGGACAAGCGCCTTTCTCCCTCTGGGGCCTCAGTCTCCCCACCTGTGCAATAGAGGAGATTGGACTTGGTGCTGGTGGGCTTTCTATGGCAATGTAGGCCCTGTCCCCACTGAGTTATTTCTTTGCTTTCATTCTCTTCAGTGCCCTTCTCTGGCCCTCACCTCCTTCCTTCCCTGGGCTCCCTGTCTCCCTTTTTTCATTTCCTCGCTTCTGCCCACCTCTCCTGTACCTCCTCTAGTCCTCCTCTCCTTGGCTCTCCTAGTGGGTCAGACAGCCAGTGGGCCCTGGCTCTTTCCCAGTTGGCCCGCTGATCTGACCCCTCTGTTGAACACTAGCCCTGCCTGGCAGGGGTCGGGCATTCCAGCAGAGACCTACCCGGATGCCAGAGCCCCAGGACAGCTCTAGTTGCCCCAGCGGCTACAGTGGCACTGGGCTTTCCTGGCACTGGATGTCAGGCAACTGGGCAGGCAGACAAGATACTCATGAAATAAAAACTGAGGCTAGGGGAAAGGGCAGGGAAGGTTGGGTATTTCTTGGGTTCATCCTGAAGGGGTGATATTTCCCAAGAGGGGGTGGCTCCATGCAGTAGAGAGCCATTGGATCAGAGGTTCTGGATCCAAGTTAATGGCCAGGATATCTGGACAGCTTCCAGGGGTCTGGAGACCAATTCTTTAAAATGAATTGTGAACTAGTGTGGGTGTGTGTTGCCATAGCCTTCTTCTTTCATTAAGACATTCAAGGACTCATGAGTTCAGAAAAAGATTAAGAAGGAGGTCATCTTGTCCCTAGGCTGGATCTACCTCCCAGTCCCACCCTTACACACACACACACATACACACAGAGAGACACTGGGGATTGACCTCAGTGATGTGACATCACTGGGAGGGTGACATTAGTGTCATGTAGGAAGTGCTCACCATGCATTGCTTTTAAGGATCACCGTCCTTCTAGCTGCCACTCAGTGGTTTCTGCCCCTCTCAAAGTTCTCTTTGATGAGCAGAAGTTGCTTGGCCAGGATGCCAGGAGGCCAGGCTGGGGGCATCTGTGTGAGAAGTAGCAAAGGCCAGAGCATCTGCTGCCTGGAGCCCCTGAAAGTGCCTGAGGACTCCAGTGTGTGGAGCAATCCAGAGCTGGATTGGAGAGGATTAGATAATTGACCTCATAATTGACCTAATTAGTGAGTGGCTGTGTGGAGAGCCCTTGGGGACACTGGGCCCGCAGGTGGCACAAAGGCCAGGCAGAAATTCATAGAGGCTGTGAGAGCCGAAGCCTGGGCATTTGCCAGCAAGGGGCGGGGGCAGGGAGACCATAACAGGGAAAGGGATAGGACTTAAGGGCACCAAGCAGAGAGGGGCAGGGGTGGCGGGGGTCACTAAAGAGAGAGGGAGGAGGCAGGAGAGGCCTTTCAGAGCAGAGAGATAGCATCTGGGGGCCTGGGAAGGGAAGGGTCAAGATCTGGGGACATCAAGGGGAGAAGGCTAGGGACCAGGGGAATTGGTAAGGGGAGGGGACAAGGCTTGGGGACACTGAGGTAGGCCAGGGTCACAGGAGGGCCAGAAAAGACCCTGAGGGCAGAGAACCAGGGCCTAGGGGGGCTGAAGAGGAAAAGAGGGTTATTGAGGGAACAGGGCAGCAGCTGAAGGGAGGAGAAGGGCAGAGCCTGGGTGTTTTCTGGAGCCATGGGCCAGTGACGGAGCCAAAGAATCTGGCCCCAGTGCCCACATATGGGCAGTGTGTGTGTGCATGCATGCACGCACATGGTCAGTCTAAACCTACTGGGGCTATGAGGAACCTAACAGCATCTTGGTGGGAGGAGAGGTGGCATGGTACCATCGGGGATGGAGACTGGAACTCTTGTATCCCAAAGCTTGTTGAATGCTTGCTCCCGTGTCCCAAAGAGCTTGGCCCCTGGGGCTTCTTCCCCTGGCTGCATTCTTTTGCCGTATGTTCATTGTGTGTCTATAAGATGCCAGAAAATGTTTTAGGAGCTGGGATCCATCAGTGATTAGATTCCACAGGGATCCTGGGGGAGCTACAGTCTAGTGAGGGGAGACAACAAATCAACCAGTCATGCAGTGTGTTTGAGCATGGTGAGTGCTGTGGAGAGGAAAGGGCCAGAGTATGGGAGAAAATGGAGGCCCAGGGTAGGGTGGGAGGTGATCTGCCATTGTTAATAGAGTGGTACTGGTGGGTCTCATTGAGAAAGTGACAGAAGACATGGGAGTTAAAAGGTGAAGGGGGAGAGGGAGTGAGCCTCTTGTCTATCTGGAGGAAGAGCCCTGCAGGCAGAGGGTGTAGCAAGTGCAAAGACGCTGAGGCAAGAGAGTGCCTGGTGTGCTGGGGGAACAGCAAGGAGGCCTGCCTGGCTGCAGTGCCTCAGGCAAGGAGGAGAGTGGTAGGGGGTGGGGGTGAAAAAAGCAATGGCAGGGGTGGAGTGGGGTGCAGGGCACATCAGATAGGGCCGTGATAAGAGCCATGGAATGGACAGTGGCATTTACTCCAAGTGGGATGGGAGCCCTGGCAGGGCTTGCAGCAGGGAAATGACAAGATTGAACTGAGTTTTAATGCAACCCTCTGGTTGTTTCCTGGAGAATAGGCTTTGGTGCGGTGAAGGGAGGAGCTGGAGAGCAGCAATCCTGGTGAGACACGAAGGGGGCTCAGCCAGGAGGAGAGTGGAGAGGTGGTTTGAAGGATGTGTCCTTGCCAGCCTCTCATGCTTGCCTGGCTCTGGCTGGGGTTCGTTAGGGCTGGGGTTCTTGAAGGGCCCTGTCTAAGAAGGGAGTAGGAATCCAGTTATATGAGTTCACGCTCATCAGGAACCTGGCATATTTGATTGAGAGATATGTCCAGTGATGCTCTGTTGGAAGCTGCTCATGAACAGGGCTTGGTCCTTGACACTTGGTGGGCAAGTAATTTACAGGGGAAATGGCAATGTTAATCCTGGCCCCTGGGGTGCTGGCAGTGTGGTCAAGGAGACCCAACACACACAGGGATGGGACCCAACACAAGCTAAGGAAGGGTCCACCCCCAGCCCTGATGTCTGCTGCAACAAAGAGAAATGAAAAAAAAACAAAAAGTGGCGGGGGGGTGCGGGGGGTGCTTTTGGAGATGGTTCAGGAGAACACACCCGGGAGCACACATTCAGATCCTAACACCCATCAAAAAGTGACCATCATTGCACATGCACAGGAGCTGACATGCCCACTCACACCTACAAGCATGTGCACACCCAGGCACGAATGCATCACTCACGCTATCATACACCATGCAGAGCCTTTACCATGGGCCACAGCCCACTCCCAAGCCTCATCTTCCACCAGCCTCTGCTTCTCTCCTTCCCCACCCCGACCAAGCCACCTTCCTCAAATAGGCTGTTTCACACTATATCGTCGTGCTTTTTTGCACATATTCCCTCTGCTTTGGAATAATCTTTTTCTCTGACCTCCTTTGACAACTGGTAGCCTCATGCTGTAGCACCCACTGAGCACACCGAACTGGCATTACTTCTGCATTTATCCCTCTTCTCTGCAGTGGGAGCTCCCTAGGGCCTTGTCCGTCTTGTTTACCACTAGATCCCCAGATCAGTGCCTGACATGTACTAAGTGCTCAATAAATTGTTGAATGAATGCAGCCCTTTAAAGAGTAGAGGGTCTAGGTGTTGACAGGGAGGCAGATCCAAGATAAGGTGGCCAGAGCAGCCTGGGCCCCCTTCTCCAAGAGGCAGCAGTGATGACATCCCAGGGAGCTGTCAGGAGCCCCTGCTGTAGCTCCACAAGGCCCAGGGTCTGGCTTGCCTCCCTCTCCAGGCCTAAGGGAACTTCCTGGGACTGGGAGTGGGGGTTGGAGGGGAGGGGACAGGGAGAAGGAGCAGATTAATCTGGGGATTAATTGAGGGACTTGGCGGCCCAACAGCACGTGCTTGGGGCAGCGTCTCTAATGGTTTAATCAGATTACAGGCCTCGGCGCATGGTGTGTCCCAGCAGTGCCCAGCTCACCCTCAACAGCGACTCAGTTCCATGGCTCTCAGGTTAGAGCCCACACCCTGTGGTCGGGACCCATTTGGAAGTCCAGCATCTTGAGCCTCCACTGTGGGGACTCCCTGTCTGTCCAGTCTAGCAAGGTCCAGGCCCACTAAACGAGCTCATTCGAAGGGCACCAGGTTTGCATTTAAGACCAAAATGGGTTCAAAGCTAAGCTCCGCCACTCTCTAGCTGTGTGACTTCGGGCAAGTTATCTAACCTTTCTGAGCCTCAGTTTTCTCGTTTGTGAAAGGGTACAATAACACCTCCTTCAAAGCATTGATGTCGGGATTAAACAAGATGCATTAAGTGAAAGTGCTTTGGAAGTGCTCCTTGTTGCTGGTGGAGCCTGTCAACCCTTTCTTCTCGCTGGTCCAGTTCAGCTGAGACCAGAGGTGAAGAATTCAGAAAAGAAAAGAATCATAACTATAACAGCAACAATAATTAGCAGCCATCCTAACAACAAACATGTGTGTGGGCACTTTAAAGTTGAGAAAGCACTTTTTTTAATGATCTTATTTAATACCTAGGACAGCCCTACGAGGTAGGCAGATGGGGGATGAACAGCCTCTGTTTGAAAGACAAGAAGTCAAGCAAGGCCAACAGGAGAAATGATTAGCCTCAGTCAGTGGCCGGGGCTTGTGCCCACAGAGGGAGTCCCGCCTGCCCCGGTGTGGGTAGGATGGTCAGGTACCAAATAAGTTAGGGGCCTCCAGGCTGAGCTCCCGGACCACCAGACAGCCTAAGGGTGGGAGCACCCGGCCTTGCCACTTCTCCTTTCTGCTTGAGGTTGTGCCAGGAGGAGCTGGGCTGAGGCCCTGGGGTTCGGTGAAGGTGAGAATCTGACCCAGCCGCCCCCACCCCACCATGGATCTGAGGCCTGAGAAATCTCAGACCCCAGGGCTGGGGCTGGGTAGGGCCGAAGGTGTACTCCATTGAGACATACCTGCAGGAAAGCCTGTGGCTCTCCTGGAAGCCAGGCCAGGTAGGCAGACTGGCTGAGGGGGCAGCCCGGTGCACCAGGGCACAGATGGAGGTGCCTCTCCGGGAGCAGACTGGCTTCCGGCCTCCTCTCCTCTCGCCCCCGGTAGTTTATTAGGAGTAATTTGTTAAGCTGTTCCAACTTGTCAGCAGCCACTTCAATGCCTCTGCCTCCTGCTTGCTTTTTTGGGGGGTCCAAAAATGTCAGGAGCCGAGGGCTGGGCTAGTGAGAGAGAGGAGATTGTCCGAGAAACACGCCTCCAGGGAAAGTGGGTGCCCAGTCCTCTCTCCACCACAGGGTGAAGAAGCCTTACTCCCACAGGGTGCCATGTCTGAAGGGAAGAGAGATGGGATAATGAGCCTCCTGCCCTCACAGCCCACCCTGCTCCAGTTTTGCTCCAGTCTCAGGGATACCTCTGGATACTCAGAGGTATCCAGGGAGGAACTGGTTGCTGGGGTAGGGGCAGGTTTTCGGGCAGCCTCTGATGGATAGGGGTAGAGACTGGGCCTGGAAATGAGGTGGAGATGGTAGGGGGTGCTGGGTTGTGGAATATTTGGGCCTCAAGCTGTTATTTGGAGCTTGGCTCCAGGTGGGGCGTCAGAAACCTGTGTGCAGGAGGAAACTAGATAGGAGCACAGATACGCACTCAGGGCCATCACATGGTGCCAGGCGCTGAGCTCTAGGCTTCACTGGCATTAGCTCATTTTGTCCTCATAACCATGTTGTTTGACAGGTGGGGAAACTGAGGCTCAAAGAGGTAAAGTGACTCGTTCAAAGTCATGCAGGTAGAAAGTGAAAGGGCTAAATTAGAACACAAATCTGGTCAACTCCAAGGCCTTCAGAGAACCAAGAAGTTCCGTCTGGTGGGCAGGCAGGCAGGTGAGAGAGCAGCTCATCAGCTCTCCTGGACTCAGGCCCTTCCCTGGGCCCTGGTTTCCTGCCCCTAGAAGAAGCGAGAGCTGCACCGGAGGGTCCTGGAGGATTTCTCAGATCAATGTTAAACTCCTTGCCATGGCCAGTCTGCCAGCTAGTCAGGGCTGGGAGGCAGGAAGGCAAGCCTGGAAGAGTTCAAGCCACCCTAGGATGAAGGAGGCGTGGTGGGGGGATGGTTCCTGAGAGAGCCAGGCCCATAGTACCAGACCAGGTGCGGCTTTGAGCAAGACTTGGCAAGAGGAGACAGGTCTGATGCGAGCTTTGGCTCTTAATCACTGCTCCCTCCCTCCTGCACGCCCTGCCACCCTCCCAGGAGCTGGGCACCATGGGGGGCTGGGAATGGGAAGGGCCTGCCTGCCACATCCCCTCCTCACCCTGTCCCTGCCCCGTGGACTGTGGGGGAAGCTCATTAGCTCGAGGGGCGCCCTGGCCCTCCCCTCACAGCTTGTCACACAATTAGCCACCCTCTCTGTACAAGTTGCTGTGTAATTACTGGGTCTTGGCGGGCTCAGGGCCATGTAATTAGCCTGCCCCAGCCTCCAACTAGCTCTCAGGGTCATTAGTGGGCCCACTGGAGGTAGGCGGATGGGCAAAGCATCTGCATGACAATGCACACATTGTGGCGCCTCTGCCTGCACCCAGGGCAGAGGGGCAGCTGGTGCCATTGTGTGGCCCAGCTCCTGGGCACATCTGCCCTCTACCCCAACCTCCTGCTCCAAAGCACCTCCAAACTGGCCAGTCCATCACAGGTTACGAACCCTTTTTTCCATCCTTTCTCTCCTGCAGGCTTCAAAATAACCCTGGATATAAGCACTCTGCTCATCCCCATTTCACAGATGAGGCAACTGAGGCTTAGAGAGGTGCCAAGACTAGGATCACTCAGCTCAGAGGTGGTGGAGCCACAGTTGGAACCCAGATCTGCCTCACCCATTCACTTTCTCCCCATGGTGAGCCTGGGAACAGACTGACTCATGAGGGTAAAGGCTTAATAGCTCAGCCAGGGGCTGCCCTGGGGAGCCTCTTTCACTCCCAGGGGCCTCTTTCCCTGGTCCTGAAGCCCTCTGCCAGCCTGCTCCTGGGCCACTCCACAGCCTCTTCTTGAGCCCTCCTTTCAGCAGTTGTCAGAATTCTCCCCCAAGCCGGCAAGAAGGGTGACTCTCCTAAGCTTTTGGACTTCCAAGGGAAGAGCAGCCAAGACCCTCTTGGTACCTTTGACTGTCCGAAAATGTCCTTTCTCTTTGTAGCCAGTTGCATCCTTGGAGAGCTGACCGTGAGCATTCCTAGCTTCACGATGATATTCCTTCAGTGAGATACCATCCCCCACCTGCCCCACCACGTTCCCCTCCCAGTCTGCCTCGCTGCTGCCCTGAGTGACCTTTCACATCTCCCACCCTAACCCGCAGTCTGGGAGCCTGGGCTGTGCCATCTCCATTAGGATCCTCTGTATGGTTGGTGGAGGTCAGAAGGGAGGAGGCAAGGGCTCCTGGATGCTGAAGCCATGACGCTTTGCAGAGGCCTGAGGTACATTTACCATGGGACCTTGGCCACCCAGGTTCATGGCCCCTGACTCTGGCCATTTGGCACTGTGCAGATCTTGAACAGGTTCCCTAACCTCTCTGAAGTGCCCAGGAGTTGTGAAGATTAAATGACATAACTCTGACAAGTGCCTACTTCTGCTAGTGCAGGGCACAAAGCAAGAAAGTAAGTTCCTTTCCCAGTTCCCAAGAACCACTGGCCTCTAAAGCTGATCCCTCTGAAGCTTCCATTTCTCCCAGGGCTCCGAACAAAAAGTCCCCACAGAGCCCCACTGTTCTGCACCTTGCCCCTCCCTGCCGCCTGCCCCCGGTGACCCCCAGCCACCTTCCAGCTCCCCCTGAACCCTCTCCCCATTTTGAAGGCTGCATTATCCTGGCTGCAGGGAAATTAGTTGTTCCCTTGAAACCCCCTGCCCCGCCCTCCCTGCCCCCCCTTCCCAGGGCTGGTGACAAGTATGTGGGACTTAATTGGCTGGCATGAAAGGCAGCACTGACATTAATTGGCTACATTTGGCAGGCAGGCCCCCAGCCTTCCCCTCCTCTCTCCAAACCCCTACCGCTTCCCAGGAACCTTATCAATCCCACCACAGGGACCAAGAGCTTCGAGGCCCCTGCCAATTAGGCACTTTTTGCTCCTTTTCTTCCCCTGATGGGGTTTCGTTAGAATTTATGACACTCTATAGGGCTGGGGCTGAGGGGGGTGGGAAGCAGGAGATGGGAAGGCTGGGGGGCCCATTCCTATGGAGAACAGGCTGGGGGAGGGGAGGGGAGGGTGCGGACGTGAAAAGGACACTTGGGATTAGGCCCTGAGGCTGGAGGGGAGGGGGTCTGAGATGCAGGATGTAGGGCTGTGGGGGAAGGGGAAGGCGCTTTGGCCAGGCCAAGCAGACTGATTTAACAGGCACTGCGTGCACATTTGGAAGAAGGTTTGTACAAGTTTGAGGCCATCCTGTAACAGGGCTCCGGGCTAGAGCCAGGAGCCCTTTGCTTCCCACCTCTCCCTGCTTACCCTTAGGTCAGTCACTGGCCCTTTCTGGAACCTAAAGGGGTGAGGCAAGGTCTGTGGTTCCCATCTCAAGCTCATGCCATGAAAACAGATGGAGAGGCATCTGAGAGTCGGCACAGCACTTCCAAAGGGTTTGGACTGTTGTGCCTGTAGCAGCTCAGTGTGTCCTGGCCAATCTCAAGCTGGCCAGAAGTGTTGACTGGCAGCCGAATCAAACTGTTGTCGACTGTACAATCAAATTGGGAAGATAAATGAATTGTTACTCCACGAATTCTGTGTGTTTGGAAGAATAAATCTTTCAAAGCCCAAAGCAGTTGGTGAAGGAGGTTCCTAATGATGCTAAGGGGGACCCACTGGCCCAGATGGGCTGGCACAGGTCCGGAAGGAGGCAGGGACCAGGGACCACCTCTTGTCACCTTCTGAAATCACCCTTGCAGCCATCCTAGCTGCGCTGGTGGGCAATGGGAAACATACAGTGGATGTGGGACTTCCAAGTACATCTGGATACAGATGTGCTCTTTTGGCAAAGGAAGGCCTTGGGCATTTCGAATCTGTACTAGCATTTTGGTGCTGAGAAGAGGATCAGATACTATTCTTATAGTCCTGTGTCATTCACTGCTTTCACATTTACGTATGTGTCTCTTCTTCCTTGTTCTTTAAAAATATGCCTGCTTCTATTTTTGTTTTCCCTTCTTTCAGGCCACATATGAACCTCCCATTCTCCTTAGTCTCGGAATTACCTCTTCTCACGTGGGTACTGTCCCTCATTCTTTTCTTTGGCTTCTCTGAAGTCTAAGTTCCAGGTGCCCAGAGTCCATGCCCTCGGGGGCCCAGCCCTCCCTGTTAGTGAGAAGTGGCCCTGGGCAGACACGCTTATTCCTCCTAGGGGACCAGTTCCTCCCTCTCCTCAGCTGGGTCTCTCTTGTGGGCCAGAATTAGGTCCAGACAAACCACTGACCTCCCCCTCCTTCTGCCCTCTGAGAGACCCATGGTCACCAAAGGCCACCAAGAATGGCACAGCCATTTCCTCTCCAGCAGCAGGGGCCTGATACCCACTGCAGTCTGGAGAGAACATGCCTGCTCCCAACCACCCATTGCTGCTCCGTTTTCACAAGGGACAGCTTTCACCTAGGAGAAGAGATGGAAACAGCCCATGTCCCCAAGGTGTGCAGCTTCATCACCAGGATTTTGTGGTCACTCAGGACCCATTCTGGTTCTTGTCTGATGGTCTCACTGGCCCCATGCATGACTTGGCTAGACTGGGCAGTGGTGGGTGGGGCTGAAGAATCTTAACAGGCACATCTTGCACACAACTCACCTCTCACCTGTGCCCTTTGCCTCCTTGGACAGAGGTTTCCCAGTTCCCAAACTCATCTCTGTTTCTACTGAAATGCTGTTATTACTATGACTGTGACTGCTATTAGATAATTATGACAATCACCGGTTTTGAAGGTATATGATGTTCCAGGCATTATTCTAAGCACTTTATATTAACCAAATTAGTTCTTATGACAATGCTGTAAGACAGACACTTTTATCATTCTCATTTTACAGATAAAGAAACCAAGAACAGAAATGTTGCTAGTCCCAGGCCATACAGCTAAGCAGAGGTAGAGATGGGTTTCAAATGCAGACTGGTGTGTGTGACTTGGATTCCTGTGCCCCCGACCTTTGGGAGGGGCTGAGGGTGTCCTCCTTACCTGCTGGTTCCGATGTGTGCTGGCAGGGAGCGTCCATGGGGAACATGTCCCCTCTCTTTGTTCCCTTGATTTCATGACATTGACACTGATGCCCCTCAAGTCCTGTGAACCCTCATTATTCTTGTATGACACTCCATCTAAGAGCTCTGAACTCCCTTAGATGATGACGTGTATTCCATCTAATAAGATGGAACCTCCTCTGCACACCCTGGGATTGGCAGGGGAGAACCAGCAGAACACAAACTTGGCCACAACCTCAGGCCTCAAAGCTCAGGGACAAAGACATCAGTGGCCACCAGGATTGGGTTTTAGGACCTTTAGAAGCCTTAAGCCCTAAACAGACTGCAGAGCCCTCCCCCTCTCCCACCCACTGGCCATATATAATTAAAATTAAAAACAATACTAGCTCATAAAATACATGTAAGGAAGTCCAACAAAGTTTTGATTTTTCCCAGGATACTACTTTGATGCTTGAAAAAATATATCAAATTCTTTTAAGATATTTTGTTCTCTCTTTTATGCGTGCACACATACTGCTATGCTAGGGCCTTCAACGCGGGCTGTCTGCCTATCCCAGAATCCAGCGCTGCTGTCCTCACTGTTGTCTTCGTTTTGCTGGTAAAGTGCTATCTTCTCACCTCTCCCCTGATACAGCCTTCTTGCTGAATTCCTGCCTCCAGAGCCCCATGCTCCCCTCCCCTGGTCTGCTTACCACTGCTCACCTGCCAACCTGTTGGTCAGGGTTGATAATTAACAATATATCAACCACTCCTCTAAGCCTTGTTACCCAAAGTCTGGTCAGTGGAGCAGCAGTAGCACCTGGAGTCTTATTAGAAATGCAGAGTCCCAGGGCCCATCCAAGACCTACTCAACCAGAATCCAGACTTTAACAATTTCACCAGGTGTTCTGCATGCACGTTAAAGTTGCTGCTCCAAGGCAGTTGTTTTCCGTGTGTGGTCCCCAGACCAACAGCTTCAACACCCCTGGGAACTTGTTAGAAATGCAAATTCTTGGGCTCCACCCTAGTCTGGACTCTAGAGTTGGAGAAATATTGCCTCTCTAAGATACACAAAGCAGGACACCCTCCTGGAAAAGTCTCAGGCCTTTGGGTCACACCCCTCCACCTCCATGAAGACGGACACCAGGCTGACTGAAGTGTCTGCGAGAGATCCTGGACTGCCTGATGATTGTTTAAGCATCTGAGGTCATGGTGCCAGCTCTGGAAAGTGGTGACAGATGTTCGGGGGATTTTTGTAGGCTGTCATTTATTGAGCACCTACTATACGCTAGGGATGACCAGACATATTCACAGATATATTCTTCATCTAATCTATAGGCCACCCTATGGGTTAAGAGTTTAAAGATGAGGAATCTGAGAGCTCGCATGAAAAATGGAAGGTTTACGCCAAGATCTGCTGGTGTCCAAGTCTAATGCCTTTTCATAGAACTTCTGCTGCCCAGGGTGTAGTGTCCTAGAAACAATAAGAATGCTTACTACATGCAAGGCACTATTTTAACTGCTTTACCAATATTAGGTCATTTAATCCCACAACAACCCCATTTTACAGATGAGGACGTTGAGTCACATAGAGGATAACTTACCCACTCAAGCTCTCACCGATACTTAAGTGGGAGAGTTGGGATTCCAACCCAGGCAGAGTGACACTAGAGGTCTTGCCTACAAACCAGAGTTATTTTGCTGTCCCTTTAGAAGCCAAGCACAGGTCAGGGAATGAGAACAAAAGAAGGAGTTTGCTGGCCTTGATAGGTTTATTGAGGTGGTTTATGTTTGATTTCCCCAATTTGCAGCTCAGCCGTTTAACTGGAATCTCCTCTCTAGCTGTTTAACTGGATACTCCCAGGCAGTATCAGCTCGGGGCTGCAGACACCTCTCCTATTCAGTTCAGTGCTTCTCTCACTCCACTCTCTAGTCTCCTTAGAGTCCCCTGTGGCAATCACCTGCAGCTCAGGCTTATCCTCTGGGCTTCCCAGCCAGCATCCAGTTGGCCAGCTTAGGGGCCCCAATCAGCCAAGAAGGCAAGAAATAGGAATCATACTGGTCCTGGAGTCCCCAGGGGCAAAGCTTAGGTAGGATCCTGATGGATGCCTCCTCTTGGATATGTTCCATGCATCCTTCTCCTCAGCGGTCAGATTTCTCACCCCTTTCTCCGTTGGACTCCTACCTGCCCAGGAGTCAGCAGGTTCCCAGCCTGGCACAGATAGTTGGCTGCTAGCTTCCTGTGCTGACAGGTGGAAAGATAGGCAGCTGGACAGCTAGGCAAGCCGCTGGGTCAGCTGGCCTTCATCAGAGTGCCTCAGGGCCACAGTGCTCCTTCCAGTCATAATGAGATGCTCCCAGCTGACAGCTCTACAGCAACTGATGGTTTACTAAGACTCAGTGCATTCTCCCAGTGAATCCCCACAACCATCCTGTGAGGGAGCCTTTCTTACACTCATTTTTCAGGTGAGGAAACTGAAGCAGTTCAGAGAGGCAAAGCAACCAGACAGAACATACACAGACCTGCTTACACAGTCCTATGCCAATCTGGTACTCTGTAAATGCCACCAAAACCCCAACCTCAATTCCGTTTGGGAGATATTAGGGCCAATTTCTTGGCAGAAATGGAGTGGCTGGTAGAGCTGAGAAATCTCCAGGCAAAGGTGGTGGAAGGCCAACTATGCTTTATGCTGGTCAGATGTGGGGATCCAGGAAGCCCTACTCTCTTGTGTCTCTCCTGTATCTGGCTCTGATGGGAAGGGAATGAACCAGTTGCTGTGGCCATGCTCCCATAGATCAACCTTACCTCCCTGATGGCCTCCTTCCCTCACTCCTGGTCCAGACACCTGCAGTGACTGCTCCAAGCACAGAGGGCTCTCAGGAACTGCCACATGCCCTGTCCTTCTCTCCCAGGTCTGGTCTTACCCTGTGAGTGCCCTGGCTATTCTATCAGAAACAAAGCCACCAACTTCTATCTTTTCGCCAAAACTATCCTCCCTTTAACTCCAGATTACAAACAGAATGTGGAGTCCACTTTTAACAACTTTCTTCAATGGATGCCCTGCTTTTTGCCTTTGTCCAGCTTGGCTTCTGTCCTATGTCCAATGCCCCCTCTTTCACAGAAAATCATGCTAATGACTCGAAGCCCCCTTCTCCTTTCTCAGCTCCACTGCCCTCCAGAATATTGGCTGGCCTTCTCCAGTTGCCATAGCCCCAGGCCCTCAGGCCTTTCCCTCCACCCCATTGTCTTCCTCACTCGCTTCGGCACCCTCATACATGTCCCCTGAGACTGATACCCAGTCATCCTACAACCTCCATGACCTACATATCCTCTCTACTGGAGCTTCCCACTGGCTTGAGCGCATCTTGGGCCTTGTCATTACTTGGGATGGCTCCAGCACCATGATTTCCAATCCCCAGTCCCCCTACCCCTAGCCTTCAGATGACTGGCTCCCTCATTCTTCTCAAACCTGGTCTTGGTCCCGGTCCTTGGCACTGGGCTATTAAGCAACGGCTTGTTTAAAAAAGAATGGTCTTCCCACCCTCAAGCATTCCAGTCCTTCTTCCCCACCCACAACCTCATTTTCCCAGCCCCTAGCTATCTCTAGGCCTTCCCCACCTCCCTGCTTCATATATTCTTAACCCTGCCACCAATTGTGACCTTCATGACTCGAAGTCATTCAAGCTTTGCACACCTTCTGCTGGTCCTGCCTTCTGTTGTCCCAGCCTTGGCCAGTTAGCTCCTGGCAATTAAAAGCTTGCCAGCCTCAGTGTGAGGTCCTTGCCAATGTTCCACAATCCTTGAACTCATCGCATGGGGGCTGGCATTCCCATCTTCTACTTTTCTTACATTCCAGCCCCACAACTACGCTCTCCTAATGCTTGGCTTCCAATTTTGCTAAGATTAAGGCTGTCCATCTTGGAATCTCTCTGTATGTGCGCTCTCTTCCTTCCTCCCTCCTTCTTTCCCTCCCTCTCTGTCTCCCTCCTTCTCCCCCTCTCCCTTTTGTCTCCTAGGAAGACTTATCTATCCTCCTCTCCATAACTAACCTCTAACTCCATCAATTATCCCCTTTCTCTTGTATCTCCATCTCTGCCCCTCCTTTCAGTGCTATTTCCTCCTCAGCCTACAAGGATTTTCAGCTCTCCCCCATCCTTCAAAGAAACCCTCCCTTAACCCTGCCTCCCTCTTAAGCTATTTGCCTTCTCTCTTCCATTCCATTTTCAGTCAAACTGCTTGGAAAAGGGTTGTCTGCTCTCACTGTCTCTGCTTCCTCACCTCCCACTCTCTCCTCAGTCGACTGCAATATGTCCTCTCCCCCTCTTGCCTGAAATTGCTCTCTTAAAGGTCACTGATGACTTCTTTGTCACCAGCATAAGTGGCTTTTTCCCATCCTCACATCTGACCCTGCCAACTCTCCCTTCCTGCTTGCCATTCTCTCCTTCCTTGGCTTCGGAGTCACTGAGTGTCCTCTTCCTTCTCTTGCCTATCTCACCGCACCTTGTGGCTCTTTACTCTCCTCTCTTGCCATACAAGTGTCGGTTTGGCTCTAGCTTCTGTCTTTTGACGTCTTCTCCCTCTACACTCCTTCAATTATCCCCTCATTACTGCTTTCTCCAGAGTAATAGACAGTAATGTCCACTCTCCAGCTTTCAGTCATTGTCATGATGTCCCATTCTTTATTGTTAGCTATGATCATTCTTCAGTTCCAGACCCAGGTCCCAGGGACATGTCCATTTTATGTCATACAGGGACTTTGAATTCAATGCATCAAGCTGAACTCATCATCTTTCCCCCCAAACTGGTCCCTTCCCATACTGTTTAGTTTCATAAGTGGTTCCACTAGCTAATAAGGCCAGGAAATTGGGAGTCATCACTGCTCTTTTCCTTCCCCTCTTCCCCTACATCTACTCCATCACCAAGTCTCCACATGTCTACTTTCTCAATATCTCCCCAATTTGTTCCCTTCTCTCCAGTCCCACTTTCTTTGATTCATTTATTCATTCATTCATTCAACAGTTATTGAATTCTTTGTAACAGTCACTGGGCCACACTCTGGAGCAACCATGGTGAACAAGACAGTAAAGGTATCTCCCTCATGACACATTCTAGTGAGGGAAATAGACAAAAAAGAAACAAATAAATACATAAAGAGACACAAAGGGAATAAATAGATCATCCTGATAGAGGATGATGGGTGTACCAATTTTATATATGACTTTCAGGAAAGGCTTTCATTAGGATACAATACTTAAGCTAAGACCTGAAGGTTGACAAAGAGCCAGTAGTGTGAAGAGCTGAGGAGAGAACTTTTCAGCAGAGGGAACAACAACTGCAAAGACCCTGAAGCCAGAAAGAGCTCAAGTGGGCTAAGGACCAGAAAAGATGCCAGTGTGGCTGGAGTGAAGAGAACGAGGGGGGCAGTGGGACAAGATGTGGTCAGAGAGGGAGGCAGGGACCACACATCCTGGGGAACATTGTAAGCCAGTGTAAGAAACTTGCATTTTAGTCTAAGCACAGTTAAAACCCACCACAAGGTTTTAAGTTAGGGACAATAGTCTAATATGCATTTTGATAAAAAATTACTCTGATGATTGTGAGGAGACAAGACTAGCAGGGTAAGAAAGGAAGCAGGGAGAGTGGTGAGGAGGCCTGTGCAGTTGGCTGTGAGAGAAATGATGGCGGCAGGTGAAGATGGGGATGGACAAGATACACTGGAGACAGAACAGAGCGGGCTGATCGATTGAACATGGGGAGTGAAGGAAGGAAACAATCAAGGATGACTCCTGGGGTTTGGGCTTGGGCAACTGGTAAATAGTGGCATTTACTAAGATGGGAAGACTGCGGGAGGAGCAGGCTTCAGGGTGAATCAATATTTATTCTTTGGATTTGTTAAGTTTGGATGGTTCTTGAAGCATTCAAGTGAAGATATCAAGGAGGTAGCTGGTTAAATGAGGTTGGAGATCAGAGAAGCTTGGGATGGACATGGACATTTTGGAGTTGCAAACACTTCAATGGCATTTGAAGTCATGGGAGTGGCTGAGCTCACCTAGGAAAAGAGTGCAGAGAGGAAAAGAGAGAGCCCAGGATGGGTCTCTGAGGAATTCCAGTATGTAGAGGTTGGGCAGAGGAGGGATGAGTGGAGGGGCCAGTGAGATAGGTAGGAGGCACACTAGAAGAGTGTGTTGTCACGGGGTTGAGAGAAGAGACTTTTTACAGAAGGAGGAAGTTGGTCAGCACTGCGGAAGTCTGCTGAGATGTCAAGTCAGACAGAAGCCACTGATGGAGCTGGCTGATTTGGAGCACCTGCTGTGTGCCAAGCACTATGCTGATGGGCATAGCATCTATTAACTCATTTAATCCTCATCCCAATCCTACAAGGTAGGTGCTGTTAGTATCATCTCTACTTTACAGATTAGAAAGTTGGGTCTCAGAGAGGTTAAGTATCTTTCTCAAGGTCATGCAGTTGGTTAGTGGTACAACTGGGGTTCAAACCCAGGCAGGCTGGCTCCAGAAGCCCTGCTCTTAGCCACTCCACTGGCCCACCTCTCATAATTTCAGCTCCTAGAAGTGTCCACTGGATTTGGCTTTCTGGTAGTTGTTGGCAATCTTCACAAGGGTAATTTTAGTGGAGAGGTGAGGGTAGAAGTTAGAAAGCATTGGTTGATGGATGAATGAGAGGGGAGGAAGAGGAAATGGAGTTTAGATGGCTCTTTTGAGAAGTTTCCCCATGAAGGAATGCAGAGAAATGGGGCCACATCTGGAGGAAGAAACTCGTCAAAGGAAAGCCTCATTTTCCTTTCCTTTCCTTTTTCTTCCCTTCCTTTTCCTTCCCTTTCCTTGTTCTATTTTTTCCCTTCTTTTCCCTGCCTCGTCTTGTCCAGAAGGAAGATACTGAACTAGTGTCTTTCTTAAAGGGAATGATTCAACACAGAGGAAGAGGAGCTACCTGAAAAAAGCCTTGGGAAGGTGAGAGGAGCGGGCTCTAGAGTACAGTGTGAAGGACTGGTCTGAGAAAAGAGAAAGGTGTCATCCTCCATGGTCACAGAAGGCAAGAAGGGACAATGCGGCAGATGACAGGCAGTAGGACTGTAGAATTTGTGGGCATAAAGGGAAGTTCCTGCCTGATGGCACCTGTTTTCTTAATGAGGTGAGGTTATCAGTGGTGAAAGGTGGGGATTGAGGAAAGAACAGATGATTGAGAGTCAGGTCCCCATCAATTTCCCCCTGAGTTATTGCAATAGCTTCCAGCAGGCCTCCCTCCTTTGACCCTTCCCTCCATCCTCTATAGAAAAGCCAGGGTACTCCATAAAGATTAGAAAGGTAACTCCTCGGCCGGGCGTGGTGGCTAATGCCTGTAATCCCAGCACTTTGGGAGGCTGAGGCGGGTGGATCACGAGGTCAGGAGATCGAGACCATCCTGGCTAACACAGTGAAACCCCATCTCTACTAAAAATAGAAAAAATTAGCCAGGCGTGGTGGTGGACGCCTGTAGTCCCAGCTACTCGGGAGGCTGAGGCAGGAGAATGGCGTGAACCTGGGAGGCGGAGCTTGCAGTGAGCCAAGATTGTGCCACTGCACTCCAGCCTGGGCAACAGATGAGACTCCATCTCAAAAAAAAAAAAAAAAAAAAAAAAAGAGAAAGAAAGGTAACTCCTCCAAAACCTCCAATGTCTTTACCCATGTCTCCTCCTTTGCTTGGAATACCTTCTCCCTGACCCACCTCAGCCTGTTGGAGCCTCTGGTGCTCTCCAAGTGGATATCAACTTTCCGTCCAGGTGGAATGATCATTACCTCTCCTTTGTGAGTAACAGATCTACATGCCTGACTCTGAGCCCTCCTAGAGCAGGGACCCTGCCATATTCACCACTCTGCCCCTTCCATGCCAACACCCTACCAGGCACATAGTAGGTGTTTTATAAACGTGTTGATCTGAGCACATGCATGAGCCTGGGATTTGGGGGACCAGGTTTCCAGCCTCTCTCCCTTTCTGTCCCTCAGTTTCCATTTTGAGTCACATGTGGATGGCACCTGATGGTTTCTAATGTCTCTCTCAGCCTGCATACTTTTATGCCCCCACTGTCAATGAAATTACCTGACTCTTCTGGGAAGTCATTGACATTGCCAACCTGTAACTTAAGTTTCCAAGCTTCTGGATGAAGAGAGATGTCTTTCAACCTGTGTGTCAGCCTCTCTGGCTGATAATAGTACTAGCAGCATTTGTTGAGCACTTACTGTGTGTCATGCTAAAATCTTCACATGTATTTTCTCATCGAATCCTCATGACAGTCATATACAGGGGTTGGATTTGACAGATAAGGAGACGGGTTTGGAGAGGTTAGGTAATCTGCCAGTGCAACACAACTAGGTGGCACAGCTTAGACTCTAACGCAGACCTCACTACTTTCAGAGCTCATGTTCTCAAACACTCTGCAGGATGCCAACCATGAGCAGTGGTCTCCACTTGGTATGCACATTAGACTCACTTGGGGAGCTTCAAAAATTATTGATGGTTGGATCCCACCCCCAGAGATCCTGAGTCAATTGGTCTGGTGTCCAGCCTGGTCCTTGGGGACTTTTTCAAAGCTCCCTAGGTGATTCCACCGGGCAGCCATGATTGAGACCCATTGGCCTAGAGGCCCAGCCCTTAGGTCTGAAGCTCATGCTGACCTGGACTGCCGTCTCGGCCTCTTCAGATTTTGAGATAGGGGTGTGAGTAGAGCTGGGGATCCAGGCAGGACATAGGGGCAGGTTAAGGGGAGGAGGAGGTGTGATGGGAAGGGTATTTGGAATTTCTCACATTCTATAGGCTGTAGCACCCAGGGCTGGGAGAGACTCCTGGGCCAAACTTGTGTCCATTGTGATTTCCTTGCTACCCCCAGCCATACATGTGTCCAAAATGTCTGATTTGTTGCCCATCAGAGGACATCTCTTCCCCACAGGGTAGATACTGTATCCAAAGGCCCCACCCAAAGACTTGCCAGCTCCCTTCCTGGGTCTGGATGCTACTCCCTGCATGCCAGGCCCTGGCTAGAACACTGTTGTCAATGCTCAGAGTATTTAGAATCCTATGGCTCTGCCGCCAACAGATAGTCACCCACTCTGTGGCCTCTTGTCACTGAACCTGCCCCACACTGAGCCTGACCAAGCTTCCTGCCCTGGAATCAAGTCCTGGCTCCAGCCTCCCCAGGGGCTGGTTTCCTCCTTCCCCACCAACCCTGGGGGCCGAGGTCACAGCATGCCTTGTACGGAAGCCCACCTCAATTATGGCGTGATGGAGTCAGGCAACAGTTTTCCAGAGGACTAGGATGCTCTATGGAGGGCAGGGCCAGGCTAGGGCAATCCTGTGCCCCCTAGAAACTGGCCTCTGCATGCCTATGTACCAACTAGGGTGGGGTGCCCCTGAGGTGGAAAGAGCTTGATCGGGGGAGGAAGGCTGCAAGCTGCTGGGTGGGCCAGGTGGGTGTGGAGGAATTCTCTGTCCAGCTGCACATCTTTATTCATAATGCTTGATTGTTCCTGGCTAGGGAGCTGATCATGCTGCGTTGAGGGGGGAGCCCCGGGCAGGCGGGCAGGCGGTGGGCTCACTCTTCTCCCGTCTTCTGTAACTGCAGCGGGAGTGGGGGCGGCCACGAGCACTGGGCTGTCAGGCTGCTCACAGCTGGTCCCGATTTGCGGACAATGGGAACTCAGCTCACAGAGCATCCCATCGAGCCCCAGCTCAGTCTGGGACTGCTTGAAGGCTTGCACAGGAATGTGGGGCGGAAAGGCTCAGAGGGCGCGCTGCAGAAGAGGCTGCAAGAAATGGTCCTGCCAAAGCGGGGAGTGGAGAAGCATGGGGGAGGGCAGCGGGAGGAGGCCTGCCAGCTGACCTCACTGAGTGAGGTAGGGGCTCAGCAGCGACCTCCTCTCTGGCAGCCAGGAACACTTGCAGCCTCATCTCTGGGGGAGGGGATACCGGCTGACACCCATATGGGGGCAGGGACTCAGCTGAGGGCATGCAGAGTCCTCGGCAAATCTGGGACTGGCAGCCAGGCCTACCAACCCTGGCTCATGCCCTTTCTGCTCCTAGACCTGACTACTCCCTGTGCCGAAGCCCCAGTTTCTGATCTCAGTGCTTGGGCTGGTCTGAGCCCTTGTGACCCACTTTGAGCTCCTGTGATCCTGTCCCCAGTCTCCACCAGAGAGCGTAAGGAAGAATCCTGGGACGACATGGACCCCTGCTGTCCTGTCCCAGCTCTCTCTGAGAGGGGCCTCCCTCTACCCCTTCTGCCCTGCAGGCCTGAGGACACCTGGGCTGCTCTGAGGGATGTGGTTCCAAGCTGGGCCAGATAGAGTGGGGATGACATGGGGAAAAGGAGGTGGGAGGAGTAATAATAACAGCCCAACGTATTGAGCATCTACTGTGCACCAGGCACTCTATGAAGTAGCTACGGTCATTAACCCCATTTTATAGAAGAGGAAACTAAAGTTGCAAAAGGAGAGTTGGCTTGCTCAGGGTCTTATGGCCAGTGATTTGCAAAGCAGATATTTGAATCCAGGACTGCCTGACTCCTAGATGGGTGTTCTTGCCACCAAGATGAGTTTATGAATGCTTTGAGATGAGAGAACTTTTGAAAGGCTCTGACCTCATGCCTCTGAACCCAAGCAAGAAAGACATAATTGAACTTTGATCTCTGAAAGACCTGTCAGAAGCTGGCAAAGTCCCTAGCTCTCTGGGGGGCATGAAGTGCTGTCATGCTTGGGGCAGGCAGGGAGAGTGGAGGTTCCTTCATCTCGCAGATGGGAAGGCCGAGACACAGCAAGTGAGGGCTGGAGTGGACATTCCAAACCGAGGTCTTCTTATCCACTCAGGGCCTGGCTGAAGTGGTGTGAAAGGCAAGCTTGGCACTGAGCTGAGCTCCTGCCTTGGGATATGTGAGTTACTAAGAAACCAAGAATTCTGAGAGAGAAAGAGAGCTAGAGTTAGTTCATTAGGGATACTTGGGACCTTTGTGGAGATGCAGAGGCCTCCCTGCCCTGGGCAGCTTTGTCTGTTGCCCAAGCAATAGTCCATTAAAGCTTCCTGGGCTGGTGGTGGCGGGGCACAGGCCAACAGTGGTGGGAGGGGAGGGAGCCCAGCAGGGCCTGAGCCCTGGTACAGCACCACCCCTGGCTCTGAGAAGGGCTCAGAGGCAGAAGCGCAGCCAGGCCTGACCCGGAGAGGGCACCGCCAGCTGGAGGCTTGCTGCTGGGCCGAGACACTCCCGAGCAGATGAGCCTCTCTATGTCCGGACGCCTTCCTGCCAGCCTTGCTCAGTGGACCTAGGGATTCTCCTTTGACAAACGTGGAAACCGAGAGGCTGCAGAGCTACTGAAGAGCCGGGGCAGGATTTGAATCCTGGCTGTGCTTCGTCCTTAGCCCGGCAGCCCGGGGAACCGGAAGGAAGGCTCAGGGTTCTAAGCCTAAGTCGCCCCGGCCAGGCTGGCACAGGGCAGGGCTGAGCGCGGGAAGTGCTGGCGCAGGCTGCCGGGAGGGAGAGCTGTGTGTGTTTCCGTGTCTTTTTGTGGGCGTGTGTATGCCTGCGCGTTTCTGTATGTGTCTCTCCCGGCGGCTGTTCTGCTTCCTCAGCAAGCCTTTCCCTCCCCCCTCCACTTCGTTTTTCTTTCTTCTTCTCCTTATTCCTCATTGTCGTCTTCTTTTTTTTAATGAGACTTAATTAGCGTCGAGTTCCTCCTCCCGCTCCCTACCCGCCCCCCTCTCCGCCCCTGCCCTCCCCTCCCTCCTCTCCCTCCTCCCCGAGGTACAGGCCAAGCGATCTGACAAATGCACTTGAGAACAAAGCGCCAGGCTAATTCGGGGCCTGCTCAGGAAGCAGGAGCTGAGCTGAGATAATGGGTCTGAAATAGCCCAGCATGATTATGCTTCCTCAGCCTGTGGCCAGGCGGGTGCAGGCTCAGGCGGGCAGGCAGGCAGGCAGTCGGCGGGCGGGCGGACGGGCGGGCGCCGGACGCCACTCGCCCAGGGTGGTGAGGGCCATGCTTCTGCACCCAAGCCGGCCCTCCTCTGGCCTTCGCAGGAGCTGCTATCCCTCAGAGAGTCCGGTAGTCCCCAGTGGGGATGGTCCAAGGGTCAGCCAGAATCACACACTCAACCACAGTTACCCGACAGGTTGATGGCAAAGCTGAGTCACGAATCCAAGCAGCCAGGCTCCCTGACTTCAGTTCTCCTTGCTCGGTCATGCTGTCCCCAGCCTAGCTCAGTGGGAGGGGAGTGGGACAGGTGATTCAGAGCAGGGCTTGGGCCTCCTTAGCTCAGGCTTCTCTAGGAAGACAGAGCCCCCCAGGATGGCCAGAGAAGGAGGGGTCACAGATTGTTCTGGTATGCCAAGCAAGACAGGATGTTGGCATGGTGCCCACCAGAGAGATGGGTCAGATGTAACTTGTATACTTTTTGCCTTGCCTTCCTGGAGCTTGTCCAGAGCCTGAGACCAGACTGAAAGCGGAACAGTAAGGACCCAGGACGAGCAGAAATCGCCCTCCATAGGGCACTGCACCCATCCCACCTCCCTGCCCCCGCTGCTCATGCCTTCATCCCTATCCCAGACATGGCCTGGGGCCCAGCAATGAGACTAGTCATGGACCTTTACTCCCTGACCCAACTGTCAAGTTCACTGGCCTCCCAGACCCCAGGAACGAGTGACCTGTATGTGAACATGTGTCCCTTTTGCTTCATTCATCCACCCAATATGCATTTCTTAAGACCCTCCCAGTTCCAGGCTCAGTGCCAGGCCCTGGGGACTCAGAGGCAAACCAGACATAGTCTCTGCTCTCAGGGGCCCTTAGTCTGGTGGGGGTGACAGAGCAACCGAGATATATAGTGCAGTGTGATCTGTGTGGTGACAGTTGGAGTTCAAGAAGCCATGGGAGCAGAGAGGATGCCAGGGCAGGGGGTCAGGAAAGGCTTCACAGAGGAGGTGACATTTGAACTAGGCTTAAAAGATAAATAGGGCTCTGCCAGGGCAAAGATGGAGAGGGCTAGAGATTTGCTTCCTTCAAGGCGCAAGGGAGCTGGGATGTGAAAGTGCTAAACAAGGCCGGGTGCAGTGGCTCACACCTGTAATCCCAGCACTTTGGGAGCCCGAGGCGGGCGGATCACAAGGTCAGGAGATCGAGACCATCCTGGTTAACACGGTGAAACCCCGTCTTTACTAAAAATACAAAAAAATTAGCCTGGTGTGGTGGCGGGCACCTGTAGTCCCAGCTACTCGGGAGGCTGAGGCAGGAGAATGGCATGGACCTGGGAGTCAGAGCTTGCAGTGAGCCGAGATCATGCCACTGCACTCCAGCCTGGCAACAGAACGACACTCCATCTCAAAAAAAAAAAAAAAAAAAAAAAAAAAAAAAAAAAAAGGTGCTAAACAAATGTGTGCTGGTATTCTAAGGATTATTTACAACTTGAGATCCTGGGGCTGGAAAAAGGCAGAGGAACAGGAAGTGCTGGGCCAGGCAAATGGTCTGGGCTTGCACGCAGACCCGATTCTCTACTGCCCATGGCCTCCACACATAGTAATGATCGGACCTAAGACAAGACCGTCAGCCCTCTCCTTAGACCTGTAATGCTGACCTTTCTATTCCTTGATCAGTCCTCAGTCCTGACCACACTGATGTAACCCAAATCTCAGCCCTGGACTCCTGTTCTCCAGAGGTCTTCTGCCTTTGGTTTTCATTGTGAACTTTATTTCTGACTCCATTGCTCCAGCCCCCGCTCAGAATCCCAGACAGGTATGGCCCTCGCCATCTGCCTCTTTGCTTCGGATGCAGACTGCCACAGCACAGTTCACCTTCTATTGGTGCTTTTCCACCTACTGAGCTGTTCCAGGGCTTAGTATAACTTTCCTAGCTTTTCTTGCAGCAGGGTCTCTACAGGAGCCCAGTCCAGGCTTTCTGAGCGTGCTTTTGAAGGCTCAGGCTGTCTCCCAGGGCCATCACATACAGTGCTACAGGTTGTGAACTGCATGAGGGTGTCTGGCCAAGGGTGTGAGTGGGAGCTGAAACTCAAGCCTGCATTATACTTATCAGTTTTGTGCACACTGGTGCAGGCTACATCTGTCTACAGAGGATACTCTTTTCTAATTAGCACAAAGGTGCTGAACGGGTGGGAGGGGCCCTGGCTCCCTTCCCTGCTGCTCCCATCCCCACCAGCACCCTGGAGGAAAAGGCTTGGAGATGAGAACTCTGGAAGGCCCTCCTGGCTGAGAAGCCTGGGTTTGTGAGCTGCAACAAGTATCTGGCAAGTGAAGGCAGCTCCGGGACAGAGGCTGTTCCGGGCTGTGCAAAGGGACTGTGTGTGAGGATTAGTGAGAGGAAATGAAAATTGGGGATGGCCCTCAGGGGAACTGGCTGCAGATGATGTCAGAAAGGAGGCTGCCTCCTGGAGAGCAAGGGACCCGAATGGCTGCAGCAGAGGTGGGGGTGCAGGGAGGTTTGGGAAGGAGGGGCTAACTCCACTGTCTCCAGCAGCTAAGCAGGCAGCCACCTTCGGACCCCCGGCAGCCCATCTGGCTGTCTGACCCTTTGCCACCTCCTAGCTCTCCTGGCGCCTCAGGAGCTGAGGAGGCACATTCCTGTTGAGGTCCTCCAAGGACCTGGGATGGGAGGACAGGGAGGAAGGGATCATCCCCACAGGGTCTTACCTCCTGGCAGCACGTTTCACAGCTTGCAAAATGAGTCGCTCTTCCAAACACATTTTGTGTAGAGTCTCTTAGTCACTTTGCAAGGTAGGTATTATTATTCCCATTTTACAGGAATGGAAAACCAAGGAAACTAGTTATCTGAGGATCCGAGGCTCAGGGAGATACGAAGTGACCTGTTGAAGGTCATTCAGCTAGTAAGATGCAGAACCCACATTTGAACTCCATTGTAAAGAACAGGCTTCTCTCATTCCACCTGATTTCCAGCCATGAACAAGAGCTGAGGGCCAGGTGTTACCTGTTAATGGTTTCCAAAACTCAAAATATTCTGTTTTGAAATGATTTGCTCCACTTTCCAAATGAGAAAAACTGAGGCTACACACAGCTAATAAGTGGCAGAGTTGACAAGATGACCTTGGGGGTATGTGTGTGGGGGGGAGTTGGTGGTGTCGAGAGAAAGAAAAATGGGGGGGCAGGTGGCCAGGAGCTAGGATGTGTCATGGAGCACCCATGCCAGCTGTGTAGAAGAACAAAGACTCCAGGGCCCAGCTGTAAGTGGCTTTGGGATGGGTGGGGCGGTGGTGGGTAATATGTGGGTCTAGTGGTATTGCTAGAAGGTTGTGCCGTGGAGAAAGGCAGGCTCCATTTAGTGAGATTTTTCCCTGAGTTAGAAAATAGCTCTTTCTTCTTTTTCAGGGAGGCTGGGCTTTCTCTCCAACTCACTGCCACTAGCTGCCCCCTTGATGGGGACTCTGCCTGCTCCCACGTCCCCAGCTGGAGCCCCCAGCCCTGCTCCCTAATTCCAGCGGGGCAGGCAGCGTGCCCGCATGCCCAATTGATTCTCCCAGCACACACAGGTAATTCATCTCAGCTTCCCTTCCAGGCCCCCACCCCCAGATGTGCTGCCTTCCAAGCAGCCAGAGGCCAGCTCACCCCACCCATATCGCCGGCCAGCTGCAGCCCCTCATTTCCCGGGGAAGAGAGAACTAATAAAGGACAGTCTCTGAGCTGCAGCAACACCCCCCCCCCAATTCTTTCTTGCCGCAGCCGCCCCATAAAACTGAGGGGAGAGATATAAAGGGAGCAAGTGTGAGTGGAGATAGAGTTTCCATCTGAGGAGGGGAGTGGAGAAGTGGGGACGTGTGGCTGGGGCTGTGGGCAGGGCTGAGACAAGAGTGGGCCGAAGCTGGGGCCCAGCAGAGATCGAAGGCCCCATTCACAGCTGCTTGGGCCCCACTGTCGGCTCTTGAAGAAGTGAGAAGGGGAATATGGTGGTTAGAGGATGTGAGGTGTGCCACAGACTGGTAGGCCTGGTATGGACACTTAGGATGGGCAACCCCGAAGGCCTACTTTCTGCCTTCTTCTTCCCTCCCCCTCCCTGATCCCTCACAGAACCCAGCAGGAGAGCCGGAGCCCTGACCTCCAAACCTAGCTCCACCCCCAACCCTCCGAATGACCTTGATCTGGCTCCGTTAGTCTCTGCAGGCCTCAGTCTCCTCGGCTGGGGAATGGGCTTCAGTACTCCACTCACCACACAACCTACAAGTCTATGAGTTAGGACCAAGATGTGCTGTTGGCTGTGCTGTGTGGGAACATGTGGGAAGTGCTCTTGTTCCTTATCCCTTGGACCTGGCAGGGCCCTTGGGAGAACGTGGGGTCTTACATGGGTATGTGCCAGGTGCTCTGGAATGGCACTGAGTCTGAACTCTGGGGGAGGTAGGCCCTCTTCCGATCTTCCCAAGAGAAGGAGGTGGGCAAATCTTAGGCTATACAACTCTCTTCTGCCTCCCTTATGGGGCTCCTGATATAACAATATTTGTTCAATTCAACAATTGTTCATTGTGTACCTTCTATTTGCCAGGCACTGTTGTAGGAACTGGGGATACAGCAATGAGCAAAACTCAAAAATCCCTCACCTCCTGCACTTTCTTTTATCTCTACGTTTCTTTTTTAAGAGATAGGGTCTTGCTTTGTGGCTCAGGCTGGAGTGCAGTGGGAACAATCATGGCTCACTGCAGCCTTGACCTTCTGGGCTCAAGTGATCCTCCTGCCTTAGCCTCCTGATTAGCTGGGACTACAGGTGTGCACCTCCACACCTGGTTTATTTTATTTTATTTTATGCTTTTCATTATTTTTATTTATTTTTATTTTTTTGAGACAGGTCTTACTTTGTTGTCCAGGCTGGAGTGCAGTGGTACAATCACGGCTCACTGCAGCCTCTACTTCTTGGGCTCAATTGATACTTCCACCTCAGCCTCCTGAGTAGCAGGGACTGCAGGTGCATGCCACCACACCTAGCTAATTTTTGTGTTTTTTGTAGAGATGGGTTTTTTGCCATGTTGCCCAGGCTGGTCTCGAATTCCCAGGCTCAAGAGATCCACTGGCCTCAGCCTGCCAAAGTGCTGGGATTACAGGCATGAGACACTGCACCCGGCCTAATTTTTAATTTGTTTATTATTTATTTTTTGGTAGAGACAGGATCTTGCTATGTTGCCCAGGCTGGTATTGCACTCTTAGTCTTAAGCAGTCCTCCTACCTCGGCCTCCTAAAGTTCTGGGATTACAGGCATGAGCCACTGTGCCTGGCCTTGAAGCTGAAGTTATAGTGGGGAGAAAGATAAACAATAAACAGGTGAGTCTTCTTTAATAAACCAGAGTTTAGGAAGCAAGATCAAGCGTCTTTGGGCCACCTTAGGACCTCTCCTCCCTGACATTGCTGTCAGAAGCCCCATGCACCTCTCCCACAAAAGCTCCTTTGTCAGCACTTGACCAGTTTTGGCTGGGTTCAGAATTTAAGGGTAGGATACAATGACAAATCCCTTGTGTCTGGGTTCTGGAAAGAGAGCCAACCACATCCTGGACTTAGAGCATCCTCCTACCCTGCCCACTGGGCTCTGCCTGCTTGGGAAGGAACAGAGATTCTGCCCTGTGAGTGAAGCCTGAGCTGGCCCTGGCATTGGCCCCATGGCCAATATCAACCTTTCTAGTCACAGAGGGCCTAGGCAGCTTGGGCCCTCATTACCTGGGTTCACAGCAGGAAGAGCTGTGGATTAGGTGTTGGATGACTAAACTCTAATCTCCTCTTTGCCACTAACTCCCTAGCAGACAGTGGGCATGAGATTAATCATTACTTACCTTGGTTATCAGGAATATGGCAAATGCAACCATGTATGAGGAAGTACTTTGCAAACTGTAAGGCTCTTGCCAGATATGAGAGTTTATTAGTGTCTGTCTTTGCATTTCCCAGGTTTTTGCTCAAAGCAGGACCTCAGTAAGTGCTTAACTGAGTCCTTACATCAGAGAGCACCCTGCCAGCTCCTCTGCCCAGTGTGCTCATGGCTCAAGGAGCAGAATTGGGGTGAGGATGGTCCAGAACAGTTGATCTTTGCTCAGCAGTTTTTGCCCTTTTTCTGGACCTGTCATTGCCTGGCTATATGTCCTGGGCCAAATCCTTTGAATTCTTGGAGCTCAGGGTCCTTGTCTTTCAAGCAGGAAGAAGAGTCTCCTGCTCTGCCTCCCCCTGAGGTTTCTAGTGAGGATCAAATCAGACACTATCAATCAGAGCACCTGGCCAGTTGTATAGTGGGAAACAGATGACACCAACTCCCAGGCCCACAGGGCCAACAGAGCACCAGGACCATACCTTCCTCCCAGCAGCCCTGAGGTTTAATTGAGATGGTTATTCCCAGGGCCTGACTCAGGAGGGGCCTAGCATGGGGGAAGGGGATTTCCCAAGCAGAGCCAGGCCTGGTGCCGCCAGTCCCCTTGTCCACCCTCCCATCCCTGCCTCTACTCAGCTTGGCTCCCTGACACGAGTCTGGTGCTATGAAAGCGTCACCTGAGCCTCTTCCAGATGCCCCTGCTCACTCCAGGGAGGGGTGGGGTGATGATCTTTCTCAGCTGTCACAGGAGGGGTAGAGAGTGAGAGAGAGAAATTCACAGAGGGTGCAAGATCCAGACACCAAGAAGAGGAAGCCCTAGCAACTGAGAGGAAGAAAGAAGGAGAAAGAGAGGAAAAGATGTGGAAAAACAGAAACCGTGTGAGAGGTGCAGAGAGGCAGTGGATACCAAGACTAAGGGAATGAGAGCATTGGGAGAGGCTGGCATTTGTGTGTGTGTGTGTGTGTGTGTGAGAGAGAGAGAGAGAGAGACTAAGATGAGAGTGAGACAAAGACATGAAGGAATATCACACACTGATATTATGTGTGACAGAGGCAGACAAAAACAGAGAGATAGTAAGAGTGGGAGAGAGCCTGCGAGACACTTGTGCAATGGAGAGAGAGAGAGAGAGTGTGCATGAGAGCCCAAGTGAGTGTGAATATTGCTATCAACCAGAGGCAGAAAGCAACTAAGACAGTTTTCCTTCTGCTGCTCCCTACCAAGGTGCAGGAGAACAGTGCAGGACTCGGGGAGGCAGGCCTGGGCTGAGTCCCATGGTGTGGGGGAGTTAGGTGTGGTGGGGGGATATCCCAAAGTTCCTGACTCCCCCAGCCAGGAGAAGCCCCTGGGACTTTGCTGTCCCAGCCCCTTGCTACTTCAGAGGGAAGCTGAGACAATGCTAGAAAGGAGACGGACCCTCAGGGTAGAGTGGGGCAGAGGGCTACCTGGCTGGCTTCAAACCTAGAGTTGGGCCTTTCCCTTTCTGGGGCCTCAGTAGGCCTTTCTGTACAGTGGGTGTCTCTGGGGGAGGATGGTGGGTGGGTGGGGGAGTGGATTTAATAATCTCTTCCAGCTCAAATGTTCTAGGATTCATCTAAGGAAAGGGAGGAGAAAATGGGACCCCTAAATCTACAGAACCCCACAGGCTGATAATTTTGTCTCCGTATGGATATTTTTCTGCAGAGAAGGTTAAGAAGTTAGATTCTCCGTTCCTAAGGGCAACACAGAGGGGTGTCTGGGAGGGGCGATCTAGGGAAGCTCTACAGAAGGCCTGCTTGGCTCTGTGCAGTAGGAGGCTCCCTGGTCCCCAAGGGGTGGAGGAGAGCATAGCTTGCCTGCAGGCAGGGGAATCTGCAGGATTGCCTGCTGGGGTCCCTGCCAGGCAGCTTATAGGCTTTTTTGAGAGTCGTTGGGCAGGGTTTGGGTACCCTCGTGGCTGTGCCGCCTCCAGACAACCTGGGACTTCTCTCAGGCCTGGGGTCTGGCTGCTGTGGGGCACAGGCTTGCCCCCTGCCCTGGGCTGCCCTGATCTGCTGCCTGTCCTAGCAATTGAGACCTCAGTCAGCAGGGTAAAGGAAGATGGCGAGGGCTGGTGTTGGTTGCCAGGAGTGGGCCAGCTGAGGAGGGCTTAAGAGCTATACCACAGCCCCATTGTCTCGCCGTACTGCTGGAGTGGGGCCCCATCGGGATTATGCAACTGCTGCCCTGAGCACCATGGACCTGGAGTGTGGTAACAAAGATAACAAAGCTTTGCCTGGCTGGTGGGTGTGTGTGAGTGTAGAGGGGGTGAAATGGGGGTAGCCCTGTGCAGGTTTTTCCATGTTCTGTGCTTCCTCCTCCTTACCTCACTTTGCAGGCCTGCCTTTCACTCTCCTAGAGTCCACAGGATCTTATCCTCAGGGTGGAGGCTGCTCGTGGTCCAGTGGGCAGGCCTTGCCTGGGGCTTGAAGGCTTTGCCCAGCCCAGGAGCCTCGCCCGTCCCTAGCTCCATGGCATAGAAGTCTGACCTGGTCACAACTCTTATTTTCCAGATTGATAAACTGAGGCCACAAAGAGGTCCCAGCCACATCCTCCCCTTAGTTGTTCTGTTTGAGTCTAAGGGCCCCACCCAGTGCTTGCTTGCATCCTGGTGGCTTTGTCTGGGGATAAAGATGCCAGTTCCTTCACCTTTGTTCTCCATCTGCCTTGAGGGCTCATGTAGCCAGGAGGAAGTGTGGCCATGATCGAGCCTCTGTACCTGTCTCCAAATCTGCTGATTTTCTTGGTTGGTGGTTTCTTTTCCTTTCTTTTCTTTTTTCTTTTCCTTTCTTTTCTTTTTTCTTTTCTTTTCTTTTTTTTTCTTTTCTTTTCTTTTCCTTTTCTTTTCTTTCTTTCTTTCTTTCCTTTCTTTCTTTCTCTTTCTCTTTCTTTCTTTCTTTCTTTCTCTTTCTCTTTCTTTCTTTCTTTCTTTCTCTTTCTCTCTCTCTTTCTTTCTCTTTCTCTCTCTCTTTTTTTTCTTTTTTCTTTTTTTTTTTTGCCCGGGAAGAGGGGAAATGATAAAAGTAATGCACACTCTCCATAGAAGATTTGAAAACCACAGAAGAGTATTACTAAGAAAATAAAACCTATAATCCCACTAACCAGGGAAAATCACTGTTAACTTTTTGGTATCTACACACACACACACACTTCTCCTTTTTATACATGAGATCACACTGGCTTTTTTTTTTTTTAAATTGTGATAAAACAATTTATCACATAAAAACACATAACATGAACATGTTGGCTCAGGCCTGTAATCCCAGCACTTTGGGAGGCCAAGGCGGGTGGATCATGAGGTCAGGAGTTCGAGACCAGCCTGGCCAAGATGGTGAAACCCCATCTCTACTAAAAATACAAAAATTAGCCAGGCGTGGTGGTGCACGCCTGTAGTCCCAGCTACTTGGGAGGCCGAGGCAGGACAATCGCTTGAACCCGGGAGGCGGAGGTTGCAGTGAGCCAAGATTGTGCCATTGCACTCCAGCCTGGGCGACAAGAGCAAAACTCCGTCTAAAAAAAAGAAAAAAAAAAAACACCACACACATAACATGAGATCTATCCTCTGAACAGAATTTTAAGTGTACAGTACAGTATTGTTAACTATGAACACTGTGTTGTGCAGCAGATCTCTAGAACTTTTCCATCTTGCATGACTGAAACTTTATACCCACTGAACAGTAACTCCCCATTGCCCCCTCCTCCCAGTCCCTGGTAACCACCATTCATTCTACTTTCTGCTTCTATGAGTTTGACTATTTTAGATACCTCATATACGTGGAATTGTGCAGTATTTGTCCTGTGACTAGCTTATTTCACTTACCATAGTGTCCTCCTCGTTTATCCATGTTGTGTCATATGACAGGATTTTCTTCTTTTTAAAGGCTGAATAATATTCCATTATATATAAATATATATATAGGCCGGAGCAAGTTCCTTCCCCTCTCTCTGGCTTCAGTTTCTTACATGTACTATGGGGGATGGTACCGGATGTTGCCTTTCAGCTCTGATTTTCTTGAGGTCTCTGTGAATAGAGGTAGAAGGAAGGTGGGTGCTATGGACTGAGTGTCTGTGCCTGCCCCCCACCCCCGCCGCCCTACCACCAATTCCTATGTTGAAACCCTAATCCCCAATGTGATCAATGTGATGGTATTTGGAGGTGGGCCTTTGGGAGGCGATATAGATATATATATATATTTATATATGTGTATATATATAAATGTGTTATATATATATATCACATTTTCTTTATCCATTCATCCATTGATGGGCACTTAGGTTGATTTCATATCTTGGCTATTGTAAATAATGCAGTGAATGTGGGGGTGCAGATCTCTCTTTGAGGTATTGCTTTCATTTCCTTTCAGTATATACCCACAAGTGGGATTGCTGGATTTTCTAGATTATATGGTAGTTCTACTTGTAATTTTTTAGTAGCTTCCATACTGTTTTTCAAAGTGGCTGTACTAATTTACATTCCCGCCAACCATGTACGTAAGTGTTCCCTTTTCTCCACATCTTTGCCAACACTTGTTATCTCTCGGTTATTTTTTTTATAATAGTCATTCTAATGGGTGTGGGGTGATATCTCACTGTGGTTGTGATTTGCATTCCCCTGATGCTGAGTGACATTGAACACCATTGTATGTACCTGGTGGCCATTTGCATGTCTTATTCTATCCATTCTGTTTTGTATCTTGAGTTTCCCACATATCAGTGAGCTGTAAGCATTTCTCCATATCATTAAATATTATTTGCACTGCCCCTTCCTTCATCCTAAAGGCAGGGACCTGAACTGGGAGAGCCTCAAAGTCCTGCCAGGCTTCTGTCGGTGCCTGGTGCATCAGCAGTTCTGCCGGCCTGGCATGGGTAGAGATGGAAACAAATCCAGAAGAGTCACTGGAGTAGTAATAGGAGTCTAAACTTAGGTTGTGGTAGACAATCCTAGTTTCAAATCCAGATTTTGCCACTTCCAGGCTACCAGGCTCTGAGCCAATCAATTTCCCTAGCCAGTCAGTTTCCCTCTGAACCCTGGCTTCCCCATCTGTAAAATGGGGATAGTAGAATCTATTTCGTGGTCCTTTTGTGTGGCCTCACTAAGCTAATGGATGTCAGGACTTGACCCAGAAGGAGTCCCCTGTGAAGATCATCTATTATTATTGTGAGAATGTCAGGAGGCCCGAGTAAGTTCCTTTTCCTCTCTCTGGCTTCAATTTCTTCATGTGTACTATGGGGGATTGTACCGGATGTTGCTTTTCAGCTCTGATTTTCTTGAGGTCTCTGTGAATAGAGGTAGAAGGAAGGTGGGTGCTATGGACTGAATGTCAATGCCTGCCCCTCCACCCCCGCCGCCCTACCACCAATTCCTATGTTGAAACCCTAATCCCCAGTGTGATGGTATTTGGAGGTGGGCCTTTGGGAGGTGATTAGGTCCTAAGGGTAGAGCCCTCATGGTGGGATTAGTGCCCTTATAAAACATACAAGACAGCTTACTTCTTTACTCTCTGCTCTTTGCCGTGGGAGCACACAATGAGACAACCCTCACCAGACACCGAATCTGTGAGCACCATGATCTTGTACTTCTCAGCTTCTAGAACTGTGAGAAATAAATGTCTGTCATTGAAGTCACCCAGTCTATGGTATTCTGTTACAGCAGCCTCAGTGGACTAAGATTGTGGGTATTAGCCACAGAGGAGCCACGAACTCCTCCTCTGACCTCTTTCTCCATTCAGTGATCAGTCCTTTCCTCCAGCAGACCCCTTTTCCCTGGGGTAGAGGCCCAGATAGACCCTCATCTGGCCTTGGCTTGGTGTGGCCTCTGGCCAGAGTGGGGCTAGGCTGAGCTGCACTACTACAGAGAGCACTGCTGTGGTCCTGGGATGCATCCATCAACACCCTGGAGAACATGAGCATCTGATTGTGGCACCTGTGGGGAGAGTCACAGGGAAGGGAAGACCAGGCCCCTGGAGGCTGGGATTGAGCAGAACTGGGCTCACCTCACCCCAGTTCAGAACCAGTTACCCAATTCAGCTTTATAAAGACAGAGACAGCATCTAATATGGGGTTCTTGCCAGCTCTCCTCCCATTGCAAGATGGTGAGATGGGGGCTCAGAGAAGGCAAGGCATTTACCTAAGGTCACACAGCTAGTCAATAACACAGCAAGTATTCAAAGGACAACTATAACTCCTCCAGGCAGTGGGGTTGCAATCCTTGATCCCACCTCCCAGGAGATCTTTTCTACTGTAACCCTACCCACTAAGGTCAATCCTTGAGACTGGCTCTCCTCTGGCCTGCAGGAAGAACTCAACCATTGGAGGTGTGGGATGGGGGGCTTGGAAAATACTGAATTCAATTCTTCCCATTGTACAGATGGAGACACTGAGGCCAGGAAGGGAGAAAGGATCAGTCCACACTGCCCGTTTCTTCCATGTCATTGGGTAGGATGCAAAGATTAGTTCTCCTAGCCTCTCTGGAGATTATGGGTAAGTAGATCCAGAAGATACCTGGGATATAAGTTAGAAAGAGGGTGAATATCCTGGCAAGGCTCTGAGCTCATAGAACCTTAGGGTGTCAGAGCAGAAAGAAACCATGAGAAGTCATTCTAAGCCAAAAGTTTGAAGACTATTTTTAGCCACATAAACTGCATAGCTTGACACCTAAGTAGAGAACCCAACTCCCCCATTCTCTTTCAGAGCATCCTCAGACAAACCTGCAGAGAGACCCGGCTGGCTTAACAAAGAGGGAGTGGCTGGCTCAAGGTCTCATAAAGAGGCATCAGTTTGCCCATTTTGGTGTCCTTCCTAGGTTGCACACTGCCCTTCAGTTAGTCCCCAGTGGTCTCCCCACCCCCTGCAGAAATGCAAGCTCTCTGGAACTCGAGCTTACAGTTTCTTTAGTATCTCTACTCACCCCCTGCATGTGTTATGCTAGGGCCTCAGCTCTGTGTTGGTTGTCTGAGTCTGAGTGGACCAAGGGATGGCAGGCAGCGAAGGGGAAGGGCAAAGCAGCTGGCAGAGCCATAGCCCAGGGCCCCAACAGCTGTGGCCATCTGTGTCTAGACACTGGACAAGCTCTACCTCCAATAGCGGTGACGTAGGGCCTTTCCTAGGCAGCCACTGTGTGTCTAGGAGTTGCTCAGAGGACTATGCCCATTGTCTTTAGGCCACAAGATGATGTAGAAGGGGAGAGGCTGGTCCATCCAGCCCCCATGTCTGGGGCTCACAGACCTTTGTGAAGTCCAGGCAGATGGTGGTGGGAACTGCTGACATTAAAAGCCAAACCTGGGGTGGGGAATTCTACAGCCTCCTGGGTTCACAGGTCCAGGTGGGAAGCTTTTCATTGCTCAACCAACTTTATTCAGCTGCCATTTTTGAGAATTCCTTCTTGGAACCCAGGAGTAGCTAGTCCCCTCTCTCTGGATGATATTAGAGGCAGAAAAGGAGAATAAAGTTAATGAATTGAGCACCTAATATGTGCCAGGCATTATGCTAGGTGCATCTCTCACATGATTTTATTTAATCCTCAATCCCATGAGGCAGGTGAGATTGTCACCTTTTATAGATGAATTAACCAAAGTTGAGAAAGGTTGAGCATCCTTGTCTGGGACCCCCTTGAGCCCCTCCTTTCCAGTCCCCCCTTAAGCTCTCAGACCCTCCCCCTTTAAGCTCTCAGACCCCTTAAGCTGCATGGAGGAAAGTGGATTGGGAGGTGCAGAAAGGGGCTGGGGGAACAGCAGAAGCAGGCCTGGAGGATGCAGAGTGCCATCCCCAGCCTGAGGAACTGGAACTCCCTGCTTAGCCCCCTGCAGTGGTTGGGAGCAGCTCCAGAGAAACCTTTTGGGAATAGAGAAATTCATTAGCGGATATGCAAGTCCCAAACCGATTAACGATTTATACCATGGGCTCAAACGGCAGGTGGCTTAGGTTTATTATCTGATTTAGCCCAAAGGCCACCCAGTTCCACCCCTCCCTCCTTCTTTCCCTTCTTCCTGCCATCCTCAGACCCACTCAGCCTGACTTGTCCTGAGCCTTTCCTTTAATCCCCGAAGCCTCAGCCAGTTCCCAGGAGGGAACATGCTGGGGATGGTAGTGGAGGGGAATGACGGGTGGCAGGGTGCCAGGATTACCTTCTGAGCAGCAGGTCCATTTTTAAATCCAAGCTTTGTTCATTTCAGGGACCAAAGAGGACTTCATTTCCATTTGGGGGCAGGGTAAAAGGAAAGAGAGTGGGGTACTGCAGCAGGAAGGATGGAGGATCCATATCAAGGGGAACTTCCGGTGTGATCAAGCTTTGATTCCAGGGCCAGTATGAATGCACTGCTCGGCTGTGGGAAAAGGGCTGGGATGGAAATGACACATGCTGGGCCTGCAGCCAATGGGAACTTCCCTACAGAAGATGCCACTTAAAAGTGTTATTAAACCCTCAGGACTTTTAAAGCAGAGAACAAGGTAACTATGAACACTCTTTAAAGTGATATTGAGAGTTCCCAAGAGAGTTCTGTGTCTTTCTCACTTCCCTCTGCCTTGGGATGCAGACACGTGTCTACCCCAATGTCCCCCTCTCCTCCCCAGCTCCTGCTCTGTCCTCTAGCCTAGTCCCCTACCCATCTTGGGTTCTGAGTCAAGGGGCCAGCATTTATTTCTCAGTTTCTCTGGAGTGAAGACAGATGATGAGCCTGGGTCTATCTGCCTCAGCTGGGTTCTACCATGTGGGGAGTAAGAGGCTATGGTGGCCCTGAGCTCCCATCTCTCATCAGCAGTGTCAGCCCTGGGCTGGGAACGTTCCTAGGTTCCATTAGCTCCAGGCTAGTAGGCAGGAAATTAGGTAGATTGACCCCACCCCTGCAATGCTGAGCTCTGATCTTAGGGATACAGGTGGAAACGTCACTCAGCTAGCCCCTGCCCAGATCTGATGTGACTTCCCCATTTCCCATGGGGCCTCCAGTTCTCCAGGGCAGAAGATTCCAGAGTCCACTTGGATTGCTGCTCCTGTGGGGAGTCCTACCTTCAGGAAGTTATTCCTGGTGTCTGACCTCAAGCCTTACTGGTATAACCAACTCATTTTTTTTTTCCTATTGTGTCTAAAGAATTGTGAGGGGGAGTTTTCTTGTTTAAGATCAAACTGCGAGTAGAGCTCAGAAGATTGGGAAACACAGGCTGCACTAGGAAGCCTGAAGAGGCTCAGAGTCTGCAGGAGTGGGAGCTGAGGTGACTGGCCCCTCCCTCCTAGCTGCCTTTGAGGTTCCTGTCCCAGCTCCATGAAAAGAGGTCTCATGGGGTGATGGGAAAGGGCTTGGTGCAGCCTCTTCCTAGCTGTGTGACCTTGAATGGAGCTAGTCCTGGAGCCCTGGTCATTTGCCTCCTGGTTCAGGGGTCTGTCACAATCTCTCATGGCAGTGTTAGTCTCACCTGTTAGTCAATTATTCAGCTGAGTGCTGTGTGCCTATCCCAGAACTAGGCACTACTGGGGGTGGGGATGGCACTGCCAGGAATGTGACTCATGTGGCCAGACCCTACCCCTCAGAGGCTCCCAGCCCATTAGCCCTTCCTAGCCTAACCTCCTCCTCAGTAAACAACCTGGGCTCGGGCTGGGGGCTGGGGGTCCTGCCAACCCAGCTGAATTAGGTAATTAAAATCTCTCCTCTCCCCCTGACAGATGACCTCTAAGGTCCGTTCCAGCCCTATGATTCTATGATTCCAGCTGGGGGTATCCAATTAACCCTTGTCATGCTTGCCTGGGCTTCGTGGGCTGTGAGGTGGGAGGGTTGGAGACGCAGAGGTCTGGGGAAGGCCCATTCTCAGCACATACCAGGATGCTCCACCTCCTTCTTCCCCTCTTCTCCCCTCCCCACCTCCCTGCCATGCCAGGGTGGTGGTCCTGGAGTTACAGTTGCCAGAGTAAGGACAGGGCTACTGGTGGATTTGGCTCTGGGGTACTGCCTCTCTCCAGCCAGGGCTGAAGGACAAGTGACAGACCAGCTGTGGCTTTGCATAGTATCTGCCTGGCTCTTTGTCAAGGCCCAGGCAGAATGTATTTCCCAAGGAAGGCCTTGAAGGACTGAGGCACTGCGAGATGGGAGCTTTGTAAGCAAGACAGGGTGGGAGCAGGATCACTGGTCAGTCAACAGGCCATCAAGAAACCCTGGGTCCTGGACCATGTGTTCCCACTCACCCAATTCTAGTGCACAGCAGCCTCCTTCTGGGGGTACATTCTGTCCATTCTTCAGGGGCATGAAATTTGGGTGAGGGCTGAATTCCAACTCAGGATGGTGGTGGAGTTATATAGACGTGGCGATTGTCAGAGCTGATGTGTGCCTTAGAGACTGCCATAAACAGGCACCTTATGGGCCACTTAAGACCCTCAAAGTGTTTTCTTTGGCTCACACAGTGCCTACATTAATAAGAAATGAGCTGCCAGCATTTAAAATTCAGAGTTTGATGTAAAAATTCAGATTTATAACTTCTAAAAAAATCTGAATTTCTAGTAATACCAAGCTCACATTCTCGCAGGGCAACCGACAGCTGGAGCTGAGCGACAGCTGTCTCCTGAGCCAGGGCACATGCTCTTTGCTTCTTCATGATCCCCATCTGCCTGAGTTTGCCCTTCATGTGGCGAATGGGGAAACTGAGGCCCAGAGGGAAAGGTGGGCACTTGCCCAACGTCACTCAGCCCAGGTCGGGGACAGAGCCAATATTTGAACCCAGGCCTCCTGCCTGCTGGCCAACCCCAGACCCTTTCCCCGTCCTCCTCCTCCCCAGACCTCTGCCACGGGGCCACAAGGCTCCTCTGTCAGAACCAGCCCCCTGCGTTCCCAAGGCCTGACAGCCTCTGTGGCCAGCCTTTGTCCGGCCACCTTCCTGTGTAGCCCCTTCAGCCGCCCGGGCCCCAGCCCTGGCCCAGGCCCCCTTCGGGTGAGAGCAGAGGCGCTGCGGGGCCTCTGCAGCCCGGCCCCATCTCCCGCAGCTCGGAACAAGAATCTCATTAAGTGCAGGGGGCGGCTGCCGCCGGGCCTGGGGCGCCCTGACCACAGAGCTGGCTTCCTTCTGCAAACAGCCCAGGCCAGGCCGGGCTAGACCGGGCTCGGGCTGGGCGGGCCTTGTGTGTGCGCACGGAGGGGGCGCCGCAGCCGCCCCTCGGCTCCTCCTGCTGCCTCGGGCCTCCTCCCCAGCCCGGCCCGGCCCTCTGCCGGCCCCATCCCTGCTTGGGTCTCCCTACCGCTCCTCCTGCCCCCCCACCCCTTTATTTCTCTCTCCCTTCCACTCCTTTCCCCTCTCGGCCCGGCTCTGTTTCTGCGGCATTCTGTCTTGGTTTTGTCATCATCTCAAGTGCAGCCCCGTTCTTCTCCGTGGTCTAGTTTCCCATCTCAGCCTCCCAGGCCGGCCTCCTCCCCTCTGTCTCCGTCTTGCTGTCTTGCTGCTCCAGAGGGGTGCCCTCGTAGGCTCTGTCACTCTCCATCTCCGAGCTCCACTCTCTGTGTCTCCTCGCCAGTCTCTCGGCTTTCTGTGTCCCTTGGGTCTCCCTCACTCGGGCTCTCTGGCCTGCTCTGAGTCTGGGTTTCTGAGGCTGCCCCAAGGCACTTCTGCGGAGGTTTGCTGTGCTGGATAAACATGGCCCCAGCAGCAGGACGTGAGGAATTCTGCTGACGGCGCTTTCCTCAGGGGCTGAGGAGGGGCAGTGTGAGCCTGCGGGCAGGGGCCTCAGGGAGAGGGCAGTGTCTTCTCCATGCCTGTGTCCCTGCCTTCTGACCCTCTCAGTCAGCTCAGGGGTGTCTCCCCAGCTGGAAAAAAAGAACAGGCCCCAAGGGGCTGCTCACCTGGCCTCGCCCGCTCCCCAACAATCTCCCCTGACACACACACACACACACACACACACACACACACATACACACAGCAGCAGCAGCAGCAGCACACACTTCCCTCCGGTATCTGCAGCCCAGAACCAACTAAATGGAATTCAGTCCTGTGTTTCTCCTGGCCTGGCCTGCCTAGACCTCAAGGGCAGGGTCTCTGGGAAGGGAAACAACCCAGAAGACCTTGAAGCAAAGCATTGGAGGCAAGGACCCATTAGAGATCATTGCAGCCGTCTCTCTGCTCTCAGATAGCTCCCTGCCCTTTGCCATCATTCCATACTTACAAGCCTTACCCCCTGAGGAAAAGCTTATCCCCTACCCCCTATTTGGAGGCTTTATCCCACTGTCGGTTGGAAGGTTCTTTATTTAAACCGAAATCCTTGTCCTGAGGTTCAGATACACAGAACTTGGGCGTGCCTGGGATGCGCACGGTGTGTGGCACATGTGCGGTGGTGTGAGTGAGGCCGTGTGCCTACACAGAGTGGAGAAGGGGTGGTTTATGTGTGGGTGTGTGATGGGGGCATCAGGTGAGACGAAGGTGCAGGGAGCTTAGAGGACAGATGATGGCTCCAGTGGCAGAGAGGCCGAGGGGCAGAAGGCCTGGTATAGTGGGGGAAACTGTGGATGTAAGTGTGAGGAAGGGGACGAAGAAGGAGGAGCCAAATGATGCAAGTCCGGGAGGCTTCCTGAAGAAGAGTCTGGGCCAGATTTGTGGGAAGAGCCTTTCAGACTGTGGAACATCAGGGGCTATGGAGGTGTGTGGAGATGTGAGAGGGTCACCAATGGTAGGTAGTGGAACCTGCTTCCAGGACAAACATTCCTCTGACACCTACTCCTAGTGTGAACAACTCATCCCAGTTTGCTCAGGACTGTCCCAGTTGTAGCACTGAAAGTCCTGCATCCTGAGAAAAGCCTCAGTCCCAGATAAACCCGGACAGTTGGTTACCCTACCTACCTAGTGACCTCCCTACCCACCCTACCTACCAGGCAGTGTGCACCAGATGGTTTCAACCTCACAATAACCCATAGTGGGGCGGGGAGGGGGGGCGGCTATGGTGTATTAGCCCTATTTTACAGATGAGAAAAGGGAAGCCAAGAAAATGTAAATAACTTGTTTTAATGTCACACAGTGAGTTTGAACCCAAGGTCTGTTGTTTCACTGCACTGCACTGGTTTTGTTGTTGTTTTTTGTTATCCTAGTCCCTGAAACCTTCAGGGACAAACTTAGTAACCATCCCCCCTCCCGCTCCCCTCCCCCACACACATTCCAACCCCAACCGTTTCAAAGTCCTGACATGAGGCAGTGTCATTTGGACCTACTGCCCAAGTTCCACTGGGCTGCGAATGGGAGTGAGGGTGGGCTAGGGGAAGGGGGGCTTCATCTCTTTTAGCCCAAGGCCTACCAGGGCTTCACTATGGACTGCCACCTGTTGATCTTTTGGCTTCTCCCTCAGCTGGGGGCAGGACCAGCTGCTGGGGGGGTGAGGGTGGGAGGCGGAAGCTGGGGGAAGTGCTGACTTGGGGGGTGTCTCTAGGGCCTTGCTGGGTTCCTGGGCTCCAGGTGGTGGGTCTGGGGAGGGCTGGCTCAACATCTGAGAGCAGGCTGGGGGTTGGGCCCCAGGAGTCCCACACTGCTGGTCAGCGCCTCCGGTGTGCTGGGGTGTGAGGAAGCGGCCACAGAGCAAACAAACAGAGCCTGTGAGGATAGGAAGCAATTACGGACCACCCGGCCTAGGCTGCTGAGGAGCTGCGAGTGGGGGGGTAGGCTGAGTCAAGAATAGGCCGCCATCTAGGTGTGGCCTGGGGCAAGGCCAGGAAGTAGAATGAGTAGGCTCTGGGCTGGCGGGATTCTGGGGAGGTGATACCAAGTGACCCCCTACCTTGGAGAAAATCTCTCCCATTCAGAAATTGCCTTGGTGGGCAGAGGATCCAGAGGCCTAGTCCAGAGGCCTTGGTCTTAGGTCTAGCTGCAGCACTTGTGAGTCTCATCTGGAGCCTGTCCCTTCTGCTCTCTCAGCCTCAGTTTTTCCATCTGTATAATGAAGTGCTTGGAATGAATGATCTCCAACAGTCCCTCCAGGTTTAATAGTCCATAATGCCATAAAGCTGCTGAGACCTAGGGATTTATTTTTATTTATTTATTTGTCTTGCTCTGTTGCCCAGGCTGGTGTGTCGTGGCATATCATAGCTTGGCGTGATCATAACTCGCCGTGGTCTCAAACTTGCTCAAGCGATCCTACTGCTTCAGCCTTCAGAGTAGCTGGGACTACAGGTGGTCGCCACCACGCCCAGATAGGATTTCTTAGCTTACAAGGATTTATTGAGTATCAGTTGTATGCAGACCCTGGGCTAAATGGTGGGGTTGAGGGAAGGAGTTCAGAAATTTAAGACTGGTGCTTTTTCCTTGAGGAATAGTACTATCTTTAAAAATGCTACGTATTAAATGTTTACATGGACTGGGAAGTTTATTGAAATGCTTTCACTGAATTTCTTCCTAAATCTGCGAAGTAGGTAGGGAAATTATAATCCCCATTTCACAGATGTAGAAACTAAAACTAAGGGACATTAAGTGACTTGCCTAAGTCTACCTGTTTAGGAAAGAGAGACTCAGGAGTGATTTTTTTTTTGGTCTTTTTTCCCCCTTTTTGTGGAGAACAGGGTCTTACTATATTGCCCAGGCAGGTCTTGAGCTATCCTCCTGCCTCTGCCTCCCTAAGTGCTGGGATTACAGGCTGAAGCCACCGCACCCAGCAGAAGTTTACCTAGATCAGTTTTCCTCCAAAGTCAGTGCTCTGAACCACAGCTCTAATACTGTAGATGATAAACCAGTAACTGCCCACAATATGTATGATGTGTTTTTCTGTTCATTATCCTGTTTCAGCTTCACAATAGACCTGTGGGCCTGGTGGTTCTGTTGCCACTTGACAGATAAGGAGATTGAGGATCAGAGAGTGAAGAGCATGGCTGCCCTCTTTCCAATGCCTGGGGGGCAGCCAAACGCCCCTTTTCCCCGACCCAGTCCTGCCCTGGCTCAGCAGAAAGCCAGTAGAACTCCTGTAGTGCCTGGAAAGTGTGCCACTTTGTCAACCCCCCAGCATGGGGTAAACAGGCAGGCTGGCAGCATTTGGCCCTTTGCTCTGGCCTGGATGTCTGCAGCCTCCCTTTTTCTCCCTTCTCCAAGGGTTTATTGAGCACCTATGATGTTCCAGGCATTGAACTGGGGGGTCTCTGTGCATCATTCCCTTCATCGTCACAGCCACTCTGTGAAATAATTTAAACCCTCTTTTTGCAGACGAGAGAACTGAGGCTCAGGAGCCCCCATGGAGCCCTGGAACATTCCGGCTTCCTTCCCTCCCCAGGACCCAGTGCAGGGGCTGCGGGGGCCTTGGGAGCCTTTTCCCTCCCAGGACTCCCTTCATGAGCTGCCTGGTGAAGGCTAGATCTTCCTCTCAGCTCCCGGAAGCAAGGGCCAGGTTCAGCCTCTCTCACAGTGCCCTCCTTCCCTCCCACTCTCCCTCCCAACTCCAGCTCCAGTTTTTGACTTGCGTGGAGCTGGGGCTCTGGCCTGCTCAGGATGAGGCTCCTTTGGGGCCCTAGACTCAACTGCTCTTGTGCCACTGGGGCCTTAGTGTATAGGTACTGTCATAAGCTTTTTGACCAGAATTACCTCATTTACCCCTCACTACAACATAATGAGGTAGATAGTGTTATTACCACAAGCGTTCCCATTTTCCAGATAAGGAAATTGAGACATGGGGAGGTAAACGGATTGCCCAAGGTCATGCAGCTGGTAAGTGGCAGAGCCTCAATTCACACCCAAGCCTGTGATGCAGAGCTACATGTGAAGGTCCTTAAGTGCCATCCTTAAGAAGCATGGCCTTAACCCGTAGGCAAGAGGAAGTAATTGAGGGGTTTAGCTTAGGAGGGACATAATCTGCTTTGCCTGTGACAGCAATCCTTCTGGCAGCGGGGCGAGGAGGGATGCTTAGAGGGGCAGATGAGAGGCAGGGACACTGGTGGGAAGGCTGGGGCAGCGGGAATTCCAGGAGGGATGGTGGTATCCTGGTTGAAGGCAGTGACAGTGGCGGTCAACAGAGGAGGGCAGAGATGGGGAACGTTTTGGATGTGAAGGCTGCTCCTGCTCCTCAGGCTGAGATGTGTGCCCTGGACGTGAGCAGCATTTGTGCTCTATAAAGGATACCCTTTTCTAAATGTTTTGCCTAGAGGGGCACCATATGGACTAGCTGGGCCCCTGACTTTATGGATGACTGCCTGAGACCAAGGTCAGTCTCCAGGAGGTTTGGGCAGACGGAGGGTCCCACACTGACCTCTCCTCCCTCTCCTGCTCCCCGCTGTGCCCTGAAGCTCCCTCTGAGGTGGGGCAGATCATGACAATAGGGGAAAATGCAACAGACCTAAGTATGCGTGTGTGTTGGGGGGCATCTAGAAGGCTAGAAATCAAACTGTTACTAGTGGCTTCTGCTGGGGAGTGGTATAGGGGATGAAGAGAACTTCACTTTCAGCCACATACACTTAGGCTTTATGGGACTTTTCTTACACAAAACATGTTTAGTTTAAAGAATAATGATAGAAGTATTTTTAAGAGAAGTAAAACCCTAATGCCCAGGGTTGATGTGAATATCAACCTGTCCAGTTGAGATAATGGACAGCTCTTTGTAAACTGAGGGCTTGGAATAACTGATTAGTGACAGTCCCACCCCCTCCAGTGAAAAAGGGAAAGGCAGAATGTCTCTGGGCTGATTGTTACCAGGCTCAGAGCTCCCTGCCTGGGCTGAGCCCTGGGAAGTAGGTGGTCAAACTCAGCTGCCCTGGGCTCCTCAATGGTTGCCCTTATCTCATCAGCCCCCTGGGGCCAGGCAGAGTTTGCACAAAAGGGAGCTTTAGGCCTTTGCTGGGGCCCTGGGAATCAGTGACAAATTGAATGGGATAATAAGTTAATTAAAGCTGTCCCATCTGTGAGGCATCCCAGGGCAGAGGAAAGAGGCTTGGCTAGGGAGCCACACAGGGCACCTAGACTCCTGAGCCACAGACTCTCTGAGGAAACTTAGACCAGTCCCTTCCCCTCTCTGGACCTCGGTTTCCCCATCTATACAATAAGGAGGCTGGCAGACATTGTCTCTTAGGGCCTTGCCAGCACTAATGTTCCAGGGGTCTCTAATTAAAACTGTCCCCTGTGTATTAATCTTCTTGTCAAGTTTTAATTAATGGCTGATGGAGCCAGAGCAGGCACCAGCTGCCACCCCCTGCTGGCAGGCAGGGGGCACCCATAGGACGCTTGACCTGATAATCACTGCTAAGTGGCCTCTATCCTCATATCCCCATACCTCCACTCCAGGCTTCCTCTCATAGGTCAATGCTTTTTTCACTACACTATACCACCTAGGGTTTTATGCTGGTGTGTATGCATGTATGTTTGTGTCTGGTGGTGGTAAAGGGTGTATCCATCATCTCAGCTCTGTGACTAACTAGCTCTGTGATCTTGGTTTATAACTTAACCTCTCTGATCTTCAGTTTCCTCTTCCATCTAATGGGAATATCATTCGGCTGCAAGTAACAAGAAAAATCAACTCAAAATGGCTTAAACCATAAGCACATTTATTATCCCACAGAATAAGGCCTAAAGAAGAGTTCTTCAATGTTAGTTTATTCAGCATCAAGGACTCCAATTCTTTCATCTTTCTGTTCCACTAGTCTCAACTCTTGGCTTTTGTCCTCAGGTCTGTTCCTTCATGGTCATAAGGTGGCTGCAGCAGCTCCAAGTATCACAGTGTAATTCAACAAAATCCAAAGACTGGAAGAAGTATCAACTTTGCCTTGTGTCATGTTTAAAGAAGAAGGCAGCCTTCCCGCAAACATCCCAGCAGCTTCCTGTCCATGCCTCTCATTGGCCAGAATGGTGTTGCATGCCAAGTTGAATCAAACCACATGGCAAGGAGGTTGGAGTTATCATGACTGACTTAGACCAGTATTCTCCACCCTGGCTACAGGGTGGTGGGGGGAGGGGGTTAAAAAATACCCATGCCCAGAAGGCACTCCCAGACCAATTTAATCTCTAGAGATGGGTCCCGATTACCAGTATTTTTACAAAGCTCTCCAAGTGAGTTCAATATGCAGTCAGAGGTATGAACCACTGACTTAGACTAACCAAGATTCAGCCCCTATAGTCCAGCCTCGCATGTGCTGGCTGTTCAGAGGCAGGTGAACAAAATTGGGGTTCTGATACAAAAGAGGCAGTGGTGATGAATGGTTGTTAGTGACCCAATATCCATACACACCCTTTGTCTGTTATTATCACCAGGAGTGGTGTTTAAATCCATGCAAACGTGTGTCCTCCAGAGAGCTTTCCTACCAGGACTGGCCCTGCCTTTAGACTGTAAGGCTCTGGCTACCCTAAACCGGTTGCTTCCACACCTAGCTACACAGCAGGTTCTCTGGAGATGCTTGTCAAAAAGGATGACTCCTGGGCCCACTTAATGGCTATACAATCAGAATCTTTTAGAATAGAGCTCAAGAACACACAAATGTGCATGTGTGCACATGTACACACACACACACACACACACACACTTGTTAATTCCTCAGAAGATTCTTAAACAGCATATCCATAGAGTGGTGTTTTGGAATGACTGTTCCACATATCTCCCTCATGGGCCTGAAATGGTGCCTGGAAGTTTAGCATTAGGTTCACTTTTCTGAGTTAAGTCATCATCTCTAGTACCACCTCTCCCCCAGCTAACACATGTGGTATTGTTGGTTGTGAAGGACAGGTAGCTAGAGACTCACTGAGAGTTGCTTGGCTTTGGTTTCTTTTTTCTTAAAATGAAAGTAATAATGCTCACTTCATCTGTTACTGCAAAGGGCCCAGGAGACAGCTCAAGTGGTTTGTTACCAGAACATGTAGAGGAGATGGTGTGGAAATATCTGTACACTGGAGGTCAGTGTTCTAGTCCTGTCACTGGGTCACCTTGGGCCAACCTTTTCCGCTCTCTAAACCCCCAAACCTCCATTTTATAATTTGTGAAATGTGAAGGGTTACATACATGGGTAGATTTTTTCTGCAGCATTCTTCAGGACAACGAGAATAACCTCTTCCACAGAAGTCATTTATCACTTTAACCCTGCCATTTCTGATGAGTAGGGCAGAAGTCTTCTAAGTTTGGCAGAACGAGAGTAGAGGGAAAAGGCTGCATTGCGGTATTCTTCTCAGGGAAGCAAGGCTAGGGTGGTGGTAGGTGTGCAGGATGAGGTTTAGGGAAGCCTCAGATGAATGGGAGAGATTCCCAAAGACCCATGTCCAGGGACTCTGAATTTCTACTGGGGTCTCTGGGGCCATTAGCTTCACTCACTGGAGCTTCCAATGTCCCCGCTGCAAAGAAGGCTCCCTCCCTTCCTCCCTCTCTCCTTCAACGACAATCTATTGAACACCTACTACGGGCCAGGCATTGAGGGGTTTGTGAGGCCTGCGGGTCACAGCTCTGGCCCCCGGGCTCTGTATCCTACTCCAGGCCCTGGATCTCCTGTTTCTCCACTTCCCTTAGCTCCACATCTGGCTCCAGGTCAAATGTGGATTTCCTTTCAGCCAGCAGTCCTGAGAGCATCCATCTGTGGAGCCAGAGACAGAGCCAGAGGCAGTCCAACAAGGAGCTCATCCATCAGCTGAGCCCAGGCCGGGGCTGGGAAAGAAGACCACGGGTGTCAGGCCACCCAGGACGTGGGATGGGGAGGCGAGCTTCTGGATATGCCAAGGAGGTTTGTTCTGGCTGAGATAGTCTGAGGAGTGGGAGGATCCAAGATGGGGAGTGAGGAATCCTGGGTCTAGTCCTCTGAGTACTACTAACGCTTTGTGTGACCTTTAGCCTGTTCCTGCCCCTCTCTGGGCCTCATCTGTAGCATGAAGAGGCTGGATTTGAATCCCAGAGTCATGGAATCTCAGAGTTGGAAGTACCCTTAGAGGCCATCGAGTCCTGGCCCCCAACTGGTGCTTGAATCCCCTGTACAGCTCCCTGCACACATGCACTCTGCTTGCATACCTCCAGTGATGGGAAGCTCCCTTCCTCCAATAACATCCTGTTTTATCTCAGGATAGCTGTCTGTTAGAAATTTCATCTGAAATTGGTCTTCCTGTGGCTTTCTTCAAGGCTGCTACCTAACTCTTCTCCTCTGTTCTGTGCCACACATCTCCCCTGCTCTGTGACAGCCCTTCAGAGGTCTGAATTCAGAGTTCAGCCTTCTCCAGGCCAAAGAGCCCTTTTAGCTCCAACTGTCCTCACAGAGACTGGTCTGTGATCCTTTCGTGTGTGGGGCCCATAATTGGACAAATTCCACCAGGTGGGGTCTTGGAAAGGCTGCAGAGGGCCAGAACATCACCTTGCTCCTTCCAGACACAATAGTTCTTGCAGTTGGACCTGGGGTCCCATTAGGCTTATTACCTATATACAGGATTTCCACTAGCCTGTGAGCTCAGTGAAGGCGAGGCTTTTCTGATTCCTTTCTGTTACCCCAGTGCCTATTCCAGGGCCTTGCTAAGGGTTGGCATCACAACTTGTGTGTTGAGGTAGCTGAGGGCCAAAGGCCTGTGGGTGTGCGTGTGCATATGTGCACATGTGAATGCACCCTGAATGCAGTCTGAATTGGAAGAGTCTGCTGGGCCGTGGAGGGATCCAGATTCTCCATAGACATCAGGTAGCTTCCCCCATTCCCCCTTGCCTGCTACATTTGGCACAGTGTGGGGCCTGGTGGCACTGGCGTTCATCAGGGCCCAAGACCTGGAGAGGCTGGTATCTTTGTATATGCGAACTCCCATGACTCCTGGGAGCCCTGTGTGTCCCTCACAGCTCTGTGTGCAAGTCACCAATGTTGTTTATGGCCCTTCGTGTCTGACAGAGGCTGGAGGAGGTGGCTGTGTCCCACCCGTTGGCAAGAATGACCTGGGGATCTGTCAGAGGCATTAGGAAATGACTGTGCCCCATCAGTCGGCAGGGGTGTTCCTGGCTGGCTGAGGCGGGGGTAGGGTGGTGGCTGAGCTCTGTCACTTGACAGGGGGATTCCCAGCTGTCTGCATGAGGAGGGGGAGTCAGCTGCCCTGGCAAGCAGCTGGGGTATCCTGGCCATGCCTACTCTGACGTGGCTCGTGTGTGTGTGTGTGTGTGTGTGTGTGTGTGTGTGTGTGTCCTTTTACCACTCAGCTGTCATTAGCCCCAGTCACCACAAGGGAAGTCAGCCTTACCAGAGCTCCAGGTTGTGGGAAGGACACTCCAATTATTCCAAAGTCGTCTGTCTCAGTCCCAGCGGAGTGGATAGCCACTGTCTTCAGGGCTGGCTGGAAGGAGCACATGCCAGGGATGGACAGGACAGATGAAGGGAAGGAGGAGAAGGATCATAAAGGGAACCCAAAAGCCATCTTGAGCAAAGGAGCCAGCAGAGGCCTCTCTAGACCCACAGCCACAGATGGGGTATTTTTGGAGGCAATGCAGTTGCTGGAGTGACAAGGGCAAGGACAAGCTTGGGCGTTGGAGGGCCCTGGATTCTAGTCCCGGTTCTGCTGCTTTCTGGCTGCCTGGCCATTTTCTAATCTGTAAAATGGGGATGTTACGAAAAGCACCAGGTCGGGCCCATGGCACTCACCCAGGAAATGAATGGCTCCTTTATACCTTCCCTTCTTTCTGAGGCTACCCAAGTGAGGCAGGAGGTGGCTGGCAAGGGTAAGAATGGGAATTGCCTTGGGGGAGTCTCTACCAGACTCATCTGGAGCCTGGTCCAGAGTACCTTTTCTCTTGGCTCCTTCCGCTTGACTGGGAAGCAGAGTTGGCATAGAAAAAAGGAAGGGGGCAGAGTCCCTGTGAGTGACTCCTCGGCCAGCTCCAGCTGCCACCTGGAAGTTCCTGGTATTTCCCATCTATGGGATCTTTCTAGAAGACAGGGATTGAAGACACGCCAACTTCACATCCTGAAAGGCTCTTCTTTGCTCCCCTCCCTAGAGGGGAGAATGAGTGTTGGTGCAAATGAGGAAACTGAGGCTCTATCCAGCCATGACTTCTAGGTCATGCAGCTGTGGTACTGACACAGGTTTCAAATCCATCAGACCATACCTACTGTCCCTTTAATCTTCTATATAATCACCCCACCTCCCCCATCCCACCCCCAGCATCTTAAGCCCCAGTGCAATAGACTGACTACTCATGGTTTCCAAAGCACTCTGCATTTTCCTGCCTCCATGTTTTTACCTCACCCAGTTCCTGGAATGTCCACTCCACCCAGTCCCGCCCCTCCCACTTCCACCCCTTCTCATCTCCTGGGCTTGTGGAAGTCCTTATTCTTCAGAGCTGTGACACCTCTTCTGATTCCTGAAAGCTGAAGGACTTCCTGTGCTCCTAGAGAGTTTTGGTGCTCTCTTGTCTTGTGTCACTAGATGCTGTGTCCACAGAACAAGATGAATCTTGGAGGTGGTTGAGCCAGACCTTCTCAGTGCTCTGAGAAGAAACCTGAGAGAGCCAGAGAGAGGAAAGAGCTTGAATATTCTTCTGTGTTTCTCCCTATCCCTCTGGCCACTGTTTCACAATCTCTTTGCTTGGAGGTCCTCGGAGCTCTAGACCCTCTCCCCTCTTCCCCCCTCCCTTTCTCCTTTCTTTCCTGAGGGAAGTTCATCTCTCTGATCTTGGCCTTAAAATATAGTATTTATTTCCTTTCTTTCTTTCCTTTTTTGGAAACTGTGTCTCACTCTGTCACCCAGGCTGGAGTGAAATGGCAAGATCATGGCTCATTGCAGCTTGGAACTCCCGGCTCAAGTGATCTTCCCACGGCAGTCTCCTGAGTAGCTGGGAGGTATGTACCAACACACCCAGCTAATTTTTGTGTTTTTTTTTTATAGAGATGGGGTTTTGCCATGTTGCCTAGGATGCTCTTGAACTCCTGAGCTGAAGCAATCATCCCAACTCAGCCTCCCAAAGTGCTGGGATTACAGGTGTGATCCACTGTGCCTGGCCAAGGACAGTATTTCCAATTGCCTCCAGGTCATCCCCATCACATGCCCTCCCCACCTCACACTCATCTCCAATTCAATGTATCCCAATTAAATCTATCAGCTGCTATCCTCTTTAAACCTGCTCCTGCTCTTTTCCTTGTGTTCCCTGTGCCACACTACCACATCCTCAACAGAATGCTGGAGTCATCCTCTACACGTCTTTCTCCCCAGTCCTCATCACATCCAATCAATTGCCAAATCCTGCCCATTCTACCTCCAAGGCATGCTGAGTCTACCCTCTTCTCTCTCCAGCTCCACAGCCTCCAACGTGGTCCAGGTCTCATCATCTGTTGCCTGTGGTTGCCTCCTTCCCTCTCCTCCTACTTCCACCCTTGTTCATGGCCACCAGTCCATTTACCACAAGGTAGTCAGAGGGAAGGTTTCACAAGTCAAAGCAGATAATATGACTGCCATGCTCAGCAACCCCAGTGGCTTCTCAGAGGTGGAGAATAAATGTTGAGACACTGCAAGAGCTCCCCTTGCTCCCCTCCTCTCCTGTGTTTTCTCTTCCCTGCCGTATGGAATGTGCCAGGCCTCATCTGCTCCTGAGCTTTGCCCAGGCTGCAGCTTCTGCCTGGAATACTTTTCCCTTCACTCTTCACATGGCCACCTCCTCTTCAGTCTTCAGGCCTCAGATTATAGATTACTCTGATGTGTCCTTTTTTCTTTTTTCTTTTCTTTTTATTTTTTTGTGGGACAGGGTTTGCTCTGTCACCCAGGCTAGAGTACAGTGGCATGATTATAGCTCACTGTAACCTTGAACTTCTGTGCTAAAGTGATCCTCCTGCCTTAGCCTCCCTAGTAGCTGGAACTACAGTTGTGTACCACCATGCCCAGCTAATTTTTATTTTATTTTTTTAAGAGATAGGGTCTTGCTATGTTGCCTAGGCTAGTCTTGAACTCCCAGCCTCAAGGGATCCTTCCACCTCGGCCTCCCAAATCGCTGGGACTACAGGCATGAGCCACCACGCCAAGCCCCTGATATGTCTTTTAGGACCCAGCTCCAGTACCACCTCTTCCTACAGGCCTTCCCAGACTTATCCTCTCCTCCAGTCTGGGTTAGGTGCCCCTTCTGTGGGCTCTGATCCTCCTCTACCACTCTCCTCTGCTGCCCTGTCAAGCTCCTATCACAGCATGGTTCATGATGGACTGTAAATACTTAAGCACCTGTTTGCCCCCCTCCCCCCGCCCACCCTGACCCTGCCAACCCCCGCAACTAAACTAGGGGCCAGGAAACTACAGCCTGCAGGCCAAATCTGGCCCACTGCCTGTTTTTGTAAATAAAGTTTTATTGGAACATAGTCATGTCTATTCATTTACATGTTGTCTATGACTGCTATCATGCTACAATGGCAGAGTTGAGTAATTGTGGCAGAGGCTGTAAAGCCCCAAATAATTATTATCTGGCCTTTAACAGAAAAGATTGCTGACCCTCTGCCCCACAAGGGCAGGGACAGTATCTCTCAGTTCATTGCTGAACCCTCAGCACCCAACACAATGGCTGGTGGTTGACAGGTGGTCAAAAACAGTTGTCAAATAGTGGGTGAAATATACAAGATCACAGAGTAAGTCCGATTAGACCCAGAATTCCTGGATCCCCAAGTATGCTCTGACCTTTGATTTCTCAGTTCTGTGTCCCTAGAGACAAGAGTGAGGTCAGATTGCTTGTGTGCTCCCAGCCTTCCCTAGAGCAGGGCCAGGCCCAGAGAGCAAGCTGACTGACTGCCCAGAGGACTAGGCCAGAGAGGAAGGCAGGACAGTGAAGCTGCTCTGAAGGGACTTTCAGTCACCTCAAGGCTGTCCCTAACACTAAGGCAGTGGTTCTCAATCAGAAATGATTTTGCACCCCAGGGGACATTTGACAATGCTTGGAGACATTTTTGGTTGTCACATATTGGGGACAGGAGAGAGGTAGCTGCTAGAGGCATCTGGTGGGTAGAGGCCAGGGATGCTGCTAAAAATCCTACAGCCTCACACAGCAAAAATGATCTGGCCTAAAATGTCAATAGTGTTGAGGCTGGGAAATCCTGCTATAAAGTGAGGGCCCTCAGACCTGCATGCATATTAAAAACACTGGATGAGTTTTTGAAACTCACCAACATGGCCGGGCGCGGTGGCTCACGCCTGTAATCCCTGCACTTTGGGAGGCCGAGGCAGGCGGACCATGAGGTCAGGAGATCGAGACCATCCTGGCTAACACAGTGAAACCCTGTCTCTACTAAAAATACAAAAAAATTAGCCGGGTGTGGTGACGGGTGCCTGTAGTCCCAGCTACTCGGGAGGCTGAGGCAGGAGAATGGCGTAAACCTGGGAGGCGGAGCTTGCAGTGAGCCGAGATTGCGCCACTGCACTCCAGCCTGGGCGACAGAGTGAGACTCCGTCTCAAAAAAAAAAAAAAAAGGAAAAAAAGAAAGAAAGAAACTCACCAACACTTGGGCTCTTGCCTAGACCAATTAGAACAGAACCTCTGGGACTGGGGCCCAGGCATCAGCATTTTATAATCTCACCAGGTGATTCTAATGTGAAGCCAGGGTTGAGAACCTCCTCTCTGGGGGAAGTTTATAAGGACAGACCCTGCAGATATCCCCAAATCACCCAGGATGGTCTTTGCCTGAAATATTTGGTCCCACTGTCAGGCCCTGGGTCATTTCAGCAAATCTGGCTGCTACGCGTATGGGGTATCTCTGAACACTGAGAGGGGAGAAGAGCCCCTCTCTCCCCTTCCTTTCCCTTGCCCATCTCTGAAGGAGGAGGGGTGCTGTTGGAGGAGGAGGGAGGGGACTGGGGAACACAGCTGGGATTCCAATCACCTCCAACCACAAAAATCCATATCAAGCTATCTCTCCCGCTCCTCTCCTTTTCAAACTGGGCTATACAGAAGCACCCTGCTTCCTGGAAGCAGCCCAGAGGCCCCAGGCTGATGCAGAGAGAGGGGCTCAGCAGCATGGATGTTTAGGAGGAGCAGAGGGAGCCCCTGGCTTCCTGAGCTGGCCCTAGTTTGGGGAACATGTATGAATGTCCAGAGCTCTCTGTATCGCTTAAATCCAATCAACCCCTGAACTCAAGCAGGCTCCCAGGCCAGGAAAAGGAAGGTATTGGGCATGTGAGGGGAAGGTTGATTTCTTCACCATGGGACAAACTTTATCTGTCCCTCTAAAATAGCAACTCCTCAGAAGCAGACCCAGCCTGGCTCCCCTGTCCCCTCGCCAAGATGGAGCTGGGATTCCATTCCAGAGTGCGGGCCTGACCCTCCATGGAGAGCCCCACACCAGCCTCTGCTTCTCTCCTGGGCTAGGCAAGCCCTGATCGCAGGTAAGGAAATTCCATTCGGCACTGCTCAGCTAGTGAGTGCTGGGAGGAGGGGAGGCCTGAGAAAGCAAGGTCAGATTTTGATGGGATTCTCTGAACAGGAAGACTTCCTAAGCCCAGGGGCTGCTGGGAGTGAAGACTGGAAAGGCCACAGCTTGGCCAGAGTCTGACGGTAAAGCTGCAAGGAAGCAGGTAGGCTAGGCCAGATCTGGGCATCAAGGTGGATTCAAGCTCTTGCCAGAGGGACAGAGCAGAGGCAGAAGCAGAATGAAGCTGAGAAGCAGATTCACATGGCATAGTTATCCCTGGCAGGGTTGGGGGGTGGGCAGTACATTAAATTACAGGCAAGCTCCAGAGAGCACCTGACTTGGTGAAGGGAAAGGAAGGGGGTTGTGAAATAGCACGTGGGTAACATTAGAGTCAGACCCTGAAGCATGAGGGAGAAATCAGAGAAGAGAAAATCAGCAAGAGGATGAATGCCCAGAGCTGCATTGCATCTGGGACATGCTGCACTGGGCCTTGTGGATAGAGCACCCAGAGTGAGTAGACCAGACCTGGTGCTGAGGCCAGAGAGGGGAAGATCTGTGTGTTCACCTGGCTGAGAAACGAGACTTTATTCCAAAAGTCATGGGGGAGCTATGGCTGTACTTGAAGTGGGATAAGTGATAGGATGTGATTGGATCTGTATGTGTACATATACAACATTAGCTCCCTTCTTGATTGGAGGCTGGCTTGGGGCATGGGTGGGTCCATGACCTGAAGATGAGGGACCATCTGGAGGCTGTGCAATGGTCTGAGCCCACGAGATTGGTGAAAGAAGGCACAGTAAGTGGTGGAGAGTCACTGTGGAGCTAGACAATTTGAAAGGCAGGGTGAAGAAGACTGCAATTTGGAAACTCACATCAGAGTTTCATTTGCTTAAAACATTCGAATGGCTCCTGACAGTCTTTGGATAAAGGTTAAACCCCTTCCAATGACCTACAAGGCCCGGGTGCTCTGGTGCCTAGGTATTTCTTCTGCCTCATCTCCAACCGGGCATGGCCTCTACCTCCCAATTCTTAGCGTCAGCTCTCTCTCTCTACTGTGACTTCTTTCAGTTGCTCCACTGATCGCTGCAAGACACCTCACCCCCCACCGGCCCCTTACCTCTGGCCTTTGCATCTGCTCTTCTCTCTACCTGGGATACTCCAGCCCAACCCCTCCCCGAACCCTGAGCCTAACTCAGTGACCCTACGTGCTGGGGCTCAGTCAGCTTTCTGGGAGGTGTTCCATGATCCCCACCCCAAGCCAGAATCAGATACTTCTCTTATGGGCTCCCCCAGCCCCTTGTACTACTCTCATCTCAGCCCTTAGTAACCTGCCCAGCGATTTTCTGTTTATTCTTCTGACCAAACTGTAAGCTGAAGGAGGGCAGGGATCACGACTAACTTTCTCATTGCCAACCTCCACTTCCTTGCACAGTGCCTGGCACATGCTCAGTAAATGTGGAAGGCAGGCAGGAAGGCAGGAAGGCAGGAAGGCAGGAGGAAAGGAGGGAGGAAGGACAGAAGGGAGGGAGGGAGGAAACCAAGAATGATGCCCAGCTGAAGAATGGTGACATACCTCCTAGAGACAGAGGTTGGAATTTTTTTTCATGGGTCGTGGATGGGTGAGGGAGAGAGGAGTTTTAGTTTAGGCCCTGTTGAGCTAGAAGTATCTGAGGGTTACCCCTGTGGAGGACAGATCGAGTAGGCTGTCAACTCTGTGGGCCTGGAGCTCAGGAGAGCAGTTTAGACTGGAATGGTCTGCCGAGAGGTGAGAGCTAAAGCTGTGGGAATGAATTTGAAACTTGATGTTTTTGATTCCTAAGTAAACAGCCAGCCAAGAGCCAGTATATTTTGAAACACTGGTGGCCAAAGACGTGACAGGAAGAGGTAGAGGGAGGCGGCGGGAGGTGGCGCCCTCCCCCATGGGGTCGAGGGGGTTCCCTTCTCTGGAACTGTCCCAGCTGTCACACAGCTCTGCAGGGAGAGAGGGCCTTGGCTGGGACAGGAGTGGGGGCGAGGAGGTGCTGGCTTGGGAAGGAAGACTGGAGAGAATAAAGGTCCCACTGGCATCTCTGTGTTCCCCTCCCCCACCCAGGTGCCCTGAGGCTGCCTGGGACCTTCCCCCTGCCTAGAGCCTGTGGACCCTGGTTTGCTGTTAGTTTCCCATCTCCATGGACTCAACCAACACCCCCTTCCTCACCACCTCTTCCCTGGCCTAAGGTGGCTCTGTAACTCAATGCTCCTGCTCCTTCCTTAGCTGGGCCCAGGAAACCTGCCAAACATTGTGCTTCCTGGCCTGGAGATGACTCAGGCTCCCCTCCCCAGTACCATTCCAGTCCCTAGCCTCTGAGCCATGTCATAGGCTGAGCAGGGACAGGAGCTGAGGGGCAGCTTGACTCCAGGAGCCAGGGTGCTGGGAAGCGGGCCCAGGCCCCTGCTCCTGATGCCAAGCTGGTAGCATTCCAGTAGAGAGTATGGGGAGAGACAGGGACTGTGGGTATTACAGACAAGGTGTCAGGGCTGGGGATTGCCCAGAGGTCTGACTGGCTAGTGTTCATTAGTACCCTAGGAATAAGTATGTCAATCAGTACTGATTCAGCTGCATGCTCCAGTCTTGTTTGCAGCAGGCCAGGCCTTCTCACATCCAGTCTCAGAGTTTGTCACTGAAAACGGACGGGCCACCCAAGGGTCCTAGGGGCTTCAGGCCCGACATCAAATCTTGGCGTCTCCTCTTCCTTGCTGGGTGATCTGGGGCAACTAAGTCACTTTGTCTGTGCCAGCCTCAGCTTGCCCATCTGTACAATGAGGATGAGAATAATGCCTTCCTCCCGGGGTTGCTGGGAGGATTAAATGAAGGAACATATGGGTAGCACTTTGTAAACAGTCAAGGGCTGTAATAGGAGGGGTGTTATATTTATCTACATGCTAGGATGGAGAAGAAGAAACAGGTGGCTCTCTGCTTCTCTGTCATCCTGGGGCACATTCCCCCGTTCTTTCCAGCTGATACTATGGGATTCCTTGAGGCCTTGGCCCATGGAAGGTCAGGGCTCAGAACTTTGGTTTCATCTTTTGCTAGAGGACCTTCAGCAAGAGGCTTGCCTTTTCTGAGCCTCAGTGAGCTGTACACAGAGGGGCAAAGAAAGGGAGAATTTCTCCTCCCTCCCCTTCCCCCACAACTTCTCTCCCTCCCTGTGGCTGGTGTGGTGATCAAAGGAGAGGTTCACACAGAGGTGAGGCCCAAAGGCCCAGCGCCCTTCCCCAGATGTGGTGTGTGTGTGGTGGGGGATACAGAAGAAATGTGGACATGTGGAGGGCAGGGCCAGGGCTGGTCTGTGTGTGTGTGTGTGTGTGATCAAAGGAGCAGGGTGGGGTGGGGCAGGGGGTGGGGGGTGAGTTCTTTGCATTGCTGAGGGTTTAGTCCTTTCTCTTGGTTGCCTAGATGCCTTGGTATTCACCCCCTCCTCAGTGTTCACCACGGGGCTGTGCCTGCAGCCCCCATTCAGGCCTAGTATGAATGAAGAGCAGGCTGGTTGGTGGCTCACCTGCCTTGCCAGCTGTCCAGGCCCCAGCCTAGCTGAGTGCCACCTTACCTTGCTGTTGCATGTGCACCCATGAGCCGCTGGCTCCCTGGACTGACTGTTGGAGGACTATACTGCCGACAATGAGCCCATGCCCAACTATCTGAGAAGGTGTCCCACTGCCCCACTGCCCCACTGCCTGGCTGCTGGCTTTCACTAGCCTCTTGCATGTGTGCCATTGGGTGGGTCGAGCCTCCTGGCTCAGTGTAGCAACCCCTGTGTGGCAGTGTGGGTGTGTGTAAGCCTGTGTTCTGCCCTGGGGTGGATAAGGCAGAGCTCAGCTCTGCAGCCTGGGGCCTCCTCCAAGGGAAGATGGAAGCAGAAATAGCAGCTTTGTTCTGGAGAAGGGGAAGAAAGATGCAGGCCCTCCTGGGCCCACTCCAGTGTCCCAGGGGCTCTGGCTGCCAGCTCAACCAGGAAATGTGCCTTCTAAACAATGCCCAGGCCAGCCTGTCTTGAGCCCTACTTCCCATCCTTGGTCAGAGTCCTGGGGGAGACGCCTCTGACCATTGTTCCGAGGGACAGCTCATCAGGGTCAGGCCTAGGCCAAGCTGGGTCCACAGACCCCACACCCTGGGAGGAGGCACATGATGTCCCAGAGAAGTGGTTCCTCCAGCCTTTGTTCTTGGCTGGGCAGGAAGCCACACGTGACACCATGGTTTGGGGCGGGGAGTAGGGGAGAGGCGAGCTTTGGGGTAAACAGTTTTCCTTTTTATTTCCCTTGGGAAGGGTTTATGATGGGGGTAAACTGAGGTAGAGAACAGACACTTGGCCCAGGATCATGACAGAGTTAGAACGGCACCACAAACTGGAAGGGATGGCAAAGTGGACTTAGTTTGGCTCCCTGGGGGCAGGGACTTTGTCCTCCTGTATTCTTAGTGCCTGGAACAATGCCTGGTACATAGGAAGTGCTCAATGCATCTTTGTTGGAAGTAGGAACCCCTCTGCTTTCCCATCTGGTGCTCCACTCACGTGATTGAAGGTTGCCAATGCTTATAGTGCTCTGGAGTCGCAGACAAACCTGGCTTCCAATTCTGTCCACATCACTTTTTAGCTGGGTGACCCCAGGACTCAGTTTTCTTATCTGTGTGATGGAAACAGTTATTCCCACCTCTGAGTTGTTGGGAGAATTTTTTGGAGACAGCTTTGGGAGCTTTCCAGGCACATGGTAGGTGCTCCTTCGATGTAAGTTCTCTTCCCGTTTCTTCTCACCAAGTCTTCTCTTTTCCAGGCTAGACAGCCTGGCTCGGCAGTCACAGACATTCCTCATTCTCTCAATGAATCCTCACAAAAGGCCCTGTCAGGTGTGGTACAGTTAATATCCCCATCTTACAGATATGGAAACTGAGGCCTGATGAGAGAGATTCTGGCCATGCAGTAAGTGGTGTAGTCAGGATTTGAACAGCGTTCTGTCTGGCTCCTCGTCTTTTTCTCTAACATAACACTTGATCTACCCATTGATAAATCGCTTATGCCTCATACTCTAGCCATGTGACCTCAGGCACCTCACTACATCTCTATGATCCTCCCTTTCTTCAGCTGTCCAATGGGTTAATCATCCCAAGTCCCCCAGCCTTGATGACAATCCAGGGGGCTGGGGTATATCTGCCATTGTTTGCCTTTCCCTTGCTTCTCTCTGAGTGATTGGCAGACAGCAGGCCTCTGAATGCCATCCTCCCCAGCATTCTTGGCAAGGCGGCTGAAACTCCAGCACTTTTGCTCTCTTTCCAGGAAGCATATCTGAATGCAAGTGAGTGAGCAGGACATTATTAGAGGGATAACATTGGGTCAACTCTCGTTTATTAAAACAGCAGTAAATCATTTCTTACAACTATTATTAGCAACAAATGACTTTTGACACACTGTGCAATTGATTGTGACACACCAGTAGGTCATGACTCCTCAGGGAGAACTGTTGGTATTTCTGATAGCTCTTTTGGGAATGTGTAAAGTCCTATGGAAACGCAAGCAACGATTAGTATTGTTATAATAATTATCATTGTTCTTAGTCTGGAAGGCATGTAGTGTAAAGGTTAAGATCATGGATTCAGGAACCAAACTGCTTAGTTTCAAATACTGGCTCTGTCATTTCCTAGCTATATGACATTGGGCAAGTTACTTGACTGCTCTGTGCCTCAGTTTCCTCACCTATCAAACAGGGATAATAATAATAGCATCGACTTCCCAGGGTTGTTTGAGGATCAAATGAGATCATGAAAATAAAGTGCTTTCAGAGTCTAGTTCAAGAGTCAGCAAAGTACAACCAGAAGGCCAAGTCTGGCTTACTGCCTACTTTTGTAAATAAAATTTTATTGGAACACAGTCATGTTAATATGTTTACCTATTTTCTTTCTTTCTTTCTTTCTTTCTTTCTTTCTTTCTTTCTTTCTCTCTCTCTTTCTTTCTTTCTTTTTCTTTCTCTTTCTTTCTTTTTCTTTTCTTTCTTTCTTTTTTTTTTTGAGACAGTCTTGCTCTGCTGCCCAGGCTGGAGTGCAGTGGCACAATCTCAGCTCACTGCAACCTCTACCTCCCCAGTTCAACCAATTTTCATGCCTCAGCCTCCTGAATAGCTGGGACTACAGGCATGCACCACCACGTTTATGTAATTTTTGTATTTTTAGTAGAGATGGGGTTTCACCATATTGACCAGGCTGGTCTCGAACTCCTGACCTCAAGTGATTCACTTGTCTCGGCCTCCCAAAGTGCTGAGATTACAGGTATAAGCCACCATGCCCAGCTGTTTACCTATTTTCCATGGCTAATTTTGTGCTACAACAGCAGAGTTGAGCAGTTGCAACAGAGACTGTTGGCTTGTGAAGTCTAAAATATTTCTTTTCAACCAGGCATAGTGGCTCACACCTGAAATTCCAGCACTTTGGGAGGTGAAGGAAGGAGGACTGCTTGAGGCCAGGAGTTCAAGGCCAGCCTGGGCAACATGGTGAGACCTCATCTCTATTAAAAATTAAAATATTAGCTGGGCATGGTGGTGTGCACCTGTAGGCCTAGCTACTCGGGAGGCTAAGGCAGGAGGGTTGCTTGAGCCCAGGAGGTCTAGGCTGCAATGAGCTATGATCACATCACTGTGCTCCAGCCTTGGTGACAGAGTCTTGCTTTGTCCCTAAAACATAATAAAATAAAGTAAAATAAAATATTTATTCTCTGGTGCCTTGCAGAAGAAAAAAAAATCTGCCAATCCTTGTGCTAGTACATAGAGGAATTGCTCAATAAATGTTGGTTGTTATTATTTCATTTTATTCTTCAAAAACCCATTCATTGTAGACATGAGGATGCAAGTTCAGAGAGGGGAAATGATTTGTTCAAGACCACTCAGCTAGGATGATACAGGACTGAGAGTGGAACCTAGGCCCCTTGACTCCCAGTTCAGGGAACTTTCCAATATATGATACTGACCAAGGATCCTCCATGCCTGAAGTCCTTGGGCTCAAAGTTCTTCCGTTAGAATGCAAAAGGAGTTGGCTTAGCTCCCAAGCCACGAGATGCCAGCTGCCAAGCCCAGCAACACCTCCTTCCTCCTTGTGCCAGAGGCCCCATCAAGCCAGTAAGCACAGAGCAGCTTCTTTGCCCCACAGAGGTCTTTCAGGACCCTTCTCTGCCTTCCTATCCTTGGGCCCATTGCCTTGCTAGGCCGGGCTGGGGTAGCAGCCTTGTTGGGTGATTAATGTTTTTGTCCCACACTCAGGATTCTGTTATCTGCTTGCTGGCTTGCCCTTGTTCTTGTAATGGGCTGGCTTGAGGTCATTTACATTTCCTTTGGTGTGCTCTCCTGTCTGATAGCAACTATGACATGATTATGCTGCTCTCCCTTATTCTTAATCCTCTCAAACTGCCTAGTTATCTTTAATTTCCTGTTCATTTCCCTTACTGGGGAGTTAAGTAGAACTAAGTCGGGCCAAAAGTGACGGGGTAGCGTGGGAAAGCTCATGGATGCTCACCCTGGGTCCCTGGAGCCCAAAGAGGTAGCCTGGGCTCCAGAGCCTGTGGAGGCTGGCAGGATACACCACTTCTCGGCCTGGACCCACTCTGTTAACAAATATAAGTCATTGGCAGTGGGCCGGGATGGGAGATCTCTGACATCCCTTCCTCCCAGCTTGGACAGTCTAGGATTCCTGAGACCTAATTTCGGTGGGCTCAATAACTCCCAGGCTTTCCACCTCCCCTAGCTACCCGTATTGAATACGGGTACTGTACCATCAAATACCTGTCCCAGCTGTCTCTAGGTCTCATGGACCCAAGAGTACCAGGCCTGGGAATAATCTAGCTAGAGTGTTTGTGTGTGTGTGTGTGTGTGTGTGTATGTGTGTGTGGGGTGAGTGCATGCATATATGTGCAGGCTCACACATGTTCCCATGACCACAGACTCTCTTTGGCATAGGGTCTGGCATATGGTAGAGACTCTAGGTGTGGCACTTCCTTCCTCTCTTGAGTGATCATAGTGTCTAACACTGGGCAGAGCTAGTCGGGTTGGCACATTCAATTAATGGTTATCAAATGACTGGATTGAGTAGGTGCATTCTTCCTGCGGGTGTGTTCTGTGTTTGTGAGTGTGTGTAGCATGTGAAATGGGCGCAGTCTGGGTAATGATGACAGAGGAGTATGCGCTCTGTGTGTGTATGGTGTGTGCCACATGTGGGCGTGAGTGTGTGTGCTGTGCTGCTGTGTCTGTCTCCATGGGAGTAGGTACAGGCAGGAAAATGCAGTAGTACTTTTAGAAATCAGGGCACAAGCTCAGAAGTCAGACTGGCCTGGGTTTGAGTCCCAGCTCTACACTTTCTCATGGTATTACTTTGGTCCCTGAATTTATCTAAATCCCAGTTTCTTCACCTGTAAAAAGGGTGGAGGGTGTTAAAAATGGTGAACTCACAGGGATGTAGGGAGCATTAAATGTTCTAGTGTAGGCAAAACTCTTAGCACGTGAATTGGCACATAGCAAGTTCACAATAGATGGTGACTGTTGATGGTGATGATAATAAATGAAATGCAGAGAGCTTGGCTGTCAGGGGCATATGTTCCCTGTGGGGAGTGTGAGTGTGTGCGTGCGTGTGTGTGTGCATGCCAGTGTGGGACACAGTGTGTAAATGAAGACCTAATGGGAGAGGTTGCAAATGTTGGGCAGCCCCTGGGGATGCCTGCCTGAAAGGGAAGCCCAGAAAGCAGGGGCAAAGGCCATGCGCAAGCACAGAGGAAGCTGAGAGAAGCCCAGACTTGGGTGGAAGGATCTGATGACTTAATGAGCCTCTTCCCCTCTCAGCAGCAGGATTAATGGGATGAAGTGGGCAAAGGACGATTTAGCTGGAGATTCAGGAAACAGCTCCCGACAGGGCAGCCTATTAACTTAAGAAACGGTCTCTCCCAGGACCCTCCATGGCTCTCACCCAAGGCATTTCAAACCCTTGCCTGCCCCAGAGAAGGGAGGAGAGAGCTGGGGATGTGAAGAAGAGAGAGTAGGGAGCCAATGCTGGGAGGTAGGCTGAAGGGCAGACTGGGAAGGATGAAAAGTTTGTAGGGGGTGCTGGAAGATGAGGTTTGAAAAGGAAGGAAGTCTGAGAAGGAGGAAGAGGAGAATGGTGGCTCTGGAGGAGACAAAAGGGAAGAGGAAGGTAGCAGTACTGGGAGAGCCACCTCCTCCTTCTCCCTGTGCCTGGTGGAATCTCCTTTAGGCCAGGCATTGCAGGCTGTCAGTGAGTCATGAGGGCCTGTTCTAGGGCTGTTCCAAGCTCCAGTGACTGGGCTTGCAGCTGAGTACATGGAAGATGACCACAACTCCAGGGTGATTCAGAGGCATCTGGATATGTGGAAGACATGTCCCTTAACCAGAGACTGAATCTAGGAGCCAGACACTCTACAACTTAGTTCTCCTCCATGGCATCTTCAGCCTGCCTCTATGCCTGTTCCTTTGACTTGAGTCTGTTGGAACACCATCTAGCCTGGCTATGGCACCTGGTCACTTCTGAGGTTCAGCTGAGACTGGTCTGTGAGTCGCACATACTCTGAGTTGGTGGCTGGTTGCCCTTAACACCTGCTACTCTGAGTTTAGAGTCCTGTCCCATTTCCCTGCACTCTCCAGGATAAACCTGCACCCTGAATGGGGGTGCCTTCTTTGGCCACAGTTGAAATGGACATCTGGGAACTCCATATATCCACACCGTGGGTCTCTGCCCCCATTCTCTGTATTTTCTGTTCAAGGACCTATCTATTGTTTGTGGGCCTTTGAAGGTGGGGACCACAATGATACATTTCCTTAATGGTAAAAATGGTAGTGGTGAGCATATTACTGCCAATAAAGATGTTGACAGTGTCAATGGTAGTGATGAAGGTGTTAATAATAATAGCACTGATGGTGGCAGTGGTGATGAAGGTAATGGTGAGGATGACAATAGAGATGATTATAATAGAGGTGGTGATGAAGTTGAGGATGGTGATGCACTCGTGGTAATGGCAATGATGTTAATGGACTTGGTAATGATGACAGAGGTAGTCATGATGATGAAGGGAATGATGATGGCGGAGGTGATGATGGTTATGTTAGAGGTAGAAATGGTGGCAAAGAAGAGGATGAGGGTGATGATGATTGAAGTGGTAACAATAGTAATAATGATGGTAGTGGAGATAATAAGGTAGAGGTAGTGATAGTGGTAATGATAGATGTGGTACTTGTGATGCTGAAGGTGGTGATGGTGGTGATTGGTGAAGGTATTAGTGATGTTGAGAGTAATTGTGGTGGCAGTGACGGTGATAATGATAGTGGAAGTGATGGTGAGGATGGTCATGTGATAGCAATAAAAATGGTGATAGGGATAGAGATGATCGTGGGAGTGGTAATAGTAATGGTTATGATAAAGACTGGAGCAATTAAACATGGTGATAATTATGATAGCCAAGAAACCAATAGATCTACTCACTGGGTCTGTATCTTCTACCTTACTTTTATTTCAATATTTTTCTGGCAATACTCTCCATCTTAGCTTTACTTTACTTTCCATCTTTCACTTTTTCTGATGAATTAGACAATTGAGCCAACCAATAAAGACATAGTGCAGCTGCTGGTGTCTAGAAGAGTAGTTGGGTTCTCTGGTTTCGTTTGTTGTTGGGAAAGTCATAATTTAGGTAGTATCATTCCCCCATTTCCACTAAAGTCAAAGCAGGAAAAAATTGGCATCAGGAAATAAAGTTAAAAATTACAAAGAGCCACCTGATGGTAAAGAATGCAACACTGAAAAGTTACCTGAGAATGGCCGTGGAATGTCCTACCTTTGAGGTGGCTTAGAACAAGACAGAGACCCCCACTGACCTGTATGACTCATGCCTAAAGGCAGGGGGTGAACACAATGAGCTCTGTAGATTAGGACCAGTTTCAGGAGTCTGATTCTTTTGCTTGCTAGGCAGAAAAAGAAAGTGGATTTGTCTGCTGAAACCTGGGGTTCCACCTCTGAGGCTAATGGGTGAGGAGATGAGAAAAGAAGGGCAGGGAAGGGAAGAGGCAATGCATTCTGGCAGTTTAGAGAAATGTTACAGTTCTTGTCCAGATTCTTTGTGGTTCTGAGTGGGAGGTGACCCAGGATGTGGGCCTTTGTGGTTCTGCCTCCAGCTTTGCATCTGCCAAGAGGCCGCCCTTCAGGGACATGGCTTTCCTCCCCCAGCCAGGCTGTGGTAAGAGGGAGGGGGAGAGGAAGGAAAGAGGGAGGGGACACTGCTCACAATTCCCGGGAGGAATCTGGTTTCTCCCACAAACTCTTGGAGCTCTTACCTCCCCCGCAGTTCCCCTTTCCCCTCCCTCTTCTCAGTTTCCTGATTTCTGAAGGCCACTCACTAAAGCCCCACCAGGGACAAGCTTCCTGCAGCAACTGGATGGGTACCAAGGCAGATGGTCACATGTCAAGGAAGGGGACACAGAATCTTGCCCAAATAACATAGGCTTTAGAGTCAGAAGCAGGGCGAAGTCATAATAACTCCATTACTTACACACTGTGTGACTTTAGGCCTAGCAAGGCCATTCTCTGAGCCTCAGTTTCTCCCTCTGTAAAATGGGAACTGACCTCACAGAGTTTTAGAAGGATTAAATGAGATAATGTATGTAAGGCGTCTAATACACTACTTGGCACCTAGTAGATATTCAAGAAATATTCATTTTCTTCCTCCCTTACCCCCATCCCTTTTAGGGGAGAGTAAACATAACTTAATCCTCTTACCAGGCTTCTACCTGGGCACAGACCCTTCTCATCTCACTTGCTCTGCCATCTGAGGCTCCTCCCCACATCCTCCATGAGACTGGCGACATCCACATTTTAAGATTAAAGGGGCCATGCATCCCTTCTTAACTTGGGTGCTGGATTTGGAGTTGGAGGACTTGCTAATGGTGTGACCCTGGTAATTGCTTAACTTTTCTAGGCCTCAGTTTCCTCATCTGAAAATAGGGATAATCATCCCTGCTTTGCCAGACTTGCAGGGTTGTTATGAGATTCCAATGAGATCATTCTTTGGGAAGTGCAAAGCAGTGGATATGTGTGGGTGTTATTAGCTCGGTCCAGGAGGGAGGGAGGGGAGGCTTAATCCCTGGAGACTGAATTAGCACCCACCTCAGGGGATTTTCTCATTGGGGACATCAGGGCCAAAGTATTCAGAAGTTCAGGGGTGGCTGGGGGCATAGAATTGGAGCTCAGCCATGAGGCTATCCATGTACAGCTTGGGTGGGGTGGGACGGGGGAGTTCATTTATGTCTTTTGGCATAAGTCACATGTAAATATGTCAATTATGGGGTTTGAGTCAACTGTCTGTGGACCGCTTGAGCCAGATGGCAACCCCAAAAGGCCAATGGCCTCTCTCTCCCTTTCTTTCTCCCACCTTCTGCTTCTCCTGAGGTCAGAACTTGAGTTGACCAGTGTCTGAAGTTGGCCGATTCTTCCCCACCTGCCACAGAGAATTGTCAGCTATGCCCTTGTGGGTGACCTGAAGTCTGAGTTGGGTTTTTGCTGAGTTGAGAGTTTTGACAGCTGCAGATATTGATGGTACTCTCTGCCCGCATGATACGGGCCCAGTGTCTGAGGCCTCACAGCCCTCAAGCCAGCATGGATAGCCTTCTTTCTCACATGCGTCCTTCTCCCTGGTTGTCCTCACCAATGGCCCACTCTTCTTTCTCACAGTAATGGCCAAGTTCTTCCCACCTTAAGGTCTCATCAGTGGGTCCTCTTCTTCCTGACCAGCATCTAATTCTCTACCCTCTTTTGGGGCAGCCAGGGGGCCTCGTGCCTGCCACATGCCCTAGGCTGACCACTCAGCCTCCAAGGACATTTCTTTGTCCTTTGCCCCAGCCTCTCACTATCCTCTGAAAGCCTCATTTCAAAGCCCCACCCCATGCCAACCTCCAGCTCTGGCTCCTCCCCACTCCCAACCCTGCCTCCCCTCCCAATCCCTGCCGCTGTCATTTTCCTGAGGGAAGAGTCTCAGGGAGCCTGGAGAGTCTCCTTCCACCCTCTCTTTCCTTCCACCCATCTTCCTGTCTTTCCACCACAGCCTCTCCTCTTACCTCATGACTCAGCTTCTATCTCAGGCCCTGCCGGTGATGCATTCTTGAGCTCCCCCACCCCCAAGCAGCCTGAACTCTGGACGCCCCCTCACCCCAAGTCAGCATGGGCCCTGCCTGGCCCCCACCCACAAAGCTCAGTCCTGTTAGCCCCTCCTCGTGGGGCGACCCACAGCAGGCAACTGCTGCCTGCAATTCATTGGTGGGGACCACATACCAGCCACCCCTTGAGCCGGAGTTCAAACGCAGACCTCCTAGCATGTGTTTGATCAGCTAAGGCCAAATCCACAGCCTTGTAGGAAATGGCGCCTACCAGCTCAGCTGTGCTCTGGAGCCAGGGTCCTAAGGCAGGCCTGGCATGGCCCAGCAGCAAAGACATGGGGAGGGGAGGAAGGGTGAGGAGGGAGAGCTCTTTTCTCTCTCTCTGTGTGTGTTTGTGTGTGTGTGTGTAGCAGGGGTGGTGAGTGGGGGGCTGGTGGTGATGTGTGTGTTGTGTCACTGTGTTGGAAATTGCTGAGTGAAACTGGGTCACTGGGATGCAAGAGTGCTGTGCAGTTGTTTGGTATGTTGTATGGTAGAGGGTTGGAATCATGGAGTGTGGTGCTGTGGGAGTGGTATGTATGTTATGTGTCACTATGGGGTGTGTGTGTGTGTGTATGTAGTCTGGTGGGGTCTGGTGTTATATCACTGAGTTGGGGGTACTGTAGTGGGCATGTGTCACACGGCTGCAAGTGTGACTTGGCTGTGCTTGGAGACTTGGGTGTCATGATGTTGGTGTGGGGTGGGGACATGCTGTGTGTCAGTAGATGTATGGGTCTGTTGGGAGACTGTGACCTGTGTGGTGCAAGGTTCATGAACCCCAGACTCAGTTCCCAGTCCTGGCAGCTCACAGCTAGGAGTCTCCAATTTCAGATGAATTGGGGCCAAAGTCTTGTATAAGTTGTCCCGCTTCCCACCCCACCCCCGCCCTGCAGGTTGGGTCACCCTCAGTTCCTGTGGTTTAATCCAAACCATCGGCTGAAGTTCCCTGAATACTCTGCTTATGATGACCAGAGTAGGAGGAGGCAGAGGCGAAGCAATGGGAGGAGAAGAAGAGGGAGGAGGAGAGAAGAAGAGAAGGAGGAGAAAGGAGGAGGAGGAAGGGAAGGAACAGGAGGAGAGAGACAGAGTGAAGCATGGAGAACCAATTGGAGGGATTGCCCAAGCCCCAAAACACTAGTCTAGGCTCTGGAGATGCAGTAAGTGCAAGGGAGAACAGCACGCCTAAGGCCAAGCTCAGGGAGCCAAGGGAGGACCAAGGGAGGGCCAACTGGGTGGACCTTGTTTGATGTGGGGAAGCAGGAAAGACCTTCTAAAGTAAGTGGTGTTTGAGCTGATGTCTGAAGGTGCAATGTGTATGAAATCTTCACTGGTTTCTGATTCCAGCACTTGGGAACATTTCTACTTGCTTCCTGGGCTACCCAGGCTCAAGCTGAGGGTGTTATGTTTGAATTATTCCTCTTCTGCAAAGTCCAGTCGACTTGGCAGACCTCACAATGGCTCGTGTATTTAATCGTTCACTCGACAAATAGTCCTTGTGCCTGGACGCTGCCAGGCACTGTGCCAAGTACCTGAGAATCCATCCACAAGCAAGCAGGACTAGGTTCCTGCTCTCATAGATCCTGCCTTCTTCCTCAGCACTGCCTTCCCACTGCCACTGTTCAGGGTCAGCCTCCTCCCTGTTCTCCCCACCTCTGGGCTCACCCCTTTAGCCCACCATCCTAACTGCAGCCCCAGGAGCTCTCAGAGCTGTGTCCATTCTGTGTTCATTCAACAGAAACCATTGTGACCCTACTGTGTGCCTGTAGTCCCAGCTACTACGGACGCTGAGATGGGAGGATCGCTTGAGCTGGAGAGGTCGAGGCTGCAGGGAGCCATGATCATGCCACTGCACACCAGCCTGGGTGACAGAGTGAGACCTTGTGTCTAAAGAAAATAAAAAAATAAAGTAAACAATAATATATTTGGTATGTGAGAAGGTGGTACATGCTTTAGAAAAATAAAAGAGAGATGTAACAAGAACTGGACATGCCAGAGTGAGAGGCAAGATGCAGAATTACTTCAGATGGCCAGAGTAGGCCTCATTGAGAAGGTGATATTTGAGCAAAGACTTTAAGGAGGTGAGAGAATTAGCTATGCAGATATCTGGGGAAAGGTCATTCAGGGAAGAGGGAGCAGCCAGTGTTTAAGGCTGTGAGGCAGGAGCAGGCCTGGCGTATCTCAACCCCAATGACAAGGGTTTAAGAACAGGCCACTGAGCACTTTGCAGGGGCACAGGAAGCCCTGAAATGTTACATGGAGCTCTTGCTGTTCAGGCCAAGCCTTTAGCCTCATCCCAACCTTGGACTCCATCCAGCCGCACATTATTACTATTGCACATTTATCACTAGTTTATGTGGCCCTTGCTAAGCCACTATCTTATATACTCTTTCCACAACCCTGTGCAGTAGAGATTTGCATCCTCATTTTACAACAGTGACAATAATAACTGCCACTTACATGGTTCTTACTATCGTCCAAGAATTTATGTATTTATTCTAAGAGCTTTGCTTACATCAAGTCATTTAATCCTCATGTCCATGCTGTGAGCTAGAGTATGTTATCAACTCCATTATGCAGGTGATGAAATTGAGGCACAAACAGGTTAAATGACTTGTCCAAGGTCACGCAGTTGGTAAACGCAGAGTTGAATTCAAACGGAGGCATTTAGGCTCCAGGATACGTGCCCTTAACTCGTATGCTAACAGGAAAACCAAAGCTCAGAGACTGGAGTAACTTGCCCAAGGTCACACAGAAAATTGGTGTTGAAGTTCATATTTGCACTAACACACCTGACTCAGTCCAGCAATTCCTCCAATGTGCCCTGTACTTCCCCTAGCTTTCCACCCTAACACTCCAAGCTGCCACAGACTCTGAAGGTCAACTATTATCTTTGGGCTTAATCTTCATTTTAAAATATTTTTCACCTCATCCCTTCCCCCACCTGCATGTTTCCAAGCAGAAACTTGGAGGTTTCCCAACAGGCCATGCCCTGAATGGCAGAGACCAGGAAAGAGGGCTGAGTTGCCACCAAGTGGGTGGCATTTGCTGTAGGCATTTTTCCGTTCATAAGTGTCTTCTTTCCCCAGAGACGAAAGGAGAGATCTGAGGGAGGAGTGCTGTGGGCTGGGCTGGAACAACCTTTCCGAAGCCTCCCCAGAAGGGGCACATGTTTGCGGAGTGTTCACATGTGTGTGTGCCTGTGTTCATACGTGTGTCTGTATGAACAAGGGCTTTGGGGGACAAGGTGTGTAGGTGCTGGATTGTGCATCTATGGGTGTATGCCAGTTTATCCATGTCTCCGTGTGTGAGTAACTGTAGCTGGGTGAGAGTCCATGTGGGTGTGTGTCTGCCTGGGTGTGAGTATGATGGGGGGTGTGCATGTGTCTGTGTGTGGGGATGAGTGCAGGGGGCTCTGGAGCACAGGGCTAACCTCTGGGCCCTTCTGCTGACCTGATTGGCCTCAGCCTGCCCTACCCACCTTGGGCACACCTGTTGGTCTACAGCCCACATCAGAGGTCCCCTGGCCCTCTGCTTCAACTTCAGCCTCCTTGTCACTCTCTGTCTGGCGCACTGCCTCTCCCTCCAGGCCTCCAGGCCTTGCCCAGGGGAAGCAGAGAGCATTGGAAGGGACGGACACAGTAGCCCAGGATCCTGGGACCCCACATGAGAGTGTTCCTGGGGGCCTGGGTTTGGGCATAGGCTGTCACCATCAGAATGGGAAGAGTTATTAATGTTGAAGCAATTGGACACTCCTCTATTCTCCTCCGTGGCACAGATGGGGACTGTGTCCATCAGGGTATAGTCAGGAAAACAGAAATCACATTAAGTCTTTCAACACAGAGAATTTTATCCAGTGATTTTAATCCAGGTAGTGTAGACTCTGGACCCAGACAGCTTGGGCTCATGGCCTAGCTCTGCTATTTATTTGCTGTGTGGCTTGGGTAAGTCAATTAACCTCTCTGTGCTTCCGTGTCTTTATCTGGGAATAAGAGATGATAACAGCATGTAGCTCACAGGCTTGTAGTCAGGGTTAAATTAAACCAATGTAGGTAAATGTGTTTAGGGCAGTGCCTGGCCACATAACAAGTGTTCGGTAAGTGTGGGTTGTTCTTAGCAGTAGGACAGTGGCTGTGGAGTAAAGACGGAATTTCTGGGTTTTTAGGATTTATCCCACCTTAGGCAGGCACTTTCCTCTCTCTAAATCTCCACCTGCCCCAGCATCAGGAGGTCCTTGCAGGGAGTGGGCACTGCCCACACAGATAGGATGGTGGCAGAAACATGCAGTGAACAGCATCTTGCCACCAGCCTCTGAGCCAGGGCCCCTCACTGTCTTTTGCCCAGAGCACTGTTATTCCACTTCCATAGGTGCCTGCACATTGGGATGCACCCTAGAGACTCAGCCCATTCCAGGTGTGGCCTCAACCCTTTAATCCCAGCTCCTTGGAACATCGCTGCACACCTCCACAGCTGATAATTCACAAAGGACTCACCAGCCATTAGCTCATTTGGCAGGCATGAAAATCCTGAGAGACTGAGATTTTTTAAACCATTTTCTCCCTCCCTACAGACAGAAGCTGGGTCTCAGAGAGGTTACGCAACTTGCCCAGGGACACACAGCTAGTACAAGTCAAAGCCATGACATGAACTCACATCTGCCTGACTGTAGGCCCACATTCATAATCACACCAGCCATAGCCCCTGTGGGTCTATAGACATGTCTGCCTCCCCGAGAGGAATCCAAGTCCTCTGAGACCTCTGTGTCCCTTTGCCCAGCAGTGCCTAGCAGTGCTTGGCACGGAGCTGAGTGCCCAATGGAGTGCTCAGTGAACATCTGCAGAATTTGAGTGATGGTGAATTGGCAGCCCATATCTCAGCCTAGAGATATGTTTTGTTTAGCTTGCAGAATGTTTCCAGGAAGTTTAAGATTAGTCACCAGGATTGCAAAAGAGGGCAATTTTATATAAAAATCCAGATTTCCTGCTCTCAAAAATTCAGGAGCCCTGAGAACCCTAGGCTTGTATTCCAACGTGACGACAATCAACTCCATTTGAGTAGCGAATTCTCCAGAAGACGGGGCACATGCTCACCACTTCACCACAGCCCCCACCACTCCCTGTTGTCACCCCGGCTGCCGCCATTCCTCAACCCGCTTGTATCCTTATTTCCTGTCACTAGTTGTTTCCTGCCATTCCCCACTTGGCCTGAAGGGGCAGTTGGGCTGGTGCCTTCTGGGGCAGAGTGTGAGCCCAAGGGAAGCCGTGGGGGTCAAGACAGCTGTCTACCCACACAAGCTTTCCAATATCGGTTATTACTAGTATTCATTTACCTCTCTGCCCATCCTCCTGAGCCTCTTTCCCTCCACCCCATCCAGAGGAGGACACATGCCTGGGGCACAGTTTTGTTGCTCTTAAATAGAGCTCTGGGATGGTAGTGGAAAGGACAGTTCTCTGGCCAGAGTGAAATCAGGGGAAGCTCCCAGGAGGAGGCTGCTTCTGAGTCTGGAAGAATTGGAGCTGAAGGAAGGATAGAATTAGCAGCTAGAGCAACAAAGCAGGGAGGCAGCCATGTCTGGGTTGTGTACTGAGACCCTTGAATGGGCTAAAATGACTAGATCTAGGGTTGATGAAGGACAGCTGGGGAAAGTGGGGAAGGGAACAAACATTTGCTCACCCCTCATTTCCGGAGACTCCTAATCCGTGCCTGGCCCCCTGTGAGGGTATCACGTACAGGAGCTTGTTTAGTTCTCACAGCAATCCTGTGAATCCAAGGACCACTGAGTCCGTTGTTACAAATGAGTAAACTGGAGCTCAGACGTTGGGGGACTTGCCCAAAGCCACACAGCCAGGAAGTAGAAGAGCTGGAATTCCCTACAGGCCTGCCTCCATGTTGGGAGAAAGAGGGCTGAGGAGTTATAGAAGGCTACGAGAAGAAGAGTGGCTGGGTCTGCCATGACTTCTGGACCACAGGCAGGTGGCCCGGGGACATGGAAGGGGAATCCTGGCCTCTGCTGCCTCCTTCTCCCCCGCTGTCTCACCCTCTCCAAATCTGTTGTTTCCACCTCCTAAACAGCAATCCATCCTACTGCCTTGCCTTGAATCCAGGCCTCCCTCACCTCTTCTGGACTATGCAGGAGGCTCCTAACTAATCTCCCTGCTTGCATTCTTCCTCACTTCCAATCCACCCTGCAGCCTCAGCCAGAGTGAACTTCTGAAAAGTTAGAGTTAACTGTGTCACCCCCCCGCCCCCTCAAGCTCACCCCCACTGAGTAGATAGGAACTCTCCAAACAGCTCCCTTTGCCTGGAGGGTTTGCTCTCCTGCCAACTCCCTCTGCCCGAACTATCCTTTCAGTGCCTTCACCCCTTATGTCCCTAAGAACTCAGTCCAGGTGCTGCTTCCTCCAGGAAGCTTTCTCTGACTTTTCTTTCTTCTCCTGTGTGCCCCTCCTTGGGCCTCCCACAGCCTCCTGGGCTCTCTTTCACCACGGCCCTTTCCCCATGTAACCCAAAATAAAGCACCTTCCTTAGCTGTCTATTCTATGACACTGGAAGTTTCTCCAGGTCAGGGCTGAGGGGCAGTAGATCACAGTGGCTATGAGCATGAACTCTGGACTCAGACTGCCTGGCTTTGAATTCTGGTACTGTCATTTAGTAGATGTGTGCACCTACTAAAAGGGAAGTCCCTTTGACACTCTAGGCCTCAGTTTCCTTCTGCTAAATGTGGATTATGAAAGCATCAATCCTCCAGAGGGCCTTTGTGAGAAAAAAGGAGAGTCCACATAAAACGCTCGAACAGCACCCGGCTTATAGTAAGTGCTTAATAAAGGCAGCTCTCATGACTCACTTCTGTATATCCAGAGCCCAGCACAGAGTAGGTATTTGGTGGCAGAATTGGGGACCTGGAGTACCCTGGGTCAGGGGAGACTGGACTTCTTGGAGGAGGTCCTAGTTGGAAGATGAGTCCCTTGCTAACTGGTTAGGGAGAGGGTGAGGGCAGACATGGCCCCCAGGGAGCTATTACTGGAAGCACAGCAACTTCAGAGCTAATGGCTGTTGCATGTGGTGGCTCCTATCTGATCCAGTCACCAGCCTCCCCCATCAATGTGGTTCTAATAGTCAGCTGACACCTCATTAGCCTAAGTCCAGTACCAATTCTGCTGCCACGCAGTGAGTGAGCAAGCCGCTGGGGGGCCAGAGTCTCGTTAGGGCCTGGCCTTCACCAGGGCCAGAGGGCCCACAACATGATACCAGCTCAGGGCCCAGTCAATGTGTTTCCAATCAGCAATTAGTCTTTAATTAATGGGGCTGCGAAATGATTGCTTTCCCGTCTGAATGGTGGTATGGGCAGGGAGCCGGCAGGAATGGCCATCTGGGGAGTGTTAAGCTGGAGTTACAAGAGGAGACATAAAGGAACCAAACACCCCAATTTGGGCCAGAATCACGGCCCTGGGCAAGTTGCATGGAGCCCAGCCCAGTGGCAAATGAAAGCCAGACCTAGGTTCTTGGTGGCACCTGTTCTTGCCCAGGCTCCTGTGTCCCCAGGATTTGGGGATGGCCAAGAATATAGCCTCTCAGGGCCTCAGTTTCCCCAGGTACAACTTGAGGGGCTTACTGGAGGGTCTCTAAGGGCCCTCACATCTCCAGTGCTCTGAAAGGCTTGTCCAAGTTACACATGACTCAGGGGGAAAGCTGGCCTCATGGGAGGATGTGCCTCAACACCCCAGCTGAGCCTCATCTGTAAAATGGTGATAATCGTTTCTACCTCCTAGACTTGTTGAGGTGGAACAGAATTCCATAAACGATGAAGTGCTGTGTTTGGCAGCTACAGCTTGGGGCTGGGAAGCCATGCCATCAGCTCCTGGGGGTTCCAGTGTCTCAGTGCCTCTGAACCTGGTTCTCACCCTCTACTCTCACCCACGAGAGGAGGGAGAGCTAACGAAGATGGAAGCCACCACATGTATTGAGCAGCTGCTGAGCATGTACACGCGCATTATCTCATTGAGTCTTCATTACAGCCATCTGAAGTAGGTATTGTTCTGATCATCCCCAGCTTACAGAAGAGGAACCTGAGCTACTGGGCAGTTAACTGAGTGGGAATCAAACCCAAGGAGGCCCTACTCTGGACCCCGTGCTCTTAATCATTATTTAAGGGGCAGTTTTTCTTGGTTTGAGGAGGTTTCATCTTTGATAACGGTTTGGCATTCTCCCCTGACATCAAGAACCACAGGTGAAGGACGTCAGCCCTGGCTAGACATTAGCAATAAACATATTCAGCCTTCTCATGGTGTGGATGGGAAGACCGAGACTGAGAGGTCCAGGAACATGCCCAAGAGCATACAGTATGTTGCTGGTGGTTCTGGGCTTGGGACCCAGGTTATCAACTCCTAGGTCCATTGGACTGGAGCAAAATCCCATCCCCTTGGACTCCTCCCTCTCCCTCATCCCTGACATCCTATTGATTTCACCTCTTAAATGTGCCACTGATCTACCAGTCCCTCTCCAACCCATCTGTGTCAAGTAGGGTCAAGTTCTCCCCTGCTGCCCCCTGTGCTGCTGACTCACCCTCCTCAGTGGCTTCAGGATGAATCTTCCAAATGTACACTTTTGACCCTATTGCACACTTGCTTAGAAGCCCTCAATGATTCCCTATTGCTCACTGAATTAAGCACAAACTCCTTGGTCTGCCATCCAGGGCCTTCTACGTAAAGTTCAAATCTACTTTTCCAGCTTTAACTCCATTTTTTTTTCTGCTTATAAATCTTATGTTTTAGATTTATAAGCCAAACTGGACTCATCGAAGACTGATTTCCTGCTCCACAGAGTTGTTGTGAGGATTACATTAGTTGCTGTACATAAGGCCCTTGGAACAGTGCTTGGCACAAAGCAAGTGCCATATCAGTGTTTGTTAAACGGATACAAAAAGAAATATGTGGACTTGCCTTATCTATGCTCACCTCCAGACTTCTTTCTGCTAATGGGGTTTCCTCTACCTGAATTCCATTTCCACCACTCTCTCTGCACGTCCAAATTCTACTGAGCCTTCAAGGTCTTTGACTTCCCCATGTCACCCCCTCCAGGAAGGCTTTGTTGATGTCTACTGCCTTGGTCTCCCACCAGCACTCTCTTTGTCCTTTCTTGTGGCTGCCTTTTATTTCCAGAGTGTGTGCATTTGTTCTCGAGTAGTCTTTAAACTCCTTGAGGGTAGGCAGTGAGGAATAAGGTAAAGAACACAGGTATGTGCATCAGACTGACTAGAGGTTCAGTCCTGGCCCTGCCACTTTCCAGCTTTTTGACCTTGGACAGGTGACCAAGCTTAATTCTCAGTTTCCTTAGCAGTAAAATCATCCTTACTTGTCAGGGGATTGTAGAAGAGTTTGCCCTGAGAGGGCATAGACTTTCTGGCACATAATGGGAGCTCTCACCTCCTACCTGTTTGTTCTAACGAACTAGAAAGGAGCCCTGGTGGTTATGAGTTGAGGCCTGGCCTACTTCCGACCTGAAAGATATTTCACAGGTGACTTGACTTGTTCCTGTGTCCTGAGGCCCAAGTGACTGCATCCTTTCCCAGTCCTTCCCTGGCCCAGCCTTCAGCACATGCGTAAGTGACCTGAGCTTCAGAACAAGAGTCAACTGCTCTTGTGTTTCTTAAAATGAAATTTGCCATTTACTGAGGAGGGATGGCTACCCTAAGTCAGTGCCTTCTGGCAGTTTCCTTCCAGTCACCTTTAAGGAATCAGAGAGCAGAAACCCTGGGAATCCCCCACGGGTGCCAGTCAACCTGTCAACTCCTCATGGCTTTGCCTAGGCTGCTTCCTTGGTCAGACTGTGCACCAGCTCTCCTCCCATTCTCTGCCTCACATTAAAGAGGTTTGAGAATTACCACCATGACTGGATCACCTTCTGAGGATTCCCACGAGGGCAGACTTGGAGCAGTATAGGTTTTATAAGAAGGCAAGAGGCCTGGCTGTGTTTCTCACGCTAACAATAACTATTAGTGAATCCCTTTGCTAGTGCATTCTCTTCTTTGAACTTCATATTTCTCAGTTCTAAAATGACACAGTCTAAGCCCCCATTATTTCTCACCTGGATGACTGCACTGGCCCCTAACTGAACTCCCTGCTTCCACCCTTAGTCCTTTTTTTGTATTGTTACAACAGAATAGCATAGACTGGGTAATTTCTAAAGAAAAGAATTTATTTCTCATAATTCTGGAGACTGAGAAATCTAAGAGCATGGCATAAGCATCTGTCAGGGGCCTTTGTGTTGCATCATCCTACAGTGAAAGGCAGAAAGGCAAGAGAACATGTGGGAGAGAAAGAGAGAAAGGGGGCCGAACTTATCCTTTTATCAGGAGCCCACTCCTGCAGTAATGAACTCACTCCCACAATAATGGCATTAATCTATTCATGACGGCAGAGCCTTCATCATTTAATCACCTCTTAAAGGTTCACCTCAAAACTGTTACAATGACAATTAAATTTCAACATGAGTAGCCAGGCGCAGCGGCTCACGCCTGTAGTCCCAGCTATTTGGGAGGCTAAGGTGGGAAGAATGCTTGAGCCCAGGAGGTCAAGGCTGCAGTGAGCCATGATTACACCACTGCACTCCAGCCTGGGTGACAGAGTGAGACTCTGGGAAAAACAAAACAAAACAAAAAAAAAAACTTGAGTTTTGGAGGGGACATTCAAACCCTGGCCCCCAAAACTCGTGCCCTTCTCACATTCAAAATACATTCATTCTATCCCAATAGCCCCAAAAGTCTTAACCAATTCCAGGACCAACTCAAAAGTCCAAAGTCCAGAGTCTCATCTAAATCAGACATAGATAAGACTCAAGACACAATTCGTCCTGAGGCAAATTACTCTCCAGCTGTAAGCCTGTGAAATTAACAAGTTACATGCTTCCAAAATATAATGGTGTTACAGGCATAGGGTAGACATTCCCATTCCAAAAGGGAGAAATAGACAAGAATAAAGGAATAACAGGCCCCAAGTAAGTCAGCAATTAGATCATAATCTAATCACCTCTTCATGGTCCCACCTCTCAACACTATTACAATGGCAATTAAAATTCAACACGAGTTTTGGAGGGGACATTCAAGCCATAATGAGAGGTGACAGCGTGCTGGCAGCCCTCACAGCCCTTGCTCACTCTCGCGCCTCCTCTGCCTGGGCTCCCACTTTGGCGGCACTTGAGGAGCCCTTCCGACCGCCGCTGCACTGTGGGAGCCCCTTCCTGGGCTGGCTGAGGCCGGAGCTGGCTCCCTCAGCTTGCAGGGAGGTGCGGAGGGAGAGGCGCGAGCGGGAACTGGGGCTGCGCAACGCGCTTGCGGGCCAGCTGGAGTTCCTGGTGGGCGTGGGCTTGGCGGGCCCTGCACTGTGGGCTGGATGGCCCCGCCGGCCTGGGCAGTGAGGGGCTTAGCACCTGGGCCAGCAGTTGCTGTGCTCAATTTCTTGCCAGGCCTTAGCTGCCTTCCCGCGGGGCAGGGCTCAGGACCTGCAGCCCGCCATGTCTGAGCCTCCACCCTCCTCCGTGGGCTCCTGTACGGCCGGAGCCTCCCTGACAAGCGCTGCCCCCTGCTCCATGGCTCCCAGTCCCATCAACCACCCAAGGGCTGAGGAGTGCGGGCGCACAGCACGGGATTGGCAGGCAGCTCCACCTGCAGCCCTAGTGCGGGATCCACTGGGTGAAGCCAGCTGGGCTCCTGAGTCTGGTGGGGACGTGGAGAACCTTTATGTCTAGCTCAGGGATTGTAAATACACCAATCGGCAGTCTGTATCTAGCTCAAGGTTTGTAAACACACCAATCAGCACCCTGTGTCTAGCTCAGGGTTTGTGAATACACCAATTGGCATTCTGTATCTAGCTCAAGGTTTGTAAACACACCAATCAGCACCCTGTGTCTAACTCAGGGTTTGTCAATGCACCAATTGACACTCTGTATCCAGCTACTCTGGTGGGGACTTGGAGAACCTTTGTGTCCACACTCTGTATCTAGCTAATCTAGTGGAGACGTGGAGAACCTTTGTGTCTAGCTCAGGGATTGTAAATGCACCAATCAGCACCCTGTCAAAACAGACCACTCAGCTCTCTGTAAAATGGACCAATCAGCAGGATGTGGGTGGGGCCAGATAAGAATAAAAGCAGGCTGCCCTAGCCAGTAGTGGCAACCCGCTGGGGTCCCCTTCTAGACTGTGGAAGCTTTGTTCTTTCGCTCTTTGCAATAAATCCTGCTGCTGCTCACTCTTTGGGTCCACACTGCCTTTATGAGCTATAACACTTAGCGCAAAGGTCTGCAGCTTCACTCCTGAGCCAGCGAGACCACGAACCCGCCAGAAGGAAGAAACTCTGAACACGTCCGAACATCAGAAGGAACAAACTCCAGATGTGCCACCTTAAGAGCTGTAACACTCGCCGCGAGGGTCTGCGGCTTCATTCTTGAAGTCAGTGAGACCAAGAACCCACCAATTCCAGACACAGTAACATACCCTTTCCCTCTTTCCCTCTATAGTCTACTCTCAACACAGAAGCCAGTGAGATCCTGTTAAACCATACACCACATGATTTCATGCCTCTGCTCAAAATCATCTCTTGGCTTCTCATCAACCATAGTGAATGCCAAAGGCCTCACAATGATCTAGAAGACACTACATCATGAGTTTCCAAAATTGGCTGCACATTGGAGCCATCTAGGGAGTTTTAAAAAATACTGGTGTCTGGGGCTCAAGCCCAGAGGTTCTGGTTTAATTGGTCTGGGATGCAGCCTGGGTGTGGAGAGTTTAAAAAGCTCCCCAGATGAATCTAGGTATAGCCAAGGCTGAGAACCACTGTCCACGTGATCTGTCTCTATCATCACCCCTACCTCTCTGACTTCGTCTCCTACTATCTCACTCCCCTTCCCATTCACTCTGCTCTAGCCACTTTTCTTGCTATTCTTCAAACAGTGCAGGCTAATGAGGTGTCAGCACACTCCTACTTGAGTGCATTTGCACTTACTGTTCCTACTGCATTGGATGTTTTTTCTCTAGCCACCTGTGTTTATACCTCCCTCACTTCATTCAGATTCCTGCTTACATGTCACCTTCTCAGAGAAGCCTTCCCTGATCACCCCAGATAAAATAGTACCTCCCATCACTTCCATTACTTTCTGACCAACAATTATTCTGCTTCATTTTCCTTATAGCACTCATAATTACCAGGCATATTATTTATTTATTCATTCATTTGATTATTTGTCTGTCTCCTTTCACTAAGATGTCAACTCCATGAGTGAAGGGGCTTTATTTGTTGCTGTATCCTCAGCATTTACAGCAGTGCTTGGCATATAGTAGATGTCTAATAAAGGTTTATTGGATAAATAAATAAAAGTAGTAAAAAAAAGAAGCTTGAGAATCAGGCCCATATAGATTGGAATTCCCAGCTTGGCTCTTTCTAGCTCTATAACCTTGGGCCATTTATTAAACCCTTCTGATCCTCAGTTTCCTCAGCTGTTAAATGGGCCTAGAGATGCCCATTTCATAGGGTTATCGTATAGACTGATTGTTCAGGACCAGTTGATAGATTGTTCTAGTGGTGGCAGGGCAGTCCACCTACACCCTAGTTCTTCCTTAATGATTTTTAAAGCATTTCGCTTTGAAATAATTATGAATTAATAAGACATTGCAGAAATAGGACAGAGAGATATAAGCAAAAATGACAGAGTAAGCACCTATGAAAATTCCTTCCCTCCATTAAAATAAATAAAACACTAATAAAAATGATCAGGATCAACTTTTTCAAGACTGAAAATTAAGCAAAAGGTTATAGCAATCCAGGGGGTGTTTATTCAAGAAAAGAGACTGAATCTTGATAAGAATTGTGAGCTTTACGTCATTTTAACTTGACTTATCCCCATCCACCCTCCCCAGATCCACAGTAGCCTTGAAAATAAACAGCCTTAAATCACAGTGTGCACAAGCAGACTGGCAACCATTGAAGAAGGAAGAACAGGATTAGAGTCCTTGTCATTCCCAGAGAATTGTCATTACATGCATGTCTTATGGTTCTCATGATGACACCACTTGCAAGGCTTGTCTTGGTCTTCATTGCTTTTGCTAAAAGTAATCAGTGGCAATTGTTTAACATCATGGCTGCCTGAGGTGGTGGATGCTATTAGAGCAAACAATAGACCAACCAAAAAGCTTAAAAGGAAAAGCTGGTGAATGAGGTATCCATAGAGGTCCTGGAAAAACCCTGACGTATTTCTGGAAATCTAGAAGGCCACACAGGGCTGTGCATATGCTCCTGAAAACTGAGAAGGCTCTGAGCTCTCCTCTCTGGTTGACTTTGAGGCTCTGCACAAGCAAGAGTGCTAAGGTGGAGTTGTAAGCTTTCTGGCTAAGTTTTGAATGTGTGCTCTCAATATGCACACAGAACCCTTTGGCAAAGACTGGGAGACTTATGATTTACAGACATTTAAGAAAATCTCTGTCCAATCATTAGCTGACACTAAGCTATACAAGCAGAAATTTCAATGGCCACACATGACAAAGAATACAGATTTTATAGAATTGATTCAGAAAACTCACTAAACAAGGAAATAGCAGCAATAACAACAACCCCTGGTGAAAGAGGACAGTCTGGTTTTCATAGCTGCAATATCATGTTATTTAAAATATTCAGTTTTCAACAAAAGTTATGAACACAAAAAGAAACAAAAAATTATGGTCTATAAAGTCCAGGTATTGGACTTTACTAGACAAATACTTTTATCTTGTACATTTATAATATGTTCAAAGAACTAAGGGAAACCAAATCTAAATAATTAGAGGAATATATAACAACAATGTCTCACCAAATAAGGGATATAAAAATAGATTATATAAAAGAACCAAATAGAAATTCTGGAGGTGAAAAGTACAATAAGTGAAATGAAAGATTCACTGGAAGGAATCAACAACAGATTTGAGTAGGTGGAAGAATAAGCAAACTTGAAGATAACCTTAATTAAGGTTATCTAGTTTGAAAAGCAGAATGATAAAAGAATGAAGAAAAATGAACAGAGCCTTAAAGACCTGTGTAAAACCAGCAAGCATACCAACTGCTCATGATGGGAGTCCCAGAAAGATAGGTGAGAGAGAAAGGGGTAGAAAGAATATTTGGAGAAATAATGGCTGAAAACTTCCCAAATTTGATGAGAAACAATAGTCTACACATCTAAGAAACTCAGTGAACTCTAAATAGAAAAACTCGGAGAGGTCCAAGCCTACACACATTGTAAGCAAACAGTCAAAAGCCAAAGCCAAAGACAGAATTTTGAAAGCAGCAAGAGAAAAGTGGCTCATTGTGTAAAAGGAATCCTCGATAAGATTAAAAGTTGATATCTCATTAAAAGCACTGGAAATCAGAAAAGACTGGGATGATATATTCACAGTTTTAAAAGAAAATGGCTTTCAAACAAAAAATTCTATATGCGGTAGAACTATCCCTCAAAAAATGAAGGAGAAAGTAAAATGTTCCAAGATAGACAAAAACTGAGAAAATCCATCATTACCAGACTTGCCCTATAAAAAATATTAAAGAGAGTAATTCAGGTGTAAATGAAAGGACAATAGACAATAACTTGAACCAACATGGGTAAAGAGCAGTGTTTTTGTTTGCAATGTTTTTCCCCCACCTGATTTTAATAAAAATTAAAAACCTGTGTGATGGGCATGCAATGTATAAAGATATAATCTATATGATAATAAAGTATAAGGGAGGGAATAAGGCTATAGAGAGAAGTTTTTGTATACTGTTGAAATTAAGTTTGTATTAATCTGAACTAGATTATTATAAACAAAGATGTTAATTATAATCCCCAAGGCAATGAATAAGAAAATAACTTTAAAAAGTAGCAAAAAAATGATAAGGAGATTAAAATTTTCTGGTACAGCCCCTAAAATAAGTATACCAGAAAATGTCTATTTAACCCAAAAAAGGGAGTAATGGAGGAATAGAGAAAAAACACATAAGATGTATGGAAAACAAATGACAAAATAGCAAATATAATCCTACCATATCAGTAATTACATTAAAATTAGATCACACCTCCTATTTAAAAGGAGAGATTGGCAAAATGGATTAAAAACACGATCTATTTATGTGCTATGTACAAGAAATACACTCTAGATTCAGACAGACACAGATAGGTTGAAAGTAAAAGGATGGAGAAAGATACCAATGCATATGGTAACTAAAAGAGAGCTAGAATGGCCATACAAATATAAGACAAAATATACTCGAAGATAAAACTTGTTCTATAGATAAGTAGGAATATCTTATTTTATTTGTTTTTATTTTATTTTTATTTTTTGAGACAGGGTTTTACTCCTGTTGCCCAGGCTGGAGTGCAGTGGCGCAATCTTGGCTTACTATAACCTCAGCCTCCCAGGCTCAAGCAATTCTCCTGCCTCAGCCTCCCAAGTAGCTGCAACTACAGGTGCATGCCAGCTACCACACCCAGCTAATTTTTGTATTTTTCTGTAGAGATGGGGTTTTGCCATGTTGCCAAGGCTGGTCTCGAACTCCTGGGCTCAAGTGATCTGCCTGCCTTGGCCTCCCAAAGTGCTGGGATTACAGACATGAGCCACCATGCCCAGCCTTGGAATATTTTATGATAAAATTATTGATCCATCAAGAAGATACAGCAATTATAAACATATGCATCTAAATATATGAATCAAAAACTATCGGGATTGAAGAAGAAAAATAGATAATAATAGTTGAAGATTTAAATACCTTACTTTTCATAATAGATAGAAAAAGACAGAAAGTCAGCATCTAAATAGAAGATTTGAATGACATAAATCAGCTAGACCTAGCAAACAATTTTAGCAAGGTTGTAGCATAGAAGATCAATATAAAAATTTTTATGTCTACACACTTGCAGTAACAATCCAAAAATAGAATTAAGAAAACAGTTCTCCAGGAGGCAGAGCTTGCAGTGAGCCAAGATAGTGCCACTGCACTGCAGCCTGGGCGAAAGAGCGAGACTCTGTCTCAAAAAAAAAAAAGAAAAGAAAAGAAAAGAAAACAGTTCTATTTACAATAGTATCAAAAAAAATACTTAGGAATCTACAAAATATTACAAGACTGAATACTATAAAACACCAAATGAAAAACTGAGCAGTATCTAAATAAATGGAAAGACATCCCATGTTCCTGGATAAGAAGACAATATTGTTAAGATGGCAATAATCACCAAATTGATATACAGATTCAACATAATCCCTATCAAAATCCTAGCTACCAATTTTTATTTTTTGCAGATATTGACAAACTGGTCCTAAAATTCAACTGGAAACACAAAGAAACAAGAATAGCCAGAACAATCTGGGACGGAAAAAGTGTTGATTATTTGAAACTTTCCAATGTCAAAACTTGCTACAAAGCTACAGTAAATCAAGATTTGTGCTACTGGCATAAAGATAGACATACAGATGAATCAAATAGAATTCAGAGTCTAGAAATAGACCCATACATGTATGTTCAATTGATTTTCAACAAAGATGACAAGACCATTCAATGGGGAATGAATAATCTTTTCAACAAATGGTTCTGGCACAAATGGATAGCCACATGCAAAAGAATTTGGATCTCTACCTCACACCATATACAAAAATTAAGTCAAAATGGATCAAAGACTAAATTTAAGAGCTAAAACTATAAAACTCTTAGCAGAAAACATAGATGTAAAACTTCTTGACCTTGGATTAGATGACAGTTTCTTAGACAAGACACCAAAAGGACAAGCAACAAAAGGAAAAAGCAGACAATTGTACTTTTTCCAAATAAAGAGCTCTATGCTTCAAAGAATACTATTAGGAAAGTGAAAAGACAATTCACAGATAGTGAGAAAATGTTTACATATCATATACCTGATAAGGGCCTACCATCCAGAATATATAAAAGCTTTTAAAAGTCAACAATAAAAAGACCACAGGTTTTAAATGGGCAAAGAATTTGAACACATACACACACCATACACACACACACACACACACACACACACTTCTCCAAAGAATATATACACATGACCGATAAGCATATGAAAAGATGCTCAACATCATTCGTCATTACTGAAATACAACTCAAAACAACAATGAGATACCAATTCACACCCACTAGGATGGTTATAATAAAAACGTGAGATAATAATAAATGTTGGAAGGGATACAGAAAAATTCAAACCATCATACTTTGCTGGTGGAAATGTAAAATGGTGCAGAGTTTTTGGAAAATGGCCTGGCCATTCCTCAAAATGTGAAAAATAGGAAAATTCATAGAGACAGAAAGTAAATTAGCAATCGCCAGGGGCTGAGGGTTTGGAGAAAAAGAGGAATGACTGCTAACAGGTACTGAATTGCCTTTTGAGGTGATGAAAATGTTCCAGAATTAAATAGTGATGATATTTGTGTACAACATTATAAACATACTAAAAAAATCAATGAAATTGATTTCTGAAATGAAAATGATTCAGAAAAATGAAATCAATAAATAAAATTAACAAAACCAGAGGCTGGTTCTTCGAAAAGGTTAATAAAATTGATAAGCCTCTACCCAGGATAACTAAGAAAAAAAGAGAGGGAACACAAATTACTAACATCATAAATGAAAAAGGGGACACCACTAAAGGCTGCATGGACATTAAAAAATAATAAAGCAATATTAGGAACAACTCTATGTCCATGAATTTTATAAACTAGATGAAATGGACCAATTCTTTGAAAGACACAATCTGCCAAAATGCACACAAGAAGAAAGAGATAATCTGAATAGGTCTACATCTATTAAAGACATGAAATTGATAATAACTTTTCAAAACAGAAAACCACAAGGCCAGGTGGGTCCAAAACAGAAAGCTCCAGGCTGTGTTTACTGGTGAATTCTAACAAATATTTAAGGAATGAATTATTCCAATTCTCTACAGAAGATACAAGCAGAATACTTTCTGATTCATTCTATCAGGCCTATATTACACTAATACCAACACTGTACAAAAATATTACAAGAAGTGTGGGAACCTCCAATTTTATAGCCAAAGTGGGCGGAAGTATGGGTACCTTGTCCTCCAATACTTGCTACTGGCATCTAAAGTGAGGGTAATTCTGTGGGACTGAGGCCTTAGAACTTTGAGTCTGACACCATGAGTAGTTACTGTTAGAATTTAATTCAATTATAGGATGCCAAGCTGGTGTCCAAAGAGTTGAGAACTGGTTGTTGGTATGGAAAAACCCCACACATTTGATGTCAGAAGTGTGGTGAGCAAAGAGCTCAGTAGGCACTGACCAAATTAGACTGGACAACAGTGAAGAGTCGTCATCCATTTGTTTGTCTACGCCACCACCACCTCCCTGACCCAGACAGTGACTACTTTAGGAAAGGGACTGTAGTGGATCCTATAATATACTGACCAGGTCCTCCTTCAGGACTGAAGGACCTATTTCCCCTCATGTTGGAAGTGCTGCAGGCACTCAACCCTCAGCTGTCAGCCCTCTTTCCGAGAATTGCCTTTGGCTGGAGAAAGATACCTCACCCAAGATCACATCCTTCTGGGGGAAGCCTGCATCCAATGACTGGTTGATTTGGGAATATAAGAGTCCAGCCTCATCACTTCAACTGGGGACAACTCTATACTGGAGACAATTTTATATGACAATTCCAGCCTCAGAGCTCAGCATCAATTTGGCTGAGGTCTTTCTTGTTACTATGTCACAGCCTAACATTACCCTCTGCCCAATCCTGCTTTGTTCTCTTCTTTCACAGACACTTATCTCAAGATTACTCCCTAGTAAAATTTCTACATGCTAATCTCCATGCCAGAGCTTTTTGGGGGGGAACACGACTTGAAATGAGTACCATGTCTTTTGTGTCTTCCTACACCCAGTCTCATCATACATCTCAGAACCTCAGTAAATATTTGTCGAATTAATAGATAAGTGACAGAAAAGGTGGTAGCCGATACTAGGATGGGTTGGATAGATGTGTTGGTGGTGGCATGAGTGATTGGAAGGGGGAGAAATCGTGGGAAATATTAAAAAGGATATAGAAACCACAAGGGGGGGAACCTTCCAATCTTTTCCTTTCTGAGATGGAGATGTGTATTCTGAAAGTTTATTGGGGAGTACTCTGCTATAAGTTTTCCTATGAGCACTGCTTTTGCTAAATCCCACAACTTTTGATAAGTTTTGGTTTCGTTTTTACTTATTTCAAAATATTTTTAAATGTCTCTTGAGATTTGTGTCTTTCACTCATTTGTTATTTAGAAGTTTGTTGCTTAATCTCCAAGTATTTTGGGATTTTTTAGCTATTTTTTTGTTGATTTATAGCTTAATTCCATTGTTGTCTGAGAGCAGACATCGTATAATTTATATTCTTTAAAATTTGTCACAGTGTTTTTTGTGGCTCAGAATCAGATCTATCCTGGTGAATATTGCATGTAAGCTTGAGAAAAATGTGTATTCTGCTGGTGTTGAATGAAGTAGTCTATAGATGTTCACTACACTCAACTGATTATATTGTTGAGTTCAACTGTCCTGAATGATTTTCTGCCTGCTGAATCTGTCCATTTCTGAAATGGAAGGTGGATTTCACTTCTGAAATCTGTCCATTTCTGGCCACCATCTTTTAATTGATATAGTTAGATAAATATCTATTATATTTGTTACTGTATTTTATTTGTTGCCCTTGTTCTTTGTTCCTATTTATGCCTGTGATTCTGAGTATTTTCTGTGATTACATTTTCTTTCCTCTCTTAGTGTATTAGTTGTATTTCTTTTTTTCCTTTTTCGGTGGTTGTCCTAGAGTTTGCAATATGCATTTACAACTAATTCAAGTCCACTTTCAAATACTGTACACTTCCTGGGTCGTGCAAGTACCTTGTAATAACAAAATAATCTTAATTCCTCCCTCTCAACTTTTGTATCATTACTGTCATTCATTTCACTTGTACACCAATATACATAAACACACGCATATACATATATATAGTCATGTGCTGCATAAGTACATTGTAGTTTATGACAGATGACATCTATGACCATGGTCCCATAAGATAATAATGGAGCTGAAAAATTACTATCACCTAGTTACATTGTAGCTGTCACAATGTCATAGCACAATGCATCACTCACATATTTGTGGTGATGCTGGTGTAAACAAGCCTACTGTGCTGCCCGTCATATAAAAGTATATACATACATAATGTACATGCTGCATACATGTACATGCTACTCTTATAACACTTAGATTAAAACACACATTGTATAACTGTACAAAATATTTTCTTCCTTTATATCCTTAGTCTAGAAACTTAATATCTTAATTAATTAATTTTTTACTTTTTTATTTTTTTTTTACAACTAAGACACAAACATTCACATTAGCCTAAGCCTAATCAAGTATAATGATAAATTATTATGTCACTGGCTTATGTATTTACTGTACTATACTTTTATTGTTCCTGAAGACCTTCCTTCTGGTGGTACAAGATGTGGAGGTAGAAGACAGTGATATTGATGATCTTGATCCCGCGTAGGCCTAGGCTAATGTGTGTGTTTGTGTCTTAGTTGTAAATAAAAAAAGTTTAAAAAATAAAAAATTAATTCATTAAAAATTAAGTTTCTAGGCTAAGGATATAAAGAAAGAAAATATTTTGTACAGTTGTACAACGTGTGTTTTAAGCTAAGTGTTATTATAAGAGTCAAAAAGTTAAAAAATAAAAAGTTCATAAAGTAAAAAAGTTGCAGTAAGCTAAGTTTAATTTATTATTGAAGAAAAAAAAAGAGAATGCTATTAGCTTAAAATAGACCCTTATAAATTTAAGATATTTTATGTAGGCCCCATGGTAATCACAAAGCAGAAATTTATAGTAGATACACAAAAGAGAAAGGAATGAAAGCAAACCGCTATATAAAATCATCAGATTACAAAGGAAGATAGGAAGCAAGAAAGGAACAAAGGCACTACAAAATAGTCACAAAATAATTAAACAAAATGGTAGTAGTAGGTCTTTACCTATCAATAATTACTTTAAATGTAAATGGACTAAATTCTCTAATTAAAAGACAGAGGGGCTAAGTAACCAACTTTAGTTTTAAGGACGCATACAGGCTGAAAGTAAAGAGATGGAAAAAGACATTCCATGCAAATGAACACCAAAAGAGAGCAGCGGTAGCTACACCTATATCATACAAAATAGACTATAAGTAAAAAACCATAACAAGAGGAAAATAAGGTCATTATATAATGACAAAAGTGTCAATTCATCAAGAGTATAATAATTGTAAATATATATGCACCCAACATGCAAGTACCTACATATATAAAGCAACTATTAACAGATTTGAAGGGAGAAACAGACAGCAATACAATAATAGTGGGGTATTTCTTTTCTTTTCTTTTCTTTTTTTTTTTTTTTTTTTTTTTTTTTTTTTTTGAGATGGAGTCTTGCTTTGTAGCCCAGGCTGGAGTACAGTGGCATGATTTCGGCTCACTGTAACCTCTGCCTCCAGGGTTCAGGCGATTCTCCTGTCTCAGCCTCCCGAGTAGCTGAGATTACGGGTGCCCACCACCATTCCTGGCTATTCTTTGTATTTTTAGTAGAGACGGAGTTTCAACATGTTGACCAGGCTGCTGTCCAGCTCCTGACCTCAAGTGATCCACCCATCTCAGCCTCCCAAAGTGCTGGGATTACAGGCATGAGCCGCCATGACCAGCCATAGTAGGGTACTTCAATACTTTCAACAATGAATCATTCATACAGAAAATCAACATGGAAACATTGGACTTGAATTACACTTTAGACCAAATTGATATAACAGACATATACAGAACATTCCTTCCAAAAGCAGCAGAATACACAATTTTCTGAAGTGCATACAGAACATTTTCCAGAGTAGATAATATATTAGGCTACAAAACAAGCCTTAAATTTAGGAAGATTGAAATCATATCAAGTATGTTTTCTAACTACTAGACATCCATAACAGGAGGAAAACTAGAAAATTCACAAGTATGTGGAAATTAAACAACAGAGTCCTGAACAATCCTTTGATTGTTCCTTGATCCTTGATCCTTGATCCTGAATGGATCAAAGAAGAAGTCAAAGAGGAAATGAAAAATATCTTGAGATACATGAAAATGGAAACAGAATATACAAAAATTTATAAGATACAGCAAAAGTAGTTCTAAGAGAGAAGTTTATAGCCACAAATACCAACATTAAGGAAATAGAAACTATCTCAAACAAACAACTTAAATTTATACCTCAAGGAACTACAAAGAAGAACAAATGAATCCCAACTTTAGCAGAAGGAAGGAAATACAAAAATCAGAATGGAAGTAAATGAAATAGAGATGAGAAAGACAATATAAACAAAATCAATGAAAGTAAGAGTTGGTTTTTTGAAGATAAAATGGACAAGTTTTAGCTAGAAAAACATTAAAAAGTGAGAAGACTCAAATAAGTAAAATCAGAAGTAAAAGAGGAGACATTACCACTGAACCCACAGAAATTCAAAGAATCATAAGAAAATGCTATGAACAATTACACAGAAGCAAATTGGATAATATAGAAAAAATGGATAAATTTCTAGAAACATACAACTGAGCAAGATTGAATAATGAAGAAATAGAAAACCTGAACAGACCAATAATGAGTAAGGAGATTGGATTAGTAATAAAAAATATCCTAACAAAAAAAAATCCCTGGACTTGATGGCTTCACTAATGAATTCTAACAGACATTTAAAGAATACCAATCCTTCTCAAACTCTTCCAAAAACTGAAAAAGAGGAGACATTTCCAAGCTCATTTTATGAGAACAGCATTATCCTGATACAAAAGCCAGACAAGGCCACTGCACAAAAAGAAAATTACAGGCCAATATCCCTGAAGAACATAAATGCAAAAATTTTCAAGAAAATACGAATTGAATTCATCAGCATATTGAAAGGATCATATATCATAATCAAGTGAAATTTATCTCTGGGATGCAAGGATGGCTTAACATATGGAAATCAAAAAAATGTGATATGCCATATTAATAGAATGAAGAAAAAATCATATGATCATCTCAATAGATACAGAAGCATTTGACAAAATTCAACATCTTTCCATGATAAAACTGTCAACAAATTAGTTATAGAAGGAATGTACCTCAATACAATTAGTGCATATAAGAAAAGCCCATGGCTAAATCAAACTCAACAGTGAAAGACTGAAAACTTTTTCTCTAAGGTAAGTGCCCACTCTTGCCACTTTTATTCAACATACTATTGGAAGTCTTAGCCAGAAGAATTAGGCAAGAAAAATAAATGACATCCATATTGGAAAGGAAGAAGTTAAATTTTCTCTGCAGATGATATGATTTTGTATATAGAAAACCCTAAAGACTCTATCAAAATAAAAAACCTGTTAAAACTAATGAACAAATTCAGTAAAGTTGCAGGATATAAAGCCAACATATAAAAAATTAGTACTATTTCTATACACTAACAACAAACTATTCAAAAAGGAAATTAAGCAAACAATCCCATTTACAGTAGCAGCAAAAGAACAAAATATTTAGGAATAAATTTAACCAAGGAGGTGAAAGATCTGTACACTGAAAACTATAAAAGATTGATAAAAGAAATTGAAGAATACACAAATAAGTAGAAAACTATCCTATGTTTATGGATTGGAATAATTAATATTGTTAAAATGTCTATAATACCCAAAGCAATCTATAGATTCAATGTAATCCCTATCAAAATTCCAATGACATTTTTCACAGAAATAGAAAATACAATTCTAAAACTTATATCAAACCTCAAAAGACTCCAAGTAGATAAAGCAATCTTGTGAAAGACAAACAAAGCTGAAGGTATCGTTTTTTATTTCAAATTATATTACAAAGCTATAGTAATAAAAACAGTATGGTACTAGCAAATTAAAAAAAAATACAGACACGGAGAACAATGGGACAGAATAGAGAGCCTAGAAATAACCCATACATATGGTCAACTATTCTTTAACAAAAGTACCAAGAATATACAATGGGGAAAGGATAATCCGTTTAACATATTGTGCTGGGAAAACTGGCTAGCCACATGCACAAGAATGAAATTGGGCCCTTGTTTTACACTGTACAGAAAAATCAACTAAAAATGGATTAAAGACTGAAATGTAAGACCTGAAAGTGTAAAATTCCTAGAAGCAATCAACAACATGAAAAGGTAAACTACAGAATTGGAGAAAAAAATTGCAAACCACATATCCAATAAGGGGTTAATATCGAATGTATATAAGAAACTTATACAACTCAATTGCAAAGAAAACAAATAGCTAGATTTTTTAAATGAGTATCTTAGGCAGTTTGGGCTGCTATAACATAGTACCTTAGGCTGGGTAATTCATAAACAATAGGCATTTATTGCTCACAGTTTTGGAAGCTGGGGAGTCCAAAACCAAGGCATCAGCTGATTTGGGGTCTGGTGAGAGCCCATTCCTCATAGATGGCTTTTTCTATGTCCTCATATAGTGGAAGGGGAAAACAAGCTCTCTCTGACCTCTTTAATAAGTCCATTGATCCCATCTATGAGGACACAGCCTTCCATGACCAAATCACCTCCCAAAGTCCACACCTCTTAATATTATTGTATTGGGGATTAGGTATCAACATACGAATTCTGAGGCAGAACAAAACATTCAGACCATAGTAATGAGCAAAGAACCTGAATAGACATTTTTCCAAAGAAGAGACATGAGTAACCAACAGGTGTGTGAAAAAGTGTTCAATATCATTAATCCCCAAGGAAATACAAATCAAAATGACAATGAGATACCACCTGACACTTGTTAGTATGGCTATTATCAAATGTCAAGAGATAATAAGTGTTGGCAAGGATGTGGAGAAAAGAGAACCTTTATACACTGTTGGTGGGTATATAAATTGTTACAGCCATTATGGAGAGCAGTTTTGAGGTTCCTTAAAAAATTAAAATAGAATTATAATATATCCATCAATCACACTTCTGGGTATATATTCAAAGGAAATGAAATCACTTTCTCAGAGAGGTAAGTGCACTCTCATATTTATTGTGGCATTATTCACAATAGACAAAATGCGAAAACAACATAAATGCCTGCTGACGAATGAAATTTTAAGAAAGTGGTACACACACACATACGCACACATACAAATACAATGAAATATTATTCAGCCTTTAAAAAGAAGGAAATTTTGCCATTGCAACGACTTGAATGTACCTAGAGGACATTATGCTAAATAAAGTAAGCCATGCACAGAAAGATAAATACTGCATAATATCACACATATGTGGAACTTTTAAAAGTCAAACTCATAAGAACAGAAAGTAGAATGGTGGTAACCAGGGGCTGGAGGGTGGGAAAAATGAGGAGATGTTGGTCAAAGGGTATAAATTTTCAGTTATAAGATGATTAAGTTCTGAAGATCTAATGTACAGCATGGTGACTACAGTTAATATTACTGTATTCTGTACTTGAAATTTGCTAAGAGAGTAGATCTTATGTGTTCTCACCACAAAAAGGGTAACTATGTGAGGTGATAGAGATGTTAATTAGCTTGATTGTGGTAATCATTTCACAATGTATTCATGTATCAAATCATCATGCTGTACAACTTAATATATAACATTTGTATTGGTCAATCGTACCTCAGTAAAGTTGGGGAGGGGGCGGGAAGAAAACAATTCTGTGTGCAAGATCATCAAAAAGAATAAGAATATTTAGTAATAAATTTAACCAAGCAGGTGCTAGACTTGTACTTTGAAGCCTACAAAACTTTGCTGAAAGAAATTAAAAGATAGCCTTAAAAAGTGGAAAGACATCTCAAGTTCATAGGTTGAAAGACTTAATATTGAAAATATGGTAATACTCCCTAAAGCAATCTGCAGATTTAATACAGTATATATCAAAATCCTAATGGTCTTTGTTCTAGAAATGAAAAAGCTGATCCTAAAATTCGTACGGAATTGCAAGCAATCCCAAATAGCCAATACAATCTTGAATAAGAAGAAAAAAGTTAGAGGACCCACACTTTCCAATTTCAATGCCTACTACAAAGCTACAGTAATCAAAATGGTGTGGTATTGGCATAAAGATAGACATATAGATCAGTGGAATAAAATCAAGAATCCAGAAATAATCTCATATGTCTATGATCAATTGATTTCTTACAAGAGTGCCAAAACCAGATTGCCATTTTACCATGGAGTGAAAACTATGTCTTCAACAAATGTTGCTGGGACAAATGTATATCCACATGCAAAATAATGAAGTTGAACCCTTGCCTTACACCATATATAAAAATTAACTCAAAATTGAGGAAAGACCTAAATTTAAGAGCTAAAACTGTAAAACTTTTACAAGAAAACATGAGGACAAATCTTCATGACCTTCAATTTGGCGATGGATTCTTAGATATGACACCAAAAACACAAGCAACAAAAGAAACTATAGATAAATTTGACTTCATACATATTAAAAGCTTGTGTGAATCAAAGGACACTATCAAGAGAATAAAAAGATAACCTACAGAATGGGAGAAAATACTTGCAAATCATAACTCTCACTGGGGTTAAATATTCAGAAATATAAAAAATCTTAAAATGTGTGATGGTTAGTCTTATGTGTCAACTCGGCTAGGTTATAGTATGCACTTATGTAATCAAACTCTAATCATTGTGTTGGTTCTGAAGGTATTTTGTAGATATGGTTAGAATCTACAATTAATTAGCTGACTTTATGTAAAAGAGGAAGAAGAAAGAAAAAAAAGAAAGAGAGAAGGAAGGAAGGGAGGGAGGGAGGCAGGGAGGGAGGGAGGGAAAGAAAGAAAGAAAAGAAAGAAAGAAAGGAAGGAAGGAAGGAAAGAAAAAGAAGGAAAGAAAGAAAGGAAGGAAGGGAAAGGAAAGGAAAGGAAGGAAGGAAAGAAAGAAAAAGAAAAAGAAAGAGACAGGTCTGGTGCATTTCAAAATGGTTCCTTTTCCCCTCCCACTGCTGGAAGTATGAAGGGATTTTTCTCCAACATTCGGCATGAGAACCTGGTGGAGCTCCAGGAGATAAAACTCACAAAAGTGCCCCCCGGTCCCAACCCATGGTTGGGTCTCCCTGGAATTTTTATCTCTCAGGCTTGTCCCCACTAAGTCTTCAGCAATTCAACAATTATAGTTCAGATTTCTCCAACTGGGCACTGGTTCCTGCCAGGTTTCTGCTCTGGTAAGCTGTGATTGTCTGTATTTGCCTATCAGTCTATCCAATTTTGGGGGCAGTGGTTTGCCCTGTGGCCTTATTTCTCTTACAGATCTAAGAAGAGTTGTTGAAATTTTCAGTTTGTTCAGCTTTTTACTTGTTGTTAGGATGGAGTGGCCACTTCCATGCTTCTTACATGCCAGATTCTGCTCTTTTACTGAAAGTCTCATTTTTATTATTTCCTTATTTCTGCTTGCTTTGGGGTTCGCTTTGCTCTTCTTTTTTCTAATTTCTGATGGTGGGGATTTAGACTATTATTTTTATATTTTTCTTCTTTTCTAATCTAAGTGTTTAGTGTTATAAATTTCCCTCTCAGTAGTACTTTAGCTGCATTATACAGATTTTGATACATTGTATTTTCACTTTCATTCTGCTCAACGCATTATACGTACATAAGCCATCACCAGCTACTGCTGTCAGTATTTTACCACTTCAAGGGAAGTGTAAAAAGCTTACTTCCCTTTAAGTCTCTCTACATCCCCCCTTTTCTAATGTAATGTTCTTAAATATTTCCTCTACCTACCTTGAGTACTACACTAAACATTGTTATAAATTTTGCTTCAACTGTCAAACATAATTTAGAAAACTCAAGAGAAGGAAAGACCACTGTTTTTACTCATATTTTTGCTTTTTCAGCCATTCTTTCTTCTTCCTTGATATTCCAGTATTCCTTTTTAAATAATGTCTTTCCATTTTAAGAACTTCCTTTACCCATCCTTTTAAAGTAAGCCTGTTGGCATAAAATTCTCTTGGTGTTCCTCATCAGGTGGCGTTCCTCCTCCATCTGAGAACGTCTTGTTTTACCCTTCATTTCTGCAGGATATTTTTGCTGGACATAGAACTCTGAGTTGACAGTTCTTTTTATTCAGCTCTTGAAAATACTGTGCTATTTCCTTCTGGCTTCTATTACTTCTGATGAGAAATATTCTGTAATTTGAGTTGTTTCCCCCATAAGTAAGGTGTTGTTTCTCTCTTGCTGCTTTCAGTATTTTTTGTCTTTAGTTTCAGAAGTTTGATTAAATGTGTCTTGGTGAGAATTTCTTTGGGTTTATCCTGTTTGGTATTTGTCAGCTTCTCGAATCTGTAAGTTTATCCTTTTTACTGAATTTGCAGAATTTCTGACCATAATTTCTTTGAATAAGTTTACAGCTCCACCTGGACATGGATTCTAATGATATGAATGTTATATTTGTTTTTATAGTCCCACAAGTTCCTTGAGGCTCCCTTCATTTTATTTTCAGTGCATTTTGCCTATGTTGTTGAGACTGGATAATTTCTATGCTTTTTTCAAGTTCACAGATTCTCTGTTTTCTCCCTTGCTTTCAAGCCCAATTCATTGAGTTTTTCTTTTCAGTCACTGTATTTTTCCACTGAAAAGAATTCCATTTTGTTCTTCTTTATATCTTCTATTTCTTTGCCAAGATTTTCTGTCTTTTCATTTGTTTCAAGCATGTTTGTAATTCCTTATTGAATGATTTTCATGATGGTTGCTTTAAAATTAGTCAGATAATTAGTGTCGATTCAGTTTGGGCATCTATTATTTTTTTTTTTTTTTCTCATTCAGTTGAAATTCTCGTCTGGACTCCCTGTCTGGAACCAAAAGTTTCCCCTTTGTTACCTTGTTCTCCCCTTTAAGGAAGGCCACAAGGAGACCCATGAATCTTGGTTCATGGTATGACAGGTGACTTTTTATTGAAACCTGGATACTTTGCATATTATTTTATGAGACTCATCTCATTTAAGTCTGCTCTAGCAGGAATCCTCTGTCAGTGCACTGGCAAGGAAAGGAAGACATCACTGTCTTACTGCAAGGTTGAGATAAACGTCCAGATTCCCAACTCTGCCTTTGACACCCCAGGGTGGGAGCGGTGCCTCTTTACTACTGGGTAGATATAGGATTTCAAGCTCCCCACAAGACATCCACTGACAGTGGGAGCAGGGAAGGCCTCATCACAGCCAAGCAGGGATAAAAGTCCTGGCTTCCCACTCAGCCTTCTCTGATACCATCCCAGTAGCTTGTGGGTGGATTGAGGCACCTTGTTACAGCCAAATGAGAGTGTAAGGCTAGGCTCCCCACTCAGCTTTTGCTGTCATGAGTAGAGGGCAGAGCCACAGTTTTTTTCTGTGGCATTTGGCTGGAGTACAGTGGTATTGTCTAATGGTTTTCTGTCTTGCTACACACCTCTTTTCTGGTCCTTTGGCTACAGAGAACAGGCTTTTGTTGGAATTGGTTTTTCTGTTTGTTTTGTTTTGTTGTTGTTTTTTTAATCTGTTCTCATTGGTGTTTCTGTTTGCTGCCTTCTCCAGCACCCAAGGAAGTCACCACCATATTGTTCCTTGAGTCCTGTGTTTCTTAGCTGGTCTGCCTTCTTCTCTCCACTTTTCAGAGTCAGATAGATAGATAGATAGATAGATAGATAGATAGATAGATAGATAGATAGATATAAAAGATAAATAGATAGTTCTCTATACAGATATAGATGTATATCATTCCAATTTTTTAGCCGTATTTTGCAGGAGGAAACGAGAAGTATGTCTACTTCTTTTCCTCTGGAACCAGAGGTTTCCCCTTTGTTACCTTGTTTTTCCATTTAAGGAAGGCCACAAGGAGAACCATGAATCTGCTCTAATTGATTTTTACGAAAGGAAAGAGAAAAAGACAGGAAATAATTCACAATCTCCAACTCTTTCATCGTAATTAGTGAGTGACAAGTAGTTTGTAACACTCTCAGTGTATCTTGATAATGAGCTTGAGAAAGGCTGAGTGCTAGCACTCACTAAAGTGGAGGCTGGGATCAAGATTTTATTTCAGTACCTGCAGTGATCAATTACCCTTCCACCTTCTAAAGTTGCTTCTAGCCTTTCCTCTTACCCAAGCCTACCCTGTTTCAGTTAGGAAGAGTCTCAGGTGTATGCCCATAGAACCTTGGTATCTGGCTCTCTAGGTCTTGTTTGTGTGGGCACAGGAGACAAGCTGGGAAATTCAAGCCCAGAGGTTCTTACCCAGCCTTGCCCACAAGGCTACTGCCTAAGGGCTTCCACCCCTAGAAGCTTTGGCCCTTGGGATCATCCCTCTTTCTCTTCTTCTGCAGCCTGACTTTTTATTCTCAGCTTCCCTCTTCCCTGCAGACACTGCCTCCGCCCCCCCTCCCCCACCCCTGTCCACCGCCCCGGCATACTACCCAGCTCTCTAATGGCTCAGGGAAGCACATTCCACACTCCTTCTTGGGGCTGAGGCCAATGAAGCAGTGGCAGCTGTTCAAGAATGCAGGTTGTGTTTGTGTGTGTGTTATGGCGGGGGCTGGGGCGGGGGGCTGCCTGCTTTCCTGGCCTGGAGCCAGGGGTGGGAGATTCCCCCAAAGGGCTATAGTTTCAAGGGTTATTGGGAGAGCTGGGGGCCAAGGCCAAAGAGAGGGCAACAGCATATAGTATCCCTACCTCTAGGGGCTTCAGTCTGGGGTGAGAGTACTGCAGTGTTTGGATTACTGAGGCCACTGTGGTACCCTTTTTGGGGGATGCTTGGCAAATGCTTTTGGGGGCCAGCCCTACCATAGGGCCTGATTGACTAGGCTTCTTGGGACCAGCTCCTCACCTACACTGTAACCTCAGTTTTTCCACTTGCAAAATGGGGGCAATATTCTAGGAGCCTTCATGTCCTAGTTTCAGAGACTTCTTTAAAGGCCCTGTCTATTCCATCCTGGCATTTTCCCAGATCCCAAATGGTCCCATGACCCTTTGACTGGATAAATAACCATTATTGTGACTGTGCTGAAAAGCTAGCCATTGTTGGGTTTTAAAACACAGATTTAAATCTGCTGTAGAAAATATACTTTTAAAAAACCCCAATACCCTACCACACATTTTTGCATGCCTTGAATTTTGGACCTGCCCACGGACCACTTGAAGGCCCCACAGACCACTGCTATTCCCTGGACCACCCCTGGAGAACCACTGTCCAAAGGAAGCCTGTGAATGGGGCTTAAAGACTGAGGTGGGGCCTGGGGAGATAGTTTAGGGAGGGAGTTGTCCTGAGACAAGGAAGTAAGTCAGATTGGCAAGAAACAGAACTCTGGGGACGGCAACAGCCCTGAAGCCTGCTCAGATAAATCTATTGGGAAATGGGCTGAGTAGCCCCAAATAGAGGTCAGTCCCTGGGTAGAAAAAGGCAGCAGCAGCAGCAATGAAGGCACCAGGGTAGTCTGCTCAAGGGACGGATCTTGAAGAGAGGGGACCTCTGGTGGAAAGCCTAGTCCCCCTGCCAGTTGTCAATGAGACAGACAAATACCTAGAAATGAGAGCTTTGAGGGAGCCCAGAAAAGATCTGAGCCCAGGCATTCCCCACTCTTGGAGGAAAGCTCAGGCTACCCAAAGGGGCACCATTTATTCGTTCACCAAAAATTCATGCATCATCTATTATGTTCTGGGCCACGTGTTAGATGCCAGAAATACAGCTATGAGGTACACAGGCCCACCCTCAAGGGATCCCAATCTAATGGAGAAGACAAGTAAACAATTATAGTACAGTTTAGTCAGAAAGCTGTGGGAGCTCAGAGAGGGGACCCAACCCAGATGTGGAATCAAGGAAGGCTTCCTGGAAGAGGTGATATCTAAACTGGGAATTAAAAGGCGAGATGGCATTATTCAGGGGAAGACGGGGCAGAAAGGAACAGTGGTTTCAGCAGAGGGATCAGCATATGCAAAGTCTGTAGACCACAGTCAGTGTGGCTGACTTTCTGGCATCATTGGCTCAGTCCCTAGGCTTGGTCCCGGCAAGGTTTGACATGCCCTATTCCCAGGTCTTTGGGTCACTTGTGCCAAAAATGTCAGGAGCCCTTCTCACCCTTGGAAGAACCTGACCCCACAGTAGGATGAAGCTGAAGTAAAGCTTGGCCCAGGGACCTCTGAAGGTGGGTGGGAGGGGGCAGAGTCTCAGAGAGAGTAGAGCCAAAGCATCCAGGGAACCAATCATGATGACCATTGGCCAGGGGAGGATGTGGGCAGAGAAAGTGACAATGCCTGCTCCTGGCATGGTGCTTTATAGTGTGTGGGAACTCCATCTGCTACCATGGTCTGTGAAGCTTACAGCGGTCCTGGAGGGTGCACCTAAAGCAGGACTTAGCACTGCTGGGCATGAGGGCAGCATGCTAGAGGAGCAATGACCTGCTCATGGCTCCTCAGCAGAAGTAGTTGGGGCATGGCTTATCCCAGGCCCACATCAGTCTTTCCTTGGAAGCTACCAATGGTTTGTGTAATCAGGGATCTGAAAGACGGGGACTGGGCATGCTGTGGTCATGAAGATACAAGGAAAATATTTTGGCTGTCTCCAGGAGCTGCAAAGAACTCCGTCCAACCCCCTCAGAGTACATTTGGGAGAAGGAGGCTCAGAGAGCAGGAAGAACTTACCCACAGTCGTGCAGCAAAGCCAGAGCTGGGCTAGGAGCCATGCTGTGGGGGTGCCCTCTGCTTGAGTGGCCAGCTGCATGCTACAGATGGAAAGCAGTAGTGGACCCTGGTTAGGCAGCAGCCTGGAAGGCAGACAGCTTCCATTCAATTTCTGACTTGCCTACCCCCTTGCTGTTTGACCTTAGGCCTCGGTTTTCTATTCTGAAAAATGGGGATAATAAGCAGAGCTTATATCCTAGGACTGGGAAGTCCAAATAAACCAATAGCCATGAGCTGGGTCAGGGAAGAGGTGGTAGGAAAGAGACTGGGCAGGCCCCTGGAAGCTGAGCCTGGCAGGCATGACAGCTCCAAATCTAGGATCCTCGCAGGGCACCATTTCGGCCTTCTGATCCCCTCCTCAGAGATAGGCAGCCATAGCTTCCTTGCAGGACTCGTTAGTGATTCTCTCCATGCCCACGCCTGTCCCTCATTTTTCTGGCTGCCTCCCCTCCCCACCACCCAAACTCCAGGAGAAGGGACTTCATTCTTTCCATGTTGTCCTGCTTCCCACTCAGGAGCCCAGGGGGCCTGACTGATGCCTGTGGGTGAGCTGGGTCTGTGATAGCCCAGGGTCTCCGCTAGCCCAGGGTCTCCTGCAGGTAGAGGACCACTCTGGTGAACTTTCAGCTGCCCTCCTCAGCCTCCAGCATCTCTGGGCACCTGTGCCAGGACCTTGGACCACAGAGGATCTTGCTTTTGCCACAATCCTGACGCTGGCCTTCTGGGGATGGCCCCTTTCTCTGTATTTCAGCTTCTGCTCTGCCAACAGGGCCATTCTGCTCTGCATCCTCCATGGCTTCCCTCTCATCTTGGCAACTGCCAGGGTCCAGTCAATCAAAAGTTACTGAGTGCTTAATTGGAACAACTGTCTTCCATTGACCAAGTCTTTACGGTAGGCCAAGTGCTAAGCTGAGCGCTGTACATTCACCATCTGGTTGGATCCTCACACAGTTACTATGAGGAGAAGCACTCTAGAGTGCTGGTTAAGGGCACATACCCTGCAACCAGACATCAGATCCTAGCCTCAACTCCTTCCTAGCCAGGTGATCTCAGACAAAGTGACTTCACATCTCTGTGCCTCAGTATCATTCCTTGCACAACAGAATACTAGTAGTAATTACCTTGTAGGGTTGTTGGGAGGTTTAATCCAAGTAAAAGAAATGGATCAGTCCTCAGTGAGTGGTAGCTATGATTATTGCTATTTCACAGGTGGGGAAACACTGGTTCAAAGAGGGGCCAGGTGGGATGGAGTGGGGCCAGAAATCCCAGGAATTGCTGCAGCACTGTCCTCAGGCTGTGGTGAAATTTGACATCAACTTATCCCCCACCAGAGACACGGATATCGGTTTCCTGGGCTGTTGCTAGAGAGGGAGCCCTGATCTGAACCCCACGGAGTCTGCCTCACTCACTCCAGCTCCTTCCTTTAGTCACCTTCTCCCTACCCTCCACCAGGGGTTTTGTTCTCTCAACAGAAGAATCATTCAGGATGGGTGCTTGTGATCTGCCATGAAACATCACCTCAGCTTCAAGACCTCCATTCATGGGCCCCAGCCTCTGCCTTGCCAAGCCCACATTCCCCTCACCTTCTTAAACACTACTATTCAGTGTGCTGTCACCCTCCCCAGGAAGCAGCCCTCAGTCACACACAAATTCAGGTCTCACCACTTTCTCATTGGCTGGAGTCATTTTGCCCCCAGCATGCTTTGGGGACTGGACCATTGGAATGGTGACACGCCCCTCTCTTCCTTCTCATATTCTCTAGGTCTGAAATATCTTTTCACTTCCTCATAGCTAAGTTCTGTCCTCCTCTCTTTTAAGCTCTCTTGGATGAAGCCTCTTTTGGGTGGCCTGTCAGGATTGAGAGGCCAGAAGATAGAATGATTTCAAAGGCATCATTATTGGTTGACAGGGAGCTACCCTCACAGTCAAAGAATGACCCACTGAGGGCTTAGGTGGCATTTGCCTCGTGCCCTGTATTTCAGGAGTGCGTTGTCTCAGAATGTGAGTTCCCTGAAGCCTTGGGATCAGCCCACTCTCGAGAGATTCCGACAGTGACAGTGCAGCAGTGGTCTCTGGAAGTGGTGGCAATGTGGTCCCAGCTGCAGAAGATGAAGGGCCCAGTCTCTGTACCCTCGTTTGACTTTGGTGTGTGCCAGCTGGAGGTCAGGGGCATGGAGTACTTGACATTTCAAATCTCCCATCAGCCAGAGTCATCAGAACATATGATACGGTAGAAAAAGCCCTAGACAGGGAGTCGAGCTGACCTGATTGAGACCCCACTCCCCTGCTTACTTGGACATGTTATTTGGCCTGTAGGAGCCTTGATATGAGTTCATGTGTGCAAAGCACTTAGAGCTGTGCCTGGTGCATAGTAGATGCTCGATACATTGGGCTATTATTATTATCCTTCCCACCTCTGTTTCCCATATCTTCCCCACTACATCTGGCCCAGCCCAGAATCATATCCCCTCAGAGTCCCCAGGTGCCCTCGTGCCTGGCAGGGCAGAGGGGGGTGGAGGGGCCCCTCTTGGAGGGAGCTGGAGCAGGACAGCAGGGGTCCATGTCATCCTGAAACTCCTCCCTGCACTCTCTGGTGGGAGATGGGGGGAGGGCCATGGAGGCTCAGGCTAGCCCAGACACTGAGGTCAGGGACTAGGGCTTCAGCACAGGGAGTAGTCAGGTCTAGGAACAGGAAGGGCATGGCACAGGGAGGCTTGGCTGCCAGTCCCAGATTTTCCAGGGACTCCATGTGCCCTCTGCTGAGTCCCTGGTCCTATCTACAATGTGAAGGTGGGGATAGGGCTGGTTGTGTCAATGGTCTCCAGTGGTCCCTAGCTAGGCCAATCCATGGATGTGAGAAGATGGAGGAGAGATAGCTGGGGAAGAAGTCTCTAGCTTTGACACTCCAACAGGGGGCAATGCAGCCAGGGGCTGGCTCCAGGCCCTCTGGGGAATGAATTACCACAGGGACCTTGCAGGTGGGGCAAGTGTTGAGCAGGAAGCCACCCTGTTGGCTGGCATATTGGAATGGGAGCCAGGGACAACCAGTGACAAATCATTCTCTGTGTCTCTATCCAGAACAGCTTCCCCTTGGCAGGAGTGAGAGTCAACAAACAAGGGCCAGGGCAGCCCCAGCCCTGTGCAGGCTGCCAGGGCCAGGCAGTGCCCCCGGGGACCCTGGCGAGCCTAGGTATATTCTGGGCAACAGCTGAGGCCCCTGGTCTCTGACTTTGCTATTCTCCCTTCCCAGAGCTGGCCCAGACTGTAAGGGAAAGCTAAAATGGGGTCCTCCCTTAGTCCCCTTGCCAGGCCTGGGAATAAGGCTTGTCTCTAGCCAGTGCACACAGAGCCCATCCCTTGTCTTCTTTCCCTTGCATGGTCCTTCTAGCCAGGACCTGAAAGGCAGCTTTTTCTGACATTTCTGGGCCTAGCTGACTCCAATCTGGGGTTACTGTCTCAGCTCTGTCCCTGGTCTACTAGTTGACCAAGCAACTGAGGCCCTCTTGCCTTCTCTGGGCCTCAGTTTCCTCCTCAGTAACCTGAATGGGGGCATGGTCTTGGTGAACTCCAAGGCATCTTCTAATTGTGAAATCCCAGGAGTTGGAGATTGTATTGCTGGTTCTGGCTTTCTTTGCCCAGGTTCCAGGAGAACTCTGATTCTGACTTCCAACTGAGCACTCCAGCCACCTGCACTAGCCTCCCTCCCCTAGGAGGAGCTCCCTTCAACCATACTTAGGTCTCCTTCCAAATTCAAGCCTTTTCTCACCCTTCCTAGGCCTTCTTTACTTCTAGGGGAGCCTGGACCTCTTAGGAGTGTGTGTGTGTGTGTGTGTGTGTGTGCACGCATGCGCATGTGAATGTGTGTGTGCGCAGGCAGGTATGCTCATGTTCACACCCAGGTGTATCTCCACCTCTACCCATATCCATATCTCTACGTAAACAGGGAAAATGCTAACACATCTTGACCCCTCTGCACCTGCACAGTATACCTGAAACAGTTGTAAACACATTCCTGGGACCCAAATTCACAGTCATCAGGCAGAGCACACATGGGACTTAGCCTTTCTTAGTTTCCTCATCTGTCAAAATGCTCATTTCATAGGGTTTTATGAGACCTCATTCATTCACTCAACAAATATCTATGGAATATTTACAGTGGGCCAGGCACCATTCCAAGTGCTCAGATTAAATGACATACTATGTGTAAAGCATTAAGTCCCATGCCAGTCATGTGGCAAGAGCTCAGTTAAGGTGAATTTTCTCACCTTCATCCTCCTAGTAATAACCAACATCTATTGATCACCTACTATGTGCCATGCACCACTATAAGCATTTTTATTCTCACATTCCTCACAAGTCATTGAAGTAGGCATTATTATTATCATCCCCCCCATTTTACAGATAGGGAAACTGAGGCCCAGAAAGAAATTTGTTCAAGGTCACATGGCTAGTAAATGGCAGTCTGTCCCAAAGTCCATGCTTTTGACCACTCTAATGTACTGCCTCTCTGACAAGAGCTAGCAGCTTTTTCTGCCACAAGGGATGTGTATGTGCACAGACACATGCATTGTGCACACACACATTCATGCTACAAATTTTGCTCATGTTTAGTGGCCCAGGCCCTGTGTAGCCCCACAAACATGAAACCACACATCCTCTATATATTTGCAATGCCTCTTCCCAGCAGACCCACAGATGCACAGCCCCTACCCCGCCTGGACCTGTCCTCACCCCTGCTGGACACAAGCATGTACATGCACACGAACAGAGTCTTGCTCACACACACTCCTTCCTCAGCTTTCCTGGCCACGATGAGGGGGAAGAAAAGAGAAGGAATTTTATCTGCAATTCCAGGCTGTGCGGTGGGTTCAACCAAGGTAGGCAAGGTCAGCAGGCAGGGGGAGGGGAAGCCAGGGGGATAGCTGTGGTCAGAGACAAAGGGCTGGCTGGGGAAGGAAGGTTGTAGCAGTGGGAGGAGAAGGACAGGGAGGAAGGGGGAACTCCATATCTTGATAAACATGCAAGGTCGGAGAGAGGGGATGGGGGGATTGGATTTGCAAGAACTTTCTCAAGCCATAAATTTTCACAGGCTGCCTGAAGCCCAGAGCCTGGAGGCCAGAGGCCGGAAACCTGAGCGAGTCCTGAGACAGCCAATCTCAGGAGCAGCAGGGTCAGGGCCCAAGCCCAGGTTGGGGAGGCGGTGTGGGGCTGTCCAACCTTCTGGGCTCTAGCCCTGTGCCCCCAGCTCAGGGATGAGAGTGGTGTCCTGCTCCAGAGTGGGTCTCCACATTGAGGTTTCCCAGTTCTCCCGCCGTGCTGGCTCCCCTGTGGATCCACACCTGTCTTCTGATGCGAACAATGGTGTGTCTGTGTCTGTATCTGTGTGTATAGTGGAGTAGCACAGTGATTTAAGAATGAGTGTCCATGTCTGACTCCACAGCTTACTGGCTGTATGACCGTGGGCATGTTATTTAACCTCTCTGAGCCTCCTTATCCTCATGTGTAAATGAAGATGGCTATTGCTACCTTATCGGGTTGTAGGCATGGATTGATATAAAGCAAATGACAGGCTGAGCACAGGGCTTGACACACAGTCAGTGCTCAATAACTTGAATGGTTATTATTATTATGTTGAAAGGTTATTATTATTATTTTGAGCCCACCAACTCAAGAGCCCGCCAAACTCAGGCCCAGAAGCCAAGGATCCTCTGGCTCCCCCAACAACAGTGGTTGCTACCTTCTAGACATCCTCCATGATTCTATGTCTTCATCAGTGGGCATGTCTGGCATTGTACCCTTCCTGCACACTCAGCTACCCACCTAGGGCCCAGTTTGCAGCCCAAGAGTCCACCCAAGGTAGCAGACACACAAGATGCAAGCATATATTTGCACAAGGCATTCACATGTTCATCCACACGTCTGCACGTACCTGCACACACGTGTGCACCCATACACCTATGCACCTGCATGGTGCATGCATATGTATCTGTGCGTGATTGCAGGGGTACAGGTGCCTACACATGCTCTCAGGAACAAACACATTTACAATTGTGATCTCAAACAACTTGCTGTCCCTCTCTGGGCCTCAGTTTTCTTACTTGTAAAACAGGGATAACACTAATTCTTGCTTTAGCCACTTGACCGGGGCCTTGAGTAGATCAGATTAGCTATTGCCTGTGGAAGTGTGGGTCAACCTGGAAAGTTTTGTGTAAACTTTATCATTAGTCCTATCAACTCCACCTCCAAAATAACTCCTAAATCCATCCCCCATCCTCCATTTCGCTGCTGCCACTCTAGCCCCAGCCACCACCAGGTCTCATGTGGACCACTGCAGTGGCCTCCTCTGTGGGTGCCCTGTTTCCACTTCTGCTCCCCTACAGACCACTGTCTATCCTGCCAGGATGTGCTTTTATAAGTACATGGCTGATAAGACCTCTCCCCTGCTTAAACCCTTGGTGGTCTCCATTGCTTCTAGTTCTTTCACGTTTCAGAAGGCAGTCAGGACAGAGGTCAGGCTCTGTAGCCAGACTGCCTGGGCTCCATCCTGCCTCTGCTGCTGCCCAATATGTCCTTGCACTGTGACCATGGGCAAGCCATTGCACTTCTATGAGCCTCAAGCATCTTCATCTGAGAAATGGGGCTGAATAATAGACCTTGCTCTTAGGGCACTTGAGAACAATAAATAAGGTGATGCCTGTAAGATGCTGTGAAACAGGGCTTGGCACACACCTATTACTCTTAAGACACAGAACTGTTTCTGAAACTCTTCCATGTCTGGCCTCTGCTGACTTTTTAAGCCTCAGATTGAAAAGCACCTTCTCTAGTAGGTCACTCCTGAACCCCAGCCTAGGTCTGGACTCTTAGGTGAGGGCACTCTGGGCTTGCTTTAGCAAAATGCTCAGCTATAAATTTTCATTCAATGTCTATCTCCCACACTCACCTGGAAGCTCCTTGAGGGTGGCACCATGTTTGTTTTCATCCACAGGGCCTGGTACATACCAGATGCTCCTTAAACCCTTGTTGAATGGGTGGATTTTCTAATATATGACTTGCAGCCTCAGAGGATGGCAAGAGCTTTTGAAGAAGGAAACAAGGATGAGTATGGTGGAAGCTGAAGCCCTGTGTCTAGATGATGGCCAAAGGAGGCCAGGAGTTTGGTAGAGAGACAGCAAGGGCTCCTGTGCTCCCCATCTTGGCTCAGAACTTAGATTTTTGACTAAAGGTGAGTCTTCACCAGCCTGGGCCTTGATTAGGGGCCAAAATACCAGAAAACAGAGGCTTAGAAGGAAGGTAGGAATGAATACAACATTTCTCAAGTCCCTACTCTGTACCAGGGAGAATGCTGATGTGTGTCATTCTCATGTCATTCTTTGGAGTCTGTGGGCCACTAAAACTCATGCTCTCCCAAACTGCCTGCCCAGAGTCTGGTACTGGTGCCCCAGAGCAGTGCTTCCTACCACTTCTCACATGCTTACTCCAAGGGAAGGAAAGGTAGGGACATGGAAGGCCAGAGGCTGAGGAAAATCCAAACAGACAAAAGTCAACACAGAGACTTCAGGGCATAGATCACATAGAGAACACAGAAGAAAGACAGGTGGGAGAGGAAGAAAGAATAAGAAAGGAGAGGGAGGTAGAAAGAGAGAGAGAGGAAGGAAGTGGTGGAAGCGTCAACAGCCAGCAGATAAGTGGTGCCCTTGGCTCCCTCTGACCCCTTCTCTGGTGGTGCCCACCCTAGTAATGAAATAGAAGGCTGAATAAATACTCTGAACCATGCTCCTGTTAAAGCAGGGGCCAATCTGAGTGCAGCATGAAATGAGAGGGCCAGGAATCTGAGGTCTGGAGCCAGTCATTTCCTTTTTGGTCCCAGGCCTGGTAAGGCAGGGCTGTGGGCACTGGCTAGGGGCCACTTGGAGGTGGCCACTAGTGCTCTGGCCAGTAGCGGGCAGTGGACCCACTGCTGCCCAGGGAAAGCCTCCTTGTCTCTACATAGGTACTGCTAAAAAGAGCTCTTTTCCAGCCCTGGCCCAGTGCTGCCCCCATTCCTTGGGATAGTGGGGTGTACCAGCCAACATCCCCTAAACTCATGTCTCTGGAGGATCCAGGGCACTCAGTAATGGGGAACAATTCCAGCTCCTTTGAGCACCATGACGCCCCTTCTTCTTCCCACACACATTTCCTGGGCCCCTACTCTGGGACAGGCTGATGTAGACGCACCACATCCTGGCCTCATTTTGTCCTCAGAACCACTAAAGGGGGAGATCTCCGAAGCTTCCTTTTAGACTTGAGGAGTGATGCTCTGAGAATAAAAATGACTTTCCCAGAGTCACCCATCCAGGAAGCAGCAGATCAGGGACTTCAGCCACGATCTGTCTGATTGCACAGTGGATGGCTCCAATCCTCTGTCTCTTGGAAAGGAAGGGCCAAGGGGTTGGAGACACCAGCACAGGCTAGGGCAGAGGTTCCATGCCTGGAAGGCCCCGTGTCATGTCTCACAGGGAGTGTTACAGGCAGAAGTGGCCTCAAGGGTAATCAGGTTCCAACCTAGTTCCTCATTTGAAAGATGAGGAAAATGGGGACCAAGAGGGAAAAAGGTTTGACTTGGCCAGGGCCTCAGAGCCTGTTAAGTAATGCGACAGAGAGTGGAACATAGAATCAATTCAGATGCTGACTCCGTGGTGTGGGTTCAAAGATGCCAGAAAGACCTCTGACATTTGGAAACGAAAATGTTGGTATTTGAGGCATATTTTGATGTTTTTGTGGAGCTAACAGGACCACATATTGAGATTTGAGATGGTCCCAGAAAATTTGTGCTGCATTACTGGCACTTTGACCCTGGAACCATCCAGTCCTAGGGCCTGGGGGTAAGGGGGAGGTGGGCACCTTGGCAGCTGACATCTCAGGCTCAGGGTGGCTCTTTAAGCTTCTTCAAAGAACAGTGTCTTATAAGGGAGCAAGCAGCTCAGGAATAACTACAGTGCCACTCACACAAGGAGCATGGGCCACTTGAGGAGGCCTCAGCTCCCCGCCTCAGTCAGGAACTATGGCACAATGCCTTGATTCCAGAGGACTTAGGAGGATGGAACTAAGGTGGCAGTCCTGGTTGGGGGAACCCTTCCCTATGCCTCTGGACTTGTGAGAACTGGGCCTCTTGGGAGCCTTCCTTTGAACTCTACTAATAAGCCAAAGCTGTCCTGAAGCCTTTGCAAATCTCTGCCAGACATCCCCAGCCCAATTCCCACACCCAGGGAGACATCTGCCTGGCTGGGTGCAGGAAAAAGAGGTGGGCCAGAGGACCAGTGAGGGACCCCAGGGCTTGCCCCAGTAGGCATCTCCCATCTCTCAGGGCCCACCAACAGGGGAAGCTGGCACTCGACAGCCACTCTGGCCCGGAGCAGAGCCCAACCAGGAGATTTTCCCGGTTAGGCCAGTCCAAGCCGACTCCATACAGGCCTGAGGAGGTGACAACCCTATCGACCAGCTCCTCCTGGCCCCCCATTTACATCTTGATTACATTCCTTGGGAAACCGTCCAGGCCACATTCCGCCTGGCAGGCGGCTGGGAAGACCCACAGAGCACTATGGCAACGCTGGAGGGGCCAGGCCCGCCGGCCAGCTGAGCAAGAGCAAGAGCCGCTAGGCTAGGGAACCTCCCTTCTAGGGCCAGCCTAGATTCCTCAACGCCCACCCACCCCACCACCAACCCCAGCCAGCCCCCACTCCATTCAGTGTGCTCCTGTCCTTAGCCCTACTCACCCCCCATCTCCAACCAGACCCATGCACACCGCATCTGCAGGCCTTGACGCAGTGCCAAGCCTAATGCCCAGCTTCCCTGGTCCCAGAGCCTCTGTGAGGGCTGCTGTCTTCCTCCTAAGCCACTTCCCTAGGCACAAATGTTTAGGCCTCAAGTCCAGGAAGGGGCAGTGGAAGGTGTGAAGCTATTCACCAGAGCGTGGGCCAGGGCTGGAGCTTTCAAGCTCTTCTGGTTTTCTCTCTCCTTGTGAAAACACAGTTGCTCAATAGGATCCCAGGAAGGCAAAGAGAGTCAAAGACAAGGGATCAACTCAGACTGCTTACCTCTCCAGAATTTGCTAGAAAATACTTCAATATCTGTGGAACCCTAGAAGCCTGTCCATAGACACTCCAGCTCCTCAGAAAATCAGGTGAAACTCCCTCCTCCAGCAGCCCTGCCTGGGAGGAGCAATGCAATTTCTTGCTTTCCTCCTGTTCCTCTGGCTGCCCACAGTCCCTTAGGAAAGGTCAAGGCACTGACAGGAGGGGGACTGGGGCCTCCTTCTCCAACCCCTAACTGATCTCTCTGTTTTGGGGCAGAAGATGAAGAGTAGTATAGCTCACACACCCCAATCCCTTCCTTTCTCCTTCCCCTCCCCTCCCCTCCACTTCCTGCCCTTCGCCTTCTCCTTCCCTTCCTTTCTTCCTTCCTTCCTTCCTTCCCTTCTTCCTTCTTTCCTTCTTCCTTCCTTCTCCTTCCTTCCTTCTTTCTTCCTTCTCCTTCCTTTCTTCCTTCCTTCCTTCCCTCCTTCCTCCCTCCCTTCCTTCCTTCCTTCTTTCCTTCCTTCCTTTTTCCTCCTTCCCTCCTTTCTTCTTCTCTCTTCTTTCCTTCCTCCCTCCTTCCCTTTTCCTTCTTCCCTTCTTTCTCCTTCCTTCCTTCCTTCCTTCCTTCCTTCCTTCCTTCCTTCCTCCATCTCTTTGTTCTTCCCTCCCTCCCTTCTTATTTTAGCAGCAAAAACCTTTCAGCAAGCAAAACCTTATATGAAAGCCCCGTATTGAATCAGATAAGGAGGTCTTGTTCTGGTTGAGAGGCCATGAGACTCGACAGTCCCATCAACTGGACTCCCACTTGTGCCCCAGAGGGCCCGGAGCACTCCAAGGAATGGAGTTTGAAACCCACTAGGACTGTCAGCCCTGGCAGCCTCTGAAAAGATACCTCTGCTTCCTCTTAACGTGTCCCTCCTTTTCATCCTCATCTTCCCTCTTTACCTCCCTGCTCTCTTTGGCCTTCTCATGTCTTCTTTCATCCCTCCCTGCTTCACTCAGTGCTCATGAGTCCCCCTCACATAGCCCAAAGTCCAGTCTGGCACTGCTTTTTCTGCCTGGGGTGAGTGGGCAGGAGCCTCATTCCAGCACTGAGCTGTAATTTTGGGTCCCTGGCTTGGCCAGACAGTGCTTGCCAGTTGCATGAGCAGAGGCCCTGGAGCCAGGCATTCCTGCCCAGCCCTTTAAACTGTAATCAAGGTGGGGGTGATGGCACCAACTCCAAAGGGTAGCTGGAGACTTTTGTTGTTGTCTGGAGGGGCTATGGAAGGTCAAGTGCAATGTCAGGTACAGACACATCCATGAGCTGAAAACCCCTCCCCTATAGGGTGTGGGGCCAGACAGTTGAGAGAGCTATGAATTGGGATCCTGTTTGGATGCCAGAGCTCTATAAAGTGCCATCCTGCAGTGGAACCCTCCAGAAAGAACCCACAAAAAGGCTCTATTTAGACAAAGGAAGCAAGGGCAGTTAGCGGCTGGGTGCCAAGGTCTGAGCCCAAAGCTTGCCTTGGCTCCCCTGCTCCTAGCTAGGATCCAGAGTCACCTGGATTGTTTCCTTTGGGTGGTTACTCTGTGCCAGGCAGGGTGCTGGGCACTGGTGATGCCGTTGCTAACAAATAGACACAAATCTTTGCCTCACAGAGCTGACATCCAAGTCAGGGGCAATAGATTATAAAGTAGTTAAGTAGAATAGACTGATACATTGTGAAAAATAAAGCAAGGAAGGCGAGAAAGGTAGGATGGGGTGAAGAAGGGTACGATTTTTTAATGGGATGGTCAGGAGGGTCTCACTGAGAAGGTAACATACAAGCAAAGGCTCCAGGGAGGAGAGGGAGTGACTCATGCAGCTATGGAAGGGGAGAGCATTTCAGGCAGAGGTCTCTGCAGGTGCAAAGGGTGTGAGGTGAGCACATGCAGGTGTGTTTGCGGAGGCTGGTCTGGCTGGACAGAGCAATGGGAAGAGTGGCTGGAGATGAAGATTGAGAGCTAAAGGGGAGGGAGTGTACCCAGTAGGGCCGCATAGGTTACTCTAAGGACTTAGCTTTATTCTGAGTCAGATGGGAGCCATGGCAGGATTTGGAGGCAGAAGAGGGATATGATGTGACTGAATCATGTCAGGATGGTCCTTTTGGCTGTTGAGTTGAGAACAAATTGTAGGGAGGCACGGGGGAAAGCCAAGAGACTAGTCAGGATGCTCTGCAGTGACCCAGGGAGGAATCCTGAAGAATCCTGCATAAAGGCAAAAGAGGTAGCATACCTAGCCTGCAGGAGAGCAGCCTGAACACTGATCTCTGCCTCAAAGTCACAGGTTTCTCTTCTCTCGAGGCTGGAGAAAAACAAGGCTATCAAAGCTAGTCCCCTGGGAGAATTCCTCATGGAGCAGTCCCTCAGTCACTCCCTTATTTGCTGAATCAGTCAACGAACATGGATGAAACACCCCCTAAGCAGTATGGGCTAGGCCGAGCCAGGCCAGTCTCTCCTGTCATGTAGGACTTACAGGACTTCCTGGGTAAAAGGAGCAGTGGGAGAGGTGACCTACAGACCTACGCAGTACTCATTTAGGCCCTGCGAGTTAGGGCCAGGGGCCTTGGACCAGGGCTGGCACTAGGGGTGTGACCAGCTTCCTATCGAATTCATTTCCTGGACCAGGCCAATCTTTCCCTTTGCCCTGGCCATTTCCAGGGGCCCAAGACACCCCGACTTCCACTTTCTGTTGGGGGGGGTAGGGGTGCAAGGTGCAGGGCTGTGCCCAGCCAAGCCAGGGCTCATGAGCTTAAGAGAGGGTGGCTGGAGCAGGAGCCAATGCTGTCCCTGGCAAGGGACACAGGCCTCTTAGACCTGGGAGAGGAAGGAACCAAAGTCCCTTGGCCAATGCCTGGTGCAGGACTCTGGCTGTATGCTCCTCAGCCAGAAGGATACGGGGGTCATGGGTCACATGTTATTTAATCTACTAGCACAGGGCACAGTGCCCATGGGGCACAGCTCACCACCCTCTGTGATTATTTCACTTCACATACAATACAATAAGAAATCGTATTGGTAGTTCCAGATTTCGTAAGGCCTGATAACAACAACAACAATAGCAACAATAACAAGAGTAATAGCTGTCATTGATTGAGCCTTTCTGTATGCAGACACAGTGCTGGACGCTTTATACATATTATCTTATTTAAAGCCCACACCGAGCCAATGAGATATTTGCTATTAATATGCTCATTTTAGAGACGAGGAAACTCAGGCTCAGAAAATCTGAGTTCTCTACCCAGTGCATACAGCTAGGAAGAAGCAGAGCTAGGATTTGAACCCATCTAGGAGCACATGCTGATTTTGGTTAAGGGCGATATAACTGTGAGCCCGGAGTCACAAAACCAAGACCCCCTGTGTGCTTCTGGTGAGGATGAGGGAAGAGGATGGAAGCTCCTTTTACTAGGACTTTCGTTCCCTCCCTTTCCCCATCCTATTCCACCCCACACTGCCTTCTCCTCCCTATTTTTCTCCTCCCTCTTTGCTGTTACACTGAGGTTATGGGGGCTGGGGCAAGGGGCCCTCCATCTGCCCGAGCTAGAGATGTAAGGACTGGGGTTGAGGGATCCAGGAGGGGAAATGATTTGGCTTGAAGATCCAGGGCAGAGCAGGGGATTGTTAGGGGGGTGTCCTAGGGATGGAGGATCATGCTACAGACTTGGGTAAAGCCCCCCAAAGCTGCAGTGAGGGTCTGACCTGGCTCCAAACCACTGTGGTCTGGCTCCTTCTTGTTATCAAGGAATGATGAATTTGAGAAATTACTGGAGGGATTGGGGGAAGCAATGAGTTTCCTCATCCACACTCAGGGCAGGTCTGGGGAGTAGGGAGGCCTCCCCAAAGGCCCAAACCCCATTCCTTAACCCCGGCTCCACCCCTGCTAGCCCCACCTTCCCCAGCCCTGCCAACCTGTGATGGTGGCCACAGTAGGACAGCACTTGCCAGGAGCTCAGAGCAGTGGGGGTCGGGGAGCGGCATCACAAAGCAGTTCCCACAGTCAGGCCAGTCAAGGAACAACAATGTGGAGCTGAGCTGGGGGCTATTTCTTAGGGAGCATGAAAGAGCGGCTTTCATATGCAGCCTTGCTGGAGTCGTCCTATTGCCACATTTTATACATGAAGGACTGAGGCTCAGAGAGGGGAAGTGGCTTGCCCATGGCTGAACACGCAGGTAGGGAGTGGCACAGCTGGGCTTCTGGGAACTTTGCTCTGTTCCTCTGTTCAGCAGAGGAGGAACTCAGGGGAACTACCTCAGCTAGGTCTTCAGGGCTAGTCACCCACCAAGCCCTGGAGCAGGGCATTAGATAGATGCTGTAGAGCAGAAGTACCTGGTTCAAATCTGAACTCTGCCACTATTGCATAACTTCGGGCAAGCTCCTTAACATCCCTATGCCTCAGTTTCCTCATTTTTGAAACAGATACAACAATATTGCATCATACAAACATACAAAAGCCTTTTATAGGGGAGGAAATTAATTAATATCTGGAAAACACTTAGAACTGTACCTGATACATAAGAAACACTAACTGTTCAAGATTACTTCCGTGACCCCACCTGCAGGCTCAGCCCTAAATCTGCCACCCATTCTGACCCTGGACACCCCCAGGCCCACCCTGTTAGTCCCAATATCCAAATCCTCTCCCCTCCTCCCTATTCCCCTGCTTCTGGTCTGACCCTGATCTCCTGTCCTGGTTTTGGGCTCTGATTGGAAACAGTGCCCCAGTCCCAACCTTGTGCACCTCTGCTCTCGTCTCTAGGTGACCTTTCTAGTGCCTTGGTACCTGTCCAGTTTCCTGAAGTCCTGAGGACTGAGCCCTGCCTTGCATTTGCTGGTCCCCTCTAGGGAACCCCCCCCCCACTGGGGTCCTGCTACATGCAGCCAGACCCCTTCCTGCTGCTACCTCCTCACCTATCCCCATTGCCTAGTATCACCTGCCCTTGGACTCCCTTGTCAGTTACCATGACCTCCTAGAGGACCGCAGACTTCCACGGCTCCCTAGATGGCCCTCACTGCTGACTGTCACCACAACTCTCCAGGAAGCCTGTTATGTAGGGACTTGGCCCCTATCCTATCCTCTCTGTTGAGAATGGCTAAGGAACCACACCACAAGAAAAAAGAAGTGAGAGGTTGCCTACAGCCAAGCACAAGTGCAACAGCTCAGTGCTTCGGGCAGAGTTCTGCATGCACTTGGCCCTCCAGAAAAATGTTTTGCCCACCACTGGCATTCCCTCCAATCTCCCTCCCCAGGCCCTGTCGGGGGGCGGGGGGAAGTACTCGGAGGCTGCTCCCCTGCCCTGTCAACCCGATCTAGTTTGTGCCTGGCTCCAGAAGGTGGAGGTCAAATCTCAGCCACAAAGAAGCAGGAGAGAAGAGAGACAAGGGAGGAGGAGGAAACACGAAGCGATGCGATGCGAGAGATCAGAGTCCAGCAGTGGAGAAGCTGGGGCAGGGCGGGCCCTGGAGGGGAGGGGAGGGGAAGCTGGGCCCAAGGCTATTTCTGTACAATAATACAGGGGAAGAGGGCCAAGCTGACAGGACAGTGATTAGTCTTCAGGGAGCAAAGGCGAAGACTCTGCCGGCGAGCCTGGGGCTGGAGAAGCTGGCCGAGGTCCCAGTCCGGTGGGCTGGAGCAATGATTTCAGAGGCCCGGAATCTGAGGCAAGCTGGGCCCATGGACTAGGGAGCAGGGAAGGTGGGAGCAGGACAAGGGGAGACACCCATCCTCCCTGCCCCACCTCCAGCAGAGAAGGCTGGGAAGGCGGGTGTGAGTTGGCTTGCCCCGGCTGTCTGCCACCGTGGGGTTATCTGGCTGTGTATGGGAGCAGAGTTTCTGAAATCCACACCTCCTGGGCTCTGGCCTGTGGGGGAGATGGCGTGAGAAAGATCCAGGAACACAAGGCTCGGAAACCTCAGGCGAAGAGTCAAGGCTTCATTTTCTTTCCCACGGGATTTTCAGTCATGGGGTCCAGGAAAGGGGGTGTCAGGGGGTCATGGTGTGGGGTGGGACAGGGAGCTCACATTCACGAGGCACCAACTCTGTACCATGCCCCTTGCTAGGCATTGTCACATTGAACCCTCCTGAAAACCAGGTGAGTTAGGAGTGTTCAGACTGGCTTTGCACTGAGGAAACTGAGGCTCAGAGAGGCAGGGTGAAGCCTAACATCATGCAGCTAGAAAGTGGAAGAGCGATAATTGACCCCAGGTCTGTCCTACTCCAAGGCCCTGGCTTTGGAAGCAATATAGCAAAGTGAGGGGTTAAGAGTCTTGGCTCTAAGACCGGGCGTGGTGGCTCACGCCTGTAATACCAGCAGTTTGGGAGGCCAAGGCGGGCAGATCACCTGAGGTCAGGAGTTCGAGACCAGGCTGGCCAACATGGCAAAACCCCGTCTCTACTAAAAATACAAAAATTAGCTGAACGTGGTGGCACATGCCTGTAATCCCAGCTACTCGGGAAGCTGAGGCAGAAGAATCACTTGAACCCAAGAGGTAGAGGTTGCATTGAGCTGAGATCGCACCACTGCACTCCAACCTGGGCAATAGAGCAAGACTCTGTCTTAAAAAAAGAGTCTAGGCTCTGGTGTACGGCTACCTGGCTTTGATTCTACCACCTGTTCCCTGCCAGCTGTGTGATCTTGGGCAAGTTACTTCACCTCCCATAGCCCCAGTTTCCTTGTCTGTAAAGTGAGGCTAATGATGGTATGTACTCTTAAGATTGTTATGAGGATTAAATGAGTTGATATGTGGAAAGTGTCTAGAACAGTGCCTGGTATACCATATACAATAATCCATCCCTGATAAGTGTTTTATGAGTATTTTACCACTGTCCTCCATGGGCTCCCTTAGATGAAGGATTGGAGAGAGGCAAGAGAGCTGGGTTTGGGAAATACAGGGTAGAGGGTCGCTCCAATCCCTGTAGAATTTAAGTCCTCCCACATTTGGACAATAGTATCAGGCGTCTTCCAGCAGGGAGCCCGAGTGACCCAGCAATTGCACTTCTGGGAATTCATCCTAAGGAAATAATGGGTCAAGAGAGCAAAGTTGTATGTACCAGGATGTTCATTGCCAGGGTGTCTATTATAGTGAAAAACAGCTTGCTTACATGAATTATGGCATATTCATACACAGTCACCATTAAAAACAACAATGTGGCTTTTTCAGTCCTGACAAGGAAAGAGATCCCTGATCTAGTTGTTAAGGAAAGAAATGCAGGTAGGCAGTGCCAGGGAGAGGAGGTCTTGGAGCATCAGGGCTAGAGAAGGGAACCCATTCATATTTCTGAAGCACCCCATAATGATTTACTATGAGCCTTCACCACTTTTCTAATTAAAAGAAAACAAGCAACAAAATTATTTCCATTTTGAAAACATAACCTCACAGTCTCAGAACCTCCAGCTGGAAAGTAGTCATCTGCATGAGGCCGCTGAGGATTTCCCTGGACAGGAGAGATCTTCCCACTTGGGAGCAGGCCCAGAATTTCTTCTCCCTCCCAGCCCTTCTCCCTGCCAAGAAGCAAGGGTGGAGGGTGGGCGGTGGGGGAGCAAGAAGGCCTGGTGGAGTCAGACAAACCTGGCTTTTGCTGCTAAAACAAAGTTTCAATACCACTGGCCAACATGACCTTCCTCATTCATTCATTCATTCATTCATTCATTTGACAAATATTTATTGAGCACCAACTATGTGCCTAGACTAAGTGATGAGAACACAGCAGTAAGTGAAATAGACAAAAATCCTTGCTCTCATGGAGCTCCCATTTTAGTGAAGGCAGACAGACAGTAAGCAGGACAGATACTATGGGGAGTCTATGGGATGGTGAGAAGCACTATGGAGAAAAAGAAAACAACAAGTGAGAAGGGTGAATATGGCGCCAGGGTGGAGGAGCAATGCAAAATAGAGTGTAAGGGAAGGCCTCCCTGAACAAGTGAAATGGAAGTAAACACCTAGAGCAGGTGGAGAAACCCATGTGGAGAATTTGGAGGAAGAGCACTCCAAGCAGAGGGAATAACCAAGTGCAATGGCCTTGAGGCGGGAGGGGTGTTTGGTGTATTAAAGTAGAAAAAAGAGGCCAAGCAGGCTGAAGCGGGAATACTGAAGCGGAGAGGAGGAGTAGATTAATTTCAAGAGGAAACAAGTGTGAAAGTAGACGGGAGTTGGTAAGCCATGCTAAGGCTTTGGCGTTTACCCTGACTGCCATGTGGGGCCAAGGGCAGGGTTTTGAGCAACAGAAGTGACAAGGGCTAAACCTAAGCAGGTTGTAACAGGATCACTTTGGCTGCTGTCCTGAAAACAGACGGAAGTGGGAAGGGCCAAAGAGGGAAGCAGGGGACCAATTAGGAGGCTAAGACAGTAATCCAGGTGAGAGGTGGCAGGTGCCTCACACCAGAGTGGCAGTGAAGGTGGAGAGAGCTAATTGCTACCATAGTCGCTTTCTATTCTATTCTTTCTGCTCTAGTCTGCTTTATTTCTATTCTCCCCCAACTTCACAATGAGCTGTGGCAACCACTCTTCTACAGTAAGAATAAGACGTTCAGCATGTCCCAATATAGAAATACTTTTCTTAGCTCAGCTCCACCTCAACCTGCTGCCAGGTCCCTGCCTGCTCTTGAAGCCTAGGCTTAGACTGTCATCTCCGTGAAGGCAGGGACTTTTGCCTGTTTGGTTTACCGCCGTACCTCCAGTGCCTACAACAGTGTCTGGTGATTACTTGGCACTGAATGAATGGATGGATGGATGGATGGATGGATGGACGAACAGTGCAGTGGAAGTCTAAAGGAGGGAGCAAGGAATTAAGCCTGACGGTGGGAGGAGGAGAGGGGTGGAGATGGGTGGACACGTCTGATTTGCCTATTCAGCCAAAGCCCTAGAGAGCAATCCTTAGCCTCAGAACATACCCGCAGGCACAGGTGGGCCCTTCCTCTCTCAGCCTGGCTGACTCAATGTGGGTGTGAATGTTAGTCATCTCATTGTTTGGTCACAGGAAAAAAAGAAATCCCACTTGGGCAGGATCACTTCCATCTTAGAAGGGAAGCAACTATAGGGAAATGGAAAGAGTCAGTGGTAATGATTGAGGGACAGGAATTAGGAACAGAGAGAGTCCAAAGCTTGAGCCCATCTCAGTTCTGAAAAACCAGAAGCAATATTTTTTTCACTCTGCCCTCCTGGCACAATCCTCTTAGCTCCCCCAGAACACTCATTCCCATTCAACAACATGCTTTCCCAATCTCTTTGTCGCCCCTCCTGCTGATTCTTCCCCAAGCCTCCCCACCAGCCCTCTCCTTTGAAACTCTCGCTTCATTCAGTGGAAACTCTCCTTAATCTTGAAACTATCTATAACCTCCTTTCTTAGCAATAACCTAATTCCCTGCAGGATCTATCCCCCTCATCTCTGTAGTCTGCTATAGAAGCCTCACTTTCCCTTTAACTCAAGAAGAGGGTACGTTGGCTGACTCAGTCAGATCACAGCTACACCACTTCCTTTCTATGTTATCCATGAGTATGCCATGAGCCATTATTAATGTGATCTGGAGCAGGTCTTACAAAGACTTATCAAGTATATTGCCAATAAGAGGGGTAAGAAACTATCTCACTCTACTGTTTTGTTTTGTGTTTTCCTGTTCATTGGTCATTCAGGACTTCTAGTTATACATGGCAGATTGAACAAGTATATTTAGTGCTGTTCCCTCCCTGAGTACCACTAAAATGATGGTAAAGAAATTTAGAAAAGGGATTAGATTAAATGACTAAGATAATAGGACAGGAAACAACTGCAACAAAATGGTGGCAGCTAGAAAGTAGATGGAAGAGGACTGGAGGAAGGGGAAACCCACCCTAATAGTGGAGGAAGTCCAGAAGCAGACCAATTTACGCCACAAACCTCAGAAATGCCCAAGATTAAGGCTCACCAGCTACCTCTGGAAGTGGGGGCATATTTGGGCCGAAAGCAAGTGGACTAGTTGAAAGTCTGTATGAAAAAAAATTAGACTCTCAAATTTTTCTTTTTTCATATTAGTGGAACACCAGAGGTTTACTTGCCAGAGAGGCTAGATGTGAAGACACCAAATATGTTCCAGACATCACTGGAGCAGGAGAATAAAGTGATAATCTACATACTAGACAGCAAGGCTCTCCGTGTCCTCTTTCCCCACTCAGCTCCAAGAACATAGGCAGCCATAACACTGTATTACCTCCCTTCCCCTGCAGGACATTGAAAGCTTCCTCTCTGGAGAATCTGATATTCGGGTGACCCTAAAAGTCCATAAAATGCACTCTACTGTGACCAGTTAAAAAACCCAGAATTCCAGTAAGCTTTTTAGTTCCTTACTCTAAGAAATGAGCAGACAGCCAAGGATTACCAGACATTTGAGGAAGTCCTTCTTTAATGTGGAAGATAAAGACCAAAGCAACCAGAAAAATTAATCCAGAGGACACAGATGCAAAGTGGGGAGCAAAAGAAAACCAAACACAAACAACCACAATATCTCATTAACTTGCAACAGCAAAGGGCAATCTTTTGCTCATGTCATAAATTATCTGCACGTCATCTACAGTTCTGCTGTATGTTGTCTTCGTGTCAGGACACAAGCTGAAGGAGCAGCTTCTATCTGAGGTATCATCAGGCTCATAGCAGAGGGGAGAGCAAGATGTGGGATCACACAACTCTCAAAGCTTAGTACACTTGGCAAAAAGATCCTAAAATATTGCAGAAAGAAAAAAAAAACAGGTGCATACAAAGCCTCAAGAATGAAAATAGCATCAAACTTTTTGACCACACACTGGAGGCTAGAAGATACATAGATCAATGTTTTTAATTTTTTTAGGGGAAATGATTTCCAACTTAGAATTTTATACTCAAACTATCAATCAAGTGTGGGGATAAAGGAAAGATATGTTCAGACTACACAGTTGTCAAAATACATGCTTTGCATGCACCCCTTCTCTAGAAGCTAATGGAGGATCCAATCCAACAAAATGAAGAGTAAGCCAAGAAAAGAGGTAGACAGAAAACCCAGGAAACTGAGAATCTAACATAAGAGAAAGGTGGAGCTGTTCCCCACGATAATGGCAAAAGGGATGTCCCCAGGCAATAGACAGCCAAGCAGTAATCCTAGAACCCAAGCAGGCCAGCTGGAACAAGATCATGGAGGACTCCAGGAGAGATGGTTCCAAGAAAAAGATGTTTGAACATATTGAGATGAGATTTACTCTCTAGCAAACAGTTTGGGGATAAATTACTTATAAGTGCACAGAAAACAAAGCAAACAAACACACACAAAAAATGAAGACAATTATTAATTCTGGGGAACACAGAAAGTATCCAGGAAAGGACATGTAACCATAGGACATCTCAGGGCTCATAGTGACATTAATGTAAGCACTGAGTATTGATAGACCTACATCAGGGCCATGGGAAGAAGGGAAGTGCTTGTATGTATTCAGGTGGATGATAAGAGAGCTACATCCTTGTCTTCTAGAATGGGAAGTCAGATTGTAATGCCTGAAATTGGAGAATCAAGACATATCAGTACATAATTTAGAAATACAGAGGAAAAGATTTTTCGGCTAAAAAGGATGAAAATATTTGGCTCTAAGGGGTTAAAATTGGGTGTAGAAAGTGCTAGGGCAGAAACCTGGTTTTTATCATAAACCTTGCAAACTATGTACATTGATTAAAAATACTTTTAAATATTTTATTTTCCTAATTAATTGTGAGGTTGAATACCTTTTAACACGTTTATTGACAATATTTATAGCTCCTCTTCTGTAAATTCTCTGTTGATACCCTTTGCCTATTTTTCTTTTGGGTGGTTCGCCTCATTTCTAGGAGTCCACTATAAATTGATGCATAGATTAATTCATTCAACAAATGTTTATTGAGTACCTATTGTATGCCAGGCACTGCTCAAGGTGCTGGGGATACAGCAGGAGACAAGACAGACCAAGTCCTTGCTCTCCCAGAGTACACATCCTGGTGGGGCCAAAGAAATGGTGAAAGAATGCACAAACACACTACTTGCTGGTAACAGTCAGGGCTCTGAGGAAAAGGGAAAAGGATAACAGGATGAATTCTGAAAGATGGGGAGAGGCTGCCTTGGATTGGTCAGTTTGGGAAGGCCTCTCTGAAAAGATCAAATTGGAGTGGTTCTGCCCTCAAGAGGATTTGGGGACAGATGTAGTATTTCAGACACTAGGAATAGCAACTGTACATGTGCTAATGTAAAAAAAAAGATGCAAAACAGGAGGGGTGGTGGAAAAACAGAAGGAAGGCCACCGTGGAGAAAAGTTGCCAATCATTTCTCCCAATCCGTCACTTGTGTTTTAACTTTGTTTGTGGTGCCTATTGTCATACAGACGTTTCAGAATTTTGATGCCATCGAATGTATCAATCTTTTCATTTAGAGCTTTTGCTTTCTGTAGTTTCCTTAAAAGGAGATTTTCCCCACATCAATATTATTACCATGCTTTTCAGTATTTTCTTATAATAGCATCATATTTTGTATTTTACACTTCATGCTATTAATTTTTTATAATTTCATTTCTAAATGGTGTGAAGAAAGGATTTAAATTTTTTCCCAAATGATAGCCAATTGCCTCAATACCATTTATTGAATAGACCATTCTTTCCCTACCGATTTGAAAAGCCGCCTTCATTAAACAGCAGATTACCACATACACATGGATGTGTTTCTGGTCTCTATTCAGTTCCATTGTCCTATATCTCTAACCCTGTGCTAGGTCTGATTATTAGGCCAGTAATCCTGCCTCAAGCCAAATTGGCTATTTAGGGCCCTTGTCCATTCTGATTGGTCTGAGTTTATGCTATACCCATTGTTATCTGTTTTGAATAGAGCTTTACCACACAGTTTTTATTCCTAGAAATGTATAAAATATTTTGATGTATGGTAAAGCAAGTCTCCCTTTTCATTGTTCTTCCCTTTCAAAATTGTCTTAGCTATTCTTGCATATTTTCTCTCACATGTGAATTTTCTAATCAATTTGTCAAGTTCTGTGAAAACTCCTGCTGGGAATTTGACTGTGATTGAATTAAATTTATGGATTAGCTTGGGAAAAAAAACTGATACCTTTACAATATTGAGTTTTCCCATTCAGGAACATGCATATTTCTCTATTTATTTAGATCTCTTTCAATATTCTTCACTAAAATTTTATAGTCTTCTTTTTATATGTCTGGCATACTTTTTGTTTGGTTTTTCTTTAGGTATTTTATAGTTTTTTGCTTTTGTGAAAGGATACCATCTAACTATTTTGTTTTCTAATTGCTCACTGCTGGTTTCTATTGATTAATTTTTAAATAAACTTTTTATTTTGGAATAGATTTAGATTTATAGGAAAATTCCAAAGATAGTACAGAGAGTTCCCACATACTCCACACCTTATTTTCATATTATTAACAACTTACATTACCATGATACATTTGCTATAATTAATAAACCAATATTGATATATGACTTGTTAATAACTAAAGTCTGTAGTTTATTCATATTTCCTCAGTTTTTACCTAATATCTTTTTTTCTGTTCCAGGATCCCATCCAGGATCTCACGTTAAATTTAGTTGTCATGTCTCCTTAGGCTTCTCATGACTGTGACAGTTTTTCAGACTTTCCTTGTTTTTGATGACCTGGATAGTCTTGATGAGTACTGCTCAGGTATTTTGTAGAATATCCCTCAGTTGGAATTTGTCTAATTTTTTTTATCATGATTAGACTGGGGTTATGGGTTTTGGGGAGGAAGCCCACAGAGATAAAGTATCATCTTCATCATGTCATATGAAGAGAACATATAATCAGCATGACTTGTCACTGTTGATGTTACCGTAATCACCTAGCTGAGGTAGAGTTTATCAGACGTTTCCAGTGTAAAGTTATTTTTCCCACTTTTCATAGTGTACTCTTTGGAAAGAATCACTCTGGGCAGTCCACACTCAGTGAGTGGAGAGTCATGCTCTAACTTCTTGAAGGCAGAATATCTACATAAATAATTTGAAATTCTTGCACATGGGAGATTTGTCTCTCTCCTCCATGCATTAATTTATTCAGTCATTTATTTACATCAGCACGGACTCATGGATATTTATTTCCATACTGTGGGTTATAATACAATACTAGTTTATTTGTTTTGTTGCTCAGAGTTCTAGCTTTGGCCAATGAGAACTCTTTTAGTTAGTTCCTGTGCTCCTTTAATATACCCCAACAACGTGTGGTTTGTTTTTGTTCATTGTTTTTGTTTTTTGCGTACTTCTTTACCTTCTCAGACTACAAAATGTTCCAGGCCTATCTTCTATAGTTCCTGCCCCGGTCCTAAAATCAGCCATTTCTTCAAAAAGCCCTGGTTCCTTTTATTGAAGGATGATATTAGAAAACAAGATCTGGGTGTGAGGTGTGTTCATTGCTACTGGGGTGCCATTGCTTCCAGGCCCTCTCAGTTGACAGAGCAAGGAAATATCTGTGTATACTAATCCATATATATATATACATATGTTGACAAATATTTCTATGAATAGCCGTCTATATCTATATTAAACTAAACATGGGTTTGTACTAATGCCTCCAACTCTAATCTGTTACCACATGGATAATTCTAGTCTCCTCCCCTTGCTTATCTATAAACTCTCACTCCAACAGTGAGAAACCAGGTTCCCACCATCCACCATCCATTCACTTTAATTGTTCAATTCTAGTATAGATGTATAGTGGTACAAGAATTATTAACTCATACCCCTGTGGGAAACAGCTTCAACTAGAGTACAGTACTTATGTACAGTTTGCTTTATCTTTAGTCTTACGGACTACTGATTTCCAAAGTTACTTAGGTCAATACCTTTTCTCCTTGCCACGCTTCAGTGAGATTGTTTCATATATTTATAATACAGTTAGAATATTTTGTCACATTCTGAATTTCATCCTGGGATCCCTAATCTCCTAAATAATTTTCAAAATTTGGATACATTAAGGTTCCCTCTTTGTGCTGTAAAGTTCTATGGATTTTGAAAAACATAGTGTCATGTATCCACCACTACAGTGTCATACAGAATAGTTTCACCACCTAAAAGTCCCCTGTGTTTTACCCAGTTATTGCTTACACTCCTCTTCCTGCAAGCCCTTGGCAACCACTGATCTTTTTACTAAATGATCATCACTATAGCTTTGCCTTTTCCAGAATGTCATACAATTGAATATATACAGTATGTAGCCTTTTCAGATTGGCTTCTTTCATGTAGCAATATGCATTTAAGGTTCCTTCATGTCTTTCTGTGGCTTGATACCTAATTTCTTTTTAGCACTGAATAATATTCCACTGTATGGATGTACCACAGTTTGTTTTACTCATTCACCTGTTGAAGAATAGGTGAATCTTTGTTGCTTCCTGTTTTGGGCAATTATTAATAAAGCTGCTATAATTATCTGTGTACAAGTTTTTGTGTGGGCACAAGTTTTCAAACAGTTGAGTAAATACCTAGGAATGCAATTGTTGTATTGTATGGTAACACGATGTTTAGCTTTGTAAGAAACTGCCAGTTGTCTCCTGAAGTGACTGTACCATTTTGCATTCTCACTAGCAGTGAATGAGAGTTTCCATTGTTCCACATCCTCACCAGCCATTAGTATTGCCAGTTTTTGTATCTTAGTCATTCTAATAGGTGTGTAGTGTTGTTTAAATTTGTAATCCCTAACGAAAACTGATGCTGAACATCTTTTCATGTTTGTTTGTCATTTGCACATCTTCTTTAATGTGTTGTCTTTTTAACTCTTTCACCCAGTTTTAAATTGGGTTATTTGTTTTCTTATTTTTGCATTTAAATTTTTTTTATATTTTGGATATAAGTCCTTTATCAGATATGTGTTTTTCAAATATTTTCTCCCAATATGAGGCTTATCTTTAGATTCTCCTAACAGTGTCTTTCACAAAGTAGATGTTTTCAATTTTAATCAAGTGTAATATCCATTTTTTCTTTCATGAATTGTGCATTTGGTGTTATATCTAAAAACTCACTACGAACTGAAGGTCACCTTGATTTTCTCATGTGTTTTCTTCTAGAAGTTGTATAGTTTCGTGTTTTACATTTATGTCTATGACTTATATTGAGTTAATTTTTGTGAAAGGTTTAAGGTCTGTGTTTAGGTTTTAGGGCTATTTTAGTTTTGGTTTGCTTTGGAATTTTTATTTTTATTTTTACTTTTATTTTTTTGCTTGTGAGCATACAATTGTTCTAGCACCATTTATTGAAAAAACTGTCCCCTTTCTATTGAATTGCCTTTACTCCTTTATCAAAGATCAGTTGACTATATTTGCATGGGTCTATTTCTGGGCTCCTAATTCTGTTCTATCGATCTGTGTGTCTATTCTTATACCAATACTACACTTTCTTGATTACTGTAGTTTTATAATCAGTCATGGAATTGGATCATGTGGATCCTTCAACTTTGTTCTTCTTTGGTATTGTGTTGATCATTGTAAGTCTTTTGCTTTTTCATATAAACTGTAGGACCAACTTGTCTATACAAAATACCTTGCAGGGATGTTCGTTAAGATTGTGTTAAATCTGCAGATCAAATTTGGAAGAATTGACATCTTAACACCATTGAGTCTTTCATTCAATGAGCACAGCATACTTTCCAAGTCATTTAGATCTTTGATTTCTATCATCAGTTTTGTGGTTTTTCACATATAGATCCTATACATATTTTATTAGATTTATACCTAAGTATTTCTATTTTTGTTGCATTGTAAATGATATATTCTATTTCAAATTCCAATTGTTTATTGTTAGTATGTAAGAAAGCAATTCAAATGTGTATATTAACCTTGTAACCTACAACCTTTCTTTACTTACTAATTTCACGAGGGCTTTTTGGAGGATCAATTCTTTGGGAATTTTCACATAGACAATCATGTCATCTGTGAACAAAGAAAGTTTTATTTATTCCTTCCCAATCCGTATACTTCCTGTTTCTTTTTCCTGTGTTATTGCACTAGCTAAGACTTGCAGTACAATGTTGAATAAGAGTAGTGAGAAAGAACATCTTTGCCTTCTTCCCAATCTTAATGGGAAAGCATCTATCATTAAATATGATGTTAGCTCTTGTAGATGTTCCTTATCAAGTGGCAGAAGTTCCCCTCTATTCCTGGCTTACAAACAGTTTTCTTCTAATTGTGAATGTGTGTTTGAGTTTATAAAATGCTTTTTTGCATTAATTGATATAATCATATGATTTTTCTTCTTTAACTCGTTGATGTGGTGGATTAGATTGACTTTTGAATTTGGAACCAGCCTTCCATACCTGGAATAAATCCTATTTGCTCATGGCATATAGTTACTTTTATACATTATTGAATTCAGCTTGCTAATATTTTGTTGAAGGTGTTTGCATCTGTGTTCATAAGAGATATTGGTCTGTAGTTTTCCTTTCTTGTTATGTCTTTATCTCATCTAGTTTTGGTATTAGTGTAATGCTGGCCTCACAGAATGAGTTAGGAAGTATACACTCTGTTTTTATTTTCTTGAAGAGATTGTAGAGAATGACTATTGTTTCTTCATTAAAATTTTGGCAGCATTCACCAGTGAACTCATCTGGGCCCAGTGCATTCTTTTTTTGGAAGGTTGTTAACTACAGGTTCAATTTCTTTAATAGATATAGCCCTGTTCAGATCATCTATTTATCTTTGTGTGAGTTTTGGTAGTTTGTGTTTTCCAAGAAATTGGTTCATTTCACCTAAGTTATCAAGTTTGCGGGCATAGAGTCATTCATAATATTTCATTATTATATGTTTAATGTCTAAAAAGTCAGTACTAATGGCTTCTCTTTCTTTCATTTCTGATATTTGTAATTTGTGTCTTCTCTCTTTTTTTCTTGTTGGTCTGGCCAGAGATTTATCAATTTTTTGACCTTCTGAAATAACTGGGTTTTGGTTTTGTTGATTTTTTTCTATTGTTTTCCTTTTTAAATTTCATTGATCTCTGTAAGAATTTTTATTATTTCTTTCCTATTGCTTTCTTTAGGCTTAAGCTACTCTTCTTTCTTCTAGTTTCCTAAGGCGGAAGCTTAGATTATGGATTTTAGATCTTTCTTCTTTTCTAATACATTCATCTGCTTCATAATGAAGTTTTGGTCAATGATGGGCTGCATATATGATGATGACCCCATAAGATTACAATACTGTATTTTTGCTGTGCTTTTTCTAGGCTTATGTATGTCTGGATGCAAACATACCTACCATTGTGTTACAGTCATCTACAGTATTCAGTACAGTAACATGCTGTAAATGATTGTAGCCTAGAACAATAGGTTATACCACACAGCCTAGGCTACACCATCAAGATCAGTGTTAAGTACGCACTATGATGTTCATACAACAACAAAATTGCCTAGCAACACATTTCTCAGGACGTATCCTTGTTGTTAAAGAGAACATGCATTCAATACTATAAATCTCCCTCTAACTACTGATTTTTCTGTACCCCACAAAATTTCAATTGTATTTTCATTTTCATTTAGTTCAAAATATTTTTAAATTTTCCTTCAGACTTCTTTGACCCATATGTGTTACTTAGAAGTGTGCTGTTTAATCTCCAAATATTGGGGGATTGTCTATTGACTTTTAATCCTGATGTTTTATCTGTTCAATGAAGTTGAATGTTTACTAGTCTTAATAATTTTTAAATTGCTTCTTTTGGATTTTCTAGATAAACAATATCATCTGCAAATATCGATTATTTATATCTTATTTTTCAATATTTGTATCTGTTAATTTGTATTTCTCACCATATTACATTGGCCAGAATCTTCGGTACAATATTGAAAAACAATGGTGATGGTGGCGACAAGAACAATGATTCTTTTCTTGTTCTTGTCTTTGGTAAGTAAGGCTTATCATAACCACTAAATGTGATGTTTGCTGTAAGTTTTGGATTTCTTCCAGTTTTCTGAAAGTTTTGTTTTGTTTTAATGAGAAATGGGTATTTAATTTTAGCATGTTTTTAAAATCATCTATAAAAATTATGACACAGTTATCCTCTAATGACAATATAGTGAATAACTTGATAGATTTTTTTCTAATGTTGAATCAGCATAGTGAAGTAGATTCAAATCCCAGCTTTTCCTCCGCTTACTATCTGTGGACTTGTGTAACCTTTACTCTCCTCAGTTTTCTAAACAATAGGAGCTATCACATGAGGTTGTTAGGCAAAATTAATAAGTTAATACATATTTTCTATTACATATATATTATATATACATACAACATATATCATACATATATGAGTAACCTAGAACAGGGCCTAGTATATAAGAAGTACTAAATATTTTTGTAAATGTTGCTTTCTTGGAGGTAATTTCTATATGGTTATGATTGAGTTAGCATGCCATCGGATTTTGTTCGCTAAATGTTTATGGCTTTTTCATTGATGTGATTAGCTAGTAATATTCTTCACATAAACTACTTGTTGTCTACCCTCTGTATCAGGCTTGTCTAACTTCCTAAAGTGAATTCGATAGCTGCCTATCTTTTTCTACACTCAGAAACAGTTTATCTAGTAAAGAAAATTATCTGAGCCTGTTGCATATATTTGTATTAATTATATATTGCTGGGTAACAAATTATCCCAAAACCTGGTGGGTTAAAACAATAGACATTTATTATCTCACAGTTTCTGTAGTCAAAACACCAGGTATGGCTTAGTGAGACACCTCTGATTCAGGGTCTTTCATGGACTGCAATCAAGGTGTTGGCTGGGTTTGCAGTCATCACAAGGTTCAACCAGGGGTGGATCCACTTCCAAACTCATTCACGTGGCCATGGGTTTTTGGATTGAGAACCTCAGTTCCTCTCTGGCTGCTGTGCAGAGGACTTTCTCAGCTCTTTGCCATGTGCACCCCTCCGTAGGGCAGCCCACAACATAGCAGCTTGCTTCATCAAGGCCAGCATGGGAGAACCAGAGTGCCAGAAAGACAGAAGTCAGTTTTTTTGTAACCTAATTTTGGAAAGGACACCTGACCACTTTTGCTGCATTCTATGCACTAGAAGCAAGTCACAAGTCCAGTCCACACTCAAACGGAGGAGCTTATGCAAAGGTGTGAATACGAGGAGGTAGGGACTATTGCAGGTCGTTTTAGAGGCTGTCTACCACAATTTTTAAGGGTAGATCTTTGATTACTCTTCCAATTCCTTTCATGGTTGTTGGTCTAACCAGTTTTATAATACTTCTTAGACAATGTTGGTAATTTATCATTTCTTAGAAAATATTTTTGTCTAGGTTTTCAAACTTATTTGTAAACTTAAAAAATCTCATCTAGGTCTGAGGTTCACTTCTATTATTATTTATGTCTTCTCTCTCTTTATCAGAAAGAATGCTTGTCTGTTTCATTGGTTATTTCAAAGAACCAGTTTTTCATTTATTGCTCAATTCTATTTTTTGTCTTTTCTTTCATTGATTTATGCTTTTATCTTTATTAATTCCTTCCTTTTACCTTCATTTGTGATTACTTGTGTTTCTTCCTAGCTCTTGAAAGCTTGATTTATTTCTTTTCAATATTTCTTGTTTTTTAATAAATGCACTTAAGGTCACGCATTTTCCTCTGAGTACTGCTTTGGCTCCATCCTACTAGTTTTGATATATAGAGATTTAATTGCTTTTCATTTTGCATTGGTTCCTAATTTCCATTTTGATTTCTCTCTAACCAGGTTAGAAGTGTGTATTCCATCTCTTATTTTCAGGGGCATAGATTCAAAACCATCATTTTGCTGCTAAATTGTTATTTTATTGACCCTGTGGTTATTATGTGACCCTATGTAACTCTTATTATTTGGAATTGGTTGAGATTTCCCTTGCGGCTTAATACATCATCAATTTTTTTAAGTATTCAATGTGCATTTGAAAAGTGGGTGCATAGTCTGTTAGTATAAACATACATATGATCAATTTGCTAGTTGTATCATTTCAATCCTGTACATCCGTGTTTAGTTAGTAGATTAGTAAGTTAGCACTTGTGTAAATTTCTTGGGAAATTATGTTATTTATAATATAATTGTGGACTTGCTGATCTCTGTTTTAAACCTATGTTGTAAAAGTTCATTACAGTTACATCTTTGTTGTGGCCTATATCTATTATCCATGAAATATTCTTTATATTTTTAAATGCTTTTTGCTTAGAGTTTTGTTTTGCCTGATGCAGCTACACCTGCTTTCTTTTTATCGGTGTTTGAGCATATTTTTTCATTTCTTTTATTTCCAATCTTTCTGCATTATTTTGTTTTACATATGTGTCTTGTAAATGACCTCTAGCTATATTGGCTGTTGACCTAATCTGAGTGTCTCTGTCTTTTAATAAGGCAATTAAACATTCACATTTAGTGTGATTGCTTATACGCTTAGAATAATTCCTGCCATCTCATTTGATATATATTTTTATCTAGCCTGTTTTCTCATTGCGTTCTCTCCATTGCTTTTGCTCTCTTTTGTTGAATGGACAGAATATTTTCTTTGTTCCATTTTATTTTCAGCAATGGTTTAGAAAGTATACATTTCATTTCTAAGATTCTAAATTTACCCATACACTCTTAGTACATATACTAAAGCATATGTATTCTCTATCAACACTTAGCATTAATCTGTATGTCTTTTCTGCCTCCAAACAAGGCAATAAACTCAGTATGCATTTTCTTACCTCTGCTCCTTCTTTGCAATCCTACACTACACCTTCTGCCCAATGCTGCCACTCCAATCATTTCTTGTGTTGATACACTCTCTTACAGGTTTACTCATTTCTTTGCGTGTTGTTTCCTAATTCCTCCTTCTTGTACTTGAATTCATTTTGCTTCTTAGAGTAACATATCTACTCTGGGTTATTTCAGATAGAATTTGTAACATAAAATTTTTGAGTGCTTGAATGTCCGAAAATGCCTTTCTTTCATTGTCTTTGTTGTCTCTTGGTTATAAATTTTTTAAAAATCTTAATATCTATCACTTCTAGAGATTTGGGCTATGAGATAGAGTCTATTATGTGTACTCAGTCCATCATTTTACTCTTTTTATACCCATTTCTTAAGCCAGGACTCACCAATGTCTATGGCCTAGGGCTGAGAAAACTGCCCTTCTGTCATCTCTTTCTTTGCTCTCTGGCCCCTATCAGGAAGATCCATCAACCATCAGGACACCAATTGGGCCACCTTGAATTAATGAGTCAAATCACTATGCACCAAATATCAGGGTAAGACTGTGGATTGCTCTTCCTTTTCTCTTTCACTCACGTGGCTGGAGCTATAATGCTGGTTTAGAAGTAGCTTTTAACCAGCCATCACTCTCCCTTTTGTCTCTTTATCCCATGAAATCAATAGGAGTGAGCTAATATCTGAAATTCAGCTTTGGCCATGTGGTAGGAAGAGATCCCTCAGGACTCAAGGCTAGGCCCCACAACCCTGCCCAGTGTATAAGAGCTTGCATTGAGGTTTGAGGCCCAAAGCTCAGCTAACAATGAAGTGTTACTTTGCCTTCCTTTGCCATTGTTCTGTGTGCATATTTCTCTCCTGGGAGCCTTGTGGGGAGAGCTGGCTTTGGTCTGGGGCAATATTTTGGTATTCTCAGGTCCCTTGGCCACACTTGAACATTAATTGCACCATATTTCCAACAATAACTTCATGTTAATATTATTCTTGCAATTCCAATTCTTTAAAGGTATAAAGAGTAAAACAATGTGCCTTCGGTGAAGAAGCCAGGGGTGTCAATTTCAATGTGCCACAGCCTTAGGGCCACCATACACATTTGCAGAGGTTATGAATGATACAGTTCTAGGATGCTCCCTTCTCATGAGAGACCATGTAGATGAAACTCTGCAGAGTTGTGCACAACCTATACAACCCTGTGAGATGTGCCTACGACTTCTGTCTCAACTGTCTCTAAGGATGCTTGCCAATCCCTTTGCCCTTAGAAAATGGTCTTGTAAATATCTGCTGTCCTAACATTCCAAGACTTGTCATTTTGCTTTATCCCATCCCATTGGGTTAGACCTGTTAGCTTTTTGATATCTGCTTGGGTTTAACTTGAGGTATAGAGAGAGAGCTTGCCCCAGACTATATAGATGGGAAATGGAGAAACCGGTATCCAAAGCAAGGTCTATCACTCCAAAGCCTATACACTGTCTACTATAGGCAAGGTGGCTGGAAGAATGCAGCTGGCAAGTGTCTGAGGTTTTGTATTAGCCCACAAAGGGCATAATTATCTCAGACACTTGTTTATTCATTCACTACATTTTCTTTAAGTCTCTGCCTCAGGTGATTACCTTCCAACTCTACCATTCAGTGATATCTCCAATCTGTATTATGTTAGTGAGGCCTCTTTCTATTGCAAATGGCAGGAATCCAACCCAAACTAGTCTAAGCCAAAAGGGGATCTTATTAGTTCACATAAACTAGAAGTACAAGGGTGGTCTGGTCAGGCAATGCTAGATCCCAGGCTCAAGTGAGGTCTGTCCATCTCTTGGATGCCCATTTTTCTTCGTAGGCATCACTGTCAGGCATGCTGTTCTCTTAGAGCTCCTGAAACTCTAGGCTTATATCTTCTAGCTGATCAATCCCCAGTGTCTCTTTCCCTACACTTTTATCAGAAGTTCCAAGGAGGGTTTGTATTGGCCCAGCTGGGGTCACATGACTTTGCATATACTAATCACTCCAACCAGCATGATGAAATCCTCTAGTTGCCCAGGGTTAGATCATCTGTCAGCCCTTGGACCTGATTCACACATACTCACAGTGGTGGAGGGGTACTCTCCCACAAAAATGTTGGCGGCAGTTACAGAAAAGAAGGAATGGATGCTGAGCGAATGAAAACAATGGGCCTCTGCATTTCTCATTTCATAGATGAGGAAAGTGAGGCCCAGAGTAGGGTAGGGACTTGCCCATGATTATATAGCCTCTGTAGCAAGGAATGTTATGGGACTTTTGCTGGCCAGGAGTTAAGAGGCCCTGCTTCCTGCTTTTGTCCCAACATCAGAAATGCTAGGCCATCTCTGGTGGCAATTTCGAAGTTTACAAGGTCAAGAGAAGTTCTAGGTCTGACAGGGCTACAGATGTGTGCTATGAAAATAACTCTGTGGGCTAGAGATCAGGACACCTGGGTCCTGGTCCTAGCTCTGCCACTAACTTGCTGAGTGAACTTGGACAGGGCCATCCCTCATTCTAGGCCTCAGTTTGCCCATCTATAAGCTGAGAAGACTGGATTGAATGGTCTGAAAATAGACTATAAGTTAACGCTTTTATTCCACTCTTGGGGAGGGAGGGAGAGAAGGCAGAAGGCTGAGAGTGAATTTCTCCTCTCCATCTGGAACCATGTGGAATTTCTGCAGTGGAGACATTTAACCTGACTTTAATTTGAGTTGAAATGTCTGATATTTCTGATAGTAATAACATGCCCTGGATGGGGCAAGGGGGAGCAAGGCCCCCTGAAAAGAACACCAAAAAGCCCTCTCTGTTCCTTCTCTTGAAGCACAGTCCCCAGCAGGCAGGGGTCCCGGCAGCAAGGCCCAGGGAAGCGGGTGTTCCTGAGAAGCCGAGGTTGGAGGAATCCATATCCAGCTGGCAGGCAGCCATGCTGGCTGCATGGCGGTCTTTCTGCACCTCCTTCTCCCTTCAACCTGCCCCATCCTGCCCTGCTAGGTCTGTTGGCTGGCTTTGGGCTGGGCCAGGAGCTGTGGAACACCAGGGAGAAGGGCAGACGGTGGGTGGTGCATGAGGTGCCACCTGGGGTGTCAGGCACGTGCCCTGGCAGAGCATAGAAGCATGGTGTGAGCACATGTGTGTAGTGGGTGAGGGGGTTGTTGTGCTGCTGGTGGGGCAATAGTCATGGTAGCCACCACTGGGTGTGTTGGTCCCTCCCTAGGTATCTATCATCCTTCCCCCACTGAGTCCATCCCTCCCTTCCCATAAGAATCTCCTCCTCAATGGGAGGTCCTCTCAGCTGCCACCCCATCCTCTCCTACCCTGCCACAGATGTTTCATCTTAACCCTCCTTCTGTCGCAAAGTAAGCCCTAGCCCAGATAGGTGTGGGGGAGTGAGGTCATTCATTCATCAGGGGATACAGCTAAAATTTCTCAACTCTTTTCACTACTAGGCCAAGTACACTGTGTTAAACAATGAAGGTGGAAGTCCTGCCTTACGTCTAACTTTGCCGCCTCATACTGTATTTATTCTCCTCTGGAGATAGAGAATTGCTGGCCAGTAGCCACTATATAAAAAGTCAGGGAATACGTGGTGCCCTTGCTGCCCCTCCTCCAGTTTCTCATCTCACACCCAGCCTGTTTTCTTGCCTTAATGATCCTTCTGTGATGAGGCGATGAGTGGGCACTGGAGAGCCCATGCTGACTGACTAGCCCAGAGCAGGCAGCCCTCCAATTACCCACAAGGCTCAGGGGAGGGGCCGTCGGGGGTGGGGAAAGAGTGCTTTCTTCCCCCCTTTAAATATATATATTTAAGCAAGGAAACAGATTTCACTTTCAATCTTCTTTCCAAGAGATTGTTATAAACAAAAGCAGGTCTGGGGCAGGAGGAGGAGGGGGAAGAGAGGAAAATGATTTGGGAGATTAAGGAGGCAGCCACGACAGCGTCCCCTTTTAAACCTCAATAACGTTGTTTTTCTTGGTTGTTTTTTCCTCCTTCCCTCTCCAGCCAGCGTTACTTAAAAGGAACATTATGTTATCACAAATCAGATTTCCAAACATCATCTCCAGGTCACTGTGAACAGCTCAGCAATTTGGCTGCAGATTCCTGGAGAAGGCGTCCCCTTTAACCTCAAACTCAGGAGGGAGCTGCCCCCATTGCAAATGCTGGGGAAGCCCTCCCTGCGGAGACTGAGAGAGGAGAGCAGCCAGGCCAGGCTGGGCCGGGCGGAGTGGGTGGGGGTGCTGCATCTACAGGCAGCAGGCAGTGCCACAGGGCTCCATGCCACCCCACCTCCACTGTGCCCTAAGGGGCAGCTGGGGGATCTTGCTGCTTCTTGGAGGACATCCCTGGCTCTGCTGTTGGGGCCTAGACCTGGCAGGATAATGTGGGCTTCATTTTCCCTCTGCCATAAACATGGGGCTTATCGATGCCACGGAGCTGCCAGGGAAGATTAAAGTCAGGGCTGGCGCCCTAGTTCCAATGCCAATGAGATACTACAAGTATTCCAGCTGGAGCGGTGCAGGGCAGGGTGACATGAGGGTGAGGCAGAGGGTGTGGGACAGCTGAAGGGCTTCTGGAAGAGTGATGTTGCTCCATAGTCTGCTCCATCTGGCCAAACACAAAGCTGCCCTTTGCCCTCCACCTTACTCTTTCCTCTGGGGACAGGTCAGGAGTCGAGGAGGAGGAAAGAGAAGCCAGGTTAGGAGGTATCTGAGATGTATAGGCCTGAAACTGCAGCAAGAAGGATTTGGGCTGGATGCAAAGGATTTCTAAACAGTGAAGATTCAGCACCCATGAGGCAATTTTTTTCACAAAGAATTGAGGGGAACAAATGAACTGTAAAGAGTTGGTGATTTTGGCATCTAACCAATGGAAACAGCTGAGGGACAGCAATTGGGATTGGGGTCCCTGCATGTTCTGTGTGTCCTCCATGGGGCCCAGAATTGAGCCAAGCCAGAAGGTTCAATTCCAGGTCCTTGAGCCAAAACATTCTTTCAAGGATCCTACTGCCGTTAACGTTTGTGCATTTCCCAATAGCCCTGAGATGCAAGAACTGGGACCTCCATTTTATAGATGGAAAAACAGAAGTTCAAAGAGGAAATGGCTTCCAAAGACTACAGAAGGAATGAGCTAAGGAGTTGAAACTAGCCCTGAGATCTCCTGGCCTTCACCTTCAGGCTCTTGTCTTTGGCCCTTGCCACTGTGAGGTGGACCCTTGTAGGCCAGCCCTTGCTCCATTGACTTTCTAAATGAAGCAAGTGACAAAGCAGGCCCAAGAGTGAGCTCTTGGCCTTGAACAGGGTGGAGGTGGTGAGATTGTCCAAAAAGGTAAAGAATGGTCCTGAAAAATCTGGAACTCAGAGAAAGAGTTCCACGGGCAAGGCTGACACTCAGTCAGAGAGCTGGCAGAGAGGCCTGCCCAGTGTTGTGGTGAGGGCCATGTGCAAGGCTGAGATGGCAGAGATGACTGGAGATAAAGGGATGGCCCAGAGACTACGGGTCTGTCCGGGAAGAACTTCATTCAGCAAAACTGCGCCTGGAGGGTCAAAGAGCCACTTCTGCCTGGCCCAGGTGGCAAGAGGCTAGATACCTCCATAGTCACTCTATGACCTTGGGGTAAGAGGAATCAGTGGGGATTCTTTGGAGACAACTCAGGAGTAACAGTTGGCCAAGATCTTCTCCCTCCAGAGCACTGCAGGATCGGGCCTCAAATGGCAGCCTGGGGCCCACATCCAGCACAGAGAAGGGCAAAGCAGCTCATGCTTACCAGGTGCCTGGCCCTTGCATGTGGTTACCTCATTGACTCCCGCCAACAGTCCTGTGAGGTGGAGATTTGGCTCTCCATTTTAGGATGGCAAAGTAAGGCTTAGGGAAGGGAAGGGGCTTGTCCAATACTCGTCAAAAATACAACCCAGAGGCTAGATTTGAACTCGGGTCTGTTTCTCTCAAGATTTATACTCTCTGCTAAGCCATGACCTCAAGGGTACAGCCTGGCCCCCTCAGGAGTCACAGTGAAAGGTGCCTGGTAGTGGCCCTCAGGGAACTCTGAGTTTGGGGGGTTCTGGGCCTTTGGTCCTCCAGATTCCCCACTCTGAGGGCCCTCCAACTCTCTGAGATCAGGAAATGGACATGGGGAGACCTAGGTAGGCCAAAGACAGGAAGCTCTGGGGGCCAGGGGGCTGGTTGGGGAAAGCTTTCTGCCACTGCCCCGAGCTACAGATTCCCCCCTCCTCCTAGGTTCCCTAGCCCTCCCTTCAAGGCCCTCATAGACTCAGCACCCCAAGAAAGCTCTGTTCCATGAAGGGGGCACTGCAGGGGGCTTCTGTCTTGCTCCTCATGCTACTGATTCCTGGGCATCTGGCCCGGCCACTCCCTCCAACACGATCCTTTGGGAGGAGGGTTGTAAGGCACCCAAAGCAACCTTGGGTAGACTGACACTCAGCCCGCCACCCCCACTACAGGGGCAGCTTAGCCATCAGCACTGAGCATGCAGAGGCCTCTCCCTTGCTTGCTTTATTTATCTTGGCCCAAGGACGATGAAGCCCGGATCTGAGGGGAGGATGGAAAGGCCATTTCCAATATTTCCTCTCGGCCTCTCCATGCCCCTGAATTGCCCCTTAGTACCCGGGAGGAGAGGGCAGAGGTCCATGGTCTGAAAACAATGGCTTGAAACTGGGGGAGGGGGGCAGAGGAAGGAGGGAGAGGGAGGATTCAAAACCCACAAGCCCTGTCATGGACTTGCAGGTAATGCACAGCATGCTCCAGGGTGGGCTCTGCAAACTGGTGGACCTCAGACTCTCAACTGAGTCACATAGATGCAGCCTCAGACAGCTATAGGTAGATGGGGCAGAGGCTGGACTGGTTCCCTTCCTTCCCAGGGCCAGGACTGCATAGAACTGCCAGCCCTAAGAAGCAGTGTGGAGAGTCCTCCGTCCATGCCAGTAGAAGGAAGGGGCCTGCAGGCCCTCCTGGGTCTCTAAGAAGCTCCAGGCTTGCATCTCAAGAGCCCATTTGCCTGAGCAGAGTGGCCCCACCATGACTGGAGCTCCCAGTCCTCCCCCTCTTTGGCTTCTTTGCACTGCTAGAATCCCTATCTCCAGTTGTCATGTCCTTCGCCACACCCAGTGCTGTCCTTCAGCCAAGCCACACACATGGAACTGCTTTCATCTTCCTCCTCAGCTGGGCCTGCCCTTTCCCAAGGGCTCAGGGACCTCGCTCCTCTGAATTCTCTCCAATTTGTCTCCATCACTCCCGATGTGCAGGGATGTTCAGCTGCACAGTGGCCTCAGAGGAAAGGTGGGAGGCTTGGGACTGCAGCAAGCTGGCCTGCACCCTAGCCCACAGGGACATCAGGGAGGGGAGGGCATTTCCTGTTTCTCAGCCTCCCTCCTTCCTTCTGGGCTCTGCAGGGACCTGAAGTGTCAGGGAGTGGGTAGCCTCCATTCAGTCAGCAAATGTCCAATGTGGGTGACAATAGGGATCTAACTTGGTTACTGCCTGTAAGGATCTGTCAGATCAGTAAAAGAGGTCATATTACTAATAATAGTACCCATAACACCAATACAACACTTTACCCATGGCAGGCACTGTCTCAAGGACTGTACACAGGTTAATCATTTCATCTCACATTAACTACAACTATCTCCATTTTACAGATGAGGAAATGGACTCAAAAAGCTTATATGAATTGCCCTAGTAACTGGGATTCTAGAGCTGGGATTCTGTCCCCAGGAAGGCTGACTCCAGAGCCTGTGCTCTTAATCACTACACTAAACCTAGACAGAAAGCTCACAGAATGTTTAGAGGAAAGACCAGTTATTTCCAACAGAGAGGTTTAGGGAAGACTTCTCGGAGGAGGAAGTGTTGCCGATGGACCACTCAGGGAACTTGGACTTGCAGAGAGATGAGAGGACATTCTAGGTGAAGGACAAGAGTAAAAGCAATGATCAGGGACTAGGATATTGTAAGTCAGGTTCAGAAAACTCTAGGAGCTCAGTGTGGCAAGGACTGGAATGGCAGCCTTGGGAGGCAAGACTGCGAAGGCAGTGTGTCCTGTAGGCCATCAGCTTTAAGGAAGGGCAGAACCTGATCTGAGCTCGGTTTGAAACTCATTCAGCCTGTGGGAGAGGCTACTATAATTGTCAGACAAGAGATGATCCCGTTCTGTTCTGGGGTGATGGCAGTGGGGATGCTTTGAAGATGTCATGAGGTGGCAGAGGTAATGGATTGACAGGACTTGGTCTCCAAATGAATGCCAGGTGTGAGGGAAAGTGAGGAGCCCACTGAGTGGGTTGTTATGCTATTCCTGGAACTAGGACACTGTGAAGGAGAAGCAGAATGGGTGGGTTGGGGCATTTTGTTTGGGACATGGAGGGTTTGAGGTGCCTGTGGGGCATCCAGCAGAGACCCTTATTTTGGAAAATAAGGGGATCCCCAAATGCCTCAAGTGCAGACTTTAAGAGCAAACGGTGGGAGGTGGTGCTGAACAGAAAAGCTAGAGCCTGGACTCCCCAGTTAATTAGTTAGAACTTGATTCTATAGCCACAGGGAGCCCTTAAAGGGTTCTTGAGCAGGGGAGTGATGCAGTTAGATTTGCATTTTTAGGAAGGTGGATTTGCATTTTAGGAAGGTGAACAGGCTGCTTGGGAAGAAGGCTGAGGGGAGATGGTGGGGATGGGGATGAGGGAACAGATATGAGAGACATTTTGATGGCAGAAAGGGTGGGACCCAGAGAGAAGAAGCAAGGTAAAAAAGAGAGAGTGACCCAGCTGCCACATGGAGAAGGAGCAAGCCTGAGAGTGAGGCAGGGAGCGATGGGGTGGCCGGCAGTGGTGGGAGAAGTGAGAGTGAGGCCAGTTGCTTCCTCCCTGCTTGTTTGCTCCCCTGGGGGCCCTAGCCACAGGCCTTTGTTTGAGGACAGAAGAAATGCTTCCAAAGGCAGCGCCTCCCTCCTGCTACAGGTTATAAATCTCCAGGGCCAGACACCAACACACACACCTGCCGCAGGCCTGGGCTCAGCAGCTGGGCCGCCAGGGTAGGGGCCAGTGCTTCCCAAAGATGGGAGGATTTCCAGGCTACATTTCCAAAGGAATTCCCGGCTGGTGAAACACCAGAAAGGAGCGGGGAGAAAGAGCCTGTCCATCCCTGAACAGGGCCCAGCATTTAAGGGGGGGTGGTGGTGGGATGAGGGGCCAGGGAGGGAAGGCTCATAAGAGGGAGTGGGGGCTGGCTGGGGAGCCAGGCAAGGAAGGGATGCACAGGAGGAGGGGCTGGGAATCGGGAACTGAAGCAGCTGGGAGTACCTCCTTTGAGCTTCAAGCATCTGACATGGCCTTTCCCAGGGGCCAGGCCAGCCAGAGTCACAGAGAGCTACCAGTGTGGGTGACAGTCAGGTGTGGGGCACAGCGATGGCCAACACATCCCCTATGCACACACAGAGGGAGCTCATCTCAGAGCTGGAAGAACCTTGGCAGATGCCAGGGTCCAATCTCAACATGTGATTGGGGGAGCAGGGAGCTCAGAGAGGTGTAGCGGCTGCTCAAAGCTGCACAGCAAGGCAGTTGCAGAACTGGGCCTGTAGATGGGAATACAGGGCTTTCTGGCATAAAGCTCTACTCTCTTGAGGGAAGCCATAATGAGAGAGATAAAGAGATCTTGGGATTCTTTTGTCACCACGTGGAGAGAAGTCTTTCCCTCCCTAATTTGTGGGGGACAGAGAGGATTGAGAGCTGACTGCAGCAGTGGTAACTGCCAAAGCAATTAGACTTTGGCAATCTTTGGATGAATTGAACATGGGAAACATGGAGGAAGTGTAGACAGAAGGCCAAGAGGTAATTCCGAAGAGGTAGAGAAAAGGTGGCGGGAGCCACCTAGAGAAGCTGGGGCACCAAGCTGGAAGACAGCAGGATGCTTCGCTGTTGGCTGAATGGCTGTTGGGAATGGTTATTAGTTGCAGAAGAGAAGAAAGGAGGAGAGGGCGGAAGGGGGACATGGAGGGTAAGATTACTAGGAGCCCTGGAAAGGGACACGCTTTGTTTCAGACAGTAGCTGTGAGGGACCACAGAAGGCCAGGAGTCCCCAGGGAGCTTGGTCGGGTCTAAAGTCTCTGCCTAGAGATCCAGACAGAAAGACTCTGGCTTCCTCAGTGGCCAGTAGGGTGGGTGGCCACACTAGGGGCCATCTTCAGAGTAAAGGCTTCTGAGAGGAGGTAAGCTTGGCATTGGACTGGACAGGCAAATTGTGGCATCTGTACACTCTCTTCATCTCTGTCAGACTCTGGAGGCTGCAGGCAAGGGCTAGTTAGCTGCCCAAGCCCCTTTGGTGCATGGACAGGAAATTGGCACATGCACTGTATGTGCTCACTTTTCACCTACACAGGCTCATGGGTAGAGCTGGACACTCTCTGGAAGGAAAGAAACCTCCCAAGCCACTGATGTCAAAGGCAGGAATGCCTCTAGGGTACTTCTAGGCAAGAGCCCAAGGGCCCTGCCTGGGCTAAACTACACAGGCCCCTCACTGACCTGGCATCCTGGATGCCACTTCTGCCATTGATGCCACACTGGCAACGGGAGGGAGGAAGACTTCCTACTTGCCTCCTCAGTAGCCCAGGGTAAGAAGTAGCCTCCTCTCCTGCCCCAAACCAAATGGTCCCTGCCTGGGGACACCCTGGCCTATTTTCTTAGCTCCTTAGCAGTAAGCCAACCGCCTAGGCCCTTTTTCTACCTAGAGAGATTTCCCTTAGATTTCCTGGTGCTTATGCATGTTCTACCCTCTCTGCCCAAGTTCCTTAGAGGCATACAACAGGCACTCAAAAGAAGCTCCTTGATGGCGTAAGAGACAGAAATTGATAAGGCCAAGTATTGCCTGATCCCCAGCCCTTGAATGCTGACAGTGAAAGTTTTCCAAAGGGCCAAGAGCTGACCATATCCCTTGGCCTTGGCACATATGCCATCCCTGAGGGTGGTAGTGGTTAGGCCTCATTTGGAGGATGATGGTGGATGAGGGGGCACAGGGATGGGACAAGCCACAGAACAACTTGCCATCTTCTAGTGAACAGCAGGAGCAGAGACAAAGCCTCCTCCAACTCTGACACTTTGTTTCCAGGCCACCAACCCTATCTCAAGGTTAGCTCATAGTTAGAGGCAGCCACAAGCCCAGCCAATCATCCTGCTTTGAAGAACCATCTACAATTTTTTGAAGAGATAATAATGTGGCCTTTGTCTTTCTCCTCCTCTCATTCTCACTTTCCCTGTCCTCTAGTCCTTTATGTGGTCATTTTCTGGCCCTTCTCCAAAAAGGAAAAAAAAGGGCGCCACCAAGCTAGGCTGAAGAGATGATTGAGGCAGACCTGTTCCTCTTGTGAGCTGGCTGCTCCATGGGGCCTGGTAGTGAGGCCAAGACAGCAGATGGGAATCCCTCTGCCTCCTCCTTCCTCGAGGAAAGGTTTACAAAGCTTACTCCCTCCCAAGTGTCTTGGGTGTACCCACTGCAGGAGCTAATGAAAGTGGATGTGATCCCATCCACCACCTGGATACCGGTACAGGCCCTAAGTGGGCAGACACACACCATGCTGGTAAGGGTGCCATTTGTCCAAAGCAGGCAGATGGATTCAGCAGCTGCCTAGGTCACCTGCCAGGTCTGGACTGGGCCAGGGGCTTTTGGCACCAGCTTCAACAACTTGGACCCTTTCTCAGAACTCTGAGCCAAGGAAAGTTCTCCAGAAACTGAGAAGCCCATCCCATCCTCTTCCCCAAGCTTGACACTAGGAGAAAACTTTCAGTCAAATATTTCTGTCATGACAAAGACCTCCAAAGGTCATCTTATCCATCCCCCAGCCTCCAGACTAGAAAATTTTTCTTTCAACCTGGTTAGTCAACCCTTTCCTGCCATGCTTATGCATTCTGGTCTCAAAGAAGGCACCGTGAGTCCCTGTGCTCCAGTGGTATTTGTCTTGGATGCTGGGAGCCATGTATGCCGGCTTCTAAGAGCGGAATGGGGATCCTCCGGGGAAGGTGAGAATGGAGTCACGTGGCAGAGCCAGCAGGGCAGGGGGCACCCGGGGGCCCAGGGCCTCTCTCCTGCTAAGGATTGACTGCCTCTGCCTTTCTGGCTTCCTGCCTGCATCTCAGTTTCTAAGCAGAGCCTGGAGCCTGGCCTCGGGAGCAATGCGAGTCCCAGCCCAAGGCCTTCTGAGAGCAGCAGAGCGGAGCAGCCCCAATCAGCCTTTGGCTGCCTTGCTTCCTGCAGGTGGAAAAATCATCCTATTTATCCCCAAATGGATTTGTCGACTTGAACAACAAACAGACACAGAAACACACATGGAGTCATAGACATATGTGCAAAAATGAATCCAGAGATGCACATACAGTCTTTATGTCTGCCTCTCTCTCTCTGCCTCTGCCTCTCTGTCTCTATGACTTTGTCTCTGTGTCTCTGCCTCTGTCTGTCTCTGTCTCTCTTTCTTTCCCTCTCCCTCTTTCAACTCTTTCTCTCACTCACCCTTTCCCAAGGCCCCCCCTGCCTGCATTACAGCATTTATCAAAGTGGCCTGACCTCATGTTGTAAAAATATACAGCATGGAACAAAATCCACCTTAAACTCTCTTCTAAATATATTAAAATAATAGGAATTCTCATCTGCCTGATTGAATTTGCTGCTTGATATTAGAAGCATGCCAGGCCCTTCCGGGCCCAGTCAGGGGCAGGGAGGGGCTGGGATTCCCTGCCTGACTCCTCTCTCTTGGCCAACAGCTCTGCTCCTTTGGGTGGGCGGGGCCAGAGTGAAGGAGTTGGAGCTGTGTTCTGGCCAAGAGACCTTGGGCGGCCACCTCAGCCAACAGCCAGCAGCTAGCACAATCCACTGAGCACGTGCAGACAAACACTGTGATTTCTCTGGCCCACACAGCACCCCATCTTGGTCTGGAAGCTGGGAGCCCCTGCCCCTGCTCCCATCTGCACCAGTGCTCACAAGCCGTCCTGGAGGGACTCCCGGGTTTCGCTAACGGCCACATCTGTGGCCCATGGGACCAGAAGCTTCTTGAAGGCAGGGACCATATGTTGCTCTTTTCTGTATCACCAGGATCTAAAATGTCCTGGTACAAATAAAAGCTTAGGGGAAACATTTGTTGAATAAGCAGATTAATTCATTTATTCATTCAACTTATATTTATTGAATGCTTAGTAAGGGCCCAGCGCTGATCTAAGCACTGGGAACACAGCAAAAAAAACAAATAGATGTCAAATCCTGCCTTCATGCAGCTTTTATTCTAATGAATAAATAAACTGGCCCACTCAGCCCACAAGAAAAGACAACCACCACCCTGGGTCATGCTTCCCCTCCAGGTCTCTTGCTCCTTCATGCAGCAAACCATCCAACGTGCAAAATCTTATACTCTGCTTTTCAGAGGTACAGCAGATGCCTCATCATGGCTTGCTCAGGACTTGGATACCAGCCTACTGGCAATTTAGGGCAACACTGTGCAGGCAGAGGAAAGGAAGGGGCAGGGGCCTGGCATGAGACTCCCATACTTGCTTAGGATGGGGGCTGGGGAGTAGGTCTGACTAGCGGTGAAGGGGGCTCCCTGGTGGACAAAGTTTGGTGCCAAAGGGCAGGGGCACAGTCAACAGTGGGCCTTGAGGTTCCAAGAGGAAGTAGTCACAGGATATTAATCAGATGGGGCAATGCTGCTGCAGGGAGTCAGCTACAGTTGGATTTAGCGTCTGGAAGAAGAGCAAGTGTCATGTAGAGAAGGGCCCCAGGGTGGAATGCGGAGAAATGAAAGGTTGGTACAAGTAATGTTGTGCTGGTAAATATTTAACAGCTTGCTCACGGGGAGGGGAAAAAAATCTCTGATTTGTAGTGTTGCCAATTGCCATGGTATAAATACTCCCACAGTGGCTGAATTCAAGCTATGAATATGACATCACTGGATACAGCTTTGTAAAGAGATATGCACATGCAGTTCTCATGAGCCAATGTGAGCCTTGGCCTGGGCTGGGGGTCAGAATCAGAAATTTATTTATTGGAGGGGGACTGGCCAGTAGATGGAGGATGAGTGGTGACTGAGGTTGCTTGTGTCATACAGCCTCCGCCTGCACTGGCTTGGAGATCTGTAGGCTGATTTGACACCTGCAGAGGAAGGAGAATACGAGTGGTTTTGTGTGTGTGTGTGTGTGTGTGTGTGTGTTTGTGTAAGTGACTGGGGGTCATGGAGAAATACTGATAAGTTTGATCCTTAAAATGATAGCCAGTCAGGTTCAGTGGCTCACACCTGTATTCCCAGAGCTTTGGGAGGCCAAGGCAGGTGAACCATTTAAGCCCAGGAGTTCAAGACCAGCCTAAGCAACATAGCAAGACGCTGTCTCTACAAAAAAATAAAAAAATTAGCCAGATGTGGTGGCATATGCCTGTGGTCCCAGCTATGTGGGAAGATAGCTTGAGCTAAGAAGGTGGAGGCTGCAGTGAGCTGTGTTTGCACCACTTCACTCTAGCCTGGGCAACACAGTGAAACGCCATCTCATTAAAAAAAGAAAAAAAAGATAACCCCACTTATATGTAGTGCTTTTCTGTGCCAGGCCCTGTGTAAGCATTTTGCATGTATTCATTTACTTGACCTCAAAACCACCCTGTGAGGTAGGTTGCTATTATTATCTCAATTTTACAGATGGGGAAAATGAGGCACAGACAGATTAAGTAACTATCACATGTCACATAGCAGTCTGGCTCCAGTCTGCTTTCAGTCGCTATGTTGCACTGCCTCTTGTCTTACTTCCCTAATGGAATCTTCTTGAAGTAGACCTCTTGCCTGGGCCCGTAGTACCCAACAGGGCTCTCTGGCCTGGCCTACTGCTCCTAAAATGCTTCCTTCCACCCATTTCTCTAGAATGTTCCTGCCAGCTGGGGCAGCTGCATGTGACCTCTCTGGGCCTGATGCCACCCACACCCCAGCAGACTCAGCTCTCAGCTTTATTCTTTGTGACAGTGAGACCTGGGACGATGATATGTGTGTGTCGAGGTGAGGGGTGGCTAAGCTTGGGTGGCCTTTTGGAAGAGGGAGGCAACTCTGTCTGGGAGGAGGAACAGAAAAAGGAAAGAAAAGGAGCATGAAACCAGTGGAGGAGGGGTGGAAGCTCCAGTTTTGCACTTGGCCCACGCTGCTCTCAGCATTGCTGTGACCCGTACACACACTCAGGGCAACGTGAGGTGGGACTCGCTGAAATGTAAACAGGATGAGAAGATATGGGCTTCTGCAGGAGGCTTGTGGAATTGACTCATCATTTATAGCATGTGTGTATGTGTGTGTACGTGCGCAGGCCTGCTTACACACCCATATTCAAAAGAGAGACTGTAGCTGAGTGTGATCAGCCAGGTACGTTTTTGGGATGCTGTGACTGTGTATGTCAGAAACATTGACGTCCTTGACTCCTGGAATTTCCCTGGACCTCTGGAAAAACCCAAGCAGGGGAGGTTTGGCAAGAGCTCCAGAGAATGTCTGAGAGGGTGCCGAGAGGGCCAGACTGGCTCTAGGAGGGGCTTTCCTCTGTGCTGAGATTACCAGCCCTCCTTCTACCCCTATGAGACAGCAGTCCTCAGCCTCCAGCACATGCCTGGAGAGTGGTGAGGCATTTCCTCTGAGCCTTACTCCGCAAAGGGAAGAGACAAGACGTCTGAGGAAAAGCTTGTGAGGAAGCACCTGGGGTGAGCACCTGGACTGGCCTGGACTTGGCTGTCCCCGTTGTTGCCTAGAGCCTCAGGAACAATCCCAACGTCCCAGCTCTCTCCCAACCATGTGGTGTAGAGGAAGGAGAAAGGCCTTTGCAGTCCATCGGGATCTGGATTTTAACCCTTCCTCCATCACGTACCTGTCTTGGGACCTTGAGCCACCTCCCTCACAAGACTGAGCCTCTGTCTCCTCATCTATAAAGAGGCGTTATCTGTGTCCATAGAGAGCTTTCTAGGCATGAGGACAAGAGATGTTGGGTTAATCTGAAACAGTGGGTATGAATAAGGAGGACTAGTACTCAGGCACTGGGTTTGGGGCCTGTCAATCATCTGTTGATGTGTAAATAAAGAAGAGTCCAGCAAAGGGTCAAGTGCAGGATGGAAGACCCTTTCCCATCCTTCTTGCCCTAAGAGAGAGGAAGAGCTTCTGGAAACCCAGATTCTTGGCCTGGGAAGAGGTTGCTTTCAGTATCTGCCCACAGAAGGGGAAAGAGGAAGTGAGTATAACTGAAAGCTCTTTGAGAACAGGGACTGGCCCTCCTGTTCATTTCTGTGGCCCCCCTTCCCCCAGTTACCTAGCACTGGGCTTGGCAGAACATAGGCGCTCTGGCCACATTTATGAACTAAATATACAATCTCATTTGCATCCTCACAGCAACCCAATGGGATAGTTACTATCATCCTCCATTTTACAGTCATAAAGTGAGGGCCAGGAAGGCGAATGCATCTGCTCAGGGTCAAACTAGCTGTAGTAGCACAGCAGGGATGCAGTCTGTGTAACACAAGTCCATTCTTGTTCCATTGCACCACTCTGCTGTCTTCACCCCTAACTCTCTGTGATGCTGCCCTGATCAACACTCTGGCTGGTGGGGAAGGCCACTGGGTCAAATGGAGAGCCCCGCAGGCAGAGATTGGTGAGGGGTGTGGGTGACAAAATTTCAGGCCACTCCTGGCTTGAGCTGGATCCTAGCTGTTCTATTGCCACAAGTGTCCTAGGATCTCAGAGTGTGCTAGTAGTGGGCAAGACCACCTCTGATGAACACACACAATGAGGGACTATGGGGCAATGAGATGTTGGGAAAGGGAAAGGAAAAGGTGTGGGAAAGGACAACTGCTGAAAATAGCAGAGACAGTCACCCTGGCCTTCCTGGTTATCTATTGTATCTAAAGATACAATAAAGTACTTTGAGGTTCTTCCTGGAGTCTATCATAAGTCCTTCCTGCTGCTATCTAAACCCATTCTTTCTAGCTTTATTGCATCTGGGCTTCTATACAAACAACTTTTTACTGTACTTTAAATAACATCCTTTCAGGGGCTCTGGCCGGCAAAGAAAACTCCTCTACTCAAGCCAAGAGTGAGGAGAACTTGCCACCAACTCTACCCAAGGAAATCAATTGCCGAACTCATTGCCTAAAGGGGCCTGAGTAAAAAGAGCCCTGGACTCAGCTTCTGGCTCTCCCAGTGACTGTCTGTAACTTTGGACATGTTATTTGGGCATTCTGTGCCTCAGTTCCCACATGTAGAGTAGGTATTATCCATTGACCTCCTATCTTAGGAGCATGGCAAACAGTCGCTGCTCAATAATCAGAGTTGTGGTCTGGTGATAACATGAATCTGCATCTTCATGGCATTCCGCTCACTGATTCCTGCGCCTTTGACTTGCCTTGGCTGGGAGTTTACACCTCAAGTCTAGCCCTCAGCTCCAGCCCTCGGCTTGTACCTGCACAGTTCTGGGAGGCCTGCGTAGTGCCCTGCGCTACCCCAGGAGCCGCCTATGCCTGAGCAGTATCTCCTCCCAGCCTTCCGGCTCCACGATTTTTTCCCAGTGGCCGCCCTGACTTCTACAGCTGCCGCAGCTGCTCTCTGTACAATATGACTGCCCCATCTTCTGTTTCTCTGAAAGCTCCTAGGATTGCTTTTTAGCCAGGGACCCCTGAGTCACATACCCAGGCCTCCAGTGTTCAGAAGCCATGTCAATGCATCCAGCTCTGAATTTACATTTGCATTTCCAAAGCCCAATTTACATTACAATTATTCCTGTCTTGCCATGCAGGGGGACTCCACACATATTTTGGAGGAGGCCTTCTGGCCAACTCTAAGGATTGGCAATCACATCTTCTTGGGCCTCATTCCCCTAGCACTAGGGCTTTTTTTCTTGGTTTCTTAGAGTGACCACACAACCATATCTTTCATTCTTACTCCTTTTCCAGGTAGGAAGTATATCTGGGCCACTCTAACCAACAGGGCTGAACCCACTTAACAGTCCTTGTCATGGTATTCTGTCCCATTCCTGACTCCAACCAGTTGGAATACAAAGGATATACATTTTGTGCATCAATTTAGCAAAAATTTAAAATAGTGGCCAAGGTTGCGGTGAGATGGGCAATCTCATGTACTGCTGGTGGAAGTGTAAATTGGTATAGCCTTTTTGGCAGGCAATTTGGAAATATCAAGACCCTTAAAAACAGGTATACATTGTGACTCAATAATTACCCTTACAGGAACTGACACTAAAGAAATATCTGCAAATTTGGATTAAAATATATGTAAAAGCAATTCATAAAAACAGTAATAAGCTAAATGTCCAACATAAGAAAATTAAATACATACAATTATCTACAATTTATAAGGATATTATGGAGGAAAAATTTGCTCATGCTATAACGTTAAGTTAAAATATGAAGAATACCAAGTCATAGATACAGCATGATCCTGATTTTTTGTTTTTACTAACAGTAAACGTTCAAATAAAAAGACTAGAAGGAAATTAACCAATTGTTAACAGTGTCTGACTCTAGGTGGTGGGATTATAGTGGATTATAATAATAAAAGCTAACACTTGTATAGCGCTTTTCTCAGCACTTTACATATATTTATATACACTTACTCCTTATATCTATCCTACAGGAGAAATACCATATTATCCCCATTTTGCAGATGAGGAGACAGAAGTGGAGAGAGGTGAAGTGACTTGCTCAACATCACACAGTTGGTAATTTTCTTCTTTGTAATTGTCATTCTCCAGATTCTCCACTATGAGTATGTTTGACTTTTATAATCAGAACAAAAATGCACAGGGATAAGCTTTGTTAAGAAAAATCGAAGGGTACTGTGGCTTACAGGGCCTCCTTGGCCCAGCTGGAGACAGCTCTATGAGCAGCCAGTTTTTATGTGGCACTGCAGGTCTTGGGGTCTTTGTGATCTTCTCTTGGCCTATCCTGTCTGGCCACAGCCCACCGCTCAGGGCCTGCCCTCTCCTGCTTGATATGCCTCATGGCTAATGCCCCACCTCCCCACCTACTGGCCTTTGTCCCTTGCAGGGAAAGCCTACGTTGCTAGCTGGACGCTCACCTCTACTGTCCATCCCTGGAATAGCAGAGGCTGGCAGTGGGCTGGCTTTGCCTACCAGCCCCATCTCAGGGACATCACCAAGGGGGATGTGGAGGGGGACATTTATCTTCAGGCCCCTGTCCCCGAAGATTCTACAGAGATTTGTTGTTTTCAACTGTAACAGAGAGGTGGCATTGTCTAGAAAGGGGCTGACCTCCTTACCTTGGCCCTGGGCCCTCTTTACTCTGCAGAGGCCACTGCCCCATCTTTTCCTGGCTTGACCACTGCTTACACAGGTCACAAGCACTTCTGTGTGGGTGCAAGCATCAGCCACCCAGCTTTCCTGGGGTCATACCTGGCTGCAAGCTGGTTCAAGTAAAAATGGAAGCTCTCTGGAGGGGAGGAGTAACTGCAGCTCTGTGCCTTCTCGTGCCCTCTTCATGCCATGCCCTGGCCACTGTTCCAAATCCAGATTCCAGGAATGTTTAGCAAGGCCTGCGGGGTGGGATGTGGAGGCTGGTCCCCAGAATATGGGGAGCAAGAAGCGGGCAAGAGGGTGCTATGAGCTCTCTTGCAGGCTGGAGGAGGAGCAGCAGATCCCACTGTAGGCAGCTTTGCTTCTTGGCCCTCTGGAAGGCAAGAACAAAATGGAGTTTGGGAAAAATAATTGATAGGATGCCTGGGATCTTGTCCTGGCTTGTCCTCTAACTGTCTGTGTGACCCAAGCAAGGCCCTTCCCTTCTCTGGGCCCCAGAATCCTTCTCTGGAAAATGACAAGAACAGTGATCCATTTCACTAGGCTGTCATGAGAATCAAGAGACACCTACACAGGATGGGAATGCAGTTTGTATAGTAGAAAACAGGGTGGAATCGTGAGCTGGTTAGGAAGCTGAGAGATTCTGAGTCAGTACTTTTCCCTCTCCAAGGCTCCATTTCCTTATCTGTGTAAGTACACTGGGGAGTGCATGCTCTTCAACAACTTTGTGAAAGCAACGAGCCCATTTCCTATAAAAGTACACAGCAAACAAAGTGTTGCACATGATTTCAGGAAGGCCTTTAATTTCATGGGTCTCTTTTTTGGGCCACTTCCAGGCCAGAAACCGCTGTCCTAGGTGAAGGCTTTAACCCCTTCTCTAGCCAGCTTTCTGGGTGTTAGGCAGCCTCTGCTCACACACCTGTGGTGATAGAGAACTCACTCCTTGCCAGGTAACTGGTTCCACCCTTGCAGACCTCTGACTTTGCTTATGCTCAGCTGAAATCTGCCTCCCTGGAGGCTTCTCAGAGGCTTCCCTGCCTAAGGAAGCTGAAAAATGCCTGGGGCCAGGTGTGCTCTGGGCTCTGTGTTATCTGGGCAAGAGCATGACTCAAAGCCAAGTCAACTACTTTGCTGCTGCTGCTCCCAGAGGTGGATGCTGGATTTTCTGCCTCATAAAGTTGTCCACCAAGTCACTCTGGAGGCAGCTTGTGGCCGGGCTCTGGCAGCCAGCTGGTCTGCTCAACTTCCCCCAAGGAAGGGGGCAGCTGGAGGTGGGGTCTTGACAACACCTCTCGCACTAGCCTGCAGCACTCTCAAAACCAGGGTTAAAAGACCTACCCCCACCGCCACCATCCCTCCAGCATGGGATGATGTCCTGGTGTGAGCTCAGGAGCTAGAGAGAGCAGGTTTCAACTCAGAGATCCTAATAGTAAATACCTCAACCAGGAGCAAGGAGTGTTAAATAAAGTAATGAATGTAATGAACATCAGTTCCCTTCCTCCTTCTGCCCCCTCCCTAGGCCTGTCCATTTCAGCGGGGCAGAGTTAGTGTGAAGCAACTAGATTGAGCATTTCTTGAGTATTTAGTGTGGACCATGTTCTGGGCATGTTAGATCTTGAGAAGAAACCCATCAATATGTTCAACTTAATTGCCCAAGTTCACACAGCTGGTAAAGAATGATGAGGAATTTGAACCCAGGTCTGGCTTCCCTAAACACACATTCATAACATGGCATCATCCTGCCTCCAGGCAAGGGGTGAAGATGATACTCTCCCACATAAAGCGGCTTATTTTTTAAGGTTCTTTCAGGACCACTATTCAGATTGTTCTAGGGGAAAAAGAAGCAAAAAGGTTAATGGATTCCCTTAGCCCCCAAATCCTCACCAAATTGTGCATGGAGTAACTTCTCCCTCTCTGCCGACGCCAGCCTTCCCACGTGTGTGAGACCATTGCTGTGGAAAGAAGCCGGGCCTGACTTCAGGGATCTGGTGTGAAATGACTGGACCCATGCGTTCTGAGTAAACAAGAGAGCCCCTTCTGGCTTCTCCGGGAGGAACCAAATGGCTTCAGCATTCAGGTAGGCAAGAGAGGCCCGTGAAAGGAAGTTTGTTCAGCTCGGATCAAGAGAAACAGATACTTCTTGGGTGGCAGGGTGAGGCATTTGGTGGTCTGAGCTGAGGGTAGGAACAGGGTGGAGTACCAGAGAAGCCTGGGGAAGAGGGCAACACAGAGCTGGAGTAGGGCTTGCCCAAGGCCTCTGGGGCCCTGGGCTGAGAGGGAGATGGGGCTCCTGTGCCTGTCCAGTTTACCCTCTAAGGCACCCTCAGTTAGCCTCTGCTTCCCTCAGGGCCCGCTCCCCGCCTGGCCAGAGCCTAACTCCACCTCAGAAAAGGCATTCCTGGGCTTTCCCAAGGCAGACCTGGCAGGCCATTGCCATGGCAGCCAGGGATTGCTGGGAGGAGGAGCAGGAGAGGAGCGACCTGGGAACTGTTCCTGCAGGAAGGCATTTCCTGGGTCCTTCGGTGCCTAACCTGAGGGGATGTTGCTCTCTGTGGCTTATGGCTGGCAATTGAGGTTATGGCCTTCCTCAGCCCACCCAAGGCCAGTCTCCAGTCTGAATGTGGTGTGTGCGTGCGTGCATGTGTGTGTGTGTGTGTATGTGTGTGTATCTGTTAGTCTGTATATGTGTGTGGGTATACCGAACCCCGGGGGGGGCCACATGTGTGTATGGATAAGTGTGTATGTGTACACTCATGGGGGTACACAGAGGCCCCACAAGAGCAGGGGCCCTATATGTATGTATGTCTTTGTGAATGTTTCTTAAACAGTAGGGAGAGGAGGAGAAAAGACAAAAGCCCTAAATGACTCTGGCTTTTGGAGGAGCCAGCCCAGTGTGGCGGGTGTAGGGAGCGGGCCGGCCAGGGGCCTGATTGGAACCAGACTCAGCAAGGAGGGGCTGTAAATGTTTTTTGCTGCCTGTCCTGAGAAATTTATGTCACACCCACTCCATCATCCTGGCGGGGGTAGCTTCTCCCAGCTGCCTGTGGTTCTGGGCTTTCCAGCGTTACCAGCAACCACTATGGGGGTCCCTGAGCCTCCCTCAGTCCCGGGCTTGGGTGGACCCATCCCATAATGTCCTGAGGCTGACAGGGATGCTCCAAGCAGGGGTGGATGAAGAGGAGGAGAGAGCCTTCCCACAGAGCCTGAACATGGGGCCGGGAACACATTGTGGAGGTGTAGGGAAGAAGAAGACAGGAGAGGGGGCTGTGCTGCATTCAGAATCTCTTCTCTGCCCTCTTCCCCTCTTAATGGGGGATAGAGACCTAGAGTAGACAAAGAAGGACAAGATGGCCCCTGAAGTAGGTTTCAGAGACCATTTGGTATATGATGAAAACTGAAGCCCAGAGATGAAAAGGGACTTGCTCAAGGCCGTGCATCAAGGGAGCCAACGGCAGGGCCAAGACTGCAACCCAGCCTCTACCCATCCTGCTCTATGTGGCCTTTCTCTCCACCTCACAGCCAGAGACCTGTCTCAACCTAGGATTTGGCCCTGTCTTTTTCTGATCATGTTACTCCATCCTTAAAATCCTCCACTGGCTTCCCTTTGTTCTTAAGAAAAAGACAAGACTCCTGACCACAAATTACAGGGTCTGCCTTGATCTAGCCCCTGCGTACCTCTCCAACCACATCTTGTACTAAACTCCCAAGCTCCCTCCTGCCTCTGGGCCTTTGCACATGCTGTGCCCTCTTCCCGAGTTGATCTTCCTTCTCTTTTTCTGTTATTTGACTCCTACTTCGACTTTAGAACACAGCTCAAGTGTATCTTCCTCAAGGAAACGTCCACATATGTTCCTGGCTGGGACACATTTTTTCATTTTGTACTCTCATGGCACCATGGACCTCTCCTCCATGGCACTTCTCACTGTTGCAGTTTTTCTTTTGTTGTGTTACTTTGTGATGAATGGCTACCTTCCCTGCCAGACTCAGAGCTCCATGAGGACAGGAACCACAGCTGCTTTGGCTCGCCAATACTATCCTAGTGCTCAGGGCAGGCCAGGCAAATGACCACAATAATGACAAGGACATCAGGAGCTAATATTTGAGGCTTACCATGTGCCAGGCGCTCTTGCAGCTGCATTACTTAGAATAAAAAAATTTGATCACAAACTATTTGAGGTAGTTACTATCATTATCCCCAACATACAGATCAGGAAACTGGGACAGAGAAGTTAAAGAACTATACCGAGGTCACACAGTGAGTAGTGAAACTGGGATTTGAACCCAGGCAGTGTGGCTCCAGAGCCTGTGTTTTGACCTCTACCACCATAAGTGCTCAATAATAAATATTTGTTGATGACATGTTTTTGTCTGAGCCTCCTCAACTTCAATCCTTGAGGGAGTTCCAGCCACTGAGCACCTCCCTGGATCTTGGAGTGGTCCCACCCCAGAACACCCTGCCACCTCCCCAGGTCACTTCTTCTGAGTCCCCTCTCCTGGCTTCCCCTGTACACACTGCTTGCCTCTGCTACTCCCTGGGATAACATGAGAAGTTTCTAGGGCTGGGCAATGTCCCTGGGTTTAGAGAGGTACTTTCCCACGTTGAACACTGGCTCTGGTCATTACATCTCAACCCAGAGTCCACTGACTTGCTCTCAGCTCTCCAAGCTCAACCCCTTCCCAGCTGTGTGCCAAGCTGATTCACCTCCCTGAGCCTCAGTCTCCCCTTCTGTGAAATAGAGCTAATCACAGTACTGCACAGTAGGGTTTTGAGGATTCAGTGAGTTTGCCTGTGGGTAGTTTGTATCTGCAAAGCACAAGACCCTTACTAGTTATCACTTGTGTCATTGTTATTAACAATAAGTAAGATGTAAACTGAAACTTTCTTCATCATTTCTAGCTCCAGAGCCCGATGGAGACCAAGAGTGATACACTGTACTCATGGTAGGTGTTCAATGTGCCCCCTTTTTGCCTGCTCACCCTCACCACACCCTAGACAAGCTTAGGACTGGTTAGGAATCCCCAGCCCTGCGTGAGGGAGGGGGCAGAACTCTATCACCCCACCGCTTCCCCTCTCTATCAGCCCCCCACCGGCCTTGCTGTCTCTCTGCCAGGCCAAAGGCAAGGGAACACACCGCCTTCACCAGCCCCACCTCCTAGGCCCCAAGAGCCCTGCCCCCTCCCTGCCATGGCATCTTGAACAGAGCTGAGTCTATGGCTCTTGGTGGGGGGTGGCTGTGGGATGGGGGGGCCGCCGAGAGAGGAGGGTTACAAAAGCTGTGCCTTGCTTTCCCAGTGGCCTCCCAGGGGCCAATGAATGCACAGAGCCGCAGCCTGGGGGCAGCCAGCGTGTTTTCATTTTGCTCTGTTTGTTTTCTGTTTAGATCAACTGCTCAGTTCTGGTTTGGGCCTCTGAGGGCTGATGGGGTTTGGCAGGTAAGAATTTCTGGGGCCACCCATCTCTGCCTTTTACAGGGCTATGGGCTCAGCTCCCACCAGCCCCTGCAGGAGCAGGAAGGCAGCCTGATCTACTGCCTTACTAACCTCTTTCTTTACTTTCCTCTCTCTTTTTTCTCTTTTTCTTCTCTTTTTTTCTCTCTCTTTCTTTCTTTCCTTCTTTCTTTCTTCTTTCTCTCTTTCTTTCTTTCCTTTCTTTCTCTACTCCCTACCCCAACTCTCTCTTGCTCCCTCTCCCCTCTGTCTCTCACATCTCTCTCTCTCTCTCTCTCGCTCGCTCACTCACTCGCTCGCTCTCGCTCTCAGTTTGTTTCTGTCTCTTACTGACTCCCTGTGCAGTAGCTTTTTCTGTTTTGCCATCTGTCTCCCTGTTTTTTTTTTTTTTTTCTATTTCTCGATTTCTTTTTCTAAAAAGAAGAAAAAGAAATCCAAGCCTGGGCTTTAACAGGCCTGAGTTCTGGCTCAGCTTCTACCCTAGCTCTCTCTGAGTAACCTTCAATAAGTAGTTCTTTCCCATCTCTGAGCCTCAGTTTCCCCATCTGCACACTGAAGGCTCTAACTTACGTGACCGCTGAAATCTAAGCTAGAAGATCTTGTGATTATTTACTCCTTGCAGGGAATAAGAGGGAGGGAATGGATCAGATTCTCTAGGGAGCAGGACCACACAGTGCAGCCTAGATGGCAGGAGAAAGGGAGGTCAGTGGAGTGTCTCCTTGGGCAGTGAGGGCTCATGGGAAAGGGCAGAGAGGAAGGAGACCACCCTTGCTGGTACCAAAAACCCAGTCTAGAGAACCCAAGGAACCGACAGAGACCTGAGGTCTGGAAAGGTAGAGGCGCCCACCCAGCAGTGGCAGGGGACAGGGCTTAAAGAGCAGCACACTGGTCTTGATGTTTGGTGTTCCATCTGCATTCCATGCAGCCTGGGATCAAGCCAAAGGCCAGAGGCCCTCTATCTTCCAGCTTACCTCTCTTCTCTCTGTGGCATCTACCCGATACTCTCTGGTGACTTAAGGGTGGATGAGTAGGGGCTAGAGAGTGTCACCCATCCTTGCATGGCCTCCTCCTCTCGTCTCACCAGCACCTCAGACCTACTGCACACCAAACCAAACTGCTTCTCCATTCCCACCCATGCCTCCTCGTCCTCCTTGCTTCTTTTCCTGAACGAATGGTGCAGCCATCCTCCCAGGAGCTCAGGCCCTGGCTCTGGCTTCCCCCCACCTCCCACATCCAGTCTATTTCTAATTATGTGGCCTCTACCTCCTTCCTCTCCCGCCCCCAGGCCTCTCCAACACCCCCACCTACTGCCATGGCCCCAGTCCTTTCGACCACCATTTCTCACCCAGCTCCTTCCACAACCACCTCTTGTGACCATGTCTTCTGTCTCACCACCCCTAGTTCTGCCTCCACACAGCTGCCAAGGCCACCATAATTCTGGGACCTAGGAGTAATTTCAACGGTTTGGCTGTTACATATACAGCTGTTATAAACATCTGTGTGCGTGTCTTTCCAAATGGAATTGCTGGTTCATGGGTAAGCATACATTCAACTTTCACAGATATTGCCTCATAGTTTGCCAAAGGGTTGTACCAATTTACACTCCTGCCAGCAGTGCATGAGAGTTTTGGTGACTCTCATCTTCACCAATATTTGGGCATTTGTATTTTCTTTCATTTTATTCATTCTAGTGTGTTGATGATGACATCTCATTACGGTTTTAATTTACATTTTCTTTTTGACTAAGTGGAGCACCTCTTCATATATTTATTGTCTATCTTGATATTCTATTTTTGTGAAGTGCCTGTCAAAGTCCTTTGCACATTTTTCTATTGGGTTGCATAATACATTCTGAATTATGACTCCTTTGTCAGATATATCTATTGCAAATATTTTCTCACATTCCGTGGGTTGTCTTTTCATTCTCCTACCATAACCTTTTGATGACCAGTATGTTTTTATTTTAATATAGTCCAAATTATCAAATTTCCTTTTCATGGTTAGCATTTTTAGAGAAATATTTGTATACTCCAAGGGGACAAAGTTGTTCTCCTATATTTTCTTCTAAAAGCTTTATTGTGTTGCCTTTCACATTTATGTTTGCAATCTATCTGGAACTGACTTCTGTGTATGGTGTGAGGCAGGGTCAAGATACAGATTTTTGTTTCCCTATGGCTATCCAACTGATCCAGCACCATTTATTTATTTATTTTTTTAAAAAAGAACCTACAATGTACTGCAGTGTCATTTTTGTCATAAATTAAGTAATCATATATGTGTGGCTTTGTGTTTGAATTTTCTCTTCTTTCCATTTGGCAGTTTCTATATCCTTGTGCCAGTACCACAATGTCTTAACTACTATAGCTTTCTATGTCTTGATATCTGGTAGTAAGAGTTCTCCAGCTATATTCTTCTCTTTTAAGATTACCTGGGAAATTCCTGGCCCTTTGCATTCCCATCTGAATTTTAGAACCAATTTGACCATTTTCAATTTAAAAAAGCACTTGCTGGGATTTTTGCATGAAATCACATTGACTGTATGGATTAATTTGGAGAGAACTGACTTCTTGGGAATATTAATTTTTCTAAATCACAGATATGGTTTATCCCTTAATTTATTTATGTCTCCTTTATTTCTCTCCATAACGTTTTATAGTTATTGGTGTCAAGATTTTTCACATTCTTCATTAGATTTATTCCTATTTCATATTTATGCCATTACAAATGATAAGGTTCTTAAAACCTCATTTTTCTATTTTTTGCTGCTATATGGAAATATAATGAATCTTTGCATATCGACTTTCTATCCAGTGATCTGGTTAAATTCACTTATGAGTTTTATTATTTTGTCAATAGTCTTTGGATTTTCTATGTACACAATCATGTCGAATGCAAATAATGGCAATTTTACTTCATCTTTTCCAATCTTTTATTTCTTTTGCTTGCCTTATTGCACTGATTAGAACCTCCAGCACAATGTTGAATGGAAATGGTGATAGTGGGCATCTTGTCTTGTACCCAGTCTCACTATGTGGAAGCTTCACTATTTCACAATGAAGGCCCAGCACGGTGACTCAAACCTGTAATCCCAGCACTTTGGAGGGCTGAGGCAAGTGGATCACCTGAGATCAGGAGTTCAAGACCAGTCAAGACCAGCCTGGCCAACATGGTGAAACCCCATCTCTACTAAAAATACAAAAACAAACAAACAAAAAAATCAGCCAGCTGTGGTGGCGCATGCCTGTAGTCCCAGCTACTCGGGAGGCTGAGGCAGGAGAATCACTTGAACCCGAGAGGAGGAAGTTGCAGGAGTCAAGATCATACAACTGCATTCCAGCCTGGGTGACAGAGCAAGACCCCATCTCAAAAAAAAAAAAAATTCACAATGAAGTATGTTGTTTGCTGAAGGTTTTCATAGATGCCCTTTGCCAGGTTGAGGAAGCTCCCTTCTGTTCCTAATGTGTTGAGACTTTTATCATGAATGTGTGTTAAATTTTGTAAAATGCTTTTTACGCATTTATCATGATTTTTCTCCTTTTTACTGTTAGGTGAATTACAATGATTGGTTTTTGATTGTTAAACCACCCTTGAATTCCTGGATTAAAACTCATCTGGTCGTAATGAATTATTCTTTTAATATTTTGCTGGACTCCATTTGTTAATATTTTATTTTACTTTATTTTATTTTGAGACAGGGTCTAGCTCTGTCACCCAGGCTGGAGTGTAGTGGTGCAGTCATAGCTCACTGTAAGCTCAAACTCCTGGGGTAACATGATCCTCCCACTTTGGCCTCCCAAAGTGCTAGGGTTATAGGTGTGAGCCACTGTGCCTGGCCAGCTAATATTTTAAATCATGCTTTTTTTGTGATAATTGTAGATTCACATGCAGTTGTAAGAAATAATACAGAGATATATTGTATCCTTTGCCAAGTTTCTCCCAATGTTAATATCTTGCAAAAATACAGTACGGTATTACAACCAGGATGTTGACATTGATTCAGTCAAGTTGCAGAACAGGCTGAGCTCATGCCTGTAATCCTAGCACTTTGGGAGACTGAGGCAGGAGGATCGCTTGAGTCTAGGAGTTTAAGACAAGCCTGGGCAAAATAGCAAGGTCTTGTATCTACAAAAAATTTAGAAAAAAAAAAAAATAGCTGGGTTGCCTGTAATCCAAGCACTTTGGGAGGCCAAGGCAGGCAGATCACCTGAGGTCAGGAGTTTGAGACCAGCCTGGCAAACACGGTGAAACCTTGTCTGTACTAAAAATACAAAAATTAGCTGGGCATGTTGGCAAGTGCCTGTAATCCCAGCTACTTGGGAGGCTGAGGCAGGAGAATGGCTTGAACCTGGGAGGTGGAGGTTGCAGTGAGCTGAGATCACACCACTGCACTCCAGCCTGGGCGAAAGAGCGAGACTCACTCTCAAAAAAAAAAAAAAAAAATAGCTGGGTGTGGTGCTGCATGCCTGTAGTCCCAGCTACTTGGGAGCCTGAGGCAGGAGGATGGCTTGAGCTCGAGAGGTCACAGTGAGCTGTGATCATGCCACTGCACTCTAGCCTGGGCAAAACGGCGAGATCCTGTCTCAATAAATAAATAAATAAATAATAAAGTTCCAGAACAGTTCCATCACAAGAATCCCTCCTATTGCCTTTTATAGCTATGCCCACTTCCTTCCTGCTCCCACCTCCTCTTTAAACCCTGGCAACCACTAATCTTTTCATTTCCAAAAGTTTGTCATTTCAAGAATGTTATATAATGGAGTCACACACTACATAACCATGTGGTATTAGTTTTTTGACTTAGCATAATTCTCTAAAGATTCATCCAAGCTGTTGCATGTATGTTTGTTCCTTTTTATTGCTGAGTAGTATTCTGTGGTATGGATGTACCAGTTAGCCAGCCGCTCGTTGAAAGACATCTGGGCTGTTTCCAGTTTTGGGCTATTACAAAGAAAGCTGCTATAAACATTCACGTACAAATTTTTGTGTAAACATTAATTTTAAATTCTCTGGTATCAATGTCTGAGTGCAACTGCTAGGTCATATGGTAGTTGCTCACTTAATTTTTATAAGAAACTACCAAACTCTTGTGTAGAATTACTGTACCATTTTACATCTCCAGCGGCAATGTACGAGTGACCCAGTCTCTGCATTCTCACTAGCATTTTTTATTGTCACTTTTTTAGGCCAATTGATAACTATGTAGCGATAACTTATTGTGGTTTTAATTTGCACTGATGATGTTGACTAACTTTTCATGTGCTTATTTGCCATCTGTAGATCCTCTGTGGTGAAATGTCTCTTCATGTCTTTTGCCCATTTTCTCACTGGATTGTTTGTTTTGTTTTACTGTTGAGTCTTAAGAGTTCTTCATATATTCTGGATACAAGTCCTATGTCAAATACATGTTTTGCAAATATTCTCTCCTAGTCTATAGTTTAACTTTTCATCTATTTTATTGCAGAACATAAGTATTTAATTTGATGAAGTCTAATTTATCCATCTTTTCTTGTATGAATCATGCTTTTGATATCAAGTCTAAGACTTCTTCACTAATGCCTAGGTCCTGAAGATTTTCTCCCATGTTTTCTTCTAAATAATTTGTAGTTCTATGTTTTATATTTAAATCTATGACTCATTTTCAGTTAATTTTTGTGTAAGGTGTGAAGTCTAGGTCGAGGTTTGTCCTTTTGTTTATGAATTTCCAATTGTTCCAGCCTAATTTGTTGAAAAGGCTGTCTTTCCTCCATTGAGATGCTTCTGTACCTTGGTCAAAAATCAGTTGGGAGCTGGGCGCGGTGGTCACACCTGTAATCCCAGCACTTTGGGAGGCCGAGGTGGATGGATCACTTGAGCTCAGGAGTTTGAGAGCAGCCTGGGCAATATGGTGGAACTTCATCTCTACCAAAAATACAAAAAAAAAAATTAGCCAGGCATGATGGCACAAGCCTTTAGTCCCAGCTATTTGGGAGGCTGAGGCAGGAGGATCACTTGAGCCTGGGAGACGGAGGTTGCAATGAGCTGAGAGCACACCACTGCACTCTAGCCTGGGTGACAAAGCAAGACTCTGTCTCAAAAAATAAATAAATAAATAAATAAATAAATAAATAAATAAAATTCAGTTGAGCATATTTTTGTAGATCTGCTTCTGAGTTCTCTATTGTGTCCATTGATCTATGTCTCTCTCTCTCTGCCAGTGCCACACAGTCTTAATGACAGTAGCTATGTAATAAGTCTTAAAATCAGGTAGTGTGATTCCTCCCACTGTGTTCTTCTTTTGAAAAATTGTCTTAGCTATTCTAGTTCCTTTGCCTTTTCATATAAATTTTAGAATAATCTTGTCTATGTCTACAAAAAAGCTTGTTGGAATTTTGATAAGAACAACACTAAACTTGCATAGTAGTTTGAGAGAACTGACATCTTTACTATGTTGAATCTTCCAATCCATGAACTCCTGGGTATGTTTCTCCGTTTTTTTTTTTTAGCTCTTTGATTTCTTTCATCAGCATATTGTGATTTTCAACAGACAAATCTTTTGCATTTTGTTAGATTGACACCTAATTATTTTTTTGGTGAGATTATAAATGGTATTGCATTTTTAATTTTGATATGCACATGTTCATTGGTAGTATATAGAATACAGTTTATTTCTGTATGTTTGTCTTGTATTCTGTTACCTTGCTGAACTTGCTTGTCAGTTCTGGGAGGGTTTTTTTTTTATAGATTCCTTGAGATTTTCATGCCTTCTGCAAATCAGAGCCAATTTATTTATTTTCCAATCTGTATGCCCTTTTTTCCTTTCTTTGTTCTTTGCTTTGCTTTCCTTATTACATTGACTAGAACTTCCAGCATTATTTTAAAGAAGAGTGATGAGAGCAGGCATCCTTTTTTTGTTCCCAATATAAGGTGAAAAGTATACAGTCTTTCATTATTGAGTATGACCTCAGTTGTAGGATGTTGTAGATGGTCTTTAACAAGCTGAAGAAGTTCACACTCCCTCCTTTTTCAAGTGTTTGTCTTATGAAAGAGTATTGAATTTTGTTAAATGCTTTTTCTGCATCAATTGATAATGTGATTTTTCTTTCTTAGTCTGTTAATATGATGGATTACATTGATTTCTGAGTATTGAACCAGACTTGCATTCCTGGAATAAACCCCACTTGGTCATGGTGTATGATTCTTTTTATATATTGCTGAACTGTATTTGTTGGCTTTTTTGGATAATTTTTCTATTTTTCTGAGGGATATTGGTCTGTAGTTTCTTGCTTTTTGTTTTTTTTGTTTTTTGTTTTGTTTTGTTTTGTTTTGTTTTGTTTTGTTTTTGTATATGGTCTCTTCCAGTTTTGGTGACAGGGTAAAACTGACTTCATAAAATGAGTTGAGAAGTCTCCCCTCCTCTTCAGTGTTCTGGAAGAGATTATATAGAGTGAATTATTTTTAAACTTTTGGTAGAATTGTCCAGTGAAACCATTTGGGCCTAGAAATTTATTTTGAGGGAGGTTTTTCGAATTACAAATTCAATTTATTTGATAGTCATATGACTATCCAAATTATCTCTTTCGTATTGAGTGAGTTATGGTAGTTTGTAATTTTCAAAGAATTGATACATTTTATCTAAGTTGTAAAATTTATGTGTGTAGAGTTGTTCATAGTATTTCCTTACTGTGCTTTTGATATTCACAGGATCTGTATCAATATCCTCTGTTTTATTCCTGATATTGGTGATTTGTGTCTTCTCCCTTTTTTTCTTTGTCAGTCTTGCTAGAAATTTGTCAATTTTATTGATCTTTTCAAAGAACCAGCTCTTTTGTTCCATTGATTTCCCACTCTTAAAGTCCTGGAACATACCTCACTTGGTCATGATGAATTATTCTTTCAATGTATATTCTGATTCCATTTCCTAATATTTTGTTTTTAGATTTTGCATTCATGTTTACAAGACAGATTGGTCCGAAATGTTCCTTTTTTCATAATACCATTGTCCACTTTTGGTATCAAGGTTTGTCTAGTTATTTGGCTAGGCTTATAAAAAGAATTGAGAAGTATTCCTTCTTTTTCTTTTCTCTAGAGAGATTTTTGTAATACTGATGTTAATAAACACATATAGTTTAATACACTTAGATATATTTGGTGTAAATAGTTTCACTTCTGTGTATGGAGCTAGGTGAAGGAAACACATTTTTTGTCTTTAACTGTGTGCCAGATACCATGCTAGGTATTTCACATTCATTATCATATTGTTTCTTTATAAAAATCTCATTGAGGAACTATTTTTATACCTGTCTCTGAGCTCAGAAATTGAGATTCATTGACTTGACTAAGATCACGCATGTAAGAATCAAAGCTAAGTCTTATTTATTAACCTCCTACTATTACCAGGCAATGTGCTCCAAGATGGCCATCTACTATAGCAGCTCAATGAGACAGTAATCATGTTTTTCATTATAGAGCTGAGGAAGCTGAAGCTTAGAGAGGTTGAGGAACGTGTTCAGAGCTGCACACCTAAGATTTGGACAAGCTGGTCTCCAGGTGATATTTTGACATTCTTCAGCTGAAGAGTGTGTTCTTTATGCTGTGATCAGAATGTCCCTCATGTGAGCACATCTTGTGTTTTAGTCACTGCCACAATTGTTAGCAGCAGGGAAGAGTCATGATGGTCAGGACAGCTGCCGGCCCCAGACTCCAGGTGTGACAATGAGTCAAAGCTGAAGATAAAGTTGGGGAATAGGCTGCTGGGCAGCTGGAATTAAAGGGCTCAGGAATGTGGGCCCTGAGGCTGGGGAGCAGACCAGGGCATGGGCTGAGGATTAGGAGATCAGTGGGAGGCTGGACTTTGATAGGTTGAGTTACCCACTCCTCTGTCATGGAATACAGCTTTCCCGGGCTAGGCCTGGCAGGACTGAATTTATTCTGCCACTGCAAAGCCCAGGCTTGAACCTGTATCAGTTCACTCCTAGGAAAGACACTGGAGGTGGAGGTGGGAGAAGAGGTGCCCTAAGGCCCTGGCCCCCAGCCAGAAGTATGGGGGTAACTAAACTGGGGCTAATGATATGGCAGAGCTGTGGGGGCTCCTTAAAGATCACCTGGTCCAACCACCCCACTGTCTAGAGGGAAACCAAGGCTCAGAGAACTGAGGATACATTGATGGATTTGTCCAAGGCCACACAACCCTGAATGGCCATCTTGGGGAGAGCAAGGACCCAGACTGAGCTGTGTGGGTGTGGGCACACAGGGGATGTGTGCACATAGATTGGCCTTCCTTCTATAAAGCCAGACCTTTATAACACCTGTTGTGTACTGAAGTGGGGATGAACATGAACTCTGAGGGCTGATTCTATGTATTAACTTGAGTGTCTAGAAACAAGTTATTTGAATGCTCTGGACTTCAGTTTCCTCATGGGCCCCTCATTGTAGTAATTACCTCATAATATTGTTGCACAGATTAAATAAGTATATATATATATATGTCACCTAGAACAGTGTGTGGCACATAGGATGCATTGTGTAAGTGCTGTTGTTATTGCCAGAGGCCCTGGGGTGGAGTGGAAAGAACAGAGGCTCAAGAGTCACCTACCCACGTCCCAATCCAGACTCTGTCACACTGGCTATGTGACTTTGGGCAAGTCCTTTTTGTCTCGGAGCCTCAGCAGCATCGTCTGCAATATGTGTAATATGGAATTCATAAGACTCCCTGGAGGCCAGATGCAGTGGCTCACGCCTGTAATCCCAGCACTTTGGGAGGCCCCCATTTGAGGCCAGAAGCTCGAGACTGGCCTGAGCAACATAGGGAAACCCCATCTCTATGTAAATAAATAAATAGATAAATAAATACATACATACATACTTTGGCTACCAGGGCTATTGGACTATCACATGGACAAATCACCTGTCTTACAGAAGGTCTTAGAGAAAAGGTGGCTGTTATTATAATGCTGATGAGACCCAGTGGGGACAGAGAGACATCCTTCATGGTTTCTGTCCCCCCAGGCCGTGGTCCTCCATACCCTTCAAGCTAGCCCAGCCCTACCCTGCTTTGAGCTGGATAGGCCCTGCAGCCTCTCTGCTCCTGCTCCCAGGCTGGCTTGCTGGCTTGACAACTTCCTTTCTCCCCACAGCACTGGGGGCTGTGAAGGCAATTCTGAGGCAGGGAGGGAGCTGGCTGGAACCCCAGATACCCCCACATATGGTGGCTTGCAATGGAGAGACAGAGTCTGGCTGCACATCTCCCTCCACCTTGGTAGGGTCTGCTTGCCTCAAAGCCTCCCATCCATCTGACCCTGGTCTGGGGCTCAGTGGAGCTGGAGTAGCCAGTTAGAATGAGAATCAGAGACTCCCAAGCTTCTGAGTACAGTTAACTTCAGCTCCTCAACTCTCCATCCTCACATATTTTAGTTTATGGGAGGGGGAACTAGACCTAGAAAGAACAAAGAATGCAGCCAAGGTCACACAGCAATGATTTCCATATTACAGAGTAGGAAGTTGTGGTTTAGACATGTTCAATGCAGAGTTAGGATCATAATCCAGATCTCTTAAATGCTATCTTTTCTAGAATCAGAATATGTACAGCCAGAAGAGATCTTAGTTTAAAGGACACCTGAGTCTAATCCCACTTTGTACATGAGTAACACTGAGGCCCAGAGAAGAAGAGGGATTTACCCATGGTCCAAAAGGAGTTAGTGGCAGAGGCGGCACTCGAACACAGCGTTCCTGATTTTTTTTGTCCAGGGGCTCTTCCCACACCCACCAGCTGCAGGAGAGGTGGAGGGCCCAAAGGCTGTGTGTCAGGGTGTGGGGTACCTGGCTCAGTACTGGGATGCTTTTAGCCCCTTCCCAGTCAGAACTATTGTTTTCCTACCACCTTATAGCTCTGGGGACCCTCTCTTACCTTCCTCATTGGTACCCTGGGGAAAGTGTTCCCACATGGCTGAGCCCTACAGAGAGTTAGGAACCTGAGTTCTAGGCTGTACGTCCTCAGATGAGTCCTTTCCTCTCTGTGAACCTCTGTTTCTCCAACTTTAAAATGGTGTCTATGGAGTGTGGAGCAAAGGAGGACTAGTTGAGTCTGAGCGGTAGAATTAACTGGAGAGCTGGGAAAAATCCCGATGCCCAGGCCCTACCCTAAACCCATGAAATTAGAATTTCTGGAGATGGGCCCCAGGCTTGGGAGGATTTGTCCAGTCCCCCAGGGGATTCCAGTGAGCAGCTGGGGTCAAGGAGATCTCTAAGAGCTCCTCTACCTGACTGTTGCTAAAATTCTGTGTCCCATTCAGGGTATCTTGGGTTGAGGGGAAGGAAGACCATGACAGCTCCCCTCCCACAGCCTCCACACCGAGCATGCCAGCCCAAACCATAGGCCATTTCCCCAGGGTTAGAAAATTGCTTTGTGGTTTCTGGAATTGTCTGAATTCCTGCTAGGACACTGCTCCTGTGGTAGGAGTCTGCTTGTCCACACCCCTCCGCCTCCTCTTTCCCTGAGATCCCCCCGCTCCTTGTCTGAACAACTCTGTGTGGACGAGAAATAATGCAGGCTCTGGAATCAGGACAGACTCAGGGCAACATCCCTGCTTCACCTTGAGTAGCTCTGCAAATCATTTCACCCTCTCTAAGCCTCAGTTTTCTCATTTATAGAGTGGATTGTATTGGTACTTAGCTCACAGCACTACTGGGAAGATTAACTGAGCCAATGCACGTGGCATGCCTAGCACAGTGTCCGGCACGAGGGAACACTCAGTGAACAGTAACAGCCCGGGGGGCAGCCTGGTGCCTGTCTCCCTCAGAAGAACCTCAGGGAAACTGACTTGCTCTCACTTGAAAGACTCAACATCCTGAATGAGGCCCTATTCTAAGACAGGGCTCTCAATCTGCTTTCTGTGCTTGGTGCTTTCTATTTCATGAGGCAGGTCCATTCCACTTGTGCCACCTTCCCAGCAAGCCCATGAGAGAGGAATTCTTATCATCTCTGCTATGCAGGTGACTAAGCTGGGGCCCAGAGAGGTTCAGTCATTTGTCCAAAGTTACTCAGTTTAGAATTGGTATTTGAAGGCAGAATTCGAAAGCTGGATTCAAAAGCGGAACCTTTACTAACATCCGCCCACCTCAATATGGGTGCAGAGGCCTACTGAAGGTGCTTGTAGAGTCAAGGGGGCCAGATACTAGCCAAACATAAACACAAACAGAGTCGGGGGTGCTGGGGCAGGCTATAACAAATATAATAGGGTTGGTGGGCTGGCAAGTTTAAAGGAGGCTCTCCACACCAGCCACCACTGAAGGGGGTTGACAAGTTGATATTTGCTGGGAAGGATGTTAGGGAAAATGATGAATGTTCCCCCTATACCCTGAGCAAACAAACAGCTTCTTACACACACACACATGCACACATGCGTGATAATACAACTAGCAATAGCCACCCTTTGTTTGTGTCTAGCTTTACAACATATGCAGAAAAACTTTCTCCTATCACCTTATTTTTCCCCCACAATACATTCGCTTTATTTCCCCCAACAAGATATTCATTTGACAGACATCTATTGAGCTCCTACTATGTGGCAAGCACTGTTCTAGGTGCTTACGATACATCAGTGAACAAAATAGCTAAGATGCCTCTCATCATAGAGCCCGTAATCTAGTGAGGAGGCAAAAAGTAAACAAGAGAAATAAACATTTCATATGGTTGATGGTGATACGCGCTGTGGGGTAAGAAAAAAGCAGGAGGAAAGAGGGTCAGGGTGTGTGAGGGGAGGTTGCAGGTGCCCAGGTAGGTCACACTGAGAAAGAGAAATTTGAGAAAGCTCTGAAGGAGGGAAGGAGGCGAACCATGAAGATATCTAGAAGACCATTCTAAGTGGACAAAACAGTCCACGCAAAACACCCGAGTTGGTTGTGTGTGGGAAATGCTTGGAGAGCTACAAGGAGGCCAGCACTGGAGTGAGCAGAGAGGAGGAACAGGACGTGAGAGCAGAAGGTAATGAGAGACAACATCTTGGAGGACCTTGTGGCCACCTTGATGACTTTGGCTTTACTTTTAGAGAGATGAGGAGCCATTGGAGGGCTGTTACTTGGGTTTCACCAGACCCCTCCCGCTTGCATCCTTGAAGTGCAGAGAATAGGCTGTGGCAGGCAGGGTAGAAGGGTAATCCTCAGGGTAGAGACAGTGGAGGTGGTGAGAGGGGACCAGATGATAGGGCAGAGGATTTGAGACAGATGGAATGTGGAGTGATGAAGAAAGAAAGGAGGCAAGGAATACCTCATGTGCTACGAATGTCTCCACAGTCTCCACTTCTGTGGTCACCACCCCAGCAATGGCCTCCACACAGGGACTTCTTGCTCTAGCCCAGCCCCCTACAATTTACTCTCCACCCAGCAGCCAGAGGGGTCCTTTTGAAATGTAAATCAGGTCCTGTCACTTTCCTGATTTAATCCTCCTGTGGCTTCTCATGATACTTAGAAAAAAGTCCAGGGTCCACATGAGCTGGCTCCATCTGCCTTTCCAGTGACTTTTCCCACCTCATCCCCATCCCCCACTCGGCTCCAGCCTGTTCTGCTGTCCCAGGAATTCACAATCTCATTCCCACTTCAGGGCCTTTGCATTCGCTGTTTTCCCCACCTGGAATGTTCTTTCTCTACTCTGCAAGGTTGGCTGTTTGTCATTCTTCAGGTTGCAGCTGAAACATCGTCTTCTCAGAAAGATCATACCCTATACCACCACCCCATCAAAGTTAGGTTCATCATTCTGGGTTTTCTCCTATAGCTCCTGGGTTTTGTTTTTTCCCTTCACATCACATACCATGGGTGATATGTTGCTTTCTGCAACTTTTGTCCCCTTCACTCAGCTTCCTGAGGGCAAAGGCAGGGGCCACACAGACTTGGCTCAGCCCTGCATCTCAGTGCCTGGTTCCAGGACAGGCGCTCAGGGTTAGTGTTTGTGTGGCAGTGCATGATAAGTGTTTTATAGCCATATGCTCATTTAATACCTACGGCAAGCCTGTGAACTAGGTGTTGCTATTATCTGCATTTTATAGACGAGGAAAGTGGAGAATGGAGAGGTCATAACGTTTCCAGTGATAGAGCAAAGATTCCAGATCTGTCTGACCTATTATAATCACACACAAACACACACACACACACACACACACACACACACAATGGGCACTCTGGAAATATTTTTTAAATGAATGAAGGATTGCAAATGTTAAAAAGTTAGACTTAAATTTAGGTCCATCAGACATAAAATTCATATTCAACCTCCATCGCCTAAGCTGACATATGGGGAGCCCCATGCTATTTTTGATGTCAGATTATGGAAAGAACATGAGCTTTGGAGCCAAGCAGGCCTAGGCCTTCAATCTCTGTCTCACTGATTACTATGGGACCTCAAGCAAGTCACTTCACATCTATGAACCACTATTTGCTCATCTGTTTGTAAAATGGAGACGAAAGTCACCCCTGATTCTTGGGGTTCCTGTCAGAAGTGTGACTTTGGACAAGCTTAAGTCTGTTCCCTCCTCCAGTATTCTCTAATGTAGTAATCTCAATCTATACTGCTATATCTTGTTTCACTCATTCAACCTATTCATCTGTCCATCTACCTGCTCCTCAGTCCATCAATCCACCAATTCATCCATCCATCCACCCACTCATCCATCTATCCATCCATTCTCCATCCATCCACCCATTCATGCATATATCCACCCATCTATTCATCTATCCTCCATTCATTCATTCAATCTATTGATATGAATCAAGACCTCTGCTATATACGAGGCCCTGTGTTAGGCCATGAGCTACAGAGAAGAGTAGGATACTAACAAAACCTGTAGTCTAATTGTTCAAATAGTGGTCGAGGTCTCCCTGTGGTACCACAGGGAGGGAGTGGCTAGTGCTGCCTGTTGAACGAAAGCATGCTAGCTGGCCTGAAAGCTGTAGCAGGCACCCTCCAAAGGCTGAAATTTTGTTGGTTCCTCTTTCAGTCCCAGTGCTTAGCATACAGGGACTTACTATATGCTGACCTGCTTCTGAACTGTGAACACTCCCTTGAATATAGTGTGAACTTTAGCCAATGGGCCACATAGTTTCAAACAGGGGTATGACAAGATCAGATTTGCTTTATAGAATGACTTTTCCAATCCCTGGTGTCTTCTGGGTTAGAAGAGACAGAATCAAAAGCAAGGGGCCCAATGTAGAGGCTGTTGGACTAGTAGCAGTGAGAGATAATGGGTAACTGACTTTGGCAGCAGTGGAGCTGAAGACAAGCAGAGAGACTCGGGAGATATTGAAGAGGTAGACTCACTTTGTTGTAATTGCATGGATGCAGAGGTGAGGGTGAGAGAAATGGAGAGATGGCTCCCAGGTTTCTGCTTTGGACAATTGGGGACCTGGCTGGATGACTCCAAGTGCTATACTATGGAGGCCTGGGACAGGGGACAGGGGAGTGGTTAAGAACACAGTGGCTTTAACTTTCCTGGAGCAGTTTGCTTGGCATTCACATTTATTGCCAGCAAATATTTTTCTTTCTTCAGAGCTGCAGCCCCTCAGCTCTGTCCTGCTCAGTGACAGATGTAAAGGCACATTAACAGATGCCAGTTGCTAACACACCTCCATTTAAACGGATTAATCAGCCCCTCGGAAACCTGGGAAATTCTCACTCCTGACACTCCTCTTTCTCTCTCTCTTTCTTTTTTCCTTTCTCTCACTTCCTCTCTCTTCTCTTCTCTTTCTCCCTCTACTCTTTCTTCTCTGTTTCTTACACAGGTACTCTCACATCCACCCTTACACATACTCACACACCCTATGCAGACTTGGGAGGATGTGTGTGTATGTATGTCTGTTTGTGTGTGTACACACAGGAATGGGGTGTGGGAGGGAATGGGAGCTTGAAATGTGAACTTTTTAAACATTTTTTGTGTCAGACCAGATTCTTAGTTAAGGCCCAAAAAGGAGCCCTATAGGTCATGTGTTTGCAGATGACATGATTATATATTTAGAAAACCCCGTCGTCTCAGCCCATAATCTCCTTAAGCTGATAAGCAACTTCTGCAAAGTCTCAGGATTCAAAATCAATGTGCAAAGATCACAAGCAATCCTATACACCAATAATAGATGAACAGAGAGCCAAATCATGAGTGAACTCCCATTCACAATTGCTACAAAGAGAATAAAATACCTAGGAATCCAACTTACAAGGGATGTGAAGGACCTCTTCAAGGAGAACTACAAACCACTGCTCAACGAAATAAAAGAGGACACAAACAAACGGAAGAACATTCCATGTTCATGGACAGGAAGAATCAATATCATGAAAATGGCCATACCGCCCAAGGTAATTTGTAGATTCAATGCCATCCCCATCAAGCTACCAATGACTTTCTTCACAGAATTGGAAAAAACTACTTTAAAGTTCATATGGAACCAAAAAAGAGCCCGCATCGCCAAGACAATCCTAAGCAAAAAGAACAAAGCTGGAGGCATCACACTACCTGACTTCAAACTATACTACAAGGCTACAGTAACCAAAACAGCATGGTACTGGTACCAAAACAGATATATAGACCAATGGAACAGAACAGAGCCCTCAGATATAACACCACACATCTACAACCATTTGATCTTTGACAAACCTGACAAAAACAAGCAATAGAGAAAGGATTCCCTATTTAATAAATGGTGCTGGGAAAACTGGCTAGCCATATGTAGAAAGCTGAAACTGGATCCCTTTCTTACACCTTATACAAAAATTAATTCAAGATGGATTAAAGACTTAAATGTAAGACCTAAAACCATAAAAACCCTAGAAGAAAACCTAGGCAATACCATTCAGGAAATAGGCATGGGCAAGGACTTCATGACTAAAACACCAAAAGCAATGGCAACAAAAGCCAAAATTGACAAATGGGATCTAATTAAACTAAAGAGCTTCTGCACAGCAAAAGAAACTACCATCAGAGTGAACAGGCAACCTACAGAATGGGAGAAAATTTTTACAATCTACCCATCTGACAAAGGGCTAATATCCAGAATCTACAAAGAACTTAAACAAATTTACAAGAAAAAAGCAAACAACCCCATCAAAAAGTAGGCAAAGGATATGAGGAGACACTTCTCAAAAGAAGACATTTATGCAGCCAACAGATATATGAAAAAATGCTCATCATCACTGGTCATCAGAGAAATGCAAATCAAAACCACAATAAGATACCATCTCTCACCAGTTATAATGGCAATCATTAAAAAGTCAGAAAACAACAGATGCTGGAGAGGATGTGGAGAACTAGGAACACTTTTACACTGTTGGTGGGAATGTAAACTAGTTCAACTATTGTGGAAGACAGTGTGGTGATTCCTCAAGGATCTAGAACTAGAAATACCATTTGACCCAGCCATCCCATTACTGGGTATATACCCAAAATATTATAAATCATGCTTCTATAAAGACACATGCACACGAATGTTTATTGTGGCACTATTTACAGTAGCAAAAGACTTGGAACCAACCCAAATGTCCATCAATGATAGACTGGATTAAGACAATGTGGCACATATACACCATGGAATACTATGCAGCCATAAAAAAGGATGAGTTCATGTTCTTTGTAGGGACATGGATGCAGCTGGAAACCATCATTCTGAGCAAACTATCACAAGGACAGAAAACCAAACACCGCATGTTCTCACTCATAGGTGGGAATTGAACAATGAGAACACTTGGACACAGGGCAGGGAATATCACACCCCGGGGCCTGTCATGGGGTGGGGGGCAGAGGGAGGGATAGCATTAGGAGAAATACCTAATTTAAATGATGAGTTAATGGGTGCGGCAAACCAACATGGCACATGTATACCTATATAACAAATCTGCACGTTGTGCACATGTACCCTGGAACTTAAAGTATAATAAAAAATAAAAATAAAAAAATAAAGCTGCTATGAACATTCATGTAAAAAAAAAAAATTTTTGATGTCAGACCAGACTCTTAGTTAAGGCCCAAAAAGGAACCTCACAGGACATGTGTTGTCTGGAGCCAATGGGAAGCTCACTCATTCATTTAGTAGACACTTCCAGGGGCCTCCCCTGTGTCTGGCTCAAGCTAGGTCAGTGTAAAGTTCACAGAGAAGATAGTGAGGGAGACAGCTACCTCCCCAAACTCTGGGGTGTGATTAGAGAGGTCATTGTGGAAGTACTGAAGAAGGAGTCACCAGTTGCCTGCCTGGGTGGCCACACAGGTGGTACCCTTTGCCATGGGCGTTGAAGAGTGAATAGAAGTTCATCATGCTGCTAAGACAGCAAGGACATCCCGTATAGAAGGAACAGCATAGGCAGACACCTGGAAGCATGAGAGGAAATGGTAAGTAGTTCATTGGGACTGAGTGGTACACTAGGAGATGGAAGATGGAAGATGGGGAAGGGTGAGCCCTGATGGCACATGAGCAAATTTGAATGGTGGATGGCTCATCAACACTTCAGATGCCCAGACCTTTTGGCACAGCAGTTTCACATCTCAGTGTCTGCCCTAGAGAAGTACTTGGCATGTGGATATGCACAGGGATTTCAGGATTTTGATAATATAAAAGAAAATGTAATGTATAATACAGTATATGAATAGCCACCAATAAGGGACTAATTTAATAAGATTTTTTTCATCCTTGCTAAGGAATATCATGAGGCAGTTACAGTAAGTGAAGTTTATCTCTTGAGGGCAGAACAAAAGTAAATAACATTTTTTTTAATTGCAGCAAAATGAGTTGGTATACACGCATATATTTCCTAGCTATGTCAGCTGAGAGAGCCTAGAAGCAATGACATCCTAGTAGCAATGACTGCATCTAGTGCCCACATCTTGGTTTCTTCTAATACCATCTCCTCCAATAAAAGGAACCAGGGCTCCTTGGAGAAATGGCTGGGTCAGGGTTAGGGCAGGGAAAATCCAAGATAAGCCTGGACCATCTCATGGTGCCAGAAAATAAGGAAGTGCTCACAAAATAAAATAAAATAAAATAAAATGAAAAAAAATGGGAGCTTGTCTAAGGAGCACAGGAGCCAACCTGCAGGATGTCCTAATAGCCAAAGTAGGAACAATTTGAGCAGAAAATAAATATAGTATTGGATTTTTAATAATTCATTTTTATTTTAGAGCGGTTTTTGATTTACGGAAAAGGTACAAATAAAACATTGAGAGTTCCCATATATTCCACATCAGGCTTCGCCTATTAACATCTCACATTAGTATGGTACACTGGTACAACTAATGAGCCAATATTGATACATTGTTATTAACTGAAGTCCATAATTGATTCACATTTCCTTAGTTTTTACTTAATGACCATTACCTGTTCCAAAATCCCATCCAGGATATATAACATTACATTTACTCATCACCTCTCCTTAGGCTCCTCTTTCTTGCAACAATTTCTCAGACTTTTCTTGCTTTTGATGACTTTGACAGTTTTAAGGAGTATTGGTCTGGTACTTTGTAGAATGTTCCTCAATTTGAATTTGAAAAATCATGATTTTTTTTCTCATGGTTAAAATGGGGAATGGTTCATTGTAGATTCTGGATATTAGCCCTTTGTCAGATGAGTAGGTTGTGAAGATTTTCTCCCATTTTGTGGGTTGCCTGTTCACTCTGATGGTAGTTTATTTTGCTGTGCAGAAGCTCTTTAGTTTAATTAGATCCCATTTGTCAATTTTGGCTTTTGTTGCCATTGCTTTTGGTGTTTTAGACATGAAGTCCTTGCCCATGCCTATGTCCTGAATGGTAATGCCTAGGTTTTCTTCTAGGGTTTTTATGGTTTTAGGTCTAACGTTTAAGTCTTTAATCCATCTTGAATTGATTTTTGTATAAGGTGTAAGGAAGGGATCCAGTTTCAGCTTTCTACATATGGCTAGCCAGTTTTCCCAGCACCATTTACTAAATAGGGAATCCTTTCCCCATTGCTTGTTTTTGTCAGGTTTGTCAAAGATCAGATAGTTGTAGATATACGGCATTATTTCTGAGGGCTCTGTTCTGTTCCATTGATCTATATCTGTTTTGGTACCAGTACCATGCTGTTTTGGTTACTGTAGCCTTGTAGTATAGTTTGAAGTCAGGTAGTGTCATGCCTCCAGCTTTGTTCTTTTGGCTTAGGATTGACTTGGCGATGCGGGCTCTTTTTTGGTTCCATATGAACTTTAAAGTAGTTTTTTCCAATTCTGTGAAGAAAGTCATTGGTAGCTTGATGGGGATGGCATTGAATCTATAAATTACCTTGGGCAGTATGGCCATTTTCACGATATTGATTCTTCCTACCCATGAGCATGGAATGTTCTTCCATTTGTTTGTATCCTCTTTGATTTCATTGAGCAGTGGTTTGTAGTTCTCCTTGAAGAGGTCCTTCACATCCCTTGTAAGTTGGATTCCTAGGTATTTTATTCTCTTTGAAGCAAACAAATTTACAAGAAAAAAACAAACAACCCCATCAAAAACTGGGCAAAGGACATGAACAGACACTTCTCAAAAGAAGACATTTATGAAGCCAAAAAACACATGAAAAAATGCTCACCATCACTGGCCATCAGAGAAATGCAAATCAACACCACAATGAGATATCATCTCACACCAGTTAGAATGGCAATCATTAAAAAGTCAGGAAACAACAGGTGCTGGAGAGGATGTGGAGAAATAGGAACACTTTTACACTGTTGGTGGGACTGTAAACTAGTTCAACCATTGTGGAAGTCAGTGTGGCGATTCCTCAGGGATCTAGAACTAGAAATACCATTTGACCCAGCCATCCCATTACTGGGTATATACCCGAAGGACTATAAATCATGCTGCTATAAAGACACATGCACACGTATGTTTATTGCGGCACTATTCACAATAGCAAAGACTTGGAACCAACCCAAATGTCCAACAATGATAGACTAGATTAAGAAAATGTGGCACATATACACCATGGAATACTATGCAGCCATAAAAAATGATGAGTTCATGTCCTTTGTAGGGACATGGATGAAATTGGAAATCATCATTCTCAGTAAACTATCGCAAGAACAAAAAACCAAACACTGCATATTCTCACTCATAGGTGGGAATTGAACAATGAGAACACATGGACACAGAAAGGGGAACATCACACTCTGGGGACTGTTGTGGGGTGGGGGGAGGGCGGAGGGATAGCACTGGGAGATATACCTAATGCTAGATGACGAGTTAGTGGGTGCAGTGCACCAGCATGGCACATGTATACATATGTAACTAACCTGCACATTGTGCACATGTACCCTAAAACTTAAAGTATAATAATAAATTTAAAAAAAAATGGGGAATGGGTCCCAGGAGGAATATCACAGAGGTGAAATGCCCTACTCGACACATCTTATCAATGGTACAGGCTGTTAACTGATAATGTTAACTTTGATCACCTGGCTGAGGCAGTGTTTGTCAGGTTTCTCCATGTTACTTTTTTCCCTCTTCTGTACTGTTTGGAAGGAAGTCACTATGCACAGCCCATATTTACAGAATGGAGAATTATACTTTACCCCCTTGAGGGGGGAGATAATACTGGATTTTAACCCACAGAATAAAATAAATATCAACTTAAGGGTGGAGGGTGGGAGGAGGGTGAGAGTTGAGAAACTACCTATGCTTACACATGGGTGATAAAATAATCTGTGCACCAAACCCCCATAACACACAATTTACCTATATAGCAAACTTGCACATGTACCCATAAAACTAAAATAAAAGTTAAAAAAACTGAATAAACAGCGGAGAAGGGGGAACTTCCCCTCACAGTAAAATTGCAATCAATATGCATAGAAAGAAAGAGGAAAATAGATAATTGTCAGGAAAGCACCACCACAATAATGGTGGATCCACTGATGAATGCTACAAATTGTGGGTGAACGTTTGAGGAGAAACAGGACTTGCATAGTCCCAAGATATTTATCAACTAAAAAGGGAACTATAGTAACTTTATAGTGGAGAAACCCTGCACACATCAGCTTAACCAAGTGATCAAGGTAAACACCACTAGTCATAAGACACATGGACATTATGAGCCTCTTGCTGTGGTGTGCTGAGATGGACCCAACACCATTTCTGTGGTATTCTTGCCAAAAATTACAGCCTCCCTCAGGTCATGAGAAAATATCAAGCAAACCTCAATCAAGGGACTGTCTATAAAATACCTGACTAGCACTCTTCAAAAGTATGAAGATCATGAAAGATGACAAAAGACTGAGGAACTGTCATAGATTGGAAAATACTAAGGAGAAGTAACAACTAAACGCAATGTGGGATTCAGGACAGGATCCTGGAACGGAAAATAAGAAGTGAGGGGGGAAAATGGGGAATTCCAATAAGATCTGTAGTTCAGATAATAGTACTGAACCAATGTTAATTTCTTGGTTTTGATCACTGTACCATAGTTATGTAAGATATTAATATTAGGAAACTAGGTGAGAGGTGTACGAAAGCAAACTGTTCTATTTTTTGCAATATTTCTATAAGTCTAAAATTAGTTCAAAATAAAAGGTTTTAAAAGTTGCAATGTAAAAGATTTAGGGCAGATACCTGGAAGGCCTCTGGTGGCAGAAACATGAGATGTTTCAGTGGATTTTTGAAGGGTGCTTGTCTCAGGCAGTTAAGGAAAAGAGCCTGGGTGTTTAGCCCTTGGGTCCTCAAACATCCTGGTGCCTCTCTCTGCATTTGGGGCTGGGAGACCTCCTCTCTTCTGGGCAGTCTCCCACGAAGATTTGTTCAACGTAGTGGCCTGTGGTTGGTCAACTCCCCTGTATCTCCAGACCACCCCCACCCCCCCCAACCTTGTGTCACCGACTGAGACTGCAATCCCCACTCCCTGTTTCTTCTCTCTAATATAGCACTGGTGGGGGGAGGGGGTGGGGAAGCAGCCCTGTGTGTGTGTGTGTGTGTGTGTGTGTTTCTGTGTGTGTGTATAGCAGGAGAGCTGGGGATTCCCATCCTAGAGGATGGAGGTGGCCGAGGTGAGGCTGAAGCAGTTGGGGGAAGGCTTAGCAGGCAGGCAAGCGGCTGCTCCAGAGAGAGGGCGGCTCAGACAGTGGTTAGCTGCGGAGTGGGGCTTAGCAGAGGGAAGGGGGAAAGGGAGGGGGCTCTCCTTCTCAAGGGGCCCTTTCATGTTGAAATCAGCCAGCGTGAATGCTGGCGGCCCAGGAGCCCAGCCGGGGGAAATGTGAGAGCCCCCTTATCTCCCCTCATGTCACAGTGCCGTCTGCGGTTCTCAGCCGGCCAGAGAGGATGCATTAGGAGAAGTGTTGGTGGGGGATGGGAGAGAGAATGCTCCCATCAAGACCTTGGGCTGGGCCCACTTAGTTAAGGGGAGGTTGGAGGAAGCAGGTTCCAGACCGTCCTGCTGCTGGAGGTGGGGGTGGACTGGAGTGCCCTGCATCTCGAAGCAAGGAGAGCCAGCAGGCTTTGGGGCCTAGGGTGGTGGATTTGGCAGGAATCAGAAAGAAGGCCTCAGGTTCCACCCCTATCAAATGCCAGAATGCCCTATACAGCATGCCTCTGGTCTGCTCTGGGAGTGCAGTCCCTGCCCACACACCTGCAGGAGCAAGGAGCCCACTCCCTCCTGGGAGAGTCAGGCCATGGGTTCCACCCCTGGATTCAGTTCTCGTTTCTGGGTAGGAAACCTGGAACATTTGACTAGGAAAGCCAAGGCCTCACCTTTCCCAGGACACTCTCAGCCCAGGAGTGACCCCTGCTGTTCAAACAACCTTGAAGGCAGAGGACAGAGCCATTAGCTTCCCATGGCTTGGACTGGGTGGTCCTTCCTGCCCCTTCCAACCCTGCAATCTTGTTTCTCTGAGATGGGCTGTGTGGTTCTTTGTAAATCTGCTGTTGCAGGAGGGAGGTGGGTGAGGCCACACCTGGACTGTGGGGGCCTTGTTGGCTGGAGCTGTCAGCAGCCAATGTTTTCACAGACACCATTTGCCCGTGCAAGTTCCCGGCCCCCCAACACACTCCCACTGCCCAGGGCCCCAAGCCTCCTCCCTGCAACAGCACAGGAACCCAAGGGAGCCCCGGGTCGACTCCAGGATGACCTAAACCTTTAGGTCATCCCAGAAGCCTCTGCTGCCCAAGAGAGGGAAGAGCTGAGACGCCACGGGGCCATGTGGAGGTGTGGGTAAAAACAGGACAAGGTGAATGAGACAATTTGAGGAGTCCCTGGAGACAGCTCAGTGCACAGGGCTGTAGACCTCTGGGATCTGCCTCTCGTTTTTTCTTTTTTGTTTGTTTGGTTGTTTGTTTTCGGGGGGGTGGTTCTTTTGAGACAGAGTTTCACTCTGTCACCCAGGCTAGAATGCAGTGGTGAGATCGTGGCTCACTGCAGCCTCGACCTACTGGGTTCAAGCTATCCTCCCACTTCAGCCTCCCAAGTAGCTGGGACTACAGGTGCATGCCACCATCATGCCTGGAACATTTTTGTATTTTTTTGTAGATATGGAGTTTTGCCACGTTGCCCAGGCTGGTCTCCAACTCAAATGATCCGCCCGCCTTGGCCGCCCAAAGTACTGAGATTACAGGCGTGAGAGCTGCCGTGCCCGTCTTGTCCTGATTTCTCCCAGAACCTTGCTGGATGACCTTGGGTCAGTCTGTTCCTCTGTCTCCCCAAATGTCCAATGGGAAGAATTCCTCACCACCTGATTGAAAATAGCCTTAGCTTCTTCTGTGAAAATAGCTCCTTCACAGCATGTACCTCTATTTGAGCTCTTCTGTCTCCCCCACTAAAGCACGATCTCCATGAGGGCAGGGGCCCTATGCCCTGGGCATCCAGAACAGGGGGGCAATGGGTCTTAAAGGCCTTCTCAGTGCTGGACACTCTCATTGCATTTGTTCCAAGCAAGATTCAGGGTTTGAGCCAGGGACGGAGGAACCATGTTCTGGGGGTGGCAGAGGAGAATTTTCTCCTGGAGCTGCGTGAGCATAGTGGGCCACATGGTGGGCTCTAGGATGCAAAAGGCTAGGCTAAGGCCCCCTGGGAAGGGGAGACAGGCCTGAGATAGCTGCCAGGGCACGAGACCTACCAGAAGCTGATCCAACCCAGCCAGGAGATGGGCTGTTTCCAGATGGGCTCTGTGATTCCTCCAGGCGTCCTCAGCACCAAGCTCAGGACCTGGCAAGGAAAAGGGATTCTGGCAGTGTTTGATGGTTAGCAACAGTTAACTACTCACCATTTATGCCTGCCTTGGCACCTCCCAGCTTTGCCTGTGGGACTCTCTAGGTGGGCCTGGTCATCTCCTACAGGCTAGCTGTGCTTTATGCATCATTACATTGCCCTCTCACAGCAGTGGGGTAGGTACTATAGTACTATCCCTGTTCTACAAATGTGGAGACAGAGACACAGAGAAGTTTAGTGACTTGCCCAGGGATACACCACCACCAAGGTACAGAGCCAGGATTTGAGCCCAGGTCCATGCTGTCTTATTTACCCTGTTGCCTTCTGTAAAACATGTTCAGAGATCCAATTTGACCAGACTCAGCACCTGGGTCCCACACTCCGACGTTCCCACACATTTTTGCTGTCTCACTGCATTCTTACCCCCAGCCTGTGTGGTGAACAGGGCAGGCACTATCATCCCCACTTCACAGACAGGAGAATGGCTTGTGGTCACCCAGCCAATAAATAGCAGCACTAGGACCTGAGCCCAAGTCAGCCTCGTTTTAGAGCCTTGCTTTTTGCCTTCAACCAGGCTAGTCCTATGCTCTTAGACCCCACTCACTCCCTAGGGCTCTCCCAGCCTGCATTCAATACCACTGATGCCACAAGCACCCGAGGAACCTAGCCCTCAGTATAACCTGCTCTTTTCACCCTGGCCACAAGGCCCTTTCAGCAACTCCTGCTGAACCTTCAGTGGGGAAGCAGGTGATGGGGGGTGGGGAGCAGGTGGCCATGTCATGGAACAGACAAAGAAGGCAAACTATGGGGCCCTACAAAGGTCTCTGCAAAGATCTCTGACTGAAGGCAGCTGCAACTTAACTTTTGCTCAGAATCAAGCCTCGATTCAATGAATATGTACTGAGTATCCACAATCCACCTGGCATTTCAGAAAATGCTTTTCTAAACAGGCAGTTGCCATCAGTCAAACGCTTGCTATATGACAAGCAGGCATTGTGCACAATCCATTGAATCTTCACAGATCCTTCGAAGGGTGCTACGAACATGGACCCCATTTTGCAGGTGGGTAAAGTGAGAGTCAGAAAAGCCAAACCGCATGCCCAAAGTCTCCAAGGTAGAAAGTGACAGATCTGGGAACAGAATCTAGGCCTGCCAGACTAAAACATCTATGTTCTTAAGCCCTGTGTTATCTGTCTCCGAAGGGGAGTGCCCTGCCTGGGAAGCACGAATGACAGCCAACTGCATTAAAAGCGGGAAAACAGAGAAAATGCAGGACAAGAAAGAGAGCCCTAGCGAGGGGCCAGCTCACTTCCAGAGGACACAGGGGCCATGGGAACATGGGGGTGCCTCCCCTCAACATCCTACCACAGACTTATCAAGCCTAGGAGCCCCAGGTTTGGCTGAGGTGAGGCTTGCTGAGTGTGTGAGGGCTCTAATGGCACTAGCCATTGGAGCTGAGGGGCCCAGAACATATGGATGACAGTGCAAAGGGCCCAGAGAGAACAAAGGAGGTGGGATTGGGGAAGGGGGATGTTCAGAGAAATTCTGGGGGGAAATCATGGGAAAAGCTTCCAAAGCAAAGAATGATGCCTTTTGCTTTGTAAATCAGGACGCACTTGTAGGACAGAAGCAAGAGACCAGAGGGGCAAGAGCCTGGCTCAGCAGAATGCTGGCAGACAAAAGGAGTCAGGCCTCCCAAGCTTTGCCAGGCAACTGACACAGACTCTTGACGAGGGTGAAACAAGCTCTCAAATGGGACCTGAGGGATCTGAAATTGCATAGTTAGAAAGGGGGCAGATTTGAGTTGTGAACACGGGCTTAATCTGGTTTCAGGGCCTGTCTTAGTTCAGACTGTGATAACAAAATACATTAGACTGAGTCATTTATCAATAATAGAAATTTATTGCTCACAGTTCTGAAAAGTCCAGGATCAAGGTGCCAGCAGACTTGGTGTCTGGTGAGGGGTGACTCTCTGCTTCCAAGATGGCACCTTCTAGTTCTAGTTGTGTCCTTACATGGTAGAAGGGCAAAAAGGCTCCCTCAAACCTCTCTTAAAAGGGCACTAATCCCATTCATGAGGGCTCCACCCTCATGCCCTAATCACCTCCTAGCAGCCTCATCTTTTAATACTATTGCACTGGAAATTAAGGTTCAACATATGAATTTTGGAGGACATAGCAGAGCCCATGCTCTGAAATGTCCCCAAAAGCAGACTATTGGGGAGAAAAGCCCTGGGTGGTGGCAGTACAAGGAGCCCCAGAGCCCACAGCTGTATGCCTGAGGCCTGGGTATCTCGGCCCCCAGAATCCCTTGGACAGCAGTAGCCCCTTCCTAGAGTTCCCTGGCAAATACAAGACACTCTGGGCTGGGAGGGAGGTGGAGAACATCTAGTCCAAACCCGTCCCTCCATTCATCTTACACTGAAGTCATCTCTGCAACATCCACGTTGAGTGGGGTTTCACTGGCAGAAATAGGAAACGGCACTCCAGGCTGAGTGCACAGCCTGAGCAAAAACATGGTGCTTAGAGAGGCCATGGTGGCTGCAGGGCAGATGACATTAGTGTGGCTGTAGCAAGACTGCTGGGAGGGATGGAAAGGAATGTGGGAAGCCAGCTGAGTCTTGGGCTGAAAAGGACCACCAAGATTCTCTAGACCAGGCCCTCACTCTGAGCCATACCATCAGTGTCTGCTCTCCTTTCCCCCGGCCACCCTGCAGGATTTGAGAAGCTAGAAGTTTCCTTACAGTCCATCTAGCCTGGGTCCTTCATTTGCAGATGGAGAAATTGAGGCTCAGAGAGAGACAGTGACTCATGCTAGGGCCCACAATCAGTCAGCCCTTTTGCGGACATTCAGTAAATATCCATTCATTTGAAGCTTAGTTCTGAGCAAAAGTGCAGAGAGCCTTTAGTCAGAGAACTTTGTAGATGTGCCATAATCTTTGCTCCTTCAGAGCAAGCATCCCTAGCTTCTGGGGCCACTCCTCAATACTTAGAAACTGCCTACATATGGCGCATAGTAGGAGCTCAACTCGCATTTATTAAATGAATAAAAGCTTGGGTAAGTCAATGGTAGGGACATTAGGACAGCCATGTGGGCACACAGCCAAGGGGACAGTGGGAGCTGAAATCGAGCCCACGCTGCACTCACCAAGCCATGTGCCCTGGTACAAGGCTGCATGCATCCAAAGGAGGTGCTTTTTGCCACCTTGCACTATGACACTGTATAGGCTGGTGACAGTGCTGGGGACTTCAGAAGGCCAAGGAGTCAGTCTCCTCTGCAGCCTGCTCTCCTCTAAACAGGCATCCATTTGGCCATGACCCAGCCACCACACCTCCAGAGGGATACCCAGTGAGTAGAAGAGATGCCTCCCTTGCACCCAGCCCCCAGCCATCAGCTGATGTAGGAGCTCTTCAGGCCACCAGGTCCGGTTGCTGACTCATTGAGTTTCCAGTCAGCTAATCCCAAATCCTTTTCTGCTCACTCCCTTGCTCACCGCCTCATTACACACCAGCCTCTGGTGGGAATTCTTTCCCCTGACATATCTTCCAATTGCATGTGCTTAGTAGGTACTGCCATCCTAGAGCCTTGAACAGTGAGAGGGCAGGGCATTGACGGGTGGGGAAATTGAGGCTTAGAGAGGTTAAGTAACTTGGCCAATGTCACCCAGCAAGAACATCCCAATTTGGATTTAAACTGAGATCTATCTATTCCAAGCCTTAAGCTTTGCCCAGGGCTCTCCCTCCAGATGCCAGGGCGGGGCAGTCCCACTGGAAAAGTGCCTGATGGCAGATGCTTCTCCATCCTCTCTGGTACAAGGCATCTGTGTCAAATTGACATCAGAATGTCTGGCCATGTGTTGTACATGCCACCTGTGTGACTCTAGGCAGGAGCTCCCACCTGGCTTTTTAGTAGGGGACAGATGGACTTTTGTTCCGCCCACCAACCCTGCTACTTAGAGCTATGGCGGGACTTTTGAGAGCAGGGCTGGACTTGGTTGGGAGGGTCCAGGGCAGAGGCTGGGAAGCGTGTGCAGGAGCCAGGCCCTGACAGTATGAATTTCTGTCTTTAACCTGGGCAGGATTTCCCTCGGTAGGGGGTGTCTGCAAATCCTACCCCTTCACTGAAGTGAGTGTCAATTCTAGTTCTGCCCTAGGCTTTGCTTGGCAAGGCAGGTGGGCAGAGAGGAGGAGTAACTGCTGATGCCCTGTCTCAGGAAGACCTCAGAGCCCTGTGGGGCTGGGCCTGCCTGCCTAGTGGCCTGATTTGATGCCAGTATCTCCTGGTTGAAGGGAGAGTAGGAGGTTACTCCAGAGAAGATGGAACCCCCACATGCAGGCCCAGCCAACAGGCCACTCACCTTTGGCAGCCTGGGGCAGAGGGGCATTGAAAGAAGTTCCATTTAGTTGCAGGTCTTAACTGCTCAAACTCTTGTTGAGGAAGGAAGAATGCATTGCATAGTGAAGGAGGGAGAGAGAAGGACAGAGGCAGATACATAGATAACAGAGGGGACAAACAGAGGGTGTGAGAGAACACAGAGTGTGAGTGAGCCAATGAGCAGGGGCGCACTTGGAATGAACGCACAGCTGGGAGTCAAGAGACCTGATTCTAAACCCAGCTCTGTCACTGACTTGCAGGGGGCCCTGTAGCCAGTCACTCCTTCTCTTCTAGGCCTCTAAGTCCCATTTGTCAGGCTGTGGGGGCAGGGAGGGGGAGGTAGGACTGACCTAGGTACCCTCCAAGGTCCCACCAGCCCTGACCTCAAATTCTGTGAGATAGAAATTGCTCCTCTTAGGCTGGCTCTGGCAGTGGGCGTTTCTGAAACTCACAGCAATGAAAAATAGGAAAAAACAAACTTTGGGAATTCCAAGTATGGCTGGGGCTGGAGGATGAGGCAGGCAGAGCTGCAGAGCTGTTTGTCTATGATTCAGAGCCTCTTGTGAGGTAGAGCACATGTTCTTAGAGGCAGGACTGCCCACCACTACCCCCAGCCCCCACCACCACTCTGGACTCCCCACCCAGCTCAACCTCAGTGGGGCCCCTGCCCTGGCCCCGCTGCCACTGCAGCCACTACCTCACTCCGACTGACCCTCTGGAAGAATCAGGGATGAAGCCAAGGCCCAGAGAGCCTCACTAACTTGTGCACAGACACCCAGCAATCTTCAGGCTAACCCTAATATCAACAGCCCAAGTGGGCAGAAAGGTGAAGGGAAGGAGGGGGAAGGAGGAGTGTCCCATGCAGCCAGCCTCTCCTAGGTGCCCAGGACAGTACTTGTATCTTCCAAACATCATCCTCTTTAATCTTCAAAACCATCCTTTGGTTTAGGCCTTAGGGTACCTGAAACCAGTGCTCAGAGAGGTGCCTCTACTAGCTCAAGCTCACATAGTCACTAGGTGTAAAGCTAGGATTTGGAATTCAGATGCCAGATTTGCACCACTGCCCAAGGGTCCCAGCATGGCTGCAACATAGGCCTTCCTGACAGTTGGGCCTTATCACTTTGACTAGCAATTTCCTGTCCCACACATGCCTGACCATGAGGCCAGGTACAGGCTGCAATCTGAGCAGCTTGTGGGAATAAGCTCAACTGAAGGAGGTAGCCTGAGGAGGTTTGGGGAATATTGTGGGGTGATTTGCCATGGGGGTTGTGCCTCTGTCTGCCTGTGTCCCCACCTCTTCCCCAAACAGGGGTGGCAGGCACTGCCCCAGCCCCTGGATCCCAAGCAGGCCTGAGTGGACCCACTGGGCCATGGAGCCCTGCAGTTTGGGCTTCTAGTTGATCCTGTGAGGGGACAGTGGGAGTTGCCACCCTGCTTCCAGCTTCCAGGAGCTGCCAGCCAGGCACAGGGGGCAGAGCAGAGCAGGTCTCACACACACAGAGTTGAAGGCAGAGCAGCTGTAAGAGACAGAGAGAGAGAGAGAGAGAGAGAGAGAGATAAAGGGAGGTAAAGAAAGGTAGAGCCAGTGAGAACCAGAAAGAGGGAGATAGAGACTGGGCAAGAGAAACAGACACGGAATCAGGGAGATACTGAGACCGGGAGATAGGACAAGGAAAGGCCTAGAGGCAAAGAGATGGAGAAACAGAGACAAAACCAGAGTCAAAGGGCAAGGGAGACAGGACAGACATGGAGAAAACCAGCAAAAGGCAGAAGGGCAAAGAGGAGGGGTGGAGAGAGGGGCGGGAGCAGGATGGGAGCTGGGGCCAGGGATCTGGCCTGAGGCGTCCCAGCTGTGGCTGACTCCTGGTCCCCACTTGCTCCTCCCTGCCTTTGTCTCCCTCTCCCAGTCTTTTTCCTTCAGGGCCCACAGAGGAAAAGCAACACCATTTGTATGGCAAAATAGGGGGAGGGGCCCTGGAGGCTAGGGCCTCCTCAGGCCTCACTTTGCCTCCCTGAGGGCTGAGGGGGTGAGCACCCCCAGAGACCTATAACACATGTGGCACAACAATAATTGGGAAGCTCTGTCCCCAAACACTGCTGCTTGGGATGATCCCAGCCTGTTGTCAGAGCAAGTCCACAGCTGGGAGGGAGGGCTCCAGAATCCTAGTTTGGCCCTCGCCTTTCTCCTTGGGTCCTCAGTTTCCCCAGGGTTTTATTGATGGCCCAGCATGCCTAGCCCACTAGCCGGGAAGCCATAAGGAAAAGGACCCAGGGCCATTGTGAGGCCCATCAGGCCCCTTCAGTTGGCTCTGAGTAAAGGTGGTCAACCTTCCCCACTTCCTCCTGGACCTATCTGCACACCTGCCTCCTGCACCCTCTGCCCTGTCCTTACTCTCACTGAGGCCGCACCATCCTGATGTGCTGCCTCCTTCCAGCCACCACCTGTCCATCAGCCCGAAGTTCCAATCCCTCCCTTCTCAGCCAACCAGGCCCAGGGAAGCCAGGCTTCCGGGCAAGAGTTCAAAACCTCCATAGCTGCCACCTGCCCAAGCCCAGGGAAGGGTCCTCGGGCCCCCCAAGGAAGCTTCTTCCTGCCATCCAAGATTTTTCTACTAGTCCGGCTAGGCTGTACAAGGTCTGCTGAGCCAGCCCTTCTCTGCTCTCCTTTGCAGGCCTGGATCAGGCAATGGTCAGGGTGAGGGTGCCTCCCTCCCAGCCAAGATACTTCCCACATTTTACCCAGCAATCTGGGAGCCTCTAGCCATATCTTCTCCTCTGGGACCCACAAGTCAGGGGCAGTGCCAGCTCAGCCACCAGCCAGCAGCCCTGCCCTAGGCTCTAGATAGGACTCTAAAGCTCCCCATGCTTTAGGGAGGTGAGCTTTCAGGTTCCAGGCCAAAGTGTGTGTGTGTGTGTGTGTGTGTGTGTGTGTGTGTGTGTGTGTGTGTGTGTTTGTGTGTGTGTGTGTTTGTCTGTCTGTCTTACATCCTAGCAGTAGAGCACTCCCAGAGCCATGATCTTTCCATTGGGAAGGAAGGTGACAGGCTCTGCTCTCAGAGGGCCTGAGGACAATATTTGGCCTGGTTAAGTGGAACAGCTGCTTCAGACCAGGAGAAAAGAATTCTCCGTCCCAGCCAAAATGTCTCTATTTAGGGGGTTATAGGATGTGAGGAGAGGTCCAAAGCCCATTTACTCACTTCCTGGGAGGGCAGACAGACCAGAACATTCTTCATGACATGGGAAAAGGGCTGCCTCATCCTAGCCCCTCTGCCCTGCAGAGGCTGGCATGGTGGCCCTCCTGGATGGTTAGGTCACTCAGGGATGGCATGGAAGGGAGACAGGTCCCAAAGGATGCAGAGAAGTGACCTATGCCAGCCTCTTTCTACAAGTTGGAGCCTTCTACATGTTTTCTGCCTGCTGTCAGCCCATATTTGGTCCCTTGGCTGGCATTTGTTCCCCAGTTTGAGCTGTAACCCAGTCACCAAAGGAGGCCCCATGCAGTCTGGTCACCAAGCCTAAGTTGAAACACTATTCCCATTCTCTCTACGCATTTCATACCTTGGAACATCGAGGCCCAGTCAGTAGGAATGGCTGGGTCACATCTCACTCAGTAGAGGCAGGGCCTTCAGAGGCCCCAAGTGACCAGAGTCTTCAGTTTTCCTAAATAAGTGTCACCAGCAGTGGAGAGAAGTTCCCAAGTCCCATCCCAGGACTCACTCAGCATGGCTATGGCCTTTATCTTTGTAGCGCATGTACCCACAGGATGCCCGTGTGGCACCTGCCCGGTAGCCAACTGACTTTCTTTCTTTCAAAGAGTCAGTGTAATATTGAAAAAAGAAATCAAGTTTGTGACTCCTGGGTTTGAATCTAAGATCTGCCATTTCCTAACTGTGTGACATTAAGCAAGTCCTTTAACCTCTGTAAGCCTCCACTTTCTCAACTACCAAAATGAAGGTAATTACTACTGCCTGCCTGCCCTGCCTACCTTGCGAGCCCCACATCAGGGAGGGGGTGTTGGTCATTTACTTGTCCACTGAAAAAAGACTAATCAAGCACCTACTATGAAAAAAGACTAATCAAGCACCTACTATGTGCCAGACACTGTTCTGGGGCATTAGGGTGCTGCAGTGAAGAGAAGAGACAAAGTCCCTGCCTTTGAAGAGTGCCCTTTCTAGAGAGGAGAGACAGTCAGTAAACAACAAATATCTAATATAACATCAGCTGTGATAAGTCCTATAAAGACATGGCCAAATGAGGGGGCAGAGGGTGATGGCAGTGGTGCCCTGGCTCTGACTGCCTCATCTTTCTGCCCACCGGATGCTGACAGAGCTGCCTTCTCCAGCGTCCACGTGGCTCCTTGCTTATGAGTGGCCTAGCCAGGCAGGCAGAGCAGGACTGATCTGGAAACCCAGTGGCCTGGCCTATTTCTGTCCCAGGGCCCTGGCACTGATCCAGCCCAGATCCCAGCCTCCCTCGCTTCCCCAGCTCCAGTTGAGTTGGGCAGAATCCCATCTCTGCTCTTCCGTCCCACCAATCTCTGCAGCCACCTCCCAGCAGCCAGCCTGGGCAGTCCCTTCAGCCTGGTTCCCTCCCCCCAGCTCCCCACAGATGCGTCCCCACCCTCACCCTGTCTCCTACACTGGGTGCAATTGGGGCTGCCTCCCTCCTCCACCCACGAGCTGGAAGGCAGCCCCTCAGAAGCAGCTGGGGCTCCACTGAGCTGGTACTAATGCTATCTCCTACGAGGAGGGAGGAATGAAAGGGTCTTGGCTTCTCAGAGGCCCTCAAGAGCTCAGCCCTTCCTCCACCAGCCTCCTTCCCCGGGCTCCGCAGGACACAGTGGTCTGGTGGGGGATGGGTCACTTCAGGCAACAGAGGGACGGTGGGGTGTCCTCAAACTAAGAAGAGGCTGAAGTGGCAGAGCAAAGGGATTTCTCCACTGGGCCCCACACCTCTCTGGGCCTTCCCTCGGCAGATATGTCCTGGGACTAGGGGCAGCTCTTATTGTCCCTTTTAAATGTGTTTACATTTCCATTTTGATGATTTAACATTGATGAGGCCACTATGTACTGACGAAATTTTTGAGAGTTTTTTTTTTTTCTGTTTGCAAAAGTTAATCAGGCTCATTACAGAAAGTTTGGGAGGTACAAAAAAGTATAAGGAAGACAAAAATAACATTTCCCACACCTAACTATCCAGATATAATTCCTGTTCACATTTTGGTTTATTACCTGCTGCCATTTGTCTATGCCTATCTCCAGAGCCCTGTGTAGCTATATTAATACCTATACACACAGATACATTTTAACATACTTGAGAATATATATGCTAACAATAGTTAACACTTATTGTATGCCTACTGTATGCCAGACCCTATTTTCTGCACTTCACATGTATTAGCGAATTATTCTTCCCAACAACCTTAGAGGTAGGCATGATTATTAAGCCCATTTTATTTCTAAGGAGACTGGGGTAAAGGGAGGTTGAATGTCCAACCCAAGGTCATGCATCTAGTAAATGGCAAAGCTGCAAAATTAACACAGACCGTCTTAACTTCTGGAATCTGGGTGTTTAATGGTAGACTGCCTTAAAATTTTTTAAATGATAAAATATATTATACATACAAAAGAATGTATGTAACGCTAACACTGTTTAAAGGCTGGGAATAAGGTGAGCATCTGTGGTATCACTGACCAGGTTATGAAATAGAGCATTACCATGGGAGTGTTTTGTTTTCTTTCTGCTTCACCATATATCAGGCACATGTTTCTATATCCCTCCAAATTTTCAGATAATGTGGCTCATTACTGTCTAATAATGAAGTTTCTTCCCCACAGGCCTCCAAAACCTCCCTGATAGCTTCATCTGCCAAAGACTCCTGGTAAGCCACTGGGGTGCACTTCTCTAGCCCTTCCAGGATGGGCCCCAGGACACACAAAGGCTGGCTGGCTGGGATTGGTGGAGGCACAGGCAGCCCTGCACACAGCCTGCCTCTCCTGGCATCAGGTACCATCTCAGCCCTGCAGGCACAATTTTTATCTTGCTGACGTCCACTGGCCAGTCCTTCTGACAGATGGGGGAGGACAGGAAGAAGGGGTGAGGAGAGGAAGGGAGGAGGTGTGAGCTCGCTGAGATGGGGCCTAAAAGGCACTGAGAGCGCATAGGCTGGCTGTTCTCTCCGGCTCAGCAATAGGACCCAACATGGGGGTGTTTCCTTCAAACCTTAGAGATAGATACTAAGCACCCCCATCCCAATGGCTGGAAGGCATTCATTTGTCCTTTCCTTCAACATTTTTTCCTTGGACATCTACTATATACAGTGCTGCGTTCTGGGGCACAGTGGCAGAGGAGACAGACACCATTGCCTCCCTCCTGGAGGGTTTAGTCAGTGGGGGCTGGGGTACAAATGTTCAATGACTAATAATCAAATAAAGATTTAGTTACAGTTAGGATGAGTACTCTGAAGGGGAGGTGCAGGCTGCTAGGAGGGCATATGACAGAGGTTCGTGACCTAGCCTGGGGGTCAGGTCTGGGTCGGGGAAGCCCTTAAGAACCTGGCCTACCTCCTCTCCTGCAGGCAATGAGTGGATGGACGTGGGAAGGGCAGACACAGCTCCTATCCACCTGAAGTCACTTTCAAGAGCCAGAGTCTGCTGGCTGGTGGCCCTCGACTTTGGCCAAGCTGAACTGGGTGGTTTTTCTCTCTTCTCCATTATTCTACACTCACTGCTAGGGGAAGGCTTGGCCCTGCTTCTTTGCTGTGTCCTCCAGGCTAGTGGCAGATTCTCTGAATGAGCCTGCTGAGCAACAATCAAGGCACAAACTGCCTCAGTGAAGCACCACTTAGGTGACTGGGCACGAGGGTGCCAGGGCCTACCCACACTCAGGCTCTCCTGTGGGCCCGGCCCATGTGGCCTTGAGCCTCACAGTATGCCAGACCCTATTTTCTGCACTTCACATGCATTAACAGAATTATTCTTCCCAACAACCTTAGAGGTAGGCATAATTATTAAGCCCATTTTATTTATAAGGAAACTGAGGTAAGGGAAGTTAAATGTCCAACCCAAGGTCATGCATCTAGTAAGTGGCAAAGCTGGAAAATTAACACAGACCGTCTTGACTTCTGACCCAGGCTCAGCTTCTGCCCTACCTGGGAGCCTCTTCTCCCTACTCTGCCCCCATGTAAGTGCCTGGGCCCTGAGGAGAGGACACTAGCCTTCCCTCTGTTCCTGAGGACACTGGGAAAAGAAAGGCTGAAAGGCTGGTGTCCAGGGCCAAGCCTGACTCGCCTTTGGGGCCCCAGAGTGCAGAATGAGGTCTCTCCCTCCTCTTGCCCATCCAGCCATCCTTCTGGAAAGTGTTGAGCCCAATGCATAGTGGTTAAGACACAGGCTCCTTTGCCGGGTGGCCAGGGTTTGAATCGTGGTTGCGCCACTTACTAGTTAAGTGGCCTTGGGCAAGTTACCTAAGCATTCTAACCTCATTGTCTCATCTGTCAAATGGGGATAAAGATGGTGGTAACTATATCATAGGGTTGGCACAAAGATTAAACAGATTGTTTGCAAAGTGCTTAGGACAGCACTTGACATTAAAGAGTAAATATAATGATTGGCTGTTTGTAGTTTTGCTGTCTCCCAGGGCCTGAGGTGACAGACAAGTGTTGCTCTGAGTCTTGCTTTGGACATTTCCAAGCAAAGTTATTGCCTTTGAGTGTGGAGGCTGAGAATAGTTGATTTTTTTTGCCTTGTCAGAGATCCATAGAGCCTGCAGCTGAAAAAACCCCAGAAACCATCCAGACCAGCCACTAACATCCCCCTACCTCCCACCCTTGCTCAATGAATGAGAAACTGAGGTCCAAGAAGGAGGCAGGACTGGCCCAATGTCACAGACAGTAACAGCAAAGGGGCTATGAACTTGACCTTTTAGTCACAGCTCTAGTCTAGCCTGGTTGCTAAGTAGTCAAGCTTGGATTCAAACCTGGGCTTTGGCACTTGAGAGTACTTAATGACTGTGTCCCTTAAGCAAGGGCTTTAACTCATAGGAGCCTCAGTTTCCTCATCTGTTAAATGGGGATGATAATATCTACCTCACAGGCTTGTTGAGAGGATGAAGTGGAACAACGCATGTAAGTGCTCACTGTGGGGCCTGGCATAGAGTAATGCATGTTTGTTAACATTCTTGGCTCAAGGGCTCTTTCACTGCACCAGCCTGCAGGTGCTGATGCCCAGGTGATGCCCACTGAGCAGGCCAGGCAGACCCAAGGGCTCACCAACTGACACCATGCCCCTCTGACCAGGTCATTCTTCCCCTCTGGTCTCAGGCCCTCTGCGCCTGCTGTTAAGGCAGCCTGACTGGCTCAAACTGGACTTATCAAGGGCCAGGCTGGCTTAAACACACTTGAGTCGAAGGACACAAGTGATGCCGGGCAGTGGTGTGGTGGTTTCATTCATTCTCCCTGCCCTAGGGAGAAAACACGGCTTTCTCTGTATTCGTTTGTGTTTGTTTTTGTTTTTTTTTTAGAGGCAGAGTCTTGCTCTGTCATCCAGGCTGGTGTGCAGTGACATAAACATAGCTCACTGCAGCCTTGAACTCCTGGGCTCAAGTGATCCTCCTGCCTCAGCTTCCTGGCTAACTGAGACTACAGGCACATGCCACAATGCCTGGCTAATTTTTTATTTTTAATTTTTGTAAAGACAGATGTCTCCCTGCCCAGGCTGGTCTCAAACTCTAGGCCTCAAGCAATCCTCCTGCTTCAGCCTCCCAAATGCTAGGACTACAGGCGTGAACTACCACGCATGGCCAACTATGTGTTCTTTTTTATGCTGGGGCTGGCTGGAGACCCAGCTTCCTCAGATGCCCTTTCTGGGGTCCCTTTGAGCCAGTGCTGGTCCCCTCAGAGGCCAGCTCACAGGCCAGGAGGAATCAGAGCCATTTGACCAACAGGCAGACACAGAATGCTTGTTCCAGCAGTTCTCCACCCTGTATATTAGGCTCATCATGCTGGGAGCTCTGAAAATGCCCATGCATGGGCTCTATCCCCTAGACTCTACTTTAATTAACCTGAACTGGGCCTGGGACAGAGACATTGTGTAGAAGCTCCACACATGTTGAGTTTGACAGAGGTGCAGCCAGGGGAGTGAGCACCTGTGCAGTAGGTGATTCCAAGATGCTTCAGCTGAGGTTCTTGGCCTCACGAGGCTCCCTGGCTAGTGGGAAGATAAGACAAGTAAGGAAACCATGACCAGACAAAAGGATGTACATACTGACAGGGATAGAAAAGCATGCTGCTAGCACCAATGTGCTTTTCCTGGGCTACCTCACAAAGGAAGTGACATTTGAACTTGACTCATCCATGCAGTCAACATTAAGGGACTATTTATTGAGCAGTTACTGTGCATCAAGATGGTTCCAGGTGTTGGGGGTGCAGCAATGCCCTCCTGCAGCTTCCATTCTAGCAAGGATGCCCTGTGACGGGTCAGTGGGAATTTGGCAGGCAGGGAAGCTGGGGAAAGGTATTCCAGATAAATGAAATATCATGAGCAAATGGGTGGGAGAGAGGAGGCCTTGCTTTGACAACAAAGTTTGACATGGCCAAAGCCTTGGCATCAAAAGAGGAAGTGGTAAAAGAGAAGAGATCTGGATATGGCCCAGCTGATGGGAGTGGGTTGCATAGGCTCTGCTAAGGAGCTGGAATTTATACTGCAGACAACAGGAGCCATGGCAAGGCTGTGGGCAAAGGAGTGGCTTATGTTTAGAATTATGACTCTGGGGCCATGTAGAAGAAGCTAGGTCGCTGGCCCATCCTAGGTGACTCTTCTGACCCTTCCTCAGTCAAGATCCTGAAGTGTTGATTTCCTCTTGAGGGAGGCCCCATATGAGGCCAGGATTGGAGGCAAGGAGCAATGAGCACAGCAGGCATCTGTTGAGTGCACTCTTCCAAGCACTGTGCAGGCATTAGCTCATTTAATCCTCACGACAGCCACTCAGGTGGGCACCATCATCAGCCCCGTTTTGCAGATGGTAAAACTAAGGATCAGAGAAGTTAATCCATTTTCCCAAGGTCACATAGCTGGCCAGTACCAGAGCCGGGATTTGATTCCAGGCAGTTCACACTTTAAGCACTATACTACACTGCTTCATAAAACACCTATTAACTTCAAGAGCTCTCAGTCTTGAAGGAATGTCATGGGGGTATCATCACCTCAATTCCTCCAGGAAGGTGAGGGGTATTCTAACCTCATGTTGAGATTGGGGTTTGTCCTCTTGAGTAGAAAGGCCCTCACTGGTGCAAGGCTGGTCCTGACCTGTTGGTAATTTCAGGCCTGGACCAAATGAGATCCTTCAGGCTGTGACCACCTTGCCAGTCTTGCCTGACACCCTTATGCTAAATGACTTCTCCTCAAACCTCTCTGGGGCAGTTTGGAGGAATACAAGAAGGATGTGTGGTCTTTCCACAACTGGCATGGTTCTTGACACAAAGCAGGGCAAGTTGGAAGTTGAATGAATAAATGAGTGAACAAATGAATGAATGGTGCATCGAGCTGAGCCCCCTCAGTGGCTCTTCGCAGGCAGTAGAGCATAGTGGTTAAGCATTGGCTTTTATGTCAAGACAGCCTAGGTTCAAATCCTGACTTGACTGATTACCAGCTAGGTGGCTGTTTCTGAATCTAGGTCCCCCACCTCCTTCTTGGAGCTGTTTGAAGGGTAGAGATAAGAGCTATAAAGCACTTAAGATGGTCCCTGACATACAATGAGCACTTAATAATTAGCAGCTCATGTTGACTTTCTGGAAGCCTCTGAGAACCTAATAAGCACTTTGGACCATCTCCCTAGAATAATGCACCAACCTGCCCAATTTTCCATATAAGATCAGGGAACCTCTAAAGACTGGACCCCACCTTTAAGAGTCTGGCTCCAGATGCCCTCATATGAATGATATTGGGAAACACGGTGGTATTTGCCCTTCCCCTCTGCCTACTCCTGCCCCCAAGACCTTTGGAAAGGGGCAGTTTGGGAAGAGGAGTTCCCAAAGGCTTGGGGACAAGGGGAGGGGTCCCTTGCCACAATTCCCCCACAGCCATTGGCATCTTCAGTCTGTCTGACTCCACCCTCTCCTCCTCCCTCTAAAAGCCAGAGATGGGGTGGGTAAGGCTAGAGTGGCTACTGGCTTTAGATCAGCTTGGACAGGGGAGAGAGGTGGGGGGTTCAGGACACAATAAAGAACCCCAGCTGTTGAACAGCCACCCAGGCAGGCACGGGCTAGGAGACCTCCCCAACCGTCTTCTCCTTCACTGTGTAGATAAGACTGCATGTGTCTGAGGAGTTAATAGCCCCATTAGCAGATGAGACAGCAGGCTCAGAGACAGGGATGGGTGTGTGGGGGGAACAAGTGCAGGGCCCCTCAGCTCTTAAGTGATTGAGTTGTAAATGCAGCCGGAGCCTGTCTCGTTCCAATGCCCTATTCTCTGCTCCCCACCAGGTTGCCTCAGGGGAAAGGAATGGCTCCCAAGCCAGCTGAGCTCAGCCTCTCGTCCTGTAGGTGGGCATTCAGTGTAAAGGGCCTCAGATACCTAGGCATGGGCACCCACCTCCTGCCCTGTTCAGGTCTCAGGCAGGCTGTACTGGGAGCAGCAGCCACCCATCCAGAGTGGGTGGTGAAGCCGCAGCTGAGTTTATGAAGAGCAAAAGATGACTCCAGCTGCACAGGAAACTCAGTAACCCTGATTATGTGTTTATTCTTTCCCTTCCCTGCCTCCTGTGCCCTCCCTCCCACCTCCTTCTCTTCTTTCTTCCTGCCTCCTCCCTAGCTGCCTTTCCTCCTTCTATCGCCTCTCAAATCTGCCTGCTGCCAGCTGCCAGCTGCCCTCCACCCTCCTCTGCTCTTTTCCCAGCCTCATCCCGGCCAGCTGGTTCTACATGGCCCCTTGTTCTCCCCCTCCAGAGGCAGGGGCTGCCCAAATACCACACAAAGAGGCACCAAACTTCCATCCCTCTGGTAGAGAGCCACAAAGCTAGAGGCAGCCCTAAAGGTGAGCTTGTCCAGCCCTACTCTCCCCTTTTTTTATAGATGAGGAGACTGAGGCCAGAGGGATGGAGTCAAACAGCTATAACAGAGCCAGAAGTAGAATTCCGGATGCCCATGGCAAGACTTCAGGGGCATCAGTGACATGATACCATGGGTGCTGGAGGAAGTGCCAGGGACTTGCCACCTCTGGGCCATGCTTCCACCAATAGGGCTCAGTACTAATGGACTCCCAGTCAACTCCTTCTGTTTGCCAAGAATCCTAGAGCTACAGACTATCAGAGGCCACAGGACGCATTGAGGTCATCTAGTCCAACCACTCGTCATATTGGATCCAGGGGAAGGTGGGAGCAGACATCAACTGGCCTTAACCCTTGGCCCAGGAAGGAACATGGCACCAGACTCAGACATAGGAGCAAGTCAGAAGTGTAGACACAGCATAGCATTCCAGCCAGCCAGGGTTCGAATCCTAGTTTAACAGTGCATTGGTGGTGAGGCCCTGGACATGTTGCCTAATTCCTGTCTCTTAGTTTCCCACCTTACAAAATTGGGTGATCATAACACTTACCCCATAGGGTAGTTACGAAGATTGCATGGGTTAATACTTGTGAAGCACTCAGAATAGGGTCTGGCGCGTGGGAAGTGACACATACATTTTGGCGCTCACCATTATTCAACTTCATAAGGAACTCTTATATCGCCAACAAAGAAAAGTGCCCAGTAAGAAGCCTCCATGGGCCTATTATAATGATTCACCAACAATCGAGATTGCCCAGTAGTAGGGCTGAGAGTGTCCACTGTAATGATGCAACAGGGAGGCTATTGCCCGAGACAGTCCTTGCAAGATTTACTTTACTGATTCACTCAGAACAGTTGGAAACTATCAGGTTGAACTGTATGAAATTGTCAATATTTGACCACTTCTGACCTACAAAAATGGTTATTTCACATGGTTTAGCCTAATAGCAAGGTTCATTTTGGGGTGGGTAAGGGATGGTTCAGCCTCCACTCATTTGTTACCTCTTCAGTTGAGGGAAGGGGGTTGCTAAGCATGATTCATTTCTATAAAGAGTCAATAGGTGGTTTCTAGTAGGTGTTTCTAAAGTGCTTAGAAACTGCTTCCTTGAGAAGTTGAAACTCCTCCTGGAACCAATTTTGCATTGTGAGAGACCTTGATATATAAAGCCAAGAGGGGATTTTAGCCAAAAAAAAAAAAAAAAAAAAAAGGAAAAAGAAAAAAGAAAAGCAACCTTTATTTTTAGCTGTCTGAAGATGAGTGGTGAGTAATCAATGATATCGATGTCATTTCTGGAAGTCCTGGAAGGCACCAGGGGCCACTGGAGATGGGTTTGAGACACTGGGATACTTCCCAGGCAACAGAGTAGAAGAAAAGGGGGCAGGTCACTGCCATCTCTGCCCTGGGATGGCTTCCAGGTTTGTGGAAAATGGCTCAGGGCAGAAGCATGTGTAGGGTGTGTATGCATCGTCTCTCATCTGTATGTTGCTGCTATTTTTAGTAGTATCAATGACATGCTATGTTCCCTCTGAACCTCAGTTTCTTCCCTGTGAGCTCCAGGAAGTCAAAGACCACATCCGTCTTGTTATCACTGAATCCCCAGGACTTAGCACATTGCTGGGCACAAGTAAGCATTCAATAAATATTTTCTGGATTGATTAATTTCTGGTTTCCAGGTGGAAACAATGACATCCTGTGAAAATCCTTTCCAAGAACTTGAAGTGGCACCCGAATGCCTGGGGATTTCATCAGTGTGGTGGCCGTGATGCTGATCAAGGCTCCCCAGAGCAGTTGGGGCCGGAGCTCTCAGAATGATGAAAGCCACAGAAGAGGAAGCTGAAGGAGCAGGACACGGCCACTTTGGAGTCCACAAAATATTAGTCTGTGTCAGTAGCTCCACTGAAGTGTGACAAAACAAATTGAATTTATCTGCAGCAAGAGGGATTTAGGTCAGACCTTCTAGACACTGTGGGGAGGTGAGGCAGGGTATAGACGTCCCTCCCTGAGCAAACAGAAAGCTTCAATTCTCATCACACTACCCCTAACTACTTACTGGCAGTGGAGCTCCAGCTAATTCCTTCCCCTCTCTGGGCCTCAGTTTCCCCATCTGTAGCTGGGGGTGGGGGGCAGCGGTAGACTCCACAGTCTCTACGGTTCCTTCTAGCTCTTAAAGTCTGGAATTCTGTCTGGAGGCTGGGCCGAGCTGGCATAACTTCAGAAGGCTGTAGACGGCCATAAAAGTGGTGGGATCCCTGGGGATGGAGAATCCTGCAGGGAAGCCCCCTCCCCCAGCCCTTCACCTCCTGCCCTTTTAACTGCTGCAACCACAACCCTCCCCTGCTCTCCCAGGTTCCTCCTCCCCAAACCCCCACAGCTCTGTCTGGAGGCCCCATTCTCTGACCAGCTTTGTTTGCTTTTAATAAAGTTAATCGCACTCCTAATTTGTATGTAATGAAAAGATAAAAGGGAGACATGGGGGCGAACCTTCCATTGGAGTGGGAGCAGTCCAGGTCCAGGGCCGGCAGCCGCCTCCCCCACCTCCGCCCTTACCACTGCCTTGCCCATCCCTGGAGTCTGAGCAGGCGCTGCTGTCTGGGCGGCAGCCCGGCCCAGTTGTCCCTGCAGCTCCCCCAGGGAAGCCTCCTGGGGCCTGCTTGATCGGCCTTTCCTGTGCCTTTCGTGGAGGACAAAGAATCCCCACGTGTAAGTCCTGACAGCATCCCACAGTTCACCTTTGTAGGACTCCCCATACTCCCAGCCATTCAGTTCCTTGAAGGCAGGGGCTGGCTCCTGGCTGGGAACACAGCAAGCAGCAGCAAAACTTAATTCCTCCACTCTTGACTGTGTCCTCATTTGGTCTCTGGGAATGCGTTGGATTCCTCAATGAGAACAGAGAAGAATATACTGTAGGGGGTGGAGGGCTACTGATTAGATTTTACTCATCTGTGGGTCAACACTTCTGTCTACTTAGCCCACTCAGCCATTTCTTACCCCCTTACATGGCTTTTCCCTCACAAGCCCCACTCAAATAGTTGGTCACCCCAGGTCCTCATTCTTATCCCAGCCTAAGATCGGGGTGCATAAGTCCCAGCATGCTGAAGCAGCTCTGGGGAGCTGCTCCCACGAGGCCAGTCCCCCACAAAAGAAGCCTGGCTCCCAGGGTTACTCCCCCTGCACCCGCCCGCCCCCAGAGGCAGTGTCCATGGGAAACTACCCCCTGTGGTGGTGGTTTGGGGGATGATGTTCATGGGGAGATAGGGAAGGAAACACAGGCTCCCCATGGGGAATGCTCAGGGACACAATTCAGTGAGGACTGTGGCAAGGGATAGAGGCAGCAGGGGTCACCTCTACCTCCAGCCCTTGTTTCAGAGGCCCATATCCCATACCCTTGACCATTCACAATAGAGGGACAGAGGTGAGGCCGATGGGGATTGGGAGTGGCTTAGTGCACAGGGAAGAAGTCAGGCTGAAGAACAAGCAGCCCTTCCCCTGCCCTCCCAGGTCTAGGTCAGGCAGGGCACAGGCTAACCTCCAAACCCAGATGGGGGTATGGAGTCAGCAGCCCCACTGGAGGGGCTCCCAGCATGGCACGCCTGAGCAGCAATCTGGAAGCTATTGGGCTGGTACATTTCTGCCGATCCACCGCGAATGCCATGCCCAGTTCATTTCCTCTAAGGAAACACAACCTCGGGGGATAATTAGAGCTTCTTTGCGTACACAATCCCATATTGTTTATCCAACACAAATTAAAAAATGTGGGCCCTGAGAACATGGAGCAGAGAGATAAAGGAACCTCCTCCTCCTCCTCCTCCTCTACTTCCTCCCCCTCCCCTCTCATTCCCTCCCAGCTGGATCTCATTACCCTACCCGGCCAGGCCAAGGCCAAGCCCCAGCCCCAGCCCCAGCCTCAGCCTCACCCCTATCCTGCCAGGTCCTGCTCCTCAGACCCGGACCCTCCAAGTCAGGGCCTGGGATCCTCCCCACCCTTGCCCTTGTGTCTACCTGTAGTGAGAGGTGGCTCCGGCATAGGCTTCTCTGTCCAAGGGTGCTGGACAGAGTCACCATTTCATCCCTGTGTCCTCTCAAGGACCCTCCCACAGAGAAATGTGGGAAACACCAGCCCCAAAACGCAACTCAGCACCCAGAAGCAGAGGCAGGGCCTGTGCCCCGGGGCTTTCTGGGAAGGAAGGGCTGGCTCTGTTGGCCCTGGCCTTGGCCCTAGTTCCCTTCCACTGCCCAGATGTGCTCCACCCAGACAACAGGAGCCCAGTCAGCCTGGCCTGGGGGCCCCCTTCACAAAGCCCGGCCCCTCTCCCCCCAGGGCTCAGCCCAACAAAGGAGGATTCTCAGGCAAGGCGACTCAGGGCGGGAGGAAGGAGGGTTGTGGGTGGAAAATCGCTTCAGAACCCAAGGTTGGCCATCTCCATGAAAGCCCTATTATTGCTCGAGTAGTGAAACGTCTTGCTCAGCATGGCCAATTCAGCTTCCCTCACTTCCCTGTCTCCCCCTAGGAATAGCTCCACATTCCAACACTGCACAGCCAGCCTTTTCCAACCATGGGGAGGCGGGACAGGAGAAGGTATAGGCAGGGAGGGGTTGGGGAGGAAGAAGGGCTGCCCATGAGAACTTACCTTTCTCAAGCCTTTGCTTGCTTAGAGGGCAGAGATTGCCCCACAGAAGTTAGTTCATCATTAGGTGTGACCTTCCCGTTTCTCTTACATCACAGCCTACTTCCTGGGGGGCCTTGTTCCAGGGAGGCCTGGTGGACTTTCCTTGCTGGCTGGGAAGGTGTCCTCCTACCCACTGGCCACTAAGCAGTATGGCATCTCTCCCCACCAGGGCCAGAGACCGGCATGGCCAGGCCTCTCTATTCTGTGTCCTGACCCCTCCTCCACCTCAATCACTAAGAAAGCCAGAGGGTCAGGAGAAGGAATGGACTCTCTCCTGGGGGCCAGCCCTCCCACCCTTCCACAGGCACAGAGCAGGGAGCTGACCGGCTGGGTGAGCAGGGAGTTTGACTGGAGGTAGAATTTTCTCTGGTTGAAGTGAAGAGGAAGTTGTGTGAGCTGAGAACACATTCCCTGTCTAGTCTGTCCTTTCAGCTCTCCTGGTATTTTTTTTTTCTTCTTCTTCTTCTTTTCGTTTGTTTCTGAGCTGGAAAGAACATGTGCTTGGCAGATTTTTATTAACTCTATAGCTTGCTCTCTCGTGCTCTCTCTCTCTCGTGCTCTCTCTCTCTCTCTCTCATTCTCTTTCTCTCTCTGTCTCTGTCTCTCTTTTTTTCGCTTGCTTGACAGAATTTAGATTAGACAAAACATGAGCTCATTTCTGCCTGAGAAAAAAAAGCAAACCACTCCCCCTCCCCCTCCCCCACCTTCTCCTCTTCTTCCCAGCCTCACCCACCTCCACTCACCAGGCAGGGGTGGGGAGGGCCGGCAGGGCTCACCCAGATATCATCTCTAAGTTAGGTCTTGGGGTGCCATTGCCCTCACGTTGTGCCAGCTCCCAGCTCTGGAGGACAGACAGTCTCACAGTCTTGTAGTCATAGGCCTGCCACCCAGAGTTGGCCGAGTGTAGGAGGCAGAGGGGTGGCCTGGAAGAGACATACCTGGAGTTCTGAGGGTAGGTTGGCAAAGTGGACCCTGCCAAGGTTGGCCAGGCTCCTGGCAGCATCGCACAAGCACCCAGGCCCCAGACCCTAATGCCACTTGGGCCCATCTCTCACTCACCTTCCTTTATTTTCACTCTCATAGATATTCCTGGACAGTTGTTACCACTTCCCATCGTCATCAGGCCACCTAACCAGAGTCCTGTTTCTTCAGCCCGTCCCCTCTGAGCACTTGCTGGGGGGCCCCCTCCCTGAACTGCTGACTAAATTACTAAAGGCCCTTGTTTCTTCATGGATCATCAGGCATACGGGCATATGGGATGGTGGCTTGGGAGGCCCATCTGAGTTGAAATCCCAGCTTTATCATTTACTTGCTGGGTGTTGGTCTAATCATTTCCCCTCACTAAACCTCTGTTTCTTGTCTGAGAAACAGGGATAATAAGATCTGCATTATAAAATTGTCATGAGATTTAAATAACATTGGAATCCATTTTGGCCAGGCACAGTAGCTGATACCTGTAATCCCAGCATTTGGGGAGACCAGCTAGGAAGGATCGCTTGAGCCCTGGAGTTTGAGATCAGTCAGGAAAACAAAGCGAGACCCTGTCTCTACCAAAAAATTAAAACTTTAGCCAGGCTTGGTGGCATGTGTCTGTAGTCCCAGCTTCTCTGGAGGCTAAGGCAGGAGGATCACTTGAGCCAGGAGTTGGAGACTGCAGCGAGCTATGATAGCAGCACTGCACTCCAGGCTGGGCAATAGAGTGAGACCCTGTCTCTAAAACACACAAACGAACAAAAAACCTTACCATTTTGACCTTTTTAAAGGAGTGAAAACAAAGAGTCCTCGATAAATTACAAATAACTGTGCAGTAACTGAAGGAATGACCCCCTCCTCTTTCTTCTCCTCCTCCTCCTTCTTCTCTCTACTCATCTCTGAAGAAAATTGGGGTGGAAGGGCAGCAGGAAGGATTGTACTTAGACATGAGAAAGAACTTCCCAGGAATGTAGAAGCTGGAAAGAAATGCACACTGGAATCTGTAGACGTGCCTTTCAGCATACAGCAAAGGAGAGCTGCCCAACCCTGGAGGCAGGAGGATGCTGAGTCCTGCCCTGGAGGGTCTGGAGCAGTGGAATGACCATAGACTGTGGTGGGACAGAGCCCTGGGTTTGGATCTTATTTTCATCATTCCTTGTGTGACTGTGGGCAGGTCACTCCCCAGTCTGATCTTCTGTTCCTCATCTACCTCATCTACAGTGGAAGAAGAGCTTCCCTCCTCTCGAAGCCATTGGGAAGTATCTTTATGAGTTTCTGCGGGCTGCCCAGATGAGTCTTCCTTGTCACTCCAAAGCAGCAGGGAGGAAGGCCAGAGGGGGTTTCTGGGGCTGCCCTAACTGCTGAAGCTGCTGGGCCCTCGGGAACCCTCGCGGTTGTCCTGTCAGGCAATGGTTCAGCGCAGTTAGGGCTCCCAGCCCAGGCTCCAGGACTGGTGGGCCCCTCAGAGTCAGTGGGCTCCCCCACACTTTATTGCCACCCCCTCCTCAAAGCCCGCCAGCCCACCCTCTAGCTGTCCCTTAGCCAAGCAGGGCAGCACTGCTCTTCTAATCTCATTTTATAAATTAATCCCTCTCTTCCCTTAATCATTTTCATTGCCTGCCTCTGAACCCACTCCAATCCATCTACTGCTCCTGCACCTTCTCCCACATATCATCTCCTTCATGTCCCTCTGGCTGCAGCGAGAGGCCCCCCCACATGGCCTGCCAGTGTCACTGCATTCCTGTCCCCAGGTGAGAGGGTCAGCTCCCAGTGCCAGGTGGGCCTGGCCCCTTTGCCTTTGGCCCCTTAGAGACAGCTAAGTGAAGCAGAGATCCAACACACCTGGACCGAAACCCTAAAGCTGCAGCTTATTTGCTCAGTACCCGTGGGGAAGTGCCTTCACTTCTCTGGGCCTCATCCTCTCCATCTATAAAATGGAGCAACTGGCAGGGACCCAGGTCAGAAAAGTGCTTTGCAAAGGGCTGGGCACGTTTTAGTCACTCTGTTCACTTTGGGGGAGGACAGGGCTGCAGAGTCAGTTCTCCCCTCGGCCTTCTCTGCTTCTCTTCTCATTCACACACTGCCCCCCAGCCCTGAAGATCCCTGGCACGCTGGGCATAGGGCCCCACAGCCCACCGTGGCCACAGACAGGAGCCTTATTCCCCAAGCTACTGTCAGCTTCCATTGGGAATGATGGGCTTTCCCCCACCACAGGAAGGAAGAAGGCTTGACCTAAAGCAGCAGCTTGCAACAGCAAGAGAGGGGATCTGGGTGGGATGTGCTGGGGGGCCTTGTGGCCCAAAGCTAAAAGGGATGGTCAAGATGCTGAAAGTCACCCTCACTTCATCTCCTGTGAATCATCTCCTAGACGTTCTCTGGAGAAGGGAACTCCTCTGTTTGGCTGCCTAAGCCTTGGGAGGATAGGGCAGGGTTGAGGGAACTCAGCTTTGTGGAGCACCTACTCTGAATTTTCCCAATAGCCCTGTGAGCCTGGCTGAGGGGATCATATTCCATAACTTGTCCACTTGAGTGCCTATGCCATGTGGGGTGCTTATGGATTCAGCAGCAACAAACGCAGTAGACACAGTTCCCACCATGCTGAGCTTACCATGCAGAGAATGGTAGAGCAGCTTCCAAACCCTGGTCTGTCCGATGCCAACACCTGTGCTAATAACCACTACACTAAGATGCCCCGTGTTTCCGACAAAGAAAAGAAAAAAAACCTTTCTAGTTGTATGACAAAAGAGGTGGCTGACAGTGATCAAGAGGCTTCTCAGGGCCAGTCTGAGCACTCTAGGAGTTGATGATCTACAGGAGTGACATGGCAAGGATAGGAATGGGGCAGTAGGGACACAAGGGAGCAAGTCCTGTCTGCAGGAGTGGGGCAAGGCTTGGCGAGCCAGAACTTTTAAGATGGCTCCTAAAGGATACATAAGAGTTAGCCAAGCTGACAAGGGAGAAAATGACATCATAGATGGACACAACTCTAGTAAGTGCCAGAGCTAGTGCCAGCAGACCCATGACAGTGGGACTCCCACCCCTCTTTCCCTGTCAGCTGCACGCAGGCCCCCACCTGGAGGAGGGGACAGTTTAGAGGAACTTGGGCTCCTATCTCTGCTTTGCTCTTTCTTGGATGTCTGGCCTTCAACAATCACTTCTCTCCGAGCCTCAATTCTGCAATCTAAATGCTGGGCACCCAGTCAGTGTGAGATAACAGACAGCTATTTTAACCGGTATCTTCTTATTATTGTTATCTTCATCAATATCTTCACTAAATCTCATCTCAAAATGACCGCACTGCAGGGTGTCTGCCCTTGCCCCACCTCGGTCTGCCTGCCTTTTCCCTCACCCCACGTTTTCTCACCTACCTTTAATTCACCCTGAGCCCCACCTCTGCCTCTTCTATAACAGACTGGCTTGGCTCTGGCTGAAGTCTGAAAGGTCAGGCCCTAGCAGGCTCCTAGCAGACTTTAGAGCACTTAGCATCCTTTCCGCCAGTCCCCCACCATTTTCAGGGAAAAAAAGGTGGAACAGGAAGATTTTTCTCTCCCTGTTCCAATTGGGATGGGTTCTGCTGCACAGATTGCATGATCTGGGCTGAGGTCTGTCTTCTTCATCTGCTTTGTCCACCCCAGGAGGAAAGGAAGGGAGAGTTATTTTGAGTGAGAGGCTGGATGCAAGAATATTCTCCTCTCACCCCCACCCACCACAGCCCACTCAAGACCTCCGCCACTGACAGCCAAAGGCAGCCCCTTCTGAGTAGCACAGGGTCAACCCTCCCTGAACTCTCTGCATTGCTGAGGCCTGGCCTCCCTCAGGCCTCTCCCAGGCCAGGGAGGCTAGGGGGAGGCAGTGAGGGAGGTTGTTGCAGCGGGGAGCTGGGGCCAGAAGTCCAGCCTGGTTCTGATTTCCCTGGCTAGGGCTGGGAACCAGAGTCTGGTCTGTCTTCAGTCCCTACCCGCCCCCCACCCACCTCATGCAACGCTCCTCTGCTTTCGGGAGTGGCCCATAACCGCAAACACATTTGCTAATGCAGCTAGCTGGCCTGCCCTGGGACAGCTGGCTGGGCCCTGTGCCTGGGGCCAGGCCAGGCAAAGGGCAGGGGGCCTGGCTGGGAAAGGGGCCTGAGGCTCCTCCTCTGCTAAGCCGCCTGCATAGCCGTGGCCACCGCCTCTCTGACTCCACAGCCCCTCTCTACTATGACTCCTTCTAGTGCTAAGAAGGATGTCAGAGAAACTGAGGCTACTAGAGAAGGATTGCATGATGGTTGCATACTGTCCAGCCCAAGAATGGGGCAGCCAGACAGCCAGACGTGCTCTTTGGCCAAGAAAACACTTTGCCTGCCTGAGCTAAGGGGGTTTCTTGGCCTGAGCCCTCCCACATAGCATCTCCTAAGAGGAGCCACCTATAGGAATGGAAAATACAGGGCTCGGGGAGGGCTGCGGGCTTATACATTGCTCAGGAGGGCAAGAGCAGAGGAAGGCTGGGACTTCCCATCTCTGCCACTGTGAGACTTGGGTAATCACTTCCCTTCTCTGAGCCTCAGTTTCTCCATCCTGTCCTGATTACCTCACAGACTTGAGATATGGGAATGAATAGGCAAGTGTCTTATAAACTGCAAAGCTCTGTACCCATGAAAATAAATTATTCTACCAGACCATAAACTCTAGGAGGGCTGGAATCGTGTCTGAGCTAACCTCTATGTCCCCTGTGATCCAGCCCTGGGTGCCACAGTAGGGGATGGCTAGAGAGATGAGCCTGGGGACTGCGAGACACAAGTCAGTGCTAGCTTTTGTCAACCCTCAGTTCACGCAGCCTCTGGGAACCAAGACTGAGTCCTGGGGTCCCTGGGTTCCGGAGCTTGAGCTGTGACTGGAGCCCACCCCCACCCAGACAGCCATTCCAAGGCCCCAGACTCACTCAGCTGCTCACATCCACCCTCCCCCCACTCCTCCCATCACACACAAGGCATGCAGCTCAGCTTCCCCCTGCCAAGACAACCCCACCCTGGCCCCATAGCCCCTCTCCAAAGACAGGGGCCTTTTTCTGCCACGTTCCTGGAGGCTTTTCCACTTAACAGGGCCTTGAAATCCATTTGCTGCAGACTGTGAACTTCTTTTCCATGCTCCTGCCCGCTGGCCCTCTTCTAGGCTGACCACCCCCCCACTCCCACCCCCACACTGGCGTCCGCCAGCCCATGGCCTAGCAGCTGTCACACTGATCTTCCCCTACCCAGGCCTCTGGGGCAAAGCAGGGGGCACCTGGAGGAGTTATTTGGGGCCCAGGAAGCAGCAGCAGCCTGGACTAAGACAGGGGGCTGAAAGCTCACTTTCTAGGACTGTTCTGAGCTCCAGCCTAGCCTCAAAGGGGTGCTTTCCCTTCTTCCAGGCTGCTAGAGAAGGAAGCCACCTCCTTTAAGACTCTAAAGCCACAGACAGGCTGGGCGCTGTGGGTCGGGCCTGTAATCTCAAAACTTCGAGAGGCCTAGGAGAGAGGATCGCTTGAGGCCAGGAATTCTAGACCAGCCTGGGCAACACAGCGAGATCACATCTTTACTAAAGCTGAAAAAAAAAAATAGCTGGGCATGGTGGTGCATGCCTGTAGTCTCAGCTACCCAGAAGCCTGAGGCAAGAGATCACTTGAGCCCAGGAGGTTAACGCTACAGTGAGCCACGATTGCGCCACTGCACTCCAGCCTGGGTGACAGGGCAAGACCCTATCTTAAAAATAACATAACATAAAATAATAAAATAAAATAAAATAAAATAAAATAAAATAAAATAAAATAAAATGCTACCAAGGCATTTCTCCCTAGATAACACCTCCATCCCTCATGGTGTTTGCCCTTGTGTCCTCATGGCCTTCCCTCATGGCCCTCCCTCATGGCCCTCATAGCCCAAGGTCCATGGCTATGCTGCTGATACAAGTACATGACAGTGGCCAGATAACCCTCTAGGCATAGCTGGGAAGGTAGGTGTTCTGGGCTGTAGTCCTACCTTAGCTACAATCCATGACCTTGAGTCAGTCTGGTCTTGATTCCTTTGGAGGCTCCTCCCCACCCAGCCCTGACATCCTCTTGTTTCCTGAATTCAACTCTGTCCTCTACTTCTCCTGAGAGGTGAATCCCAGGTCTTTGTGCCCTTCTTTCTGGACTCCAAAATTCTTCCATGTTCTGCCACAAACTTCATTCTCTGCTTCACGAGGCCCTCTGAAGCTGTAGAGATGGAAGGCAGCTGACATCCACTGAGCACCTACTAAGGCCAGGCATTTTCATGCCTTCTACCTCATTTTCGTATTAGTATCTTCACAGTGCCTGCTAAGGAAACTGAGGCTCGAAATGGAGAAATGACCCACAGGCCTAAGGCCAGGAAATGGTGGCACCACAACTTGAGCCTGGGTAGTTGGACCCTCTCATCTGTGTTCTTTCCTTGTCCCCTTCACATGCCCATGCCTGCCCACCAATGTCCTCTTGTCACAGAAAGAGGTCCAGTTCATCCGTACTTGCTTTGCAACAGCTAGTCATAGAGCTTCAGATCCTGCTCAGTCTTCAAATGGTGAAACTTTGTGCTGACCTGTGTGCAGCTTGTGATCTACTCTGGCCTGAGGCTCCATCTCAGCTCTATTTCCCTAAAATTGTATTATTCTAAAGCTAAAGGCAGAGTGAAGAAGAAAAGTGTACACCAAGGACAGAGCACTTGGAAGAGCGAGGGAATGCCTTGTGTGTCTCAAGTTATCCAACCAACTGAGCACTGATTGTGTGTCAACCACTGGTAGCCAGTTTCACACCCCTTCTCTTGTTTGAATACTCACAACAACCCTTTGGGAAAGCAACAATCTTGGCCTTTTTATAGATGAGAGACTGAGGCACAGACAGAAGAAGTAACTTGCCCAAGACCACACAATGAGAAAGTAGCACGGTATTTTTCCCATACCAACTCCTACACCTCAGCCTGGCCTATTCCCAAGGGAAGAAAGGTGATTTCTGCAAGAAGAGGTTCCCCCTGTCCCAAAGACCTCGGGCCCAGAAAAAGCGCCATGAGCACAGAGAACCTATATGGCAGAGGTCAGGACTACAGTCCTCAGTCAGATTTTGCCTTATCCCTGCTGCCTGGAGCTCACCCTTGCACTGGCTCTGGGGGATTGCCTGTCTCTCTCCCCATCTGTCTTTCTCATCCTTCCCCACTCTGGTTCTCAGCAGTGAATTTGTGTGAAACCTGGACTGAATTACCACCCATTACCCAACCTGCCTCATTCCAAATCCCTGGCATTAATGCAATCAATGGAGGGGAAGCAGGCTCCCTTCAGCCGCCTGTCTGGCCCGCCCTGCACTGGCTTCTTGGTGCTGCTAAAGCCCTGCGCCCCAACCCCTTCTCCTCCTTGCACGTGTACAGGCCCCACACACCATTCACACATGTTCCTTGTAGAAACTGAGCAGGTCCTCTACCCACGGAAAAGGCTTTTCTGAAAACTCAACTGAATGAAGATATATACGTGCATATTTATTATTTCAATGAACGTTTATGGGGCACCAACTCTGTGCCAAGCACTGTTTCAAGGCACTGGAGATACAGCAGTGAACAGCCCAAAGTCCTTGTTTTCATGAACTTTAGCATTTAGCCTGGGGAAGGGGTGAACAATAAACAAGTAACCATAAGTTAACAAGTTAATCCCAGATTGTGACAGGAGCTATGAAGAAAATAAACCAGGCTTATGTAATTATGATGTTAGAGGGGGCTATTTTAGATTGAGTGATCACGGAAGGCCTCAGTGAGGAGGTAATGCTTGGGTCGAGACCCAGTTGACAAGAAAAAGTCAGCTATGTGGGAATCTGGGGGAAGGGTTTGAGGAAGAAACAGCAGAAAGCATAAAGGCACTGAGGTGGAAATGAACGTGATGGGGAAAAGGGGTAAAAGCTGAAGTTGGAGAGACAGAAAGGGACCATATCACATAAAGCCTTATAAGTCAGGATAAAGACTCTGAGTTTTACTCTATGTGTGATGAGAAGCCATTAAAGGGCTTTAAACATGTTAAAGAGTGTGATTGAATTTGTGTTTTAAGATCACTCTGGCTGCTACAAGGGGTATGGATTATTGAGGGGCAAGAGTAGAAGCAGGGAAATGTATTGCACCAGTCCAGGTGAGAGATGATGGTGGCCTGGCCTAGGCTGGTGGCCAGAGAGAAGTGGATATCAAATGGGTAATTAGCTACAACAGACTTCAGTAGAGGTGTCAGGCTCTTCCTGATTACCTCCAATGGATGATTCCTCCATATATCCACTCGAATTGTCTAGTTAGGCATCTCAAATATACTCTGGCTACAAAAGAATACTTGATTCCCCATCACCACCACCACAAAACCAGGCGGTTAGATATACAAGCATGGAGTTTAGGGCAAAGATCAAGATGGAAGATACAAATCTGGGGGAGTCATTGGCATATAGATGGTATTTAAAGCCATGGGGCTTGACGAGATCATTTATAGAGAAAATATAGGTAGAGGAGATGAGAACATCTAACACTAAGATCCAACATTTAGAGGAAGAGCCTGCAAAAAAACAGAGAAGGAACAATCAGAGAAATAGGAGGAAAGCCTGAAACTAGGAAAGCCTGGCTCCAGGAGGGAGTGGTCAACTATAGCCAATGTTTCTGAGAGGTCCAGAAAGGCAAGGCAGATCGTTGGGGTTGGCAATGTTGGGTCATTGGTGATCTTTGACAAGAGCAATTTCAGTGAGGATGGAAGTCCTCTAGGGTAGCTAGAGGTGAGAATGGGCTGTGAGGAAGCAGACACATTGAGTGCAGAAATCTGGTGTGAGAGGTCCCACTGTGAAGGAAAGCAGAGTGATGAGGCAGAAGCTGGAGGAGTGCATGGGTGAGGAAAAAGTAGCAGGGCAGTGGATTCGAGGCCTAAGTGAGGACGGAGCCTTGGTAGGTAAGGGTACTAGAGGGAATAAGAATAATAGAGTGTGGGATCAAAAAGTGAGATGATTGAAATCAAGATTCTTAAAGTGATGTCATTAATCATGATGGCAAGGTCAAGGGTATGGCCAAGAGAATCAGTGACTGAGATGGGATGAAGGGCCAGATCCTTGGAGGTGTGAGGTACTCCAGGAAGAGAAAAGCCAGGGTGGTAGGTCTATGTTAATGAAGAAGTTGCAGGATGTGGGGGTAGAGAGGAGACAGTCAGCCACCTACTGACATCTTCAGTGAATGGAGGGCAGCGACAAATGCAGTCAAAAGATGGCAGCCTTCAGGAGGGGTGGGAGATGAGGCAGTCTTTGGAAGAGCCATTGTTTTAGAAGGAGGAAGGAAAACAAGTGGTCTAGAAGCAGCCATGGGAAACAAGGAGGACATCTACCCCATCTCCCTGCCCAGAGGTATGTGGGGTGTGAGAGAAAAATATAGCCCCCAAAATATAACAGGAGAGTTGTGACCTTGGTGTATAGAAATAAAGGAAACGGTTATAAGAGTTTGAGCATATGGGGAAGGGGCAACAGTTGCTGCCAGTAGACCATGGGTCCCAGAAGGCAGAGTGGAAGGGTTTGAGGAGCTTGGAAGAAATGTAAGATGAGGCCCAAAGTAGGGACTGTACACGGCAATGGAGGGATTGGAGTTTGGGGGGTGATGGAAGACCAGGAGGCCTGGCTTCTGTGGTGAGCAAGGCAAAGAGGGATATGAGTCCTAATGAGATATAGCAGGATTCCGTCAAGAAAATGGGCTCATCAGGTCAAGCCAGCAGACACGGGGAAGCTGAAAGACTGCCTGCCTGCTACTGGCTGGTGGTGCTGAGGCAGAGGGTGAGCTAAGACCTGTAACGAGGGGAAGCTCTGTAGGTCTCCCATATAACCTGCAGGGGGCAGTGTCTCTGTTGAGAGAGAAGACAATTTCAAACAAGCAAAGCATGGAAACACACGTCCAAGCAGCCACTCATGACTGCATACCCTCAGATATACACTTGTATGCACACAGAGACCCTAGCCCAACCCCCCACGAAGCATGAACTTGTGAACAAAATCATATGTATATGCAAATGTACATAAGCAGGCATGTACACTTTTGCATGTACCAACGTACACACACCATGCATACAGGCCCAACACACCATGCACAGCCATATTACCCCATACCATCATATACACACATGCAAGCACACACCCACGCACACGCACATGCATGCAGAGGCAACCGAGAGTGGGTTTTCTTAAGTCTTGCCAAGCCACAGACATCAGAAAATCAAGCTGAAGTTGAACAATCCAACCCAGAAAAGGGGGAGGAGATGAAGGGCGTGAGAATGAGGTGTGTGTTGGGGTAGTCCGGAAGCGGGGAGCAAGGGAGCCAAGTGCTGAGTTAAAAAAAAAAAAACTAGACCGTTTGGAAAAGGGAAAGCCTTCAGACAGAGCAGGAATGCAGGCTGTAATTAGAATCGCTTCAACCGTCTCTAGATTGGGAGAGGATAGGCAAACTGGTTACACATGCGGCATGGTGATCCCCAGCCCAGATAATACTGGCAAAGCATGTGCACATGTGCGCATGTGCACATGGGAGCATGCAAGCGCTGTGGAAAATGCACTTAACCGAACCACATTGGGCCCTGGGGAAGCCAATGTGAGGTAGCCCCCTTCACTTGCCCCTGCAGCCACTTTCCTTCAGGCTGGACCTCTCACCAGACTCAGGGCCACCACCACAAACATGTGTATGTCCCCAACAGAGTAGGACTTGCCAAAGGCCACAGAGTGGGCCTAGGGAGTGATGTGGTGACGTAGGCACTGGACTGGAAGACAGTATCTCCGAGTTTGAGTCCCAGGTAAGCCACTGACAGGCTGCCTGACTGGGGCCACATTCCTCCCCTGCTTTGGGCCTCTGTAGCCTGAAGGGAGATCTTGGGGTCCTTCCAATCTGGCCCTGAGTATTCATCCAGGACTATTGGTTCTGAGCAGCTGGAAGGAGGCAAATGAAAGAGATTTGTGGGGTGCCTGCAAGATGAGGAACTGGGCTGGGAGGGATGTGAGTGTCTCTGGCTCCCCTGGCCCTGGGCAGAGGTTGCACTGAGGGAGAAACTTCACACGCTGGTGTGCTGTGGGCCCCAGAGACTGAAGCAGGCCTAGGAAAGAGGGCCAGGCGGCCACAAACAGAATCCCTCCTATTCCCTCTGGCCCTCCCCTTCCCTTCTTCTCACCTTTCTCCACCAGGCTTTCTGGGAGGCCTCAGGGCCAGCTGCTATCATCACTAAAAATAGCCTAGGCAGCTTTGGGTGTGAAGGAGCCCATCTTACTTGCAGGGTCCCAGAGGCCTGGCAGGTGGCAGTTGGTATCTATGGCCCCTCCAAGCCTGAGAGATCAGATTATCCTTTTCAAGGAGAAATCTTGCAAGCCCCAGTTCCAGCCAAAAGCTTAGGTTGCCCATGCACTGCCCTCTTTGTTCTTTGTGTCCCAGTATCCCAGCGACTCCAACTTAGAGCCTCACACAGTGGGTAGCCTGGATCCTGGTGCTCAGAGAACTATAATAATAACAATGATAATAATAATAGTTAACACTTATTGAACACTACTGTGTGTCAGGCACTTTGCCAAATGCTTTGCATGTATTCACTCATGACTCTTCACAACAACTCTTTGAGGTAGGTCCTATATCCATCCCCATTTTATAGGTGAACAAACTGAGGCACAGACAGATTAAGTACATTACCCATGGTTACACAGCTAGTAAGCGGTAGAATGAGGATGCTTTTTATTCTTTTAATTCCTTCAGGGAGAGGAAGATTCTGATAATGATAATAGTAATAGTTAATATTTATTCATCTTCACGGGCACTGGGCAGCTGAAAGAGCCTCAAAGCTAAAGGGATGAAGGGTTAAATCCTTGGTTTGCTCCTCACTAGCTGTGTGACTCTGAGCAAATGCCTTCACCTTTCATAGCTTCTTGAGTTTCCTCATCTGTAAAATAGAAATAATCACAATAGCTGGCTCTCAGAGTGGCGAGAGGATTGTAGGAGATGATGTGTGAGGAAGTACTTAGCACAGAGGAGCTCACATCACCCTCTTGCCCCTTCTGAAAGATACCTGGGGCTTTTTTGTCTCATTCTCTCCAGTGGCCGGGTGGAGACCACCTGAAGTCCTGAGCCCAAGCTGTTCTTTCCACGTGGCACTAAAGGCACAGTACCCAGGGCCTCCGGGCTTTTCAGGGGCCTATGAAAACATGTGAGCCCCAAGAAAATTTATTGGCTCTAAAATATGAAAAGAAAACAGCAGAATTGGAATTAATAAATGTTCTATTATACGTCTACAAAATGTAATATAATACCAACCTCATTAATTGTTAAATTTAGTATTCCTAAAAATTTCATTACATTTGAAAACAATTTGTTGGTTAGATTTCCTCACTTTGCAAGAATTCCCAAGTATGCACAGTGATTACAAAGAAATCAGAGCCAATTGGGAATGAAACGAGTTACTCATAGGCAAATAATTTCGAAAGCAGAATTATAAAATCCTTTGAAATATTTTATGGCAAAAATTACATTTAATATGGGATGTGGGAGCATTTTCATATATATGACACGCTGTGGGGTGAAACCTCTAAAAGTGAGAGTGCCTAGGGCCTGCCCCAAGACAGAGGGAACAAGAGTCCCTCTGTGAGGCACACTGGGATGGGGGGAAGGGTCCATGCGCCATGGTGGGCGCCCACCACTCTGGTTGTTCCCCTCATCTCCTAAAAAAACAAACAAACAAAAAAACCAAAAAACAAACAAACAAAAAAAACACCAACCAAAAAAACCACCCTGGCCACATGCGTGTAAGCGCTGGCAGAATGGCCCTTTTGGAGCAACCCTTTCATTTACTGCCCTCGGCTCTTATCAAAGGCCCTTTCAAGAAACAGGCATGCCTGTGTGCCTTTCATAATCAGGAAGAGAAATAAACATTATCTGATGAAAATCGAGAAGAAAACAGCCATGTGTAAACGGTGTCTGTTGGGTTGTCAAGCCATTGCCCAGGACATTGTCCACTGGGCTGCTCAGTGCCCCTCAGGCAAGGGCCCACATGAGGTGCTTCTCTCCCAATTTAGCACCAGCATAAACTTGGGGTCCCTTGAGTACCTGTCAGTTTCTTCCTCTCCGATAACGAAAGCGGCAGAATGCTCTGCTTCTGGCTGGCTCACAATGGGAGGCCGCCTCTGCGCAGGCAGGGAGTGAGAAGCACACAGGCCACCACTTACTTCTACGTGACCTGGGCCAGGTCCTTTCCCGCTGAGCCTCATGTGCAACATGGGGTTAAGTCACAGGGTTAGCGTGAGGATGCACTGAGATAATGAATGTCAAGTGGAAAGAACGGGCCTCCGTACTGTTAAGAACGCCAGGTTGGGAGCGGATTTGCTCTCAACTGCTGGGACTTGATGACTCAGGCCTCCCACCCCAAGATGCCTACCTGCTCTGCAGGATCTCTGACATCCCAGCTCTGTGACCAACACATGCCAGCAACTTGATGAGGTCAAGCCTCTCCCTTGTCAAATCTGCATGCCCACGGATCACCGATGAGCCTGGGAAGATTCCACCATGGCTTCCAGCTCTCTGGGAGCTAAGATGACTCATTCTCACCTAGGCTTGAAGTCCCCTCTCTCGCTAGTTAAACTTTTCCTGGTTTCTGTCCTCTCCTCCTTACCTCTTCAATGCAAAAACACAGTGAGGATACAGTTCCGCTAAGAGCTCTTTGTCCTACTTACTACTGTGGCCAATGCAGGGACGAATGAGCCTGAGCAAGAGGCTGGTGGCATAATGCCAGCTCATCAATGGCAGACAGCATTGGGGCTAATCCACCATCTGCAGCTGGGCCACCCACTTTCCAGGCCAAACACCTTGCTACCAGCTCAGAAAATGCTCCACCCACTCTTTTGAATGCCATCTCTCCACTGCCCCATCCTCTCTCCCTCAACCCATCCCCCACCTCCTCCTGTCCCCCACATGACACTAGCCTTCCCTCCTCTGTGCTTTTACCACACTTTGTATGTGCCTCCATTGTGGTCCTTAGCAGCTCTTAGCTCCTTGGAACAGCACTTCTGGGCTCTCGCCTCTGCATCCCTCAGACCACCTCAAGAACAGAGCTTGTGTAGTTTCATCTCTGCATCTTTGGTGCCCTGCACAGGGCTTGCCATGGGGTGTATCCACCAAAGGAATGGAGTTCAGCATAGGTGAAGGAAACAGGGAGAGAAGTAAGAGTGACTCTGTCCTCTTGAGTGAGTTCTTCCAACTCTGGGCCTGGACTCAGAAGATCTGGGCTCAAGTCCTTGACCATTTTTAGTTGTGTGGCCTTAGACAAATCACTTCCCTTTCCTTTGAGCCTCACTTTTAAGACCAGACAAATGAGGATCCCAGTCTCTCCCCTGCCTCCTGCATGGGCTGTTGTGGAGATCAAATAAGCAAATGATTGAGGAAGTATGTTAGACGTTGTGAACTGCTGAAGTTCCATGTATTTTCCCATCCTGGGAATCTGCACACACAAACACCTGCCCACTAAACCACTCCATTGCAAGGGAAACCCAATTTGTGTGCTTATCACATGATGACTCGCATTTGTACTGTGTGATCCAGTTTACAAACAACATCTAGAGGGCTTTCTGTGCCCTTTCATTCTCTTAATACCTGCTTTTCCCCCACGTGTCAGGCAACCTGAGCCCCATTTGGCAGTTGATGATCACTGATAATGAAGGCAGCTAGCGCTTATTGAGGACTTACTATAGTTCTGAGTGTTCTATATTTATTAACTTACTTAACAGGTACCATTATTTTCCCCATTTTTAGAGATGGAAAAACCGAAGGTCAAAGTAGTTAAGTTACTTGCCCAGGATCACAGAACTAGTACACAGCAAAGGTATGGCTTGGTCCTAGGTATTCTAGCTCTAGAATCCGTGAGTTTAACCACTGCGCTGTACTACCCAGACAAGAAATTGAGGCTCAGAGAGGGGAAGTGACTGCCCAAGGTCACGCATACAATGGGTTAGTGGCATTGCCTGTATCTTCTGACTCAGATCTTTAGCACTTTCCACAACCTGGACTTTTCTGTTGAATAGGTAATTATCTGTAAATGAAATTTCACTGTGCTCTATGGATGGAAGGGAGGTGGAATCCTTGTATGAGGGAAGCAGATCAGAGATATTCCTTATGTTTACAATTCAACAAACATTTATTCTTGCTCTCAAGGAGACCCTAATTCTAATATTCAACTGCAGGCACCAGAGGTTTATCCAGTAACTAACAATGGCCCTGGAAACAAAGGAAGGAGTCCTTAACTTTCCCACTTGGGCTGGATCTGGGAGGGTGGAAGACCTGGGGATGTGGGAGTAAACAGAGGGGCATCTCCAGCAGAGGAACTGCCGGAGGAAAAGCGTGGCTGTAGGAAAAGGCCTGATGTGTTCTGGAAATAGTGCCGGGTCCCAGGCCACTACAAGACTTTGTGGAAGAGAAGTGGGGACTTGAATACCAAGCCAAGGAATTGGGACTTCATTTCTGCAAGTGACAAGGAATCCACTTACTTTCTGGTTGCCAAGAGAAGCTACACCCAAGGAGTAATTCAAGGGAATAGACTCAGACAGTCATGATATGTCCCACCTTCCCTGCTAGAAAGGACACTGAGACCTTCCAGAGGTGCCAATGACTTAGACAAGGTCAACCAGTGAGATTGTAAGAATTAGGCCTTTTTTTTTTTTTTGAGACAGAGTCTCGCTCTGTCACCCAGGTTGGAGTGCAGTGGCGCAATCTCGGCTCACTGCAAAGTCCGCCTCCCGGGTTCAAGTGATTCTCCTGCCTCAGCCTCCTGAGTAGCTGGGACTACAGGTGCCTGCCACCATGCCCGGCTAATTTTTGTATTTTTAGTAGAGACGAGGTTTCACCATATTGGCCAGGCCTCGAACTCCTGACCTCGTGATCCGCCCACCTTGGCCTCTCAAAGTGTTGGGATTACAGGCGTGAGCCACTGGGCCCGGCAGGAATCAGGCCTTAAGTTGGGTCTCGACAGACCTTGGAGATTTGTACAAGCAGAGACAAGGGAGGAAGGACCACAAGAGTGGGGAGTCCAGAAAAAGGGAGAAAAGGAACCTGACTTGGAGCAGCCCCACATCCCATCCCTATACCAGGCTGTCAGGTGTGGCTTTGGGTAGGGGGCTCCCTAAAGGGGCAGTCAAGTCCCTGGAGTCTTGCTCATTGCCCAGAATCCTGGGCCAAGGCCCACATCTGGGTGTTGGGGAGGGACCCCAGAGCCATGCCATTGGTCTCCTTCTCTGCAGGAAGCCCTCAGGAAAGAGCTTGTCAGGGGAATAGAAGGGCTGGCTGGGCCTGGCTGGCCAGGCAAGTGTCCTGGTTTGAGAAAAGCCAGGCCTAACTCAGAGCAGGCAGCTATCCCCAGCTTGTGGGGGAGCCAATTAGAGCCAGGGTTAGGTGGGGTCCTGGCGGCCTCTGCCCTGGGTCCTCCACTCCCAGCTGGCAATCATTAGGTTTGCTCAGAGGATCCCTGTCAAGAGAGATTGACTCTGGGACGGATCAAGGTGAAGGAGAGGCTGGCAGAGAGGACCCCAGTGCCTAGACTGCACACTGAGGCCCCCCTCTCCACGGCTGCCGGCTACCTTGGGCATGTCAAAAAGACATTTAAAATACCTAGTCGGCCCCTTATCAAGCCATGTGTGCCCCCATCCTCCCCACCCCTCACTTGATAAGCACGTGTCCCACTGTCATGGGGAAATATGGGTGCTATAAGCTCAAGGGCCTGCCTCTCAGAGCAATGGGCCCATTAGTCAAACAAAAGCTGCTAGGGGAGTGCTCCTCTCTGGGACTGGGAACATGGGTTCTAGGAAGCCCCAGGATACATAGCCCCGGGGAAAGCATACACAGGGGCTAAAGCCATGCCCCTTCTTCCTCCAACCTTCAGACCCAATGGCCTGTTCTCCGAAGTCCCAATGTCCTCATCTGTAAAATGGGCACAATTCCTTCCTCACAGGGCTGTTGTGAAGCTGAAACAAGAGACTGGATACAAAGCTCCCACCACAGTCCCAAGCACAAAGTAAGTAGTAAGTGCTAGGCCAGCCCACCCACTTTTTGTCCCTACAAAAGGGGTCAGGATAAAACTGGTGAAAATCCACCACTCCATAAAGCACCTACATGTTAGAAGTTGGGGGGGCCAATATCCTCTGAACCCTGCCTCCTCTGTTTACTGATGCAGCAGTAGAGGCCAAGAGAGGTTAAGTGACTTATCCAAGACCACACAGCTTATCAGTGGTAGGTCTGGGACTGGAATCCGGGTTGCCTGTATCATAGCACACTAGAGTGCTGCTCATCTCACAGCCCTGATTTGGCCCCTGCAGCAATATCGGGTGTTTTTCCATACCCCTCTTTTGAATAGGATGTGATGAGGACACCTCTAGGTAATGTCCTGGCAGGGCTGAGCCTGCAGATAGGGGGTCCTCTGCCTTTACTCTGTGCTACAGCAGTGTGGACCCATGCAGGCAGAGAGAGAAAGAGGGTGAGAGAGAGATGCTGACTTCAGTGGGCTACCATATCACATTGCAAGCTCATATCTCATTTGCTGTTCACCAGTCCCTGGCCCCCCTTTCCTTGCTCTTTCCCGGGCAGAGCTGCATGGTTTGCATTATTCCCCTTCCTGCCCGCCTCCCTTCCCGGATATCTTGGTTCCATATTTTCCACGCTGAGGCTCAGTTTACTCCTGGCTGGGCTCTGGGCCTGCACCTGGGTTCTAAAAGGTCTGGGGGGTGTGTGAGTGTGTGTGTGTGTGTGTGTGTGCATGTGTGTGTGTGTTGAGTGGGGGAATGCTGCTGTTGTCCAGCCCTTCTTTCTGTCCTGGGTGAAGGCCACCAGAACATCCTCCCTACCCTCTGCCTTTCACTTTCTGCCTCTAAGATGGCAATATTCCTCAAAGTAATGACCACAGACCCCTGATTCTGAATCACTAGAAATGAGGACTTCCCAGCCCCACCCAGACCTATGGAATCCACATCTCTGGGGCCAGGGCTCAGAAATCTACATTATGACCAGTGTTTCATTCATAAGGATTTTGCTTGATTTTTTGCCTTTAAATCTTCATTGGCAAGGGGTTCATTTTGATACCTGATGTTGATCGCTCCTGTCCCAAGTTCACTTAACAAATATTCACTGACCACTCAACATTTTCTGGGTTTCGCTACTAACTCTCTGGCTACTCTCTCTGTTTCCTTTGCCAGCTCCTCTTCCTCTCCTATTCCTTGAATGCTGGAAGGCCCCGGGGCTCAGTCCTTCCCCTTCTTTTTCCTGTGCTACCCAGCCTCCGTGCGTGAGCTCATCTTCTGTCAGCTTCAGTTCCTATCTGTGTGCTGAGAATCTCCACCCCAGGCCTCCCACCCAGCCCTCTCCCCTGAGCTGATTCAGCCCCACCCCAGCTTGAATGACCTCCAGGCCCCTCAAATTCAACAGGACCCATACTGAGCTCATCTTCTTCACACACTCAGTGAACTTTCTGAAGCACACATCTGATGACCTCACTCAGACACCTTCTGGGACTCTCCTTGGCCCACAAGATCAAGTCCATACTCCATAGCCAAAAGAGAGCCTGGCTGCTATTTACCTCTCCAGCCTACCCTCTCCCCACTCTCCTCTCCTTGGCCTTCATCCCTGACTATCCCACTCCAGATCGGATCAGCTGAATGACTCACAGTTCTATAAATGCACCAGACGCCCCTCACCCCTGGCCCTGCATGTGTTACTTCCACTTCCTGGAACACAGGGGCATAGTGAGAGCAGGCCAAAGGGGACATCTGTCTTTGAGCACCAGTCTGTGGGGGTGCTTCTGAGATTCTAGTTGTGGTGTCCTTAGCCAGCATGAGGGGACAAAGGGGGCAGACATTTCCTTAGCACCATTGACTGTAGCCATGCCATTGTTGGCACACCCTTCTCCCCCAGGTTCACCAGGCCAAATTCCATTTCCTCTAGGAAGCTTCTCCTTACTCTTCCAGTCTGAACTGTCAGTATGCTAATGATCAGAGATAAATCTCTAGGAATAGTGCCTGGTACATAATAGGCACTCAATAAATATTTGTTAATGATTGAGCAAATGTGTTCCTCTCACTTTCCTCTGTCAACATATTCTATTATGATCCACAATTTCAAGACTATCTCCCACCTCCACCCTTACCCCATCCCACCTCCACCCCCACTCCAGACTATGTGCTCACCAAGAGCAGGGCAGCATCTTCTCTATATATCTATCCCCAGCGTACAGCAAACAAGAGTATGTGCTCACCAAATGTTCGATGAATTAGCTTATTGAGACCCCTCTCTGCCTGGCACTGAACTATGTCCTAGGGAAGCAAGCAATGATCAAAAGACAGAGTATCATGTTCCCTGCTGCTGAGACACTGGAAACTCCAGCTGGTGTACTAAGGGTAGAACAGGCAAGTCGTTTGCTTTTTGGAGGCAGAGTGAGGAGGAGGAGAGAGTGGGAAGCTTTCCCAGAGGAGGTAAGTTTTGACCAGTGCCTTGTTGGATGTGGAGGGCTCTTCTAGTCTTTGTCTTTGATTATAAAAATTAAGGCTTTTTGGCCAATTAAAGCTAAGTGCTGCTCATTCAATATCTCAGTTAATCCAGATGCCAATCCCAAAAATAGGGATTCTCATCATCCCTGGTTTACCAATGACCAAGAGGAGGTACCCCTGGTCATTCATGTGGTGAGTAGCAAAGTTGGAACTTGGTCCCAGATTTCCCTGATCCCAGAGTTCACATGCTGACTACCACATCCTCTGCATCCAGTTCCATACATATTGCAGAACATTTCAAACACACTATGTTCTAAAAAGAATCCCCAACCTGCCCCATTAGGTAGTTAGGCACATATGCTTGCAGGCCTTTCCTCTTGCTGTTGCCCTAGAAATGAGAGGCAGCAAAGCGTGATGGTTCAGAGCACGGACTCCGAGGCAAGGCCACCTGGTGTGTACTCCAGCTCTGCCACTTACAAGCTGTGTGTCATGGAGCAGGAGGCTGTACCTCTTTGGGCCTCTGTTTCTTCATCTGTAAAATGGTGATGATGATAATGGTACCTAATTCATAGAAGAATGAATGCCATGTCCATTGTTTAATGCTTATCTATTGTTATGAAGATTAAATAAGGTATAAACCACTTAGAATAGTACCTGGTGAATCTAAAGACAAAAAATATAGTACCTGGAACATAGTAAGTGATTATTAGGTACATTTTCTATAAAAAAGGGAACTCTACTAAACATGCAGCTTGCTATCCCTACTTCTTCCTGTGGAGCAGGATTCTGTCAGGTGGAGAAAAGCATTCTAAGCCAGTGGGGAGCCGAGTACAAGAGCATGGAGGTGGGGAAATATGTGATGTGTGTTAGGAAGATCAGAGAGGGTGGAGATGTAGACGAGGGCTGGATCCCGAGGGCCTCAAAGGCTCCCTTTACATGACAGGACTGGGAAGAAAGCCCAGGACTCCTCAAGACCCCGAGAGCACTGCCCTCACATCGTAGATCTGGCTTCTCAGCCCTCATCTCAGCTTCTTTGGCAAACCTCTAGCAGGGTTGCTGAAACAGGGACTGGCCTTCCCCAGGCACCAGCGTTTCCACTGTCCAGACAGCTGTTTTTCTCTGTCTGCCCAGGTCCAGGCTCCAGGACTGGTTCCTACTCAGGCATTCAAAGCATGCTCTTCTCCTCAGAAGAGAGAGGCAGGGGGAGGGGGCTGGCAGGGGCAGGGCCCCCTCCACATCTGGAGGTGCCACATTGGGGTGAGCTCACCTCTGAAAGCCAGGATGGGGAAGGCAAGGTGAAGGGGCCGGGGCAGCCTGCCAGGGTGGGCTCCCCTTCTCAGCCAAGGTCTAATGGGAGCTGACAAGAGCAGCTGTGGGCCTTTGATCTGCCCTTCAGGTATACGTCCCAGCTCAGGATGGCGAAGCTAGAATGAGGAATGTTGATGAGGGCGGAGATAAGAAAAGATCAGTCCAACCAGGCAGAAAGGGCCTGGGCCACCAGGCCAGGGCTCAGAAGAAGAAGGAGAGAAAAGCTTGTGCTAGAGAAAGGCCTGCACAGCCCCAACCCGTGGCTGTCTGGCCCCTTCCTTCCCCTCAAAAGCGAGAGAGGCTCCTCTGGACTCAGCCAGGCCCTGCTTGCGTGGGTGGGGTTCAACCTGCCATGTGGTCTTCATTTCAGGTCTTCACACACACACACACACACACACACACACACACACACACACACACGTACATACACACGTTCCACCCTGCCGCACCTGGGGAGACATAAGGTGGGCTGAGCTTGGGACTTAAATCAGCCTCAGCAGGTGAATTGGGGTGGGGGCCTCCTGGAGCTGCCAGCACTGAGATCAAGGGTCCAGCCCAGGCCCAGTGGGTATTTTTCCAGTTGGCTTTGTCCCAGGAGACACCTGCTTGGCATGGTCTAGAAAGATCCTCAAGCCTTTTGATTGCAGATTCTCAGGCCACCAGGACTCCCTCAACAGTGCTCTCCCAAGTGGTCAACCAGCATTTTCTCGAAGAGTTCCAGGGACAGGTTGCTCATCACCTCTCCAGGCAGGCCAACTTGTGGACTTACTTTGTCAAACCTGGCACCTCTGGTCACACCTACAGGCCCACCATGGGCTGACTCTGTCTACCTTGCCTTCTGCCTCTTTAAATGAAATCCTCAGACACTGACCCAGAGAAAAGCATATGAGCCCATGGAAAATCGGGCAGCAGAGGGAGAGGAGCCAGCTGCTTACGTGAGATTCTAGGCTCTGATCATTTCTGTTGCAAGCAGACCCTGGTGGGATCCGAACCCAGTCCTCAGGGAGGAAGGCCAACCATAGGGCAATGAGGAAATGGAAGCCCAGAGAAGGGAGGAAGTTGCCCATGGCACATAGCTCTTTTGCAGCCCAGTGGACCATCGTCATTCTGGGTCCATTTCCCAGGCTGGCAGGAACCCTGAACGCCATCCCATTCCACTCCCACCTAATGCCCTGCCAGAGGACTTCTTGCCTACCCCTAGCTTTGGGGTGGGGAGGGGGGGACTTAGTACCTTTCCCTTCTTGGACCACTCTAGTTGTCAGAAAGTGGTTCCCTATTAAAAGTCTGGAGTCACCTCCCTGGAACCTCCCTCCTTGTGCCTATTCTGCTTTCTATACTCTCATAGATGGGGAGGGTACTTGGCCAGGGGGACGGGGAGGGTACTTGGCCAGGGGGACGGGGATGGAAAGAGCAGTACATTTGAGAGCCAGCCTCCCTGGCTCATCTTTGGATGGTCCCTTCCCCTCCAGGTTACACCTGATGATTTTTATTCAGCTCTAAGATTTTTTTTTGTCAGTGTTCTGCCCTATGACAGCCTTTCAGACTTCTGAGGATGAAGACCACACCTCCCACACTTTCCCACAGTTTTCTCTTTTCCAGGATCAACAACTCCAGATTATTCAACTTATCCTTCTAGGGCATGAGTCCCTGTCTCCTCCCAGCCAGCAAACACCCCTCAGTGAGAGGGGAAGCGGGGGTAATCCAGAGTGACCTATACTCAGAACTGTGTGTTGAGAGGAAGAAGGAGGGAAGGAAACAAATTTGGACTTTTGTCTTCTCTATATTTATGTAGTCTTCTCCTTGACCTTATAGTTGCTCAGTTGCCCTTATTCCTAAAGCCCCAAGAAGCAGGACCTGAAGCAGCCACCTGACACACTCCCGATGCCTTCTCCCCTCCTGTCAGGGCTGAAACTAAGCTCCCCAGGAATCAACCCCCATCTCAGGTCCTAAATCTTGTTCATTACACTTTCCCTTCCTTCTGGAAACCTGTCTGAAGAAGATCCTCAAAGGCCAGGCCTAGAGATCTCTGACAGAGGCTGGTTTGGGGGAAATGGAATCTGCTTCCATTTAGGAAGTAAGAGCTGGCCACCTTGAGCCCCCTGGCCAGCCGGCCAGCCACTGCTGCAGCAGCATCAGAGGTGGAGCTGAGATTCCAGGCTAAAGCCTGAGGCTCAGCCCAGAACCCCAGGCCCCTGGGACCCTGGCAAGCCCTCCAGGAGATGACAGCATCAGCAGGAGCTTGCAAGTGAATGAAGCAGGCCAACCTCCTCTCCTGCCGCCTCCTCCTACTCTTCAGGCCGCTGAGGAGTTGGAATGTTGCCCTTTCTCCCTGGGGTGGTCACCTGCTTCCTCCCTACCTGAGCACTAGAGCTGCTGAGTTGGTGGAGGAGGGCAGGGGAGGGGCTAGGAACACCAGCTAACCTTGGCTTAGAAGAATGTGCGAAACAAGCAGGCCACAGGGCCCCTTTCCCAGCCAAAGACCCAGTGATAAGGAAAGGGGGAGGGGGCAGCTGGAGGCAGCAGCAGGAGGGAGAGGGGAGAGTGTAGGAGAATGTGCTGTGTCAGCCAATTGTGCTCAGGCTCAGCCCTGAACTAACAACTCCCTCCCCTCCCCTCACCCTTTTCCCTCCCTTCCTTCTTTCCTTCCCTCCTTCCTCCCTTCTGTCCTTCCCATTCTATGTCTCCATCAGTCTTTCTTTCTGTCTCCATGTCTCTTGGTTTCTTTCTCTCTTTGGTGTCAGCCTCTCTTTCTGCCTGCTTCTGTTTCTCTTTCTGGCCTTTCTGTCTGCCTTCGTCTCTCGTTTTCATCTTTGGACCCACTGTCTGTCTGTCTGTCTCTCTGGCCCTCTCCCTGGCTCCGTCTCCCTCTGTGTGTGTCTCTGGCTTTACTTCTCTGCCTGTCCCTTTCTCTCTCTCTGTTTGCCTTTCTCCAAACCTGTCTTCTTCTCTAGATGGGTCCATTTCTCTGTGTCCCTGAGCATGTCTTTTTCTATCTTCTCTATGTCTTCTCTCTCTCTGCCTCTCTTTCTGTCTCTCTTCCTCTCTGCCCCACTGCCCTCCCCTGCCATCTCTCCCTTTCCCTCCCCTGAGTGGCTCCCAAGAGGCTTTCATCAGCTGCGGAAGCACCAAGTGTGAAGCCTGGCCCCACAGTGGGCTGGCCGGCCGTGCTTTTGAGCAGGACCAGGCCCATGGCTGCTTTTCCCAGCACAGAGAAGGAGCAAAGAGGGGAAGGAGGAGGGCACCAGCCCCTGCACACAGGATCCTGGGGAAGATTGGAGAAGGACGGAAGCAACCTTTTGTAGCTCCTCTGCTGAGCAACCCTTTTTACCATGTGATGGAAAGACTCTTTTATCCTCATTTTTCAGATGAGGACACTTAGTCTCAGAGAAGGAAGTGACTTGTCCAAGGTCACACAGTGAGTCCGTGGCAGAGCTGCTAGGATTTGAACCCAGGACTTTCTGCCATCATTTCCCCCTGGGAGAGGGCTTGCTCTTTGGCTTCTCTTAGGCCATGCTCTCTAAGTCCATGCTGGCCTCTGCCTGACAGCTCTCTCTAGGATCCTGGTCTTTGGGCTTTCTTAGTAAGAGACCCAGTTGAAAACCTCCTGGGAAGCAGGGCTGGTGAGGTCCAATGCATCACAATGATGCCACCCAAAGCTGACCCCCAGGAGAGAAACCCCCAGGGCCCCTTGGGAGACATGGCTGAGAAGATGGCATCTGATGGGGTGACATAGACAGTCTGAGCTGAAGGAACCCTGGGAGCCACACAGTCCAGCCTCTCTCACTGCACAGATGGGGAGGTTGAGGCCCATGCATAGGGAGTGAGTCCAGATCACCTCAAGACACAGCTCTTAGGGGAGCAGGACAACATTTGAAGAAGAAAATTGTCAGGGACTAGTTTGTTTTGTATAAAGAACATGAAAAGTCTATGTAAGTAAATCCACCTCGCTCACTGCCACTAAGCCATTCATTTTCCATCTCTGGACAAGGCACTTGGAGAAAAGTTTGGGGCTAGTCCCTGTGCCCAGGTCCTTCTCATCTCTGGGGATGACTGAGGGTAGGGTCAGACTGTCTTCTAGGTTTCATGGTCTGCGGCCCTGGGCTTGCCTGCTCCTTTCCCCGCCAGGGGCAGTGTGGGGGCAATACCAGCCCAAGTGGGCAGTGCAGCTGGTGGGAAAGAGCATTTGCTACCGAGACATGAAGGGGCAGTTCGGGGGGGGGGGGGGGCGCGGCAGGGATTATGGGGCAAAAATGATCAAAAAAGAGACAGAGAGAGACAGAGACAGAGAAGAGGAGGCAGAAGGTGTGAGAAGGCTGGGCCTGGGGCCTGGAGGGAGTTATCAAAGGACAGCGACTGCCTTGGCAGGTCATAGCAGCACCAGTTTCACTCAAGTAGGGCTTGGCTGTTTACACACGTGATCTAATTTTGCTTCTCACCACAGGCCTGTGACATTGGTGAGGCTGAGATTACTGTTGCCCATTTGCCAGAAGGGTAAACCAAGGCCCAGGAAAGCAAAACCACTTTAAACTCTGGGGCAGTGAGTGAGCTGCTGACCCAAGCCCTTGAGCAAGCCTCAGGTGGCCTTTGCCACTTTGCCCTCAGTCCTGCTCTGGGAGGCAGTGGCATGTGGGTTCCACTGAAGAATTCTCCAGTGAAGTACAGTCAAAGTAGAGGAGCAGGAGCCAGACTCGCTGGAGGGCATTTAGAGGGAGAGAGAAAATGATTTAGGCAGAAGAGGCATTGGCTGCGAGAGGAAGATGAAAGGATCCAACAGACAGGGCTTGGCTCAGGGATGAGTCAGGCCTCCCGAGATAGTAATCTACAAATATCTCTGAGGTGTAAACAGCCAAGTAGGCTTCAAGGAAGAGTAGGAGGAGCAGGAAGGCAGCAGAAGCTGGAAGGGGAGGGGAGGGGTGGGAAGTAGAATGCCTTGGCCAGTCAGTGCAGGGACACCCACCTTGGGAGGTGCGCTGGGAGAGTTAGGCTGAGCCAGGGAGCAGGGCCCTGGAGGACGGCCCTGATGAGCTACAGAAGACCTCAGTGGGTGCCCCATCCTGCAAGGGTGCTGACCTCCCACCCTAGGCCCTCCCATGGAGTGGGCAGGCCACTTCCCATTTTCTGCCCCACTCCCTGGAGCGGGGCTTAGTGCCAACTTGGGTCTCTTCCATCTCTAATAGGACTGACTCTATGAGCACACGCTGCATATTCCCAGCTCTGGGCCTGATTGTCCATCCACACATACTGCCTCAGGGTTGCTTGGCAGCCCAGGGCTGGGAGCAGGAGCCCCCTTCCTAAGCCCATCCCCTCCTTCCTCCCAGGGGCCCCAGGTGCCGGGAGACCTGGCTTGTCTGAGCAAGGCTTAGCCCCCTTGCATCAGCTCAGAGAAGAGGCCACACAGAGATGCCACCCACGGAGGGGCAGGGGCCAGAGCCTCAGCCTCACACTCACACACTTTTCTATGCTCTGCCCAGTGTCCTGGTGAGAGGGCCTGGGGTGCTGGTCCTGCTTTAAGCAAAGAGGGAAACAATGTTCCTGGGTTTGAGATGAAATGTTGCCTATAGAAGGCAGAGGAAAAGAGACAGAAGCCATTTTTCTTGAGGGGTTGGAAATATTGTTCCACCCCACCAACAATCCACGTTTACACAAAGCTCACACACACACAGCCACACACATGCACATATGCATGCAGGCATCTCTTCTGCACTCTCTGCCGCGGTAAAATGGAAGGGCCTGGACAGGGGCTCAGAGGAGACCAGAAAGGCCCAGTATAATTCTTGTGTAGTGGCTTTCCGCCTAGCTCACTGGTGCCTCGCCTCAGCTCTGAAAGGTAGAGCTCATAATGTCCATTTCACAGACAAGGAGACTGAGGCTTAAAATGATGAGACTTATGCTCTCGCAGCTAGAAAGTAATAAAACGTGGGGCATCAGACTCGGGTGTGTGTGCCTCTGCCCATGGGCTTGGCCTCCTCCTGGGGGCGCGGTGTGATGGGGACCCTGCAGCTCCCTCTCTTCCGGTCCACCTTGATATTGCAAACCTAGCCCCTTGGGAAGTTATCCTCTGGGTGTCCTCTAAAGCTCCACTTTCTGGGGAAATGAAAGCCTGGCCAGGTCCACTAGCAAGAGGGAGGTGGCCCAGTTTCTGCTGTTCCATCAGGTAAGATGAACCCCTGGCTGCTCCTCTTTGACTTCCTGCCAGGAAGAGGGGTGGGAGGATCTGGGAAGCTCCTTCAGAGCAGGCGTGCTACGCCTTCCCATTTGCAGCTCAGGATCTGCACACTGGAGGCACCCTCGCAGAGCCCACAATGGATGCCAAGTGGCAGTGAGGCCCTGAGGAAGAAACAAAAGGATGTGGGGCAGGCATAGTGAGAAGGATAACTCCTGTGTGTGCAGCATGTGTCAGTCTTCAAAGTGCTTCCAGAGGCATGCCATGGAGACCTAGCCCCTATGAATGAGGGAGGGAGGAAAGGATTACCATCTCTATTTTCCACATGAGAAAAATGAGGACAAGAGAGTAGAAAGGGCTTGTTCAAGGTCCCATAGCTAGACTGTGGACCAGTGCTTTGAGTTGCTGTTGTTGATTTTTCATTGCAACTCATGGTTACAAAACCAACAATAACAATATTTATGTGTGTGTATAAAATCATTTTTTACATCAAGACTCAGTACACATTTATGTAAAAATATATAAGTGTACATAAAATGGAAACAAAAGCTTCATGAAACTACTTATCCTTACCGTATGGGATGTACTCATTTTATTTTTATTTTTTAGAGACAAGAGTCTCACTCTGTCGCCCAGGCTAGAGTGCAGTGGTGTGATCATGGCTTGCACTCCTGGGCTCAAGCAATCTTCCTGCCTCAGCCTCCTGAGTAGCTAGGACTACAGGTGTGCACCATCACACTTAGCTAAGTTTTTAAAAATTTTTTGTAGAGACAGGGTCTTGCTATGTTGTCCAGGCTGGTCTCAAACTCCTAGCGTCAAGTGATCTTCACACCTCAGCCTCCCAAAGTCCTGTGATTACAGGCATGAGCCACTGCACCTGGCCTGCGTGGGATGTACTCTATTCCATTTTTTAAAATCCTGATCAAGACTCACAGAATTGATTGTATGACTTGCTAATGAGTTGCAACACGCAGTTTGAAAAAGACTGCTCTGGGGGCTACAGGCCACAGCCTTAGTTCTCCTGCCTCCAGAGAGAGAGGGCTGTTTGCGTCATGCTGTCCTGCCTCATTTTGAAAAAGAGGGGATGGGACCAGCTTAGTCAAGTGAGGAGATGGAATGGCCATGGTGGCAGAGGATTGGACTGGGGTGCTGTGGTTCATTGGGCCAGAGGAGGCCTCTTGGTGAGGGCTTCCTGCTCCTCTGAGACAAGCACGGAGCACAGGTAAAAGCCATAGAGATCTCAAAATGCTGGCCCCTGAAGGAACATAGAACCAGGATGCTAATACTGGGGCCTGATGGGGTGAAGCCTGTGACAGAAGGAAAAGGATCTGACAGAGGGGAAAGGGAATCATCCTGTGAAAGGTACAGACACCCCTGCACATGGACTCACACATTCACTCACACACATGTGCACATACATGCACATATGCACACACACCTTCCTTTGCAGCCTCCTCCCTCCCATCCTCAAAATTCCAGTTCATCCCCTCCCTCCTGCATACACAGACACACACGCATGCCCTCCCATACCCTCACACCACATACACAGGTTGCTGTGGGTGTCAGGCCTCTGGTGCTAGAAGGGGAACGTCTGCCCCTCGGTGGCCCTTGGTGACCATCGGCCTCTCAGAGAGCAGAGGGTGGGGGAGGCCAGTGGCTTTTCTGGGCCCAATTCTGGCCCACAAGAAGGACCTAGCTGGGGAGACAGAGGTTCTGGGTACCCTAAGAGGAGTGAGAAGGTCTGCTCAGGGCTGTTTCTCATCAAGAGGGCATGGACCCTGGGCACCTGGAACTCAGGGTTCAGAGAAGCCAGGGAAAAGAACAGGAGTGGAGGATGAGAGAAGATTATCTCATAGAGCAACACCCTCAAAAAGAAGATGGCTCAAAAGCTCAAGAGGCATAGGAGCACCTAGACATTAGACTTGAATGGTAGAACTGCCTATAGTCTAACAAAATGGGGCAGTTATTGGAAGTAAGAAGCACAACAGAAGGATTTTCCAAAGGAACTCAGAAATGGCAAGATTACACACCAAGGCTGCAAGGTAGGGCAGAGAACCAAGCCATGGTAGAATGGGGTAACATAGGACTAAAGTCAGAAGCAGTGAGGGCAGCAAACAGCGTCAGGCAGCAAGAAGACTGACAGGAAGTCCACCACCTAGTTCTTCTACCTTCTGGCTTCTCTATCCCAGAAAGAGTTGTATATTGAGAAGGAAAAGCAAACACCAACAAGAGGGCATTGAAGCTCAAAAAGGGCTGAGAAACAGAGACCTGAATGACTTATTAGTTAAGAATATGTGTCTTAGAGTCAGACAGCCCTGGCTCAAAGGCCTGACTGCCACATCCTAGTCATGTGACCCTAGGCAAGTCATTTAACGTTGCTGAGCCTCAGTTTCCCCATGTGTAAAATAAAAACGATCATGCTACCTACTTCACAGGGGGCATGGTGATTCCATGATAATGTGTGTAAATTGCTTGATACAATTTCTGGCACATAGTAAATATTTAATAAATAGCAGCTATTATGATTACTCCTCATTTTTCATGCTACAGACCTCAAGCAAGATCCCCCACCTCCATGCCTTCACTTGGGCTTTTCCACCCAACTAGAAAATCTTTCACCCCATTGCCACATATCCAAATCTTGCTCATGCCTTAAGGCCCAGCTCAACTGTTAACCTCCTCCACAAAGCCTTCCCTTATCACCTCCCAGCTGCCTCTCAGCTCTTTCTCCTCTAAACCTCTTAACACTGTATCTGTCCCTCTTTTCTGGCACTTGCCACCTTCTGTCTCTTATTAAAACTATTTGTTGGCATGGCTTACCTCTCCTACTAGACAGATGGACAGCTTGCTGAGTAGAGGAATCACATCTTGCTCAGCCCTGGTTCGCCACTGTTTCCAGCCCAGTGATGTTGAATGCTCTTGTTATCATTGTAAATGACTTCGTCTCCAAGTCCGGGTACCAACAGCAATTGCAGATACAAGGTTAGAACTATCATTATCCTTCTAAGAACACATGGAGACTGGGAGGTTTACAAGTATAGCAACAATTCTCCAAAATAGGGAAATGTAGACTTTGGCAATATCAAGCCACTTTGCTCAGTCTAGAACTTTAACAAAATTCTCAAAAGAAGTACTAAGTTGCTGGTTGTCAGGAAACCTCTGAATGAAGCTGGGAACATAAGGAAGCAGTGCATTCACTAAGAACATGTCCGGGCCAGTTAGGCCTCATTTGATATTGTGACTATGTTGGTCTCGAGTTCAGCAAAGCTTCTGACAAGGACCCCCACGCTGTCCTGGTGAATGAGATAGAGAACTGTGGGCTGGAGAAGGCCAGGCAAGGTGAGTTAGTAGCTGAATAGTTGAACTTAAAGTGTCTTGACTGATGTCAACCTGGAAGCAGTTATTTAGCAGCTGCCACAGGGCCCTGGGCCTTGATCCCATCCTGCACACCAAGGTTATCAGTGATTCGGAGGAGGACACAGAAGGCCTGGTCACCACCAGATCTCTGAAGACCTAGAGCTGCAGGGAACAGCTAATATGTTGATTGAAAAAAAAACGTTTTTTAAATTCTTGACCAGCTGGAAGCAGGGGCCAAAACCAGTCAGATAAAATTGAACAGGGGTAGATGTAACGTCCTGCTTTGAGATTCAAAGCCCAACTGCACAAATACGGGCTAGGGAGACAGAGCTTAACAGCCACATGTGTGAAAAAGACCAAGGGCTTTGAGCTGACCACAAGCTTCACAAAAGCCAACAGTGTGACGTGGTGGCTAAAACAGCTAATGAAATCTCAGTCTGTATGAATAGAAATACAGTTTTCAGATACAGAGAGGTAATAGCTCTACTGTACTCCTGCCTGTCCAGACCATCTGGAATATGGGGCCTGATTGTAGGCCCACATTTGCCAAGGCACATTGATAAACAGCCAGGGAAGGTCACGCAGGCTGGGGAACTGCCACATGTGAGAAGTGGTAGGAGAAACAGCGGCCATTTCCCCTATCCAAGGGTACTCATGAGCCTTGGCCTAAAATAGCAGTGTTCTGCAGAGACCACTCACGCTGAGCACTTACTCTGTGTTAATCACCATGGGAGAAGGCTTTACCGACATGGAACCCCCCACAGCGGCCCTAAGGGGAGGCATTCTCACTCTCATTTGACTCAGGAGGTGTGGAGTAACTTGCACAAGGTCACACATCTAGAAAGTCCCACAGCCAGCAGCACACAAGCCAGATCTGCTTAGTTCCAAAGACTGTACTTTTGTCCAAATAGCTGAAGACCCACATGGGGCGGAGAAAATAAGGGTGGTCTGAGAAGGCATATCTGGGATCTGTGGGTGAAAACCACTGGAAAGTATGATTTCAGCTCAATACATAGATGGTGTTTGTGGGGTTTTGCTTGGTTTTGTTCTGTTTTGCTTTCACTTTTTATTATGGAAAATTTCAGATATATGTAAAAGTAGACAGAATAGTTTCATGAACCCCCATGTATGTACCCATCACCCAGTTTCAACAATTACCAACTCATGGCCAGTGTTGTTCTATCCCCACCCCAACCTACTCCTCATCCAAGGATTATTTTTGAGCCTATTCCAGACATCCTACCAGCATGTATACAGAGGATGATTTTAACAGTCAGCCCTGTCCTGAGCTAGAACTGGTGTCCAGGAGAATGAGGAAAGGAGCTCATTGGCACTGGAAGGCTATGAGTATCGCTGAGGCCATTCTCCATTATGACCAGTCCCTCTCCTTTCCAACATAACTGAATTGATGGGGTGCAGGTCAAGGAGCAGAGAGGGTGGTGCTGCCATCTGAGCAGTGAAGACTACTAAAGTGCCTTGGGATTGCAAGGTTTTTCCTCAGCTAGAGAGCCCCCTACTCCCCCTAGTCTGCAACTGGCACTGTCCTATCCCCGGTACCCAAGGTTTGCTCAGAAAGAAAGAGGCACATATCTCCCTACTGCTAACACACACACACACACACACACACACACACACACACTCAAACACATTCACATACTCACACACCCTATTAGAGTCTTTGGAAGGCATGTCCTAGGCCGCCTCTCACACCTTGCCCTGGAGCCCGGGATGAGTCACCTCCTCACCATGGACATGCAGGCACAGGTCTTCATGAGAGCCGTGGGAGCAAGCAAACTTCAAGGCTTCAGGGGCCGCCAACCCCCAGGCCTGAGCTACACTTCTAGCAGGTGGTTCCTCTCAGCACTGCCCACCACCCCCAAGTGCCCTTTAAGTGTACCCCTTCTTTATCAGTCCCTTCCCTGGCCTTCAGCAGGGCCTCCAGCCCTAGTAGGGGACAGTTGGAGGCAGAGGTGTGGTGGGTGCAGTACCCACATCAACTAGGGTAACAGCATGTGACCCATTTAAGGCCCAATATGCCCTTGACCTTGGCAGGGTTCTGGCCTTTGACCTGAACATATGGTCACAAACAGGCAATAGCTCCACAGGTATACACACTGGTTTTGGTGGCTCCCAAATGCCTGTGTCTGTGTTAGTTTATCAGCCTTTAACCAGAAGGCCGGGATTGGCCTCCCGCTGTTCTCTCCAGAGACCAATGGCAATTGGGCCTTTAAATAAGTAAATATATTCCAGCGAAGGTGGTGGAGGAAATAGATAACCACAGTGAGTGGAAATTATGACTGGAAATATTGGTAGTTGTTGTTGATAACAGTAATAGGACAAATAGTTAAAGTTGTTGCTGATGGTGACGATGATGGATTTTGTTAAGCTGGTGATAATGGTAATGGAAGCAGCAGTGGTGACAATGAAGGTAGTCACTTACCAACTTTGTGCTCTTGTGAAAGTCTTTGCGCTTCCCTGCACCTAGTTTTCTCATCTGGAAAATGGGCTAAAAATTCGTACTTTGCAGAGGATTGTATGACATATTTCTACACTGGGCCTGTCACAATTCCCAGCACATGGTGGGCATTCCATGATGAGTAGTAGGTCCTTTTCCTCCCTTTGAATCTCACCGAGACAGTATGGTCTTCCCTAACACCTTATCCACGTGGTGCACACGAACACCCCAGAGAGGGAGACTAGGTGGCAAAGAGGCTAATCTTGCTACCACTTGACCCAATTCACTGGGTCAAGTTAGGCTCCAGGTTAGGCTCTGGTCCATAAGGAGATCTCCCAGAATGCCAAAGGGTGATGATCATCTCTTTGTGGCCAGGAGAGGAAAATGGCCCTTCCCCACTGCCTTGGGTAGATGTGGCAGGATTGACCAAGAAGAGGACACTGTGTGGCTTCTCCCTGCTCTGTAGTCTTCTAACAAGCCCCTCCATGTGGCACAGACAACATGCTGTCTGGAGACATCTCCTGCATTGTTATTAAGTCCCTTGTATTATTTGACTTGGCGTGCATATCTATGTGTGTGTCTGAGTGTGTGCAGTCTCTTCAACTAGACTGCAAGGCCCCCAAGACCTGGGGGTACCCCTTCATCCATTCTGTTCACTCTTCTCACAAGGGTGGCCACCTGGAAAGTTTCAGGCCAACCTAGTTCTTGCTTCTGTGGCTGGGCAGCTGTTAAGGGTCCTTCCAAAAAGGGTGAAGATTCCAAATCTTTCCTAAGCTCTAGGTCTCTGGGCTGAGGGGCCTTCCTGGCCCTTCAGAGACTGTCTTCCAGGCTCTGTCTTCCTCTAGGAAAATCTGTACAGGCCTCTGAACCTAGATTTCTCGGGTGTATCTCTGTGCCACTGTCTCTGTGAGTGAATGTCTTCCAGTCTCTGGGAAATGAGGGCGGAGCCAATGCAAACATTGCCGCTGAATAGAATCTTTGTGGCCTAATGATTTTGGAAAACGATTTCCACGGCGGGCTTATTATTCTGAGGATGGGAACCAGCTGTTTCCCCTTTCCCTGACAGCAGGATAAGAAGGAGCAGATGAAAACTCCATTTGAAGAGACTGAGGTTTCTGACCTAGAGGGCTCAGTGACTCAGGGATCGGAGGCCCTAGATTTGGGTGTGCAGCATTCTCTCTAGAAAGCTCTAAGATCAGGTCACCTTCCATTCCAGCTCAATCTGGGCAAAGCATTCTTCTCTTTGGAATCAAGGCGTGGACACGATGGCCCCAAGAGGCTCAGGGAGCAAGAAGGCAACAGCATAAGCGGTACTGGGCAAGACTTTGGCAAGACCTGAATAGGAAGCAGGAAGTAAGAGGGCCTTGTGAAGCCCTGGGATAGAAATTTGGGACTCTGAACTGGGAGCTCCACTAAGAGACTGTGGATGGCCAAAGGAGAATGGCCTCATTCCTCACTGCAGACCAACTATAGATCAGGATGTGCCCCTGGTGCTTCTGAATCTATCGACCTCATTCACCCCTCAAGGCCAGCCTTTGAAGCAAAGGGATTATTGTGCTCATTTTACTGATTAGGAACCAACCTGAGGCTCATTCAGAAAGGTGAAGTGATTTGTCCAAAGTCACACACAGACAGCAATGACAGGGCCAGGATTTGAGCCTAGGTCTCGCTCCTAAGTCAGTGCTCTTTCCACTGTTCCAGAAGCCTTAGTTTCCAAGGAGAGCAGTGACAAGTTGGGCCACTGCTGCTGGTGGACAGGGAAGTGGGGAAGAGTGTGGCACTGACTTACTGGCACTTGTCAGGAGCAAGGCTGCTGCATCAGGCCAGGCCATCATGGATGAGGTTCCTCATGACCCAAGCAACCTTGGCCCTTGATGTCCCAGGGTACCAGGGCTGGCTGAGGGCAGTGTCTATGCTAGAGCCCTTTCTGACTCCAAAAAGAATAGGTGTAAGGGCCCTAGGCTCAGCAGTTACTGAAAATGGATTTGGTCTCATTCAAGGCAAAGCTCCACCAGGGCATCCAGGGTTCTCTGCCAGTGCCAAGATAGTGCCCCTTGAGATACAAGGAGGCTAGTCCCACTCTCACAGAGCTATTGAGAGGCTGAAACAAGAGAACATATGTGCTTGTGCCCAGAGATGGTGCCATGCACCTGGGTGCTCCATGAGTGTTAGAATCCACATGGCTGAATGAAGGACAAAATAGTGAGGAGATCTGAACCCATGTCAGGGAGGCAGGGGGAGCTAGAAATCCATGGGGCCTGTGGCTGGCACACTCCAGAGCCCACTGCTTCCTCAAGGGGGCCTCTGCTTCCTTCCACAAGCCACAAGCAATGGGTTCAGCTCTCTTTCTGCTTCTCAGCTGCCCCACCTGCTCCGCCCCACCTGCTAAGCCCCTGCCCACTGGGGAAAAGGAAAACGTTCCCAGCAACTCTCCTCCCTCCTGTCTTTGCAACAAATCCACAGCCTTTTGTGTTTTAACTTTACGGTTACTCAGGACAGAGAAACAAGTAAAGAGTGGGGGGTGTCACCAGAATAACAACCAAGAGGAAGCCTCAAAGGGTCAAGAGATTATAGTTCCAGTTGCTTTTGGCATTCATTGAAATGGAAATGGGGCTGGGGCAGCCGTTCTCATAGGCCTTTCCCAGACTCCTTTTCTTCCATGGTCCATGGACGTCGCTTGTTAACTTCATTCTCTGTTTTATGCCTGAGCTTGGGGCTCCTGTGTGCCCTAGCAAGGTGCCCTCATGATCAGCTCCCACCCCCATCGCTCCTCACCATCAATAGAGTCTGGGGGTAGCACAGACTGTCTTAGGGCAAAATAATAAGCATCGTGATTAACACCATTCAAGCTCAAGCAGACTCAAGTGTGTCATTTACATGGACCCTCGAATGCTTCTGCTGAGAGGGAGCTTAGAGATCATCTAGGTCATCCCCTCCCCCGTTCCTACCCTTTTGGGGAACAAAGAAGGAAACTGAGCCCCAGAGAAGGGGAGTCCTCAAGGTTCTACAGTGAGTAAGAGACTGAGCCAGAAGCAGAGGCCATGGTTCCTGATGGCTCAAAGGGCTTCAGCCATGCTTTTTGTTTCCAACCCTGAGGGCTTGCGGCTTGGGCCTCTGAGAATGAGCCTTAGAGGGTGCATCAGAACCAACTTTGGCCTGCTTTACACAGGGTGGGGTCAGAGGAGCTTTTCCCCTAGCTAAGGGTGACTTAGGCTGTCCTCTGAGGGGCAAAGGAAGGAAATTCCCATCTGCTGCTGGCCTGCTATGAGTAAAATACCCCCACATTGGTCAGTTTTTTCCATCCTCATAGCAATCCTACCTAGGAAGAAGGCAGCATGATTATCCTTATTTTGCAGGTGAGGAAACTAAGTGTCAGAAATGTGAAGAGACTTGGCAAAGGTCACCTAGTTTAGAAAGTGCTGTTCTGGCATTGGAACCTGTGTCCTATGACCTCCATCCTCCTGCCTCAGAGGGCTCCTCAGAGCTCGTCTCAGCCAGGCCCCAGCCCGGCCCATGCTCCCTTCCCCTTCCACCTCCAACCCACCTCCAATTCACCTAGCTTGACCCCCGATAGGAATGGCCAGGTGGGGGATCCACAGCTCAGTGCTCCTGGGAACACACAAGCTCTGACTCAGCCACTTCTAAGGACTCAGAGGACTTAGGAGGCAGCTCTCAGCACACTGTGGAACAGACAGGTGTCGGTGACAGGCACTGTGTGCAAGTCTTGTCTAGGTATGGTTCTGTGTATATGCACATGCGTGCATGCAGGATGACTGGGTGTCTCAGTCGATTTGCAATTGTGCAGGAGACCCTAGGTCTGTACATGTGTCTGACTCCAAGCACTTGAGGCTCTGTTTGCCTGGGTGGAAACAGATGTCTGGATGTGTGTGCCATTGTATACATGCATCTATCCACATGTACCACTGTGTCTATGGACGTGTATTTCTCCCTGTAAATCTGTAACTACAACTGTGTGTGTGCAGGATTGTAAGCACGTGAGATAATCTTTCCAGTGTCCGGGTGTGGCTGGGTGTGGACACAGGTGCCTATACCAGTATCTGTGCCTGTTGACTGTTGACTCAGATTCGTGTGGGTGCCCAGGTGTGTATAATATCATGTGTGTAATTTATACGAGTCACTGTGCCTGCAGGAGTGTGATCATCAGGGTCTTTGTGCATCTGGGAGAGCATCTCCACCACATGTGCCTGGGTCTAGGGGTATCTGTAATGGCATATATATGTAGAGCACACACTTGAGTATGTCTGCACGTGCATCTGTCTGTGTACACCTGAGTCTCTGAGGGAGCCTGGTACACACAGACCTCGGTGTATTCTCAGACCTGATCTCAATCTCCACTGGGGAGTCTCAGTAGTCCCCCAACATCCCCTGCAGCCTCCGTGACCCTCCCCCCCATGCCGAGAAAGCAGGACCCATCCCGTGCAAGCATCCCTCTCACACCCTGCCAAGTGCACTAATCCCCCTGGGGAAGTGATTACCAACAACCATACACAGCCGGAGTTGCTTAATCACTCTTAAGAAATTTCTTTATAATCTGAGTAAATTACTTTAATTACTTGCAACTACCAATTAGTGTTTGAAGGTTTCCCTTCCAGAGAAACAAGCCTCCCCCTCTGGACTTCCAGCTCCCTCCTCCTTGAGGCTGAGGGGTGCTCACCTGGCTGCCCCTCCCACCAGGCGCCAGACTGCCCCCTCCACCGCCCACAGGGCCCAGGAACAGTGGCCCAGCCCCTGGCTCGGCTTTAGGAGGGCTCGGTTTCTCAGTGGTGCTCTGGGCCCTCCTTCCTGACCCCAGGGCCCATGCCGGAGGAGGAGGCTGGAGAGACTGGTGGTTAGCACACCAGCAGGCCCCAGCCGACTCACCTGATGCACCCCCATGGGGCCTGGCTCAGCTCTGATCCTGTTCCAGGCTCTGCTGCCAATGGCCAGAACTTACCCTCTCTGGGCCTCCCTCCTCTCCTGCCATCACCTGCCTCTCCTGGTATGCAGGGAAAATGGCTGCTGCCTCCGAGCTCCTTGCACAGACGGGGCAGAGCGGATGTAGGTGTCTAAAGGCCAAGCAGTCCTCCAAGTCAGGCTGCTGCTAGCTTATGCTGAAACCCCAGAAGAGACATTGACTTCACCCAGCTTCCACCCCCAGCCTAGGGAACCCCCTAGAGACTCCCAGAGAAAAGGCAGTGTGCTGTAAGAGGGGGAAGAGGAACACTGGCTTTGGGTTGGAATCCTGGCTCTGCTTCACCTGCATGCCCTTGCACAAGTCATTTCCCACTCTAAGCCTCAGTTTCCTTATCTGTAAAATGTGGAAGATGACATTGACTTCACACTTTGGTGTGAAGATTAAACCCCCAGCCGCACGGCAGGATGCCAAGCACAGAGAAGACATAGAGTACATGCTAATTCTCAATGTGCTATGGGCTGCGGACACAGAAACAGGACCCTGTTGCTGCCTTTAGGAAGCTTCCAGTCTCGTATGTGGAGAACAATCGCAACAGAAGAAGAATTGTGGTACTCGTCCTTAAAAAGAGACACACAAATTATTGGGGATGGTCAGAAAAAAAAAAGTAGGAAAAGTAGAGTTAGTGAAGGAGATAATTTCATTTGGCATTCAACTCACCACCCAATTCCCGTTTGTCCTTCCCTGTGTTCATTAAGACCCTGGACACTTGGGCAAGAGCGTCTTTGTGTGGCACAGTCACATAGGAAGTCACAAGACCCCCCACAGTCCGCTCCAACTCATTTGGGTGCCTTAGTGCGTGTGCATATGTGTTTGCATGTCTGTGTACACATATGCACATGCATGTATAGGACAAATGTGTATGTGTGTGTGCACATGTTCATGAGAATCTTAGGGGAGAAAAAGAGTGGGTTAAGATGAGGCAAGAGAAGCAGGTGGCAGGGAGAAAGGCTCCCGTCTCCCCTCTGCCAGCTCCTCTCTCCCTCTTCCCAGTGCTGGGTGGCAGCCCCTGTTTACAGAGTTCAAGGAGCTCGACTACCCACCCACTGCCCCACTTCAGGCCCCTCTCTTCCACTCGGCACCCCCTTCCATCCCTGATACTCCCGATTTCTTCCAATCTGTATTTGTACACACAGTTCCCAGAGCATTTGCCCCTCCCCTGTCCCATTAGATTGGTCCCACAGTTCCGACAACTAGGTGCTATTAATATCCGTTTTAAAGATGGGGAAACTGGGGCACAAAGAGATGATATGACACATCCCCTCCAAAAATTGTGCTCGAAGATAAGCTTCTTAAACCCTAGTCCCTTGGCCTCTATGGGGGATCCCACCAACTCTTTGAGGGGCGGGGTGGGGGATGAAAAGGAAAGCTGCTTCTTTGTCTGGGGGCCGGGGATCACTTGGGTTCCAGCTCCACATCTTTTCTTCACACTTCAGTTCCACTGCCCCCCACCTTTTCCTCACCCCACAGAGATGAGGGAACTGGCAGGCTCCTGGGCAGGCGGTAGGGCTGTGGGGGTTAATTAACTGTTTCCCAAAAAGCTTTGAAGATGAAGGCTCCTGCAGGAGGCAGGCAGTGCAGGCCAGCTTGCAGGCAGGCAGAACTGCCAATGAGTTGGGGCGCCAGGTTGTTATTAAGGAAAAATTCCCAGCTTCTGGCCTCCACTCCACCCACCCCCTGCCAGGTGCTCTGTACTCCGCAAGCTCTCGGGACTCCATGACCTATCATGCCTGGGCGAGCTTTTTGAAGGTATGCAGCCCTGGTGGAGGGGGAGATGAGACCCTGGTCTCTGGTGGGCAAATGAGGAGGGAGGGGAACGACCCGAGGCTGGAGGTAATGCAGGTCCCAGGGCCATGCAGAAGGGAAGCTGGAGGTGCTGCCCAAACATCCTGCCTGCGAGCCTGTCCCGGCTCGATTTGGCTCTGGCCTTAGCTCAACCACGCCAGGTTAGCCCGGCACACTCCTCTGCCATGTGCCTATGTGTGGGTGTGATCCAGAGGGGCAGAAAGATGGCTCCTGATTCAGTGCCTTGGGTCCTCAGAAGGCCAGAATTGGGATCCGAGATGTTTTTCCCCAGGAAAACCAGGTGAAAAGTAAACTTGTTCCCACCTACAAGCCAGAAAGTTTCCACAACTGCTTCTTTATTCTCTTTCTTGCTTCCCTCCCTCTCTCCTGGTGCTGCAGATATAGAAATGGCAATACCCTGACCCTAGACTGCTGGAACTTACAGTCTAGTTGGAGCGACCAAGTTGTTAGATAAAATACAACTATTTAACCCAGCATTCCTCTTCTATGAACCATCCTACACTCATGCATGGGAAATTGTACACAAACTAAATGGCCATCATTAGGGGGCTGCTTTTAAAAGCTATTCCATACTACGGAAAACAATGCAGTTGGTCAAAAGAATAAGATAGATCAATGCATGCAGAATGGAAAGATGCCCCACACATACGTTAAGTTTATTTTTATTTTATTTTATTTTGAGACAGAATTTCATTATGTTGCTCAGACTGGATTCGAACTCCTAGGTTCAAGTGATCCTCCTGCCTCAGCCTCCTGAGTACTGGGACTATAGGCGCGCACCACCACGTCTGGCTACCATTAAGTTTAAAAAGCTGTAAAACATTGGGTGCACATGAAGTCAGATCCCACTTGTGAAAAGTGAAACCAGGCTGGGCGCAGTGGCTAACGCCTGTAATCCCAGCACTTTGGGAGGCCAAGGCGGGCGGATCACCTGAGGTCAGGAGTTTGATACCAGCCTGGCCAACATGGCGAAACCCCGTCTCTACTAAAAATACAAGAATTAGCCGGGCGTGGTGGCAGGTGCCTGTAATCCCAGCTACTCAGGAGGCTGAGGCAGGAGAATTGCTTGGACCTGGGAGGTGGAGGTTGCAGTGAGCCGAGATTGTGCCATTGCACTCCAGCCTGGGTGACAGCAAGACTGCTTCTCAAAAAAAAAAAAAAAGAAACCAATTCTACATGTCTATCTGTACTTATTCATGTATGTGTGCAGATATACAGAACAAAGTGCCGGCTTTCCCTCGCCCCTCCTGGACTGCTCCACTAGCCCTGGCCTGGCCTGCAGGTGGGGCCTGACACTTCTTCACTGATCTTCTTCATCCCACAGTGGCACAACTACAAGACAGGAACTAAGAAGAAGTAACTGAATGCCTACTCTAGGCCAGGTCCTTGCTAGGACTGAACATGTGTTTGTCGAGGGCGGCTAAGTCTCCGCTGAGGCCGACCAGCACCGCCAGACGTCATCCCGTTGTGACTTCTACCTCCACACCAGATGGCTTCTTCCCACACCAGTCAAACCAGGGTCTCCCTGATCTCTGGCAATGTATGTCTCCCTTTCTCCAGGTCTGGGGCCAGGGGTCAGCAAATGGGTGTGTGCTCTGTGGCCCATGCTAAACCCTGGGAGGGGTGATGGGGAGCCAGAGGAAAGAGTGTCGCCCCCACAGTCTGTGGGGGGTGGTGAAAGAGGTAGGGTTCTGATGGCACATATAGAAACCAAACTCCAGTCAACTTGAGCTACAAAGGGATTGGTACCGAGACTCATGGAAAGGGTACTGACAGAACTCATGGGAACCAAAGAGCCAGACTTGAGAGCCAGTGGAAGCCAAGGTTCAGGAAACAGGATGTGCAGTGCCTGTCTTGTAACCAGCACTGCCTGGTCAGGATGCTGTCACTGCCACACAGCCCTCATGGCCAATATCCACCTCTCCATTATGTCCCTTGCTCTCATGGCCAGCCCCCTCAACCACCTTAAGTTGAAGCAGTTATCTTAGATTACACCCCAGTAAGACCATAAAATAGGGAGAGGTGATTCCTTCAAAAGAAATCAGGTTGCCAGCCAGGGTGGCTCACGCCTGAAATCGCAGCACGTGGAGAGGCCAAGGCAGGCAGATTGCTCGAGCCCAGGCGTTCGAGACAAGCCTGGACAACATGGTGAAACCCCATCTCTATAAAAAAAATTTAAAATTATCTGGGCATGGTGGCGCATGCCTGTAGTCCCAGCTACTCAGGAGGTTGAGGTGGGAGGATTGCTTGAGTACCGGAGGTGGAGGTTGCAGTGAGCTGAGATCACACCACTATCACTGCCACTGCACTCCAACCTGGAAAACAGAGCCAGACCCTGTCTCAAAAAATTAAAAAAAAAAAAGAAAAAGAAAAAAAGAAAAGAAATCAGGGGGCAGGGGGACGGGAAATGGGCAGCTTCCAAATGGCAAGTGGCCAGGACAAGGGATGCTAGGACATAGGTATCAGAGCAACCCTAGACCAACAAAGCCTTCTGTGCTGAGGGCGTGGGTAATGGCCATCCAGGCATGTGGGGGAGACGTGTTGAGCCTCCTCGAGGCTGGCCTTGCACCAGGCTCTTTCCACGTATCATGCCCTTCATCCTCACCTCAGCCCTGAGACACAGGCAGTATCATCTCCAAATACAGACGGGGACCTGAAGGCTCGGAGGCAGGAAATGACTTTTCCGATGTCATCACCTACCAACAGGCTGAATTGGGACTTGAACCCAGGATTCTGGCTGTTCTCTCCCCCTGCCCCCCACCGACAGTGTGGGGAAGCCACTGCACTGCTGTTTGAGCAGCTCCTCAGGATCGCAGCAGGGCCTTCAGGACTCTGTGTTAGCGGCACTCTCTTGGGCTCTCTTCTCCCTCTCCCTCCTTTCCTCATTCCCACCTCTAGAGCTCAATCTATCTAATCTAAACAAATCTGAGCTTGATTTAGAAAGGGTGCTTGAGGCCTTTGGTGCCAGGCGGCCTCGTGGGCAGAGGCAGGGCGAGCTGTGGTCACATTCCCTGGAGGCTTTCCTGCCAGCTCTCTGCAAGGCTGGCCCAGATCTGTTGGCTATGGGCAGGGCCTGAGAAAGAGCCTCAGTCCCGGAGGGGACAGAGCAAGGACTTCCTATTTCTCTGCTGCCTCCTACCCACTCTGGCAGCACTGAGGCAGGCATGAGGCTGCGTGGAAAGCAGGGGGAGTGCAAGATGGCTACAGAAGGCAACCCAGGCTATCCAAGGGAGAAGGGGAGGATTCTTCTGGCTGGAGGGTGGCCTCAGGGGTTCTCCTGCTATCCTACCCCTCCTCTGAGCTGACTACCCAATCAACCACGTTGGTGGCTGGCTCTCCTACCCTCCCTCCCCTCTCCACTGCCAGGGCACAACTATCAGGACTCAAGCTCTTTCCAGGCACTTAGACTACCTCATGGGCTCCTGGCTTCTCACTCACACTAGGTGAGTTGCCCTCTTAGAGAGATGAGTCTTGGGGGACTCTGGATGGGTCTGTTCAGGACCTCAGGCAGGTCTAGGCCACTGGCTTGGAGGCCTACTCTGCAGCCATGGCTGGCTCAGGGGGATTAGCAATTATCTGAACTCACACTTAGAAATCCTTGACCTGTTCCCCTTGGTCCATCAGCTATATGGCAAAATTAAGGACTGCAGCCTGGAGAAAAAAGTTCCTTCCCACTGTTGCTTGACTGAGCTGCCATGGGCAATGCCAGGAGGTGCATGGGTGTCGGTGAATAGGACAGAGAGACCTGCAGAGTGCAATTCCAACCCTGCCACTATTTGCTGTGTAACCTTGGGTAAGGCCCTCCCCTCTCTAGCTTTCCATTACAACCCCTAGGTCACAGAATTGCTGGAGGCTCAAATGAGTCAATGGTTATAAACAAACTTTGTAACACAAATAATTTATTGAGTGCTCACTAACTGCTAGGCACTATTCTAAGCACTTTCTAGTATTAACTCATTTAAGTCTCACGGCAACCCTGTGACCTAGGGACTTATGGTTATCACAATTATACAGGGGGATTGGGGGAGACCTAAAGCACAAAGAAACTGTGTAACTCACCCTAAGTCACAAAGCTACTAAGTAGTGAACCAAAAGTTAAGCTCAGGAGACTTGGCTCCAAACATTTCCCCTTATTTCCCCTTAAACACTATGCTACACAGACAGTCACTAACTTATAATGGTTCGACTTAGAATTTTTTGACTTTACAATGCTGCAAAAGCAATAGGCATTCAGTAGAAACTGTAATTCGAGTACCCATACAACCACTGTTTTTACTTTCGATACAGTATTCAATAAAATACATGAGATATTCAACACTTCATTATAAAATACACTTTGTGTTAGATGACTTTGCCTAACTGTAGGCTAATGTAAGTGTTCTGAGCACGTTTGAGGTAGGCGAGGCTAAGCTAGGATGTTCAGTAGGTGAGGTGTATTAAATGAATGCTCGACTTATGATATTTTCAACTTATGATGGCTTTATGTGGACATACCCAACCTTAAGGTGCATCTGCACTATTAAAGGCTGCACATGCCTCAGTATGATTTTTAAATAATTGCCTCTAACTAAGGCTGGTCGTGGTGTTCTTCAGAGAGGAGGCTCTAAGGGAGAGCAAATGAGGATTTGGAGAGGAAAGAACAAGTGAGTGCCTGTTTTTGAAGCTGGTGGAGGTATGCAGAGGTCAGCTTGTGCCTGCCCTGGCTAGGAGCCTGGGGCCCCTTGGATTTCGGGGAGCCTCTGGGCGGCTCCCGTTCACTCTGGCTGCGGGAGCAGGTCGGTGGGGCAGGAGCAGCGGGTGAGCAGCTAATCAGAAGCAGCGGGTCTGCCCGGGCTGCGCCTTGACCGCTTGACTCGCTCCTACGCAGCAGCGAGTGCCTGCTGAAAGGCCTCTGCTCCACCCCGGAGCTACCGGCCGTGGCGGCTGCGGCGGTGGTGGCGGCGGCGGCGGTGGTGGCGGCGGCGACGGTGGTGCGGCGGCGGCGGGGCGAAGATGGAGAGCCCGCGAAGCTCCTCCCCAGGGGCAGGCTGCCCGCCACTTTGCTCTGATAGCCTGGTCCGGGAGGCAAGTCCGCAGTCCCGCAGCTCCTCCGGCGCTGCACGCATTCTTCCCGGCCAAGAAGGAACGCGGCGAGCTAACGGGATCCAGATGTAGGAGTCCTCTGGGCTTGGACCCCAAATACCCTAAATACCAGCCAGGCCACCGGGAGACCTGGGGACGTGCAGGAGGCATGCTGGGGACTCCCGGCCTCATCGAGGGCCTGGACCCCACCCTCAAGCCCCCTCCAGTTGTGCTCTAGGGGCCTGAGGGCAAGATCTGGAGCCTGGGCCCAGGCCTCTCCTCTCTCTTGAGTCTGTGCTTGGTCCTGGTGCTTAGCTGCGAGGCTCCCCTGCTCTTTCCCCATGGGAGATGAGGAGCCTGGTGGGTAGCTCTGAGGCCCATGGAAGAGGTTATGTGCTCCTGTTGGACTCAGAAGCCCTATCCTCTGACACTGCCACCACACTCGGTTCTGTCCCCAGCCTGAGCTGGCCCTCTTTGTCCAGAGGGGACTTTGGGCAGCCATGACGTCCAAGGATCACAAGACTTGAGTGCCAAGTCTTGGGTGCGTGTCACTTCAGTTTTCCAGGGCTCAGTTACCTCATCCCTAGAATGGGAATATGTGTGGGCAGTTCTGCTATGTGAGGAAAAATAGATCCCAGCCCTGAAAGCTGAACCTGGCACCTGGTGGCTCAGAGGGAAAGGAGGCAACTCTCCAGAGACCTCTGGAGTGGTGCCCCCGCCCCCACTCTTACATGCTTGCTTCTTCTCCCACAGGGCCCGGCCATGCTAAGCAGAAGGAAAGGGACTGGCAATGTGTGTTTGGGTCCCTGCTGCAGGAACTAGAGGCTGGGAGGAAAGTTTGGGCAGGCAAATCTGGATGCATCCTTGGACATATTCCATTAAGAGCGGTGCCACTCAACCTATGGCGGTAAGCTGTGATCCCAGACCAAGAGGCATTACTGAGTATGTGGCAACACAGAGTATTGGATAAATGGTGTGTAATATAATATGATGGACTCTTAAAACTTCCCTCATCCTCAAGCTCTTTTTCAGTCTCCAACAAGCCCAGAGAGCCTGAAATTGCACCATTAGCACTTTACAGCAAGTTATTATTTGCCATTGACACCACAGTGTGAATTAGTTGATTAGCTTGCTGGAGTACCAGGAGTGATGGGGGTGGGGGAGATCATTTCAGAGCCTGGAAGGATAGATCTGGGCCTGACTCAGGTGCAGAGGAAGAGTGCCAGGCCCCCAAGGAGCTGGCACAGGGGGACTGCACCTTCCAGAGCACTGGACTGAGAAACAGAAAACCCACATTCAAGTTCTGCCATTGTCACTGACGAAGTTGTATGCCCACAGTCAGGTCATGCCCCCTTTCTGAGCCTCAGTGTCCTCATCTGTGCAGTAGGTAGAGTGTGCTCTGGATGGGGACAAGGAAGGTAGAGTGGTCTCTAAGTGTTATCTTAAGGAGAACATTCAAAGATTTTAATGTCCCAGCAATGCTCTCAGCTGGGCCCAGCCCAGGGTCTCCCTATGGTCTTGAGAAAGTGGAGGAAACAAGGTCTTGGGGGTAGAAATTCTGGGCCATAGGAGTGGGGAGTAGGGGGTTCCTGCTTTGTGGGAGACCCAATTCCTGGTCTACACAGACTCAGAAAGGTAGATAAAGAGAGGAGGAAAGAAGAGGGAGTGAGAGGGCTAACTCCAGCCTATCCCCCTCACTGCATTCGCTTTTAAAATAAAACCCATTTATATATAAATGTTGGCCTGATGCCCAGTCTCTGTAGAAAAGCTTTTCTGTATTAAACGCTACAATGAATTAAATTAACCATAATGATTTCTTTGTGAATGGAAACCTCTCTCTCCTCTCTCTCTCTCTCTCTCTCCCTCCCTCTCTCTCTCCCCCTACCCTTTCCCCCTTCCTTTGTGACATGGTTTTGATCAGGTTTTCTCCTCCTTCTTCAACTCCAACACCCCCTACCCTGTCTCCCACCCTCCACCCTTCTACCCCACCACCACCCCTGCCAGCAGCACTGCCCTCCCACCAGTGACTAGTTCTGTGGGCCCTTCCCAGGTTAAACTGATGCCTTCTGGCTTCCAATGGGGAGCAGAAATCAGCCAGCTTAGGGGACTCGTGTGCACAAATGGAGCTGAGGACATGCCCTGGGAAAGCATGTGCCACCGTGACTTCCATGTGAGGTTTTCCAGCTGTACAAGACTTCTCTCAGTCTCACTTCACCTGTAAACTGGAGTGAGTGGTATTGAGGTCAACAAATGAATGCGGGGAAAGTGTAAGGGGGCTATTCCTGTGGGCATGGAATGTGGCTGTGCGCAGGAAAAGAGTAGATGGGAGTCCTTTGTGGGGCATGCCTGAGAACATACCTACCCACAGGGCCATCTCCAAATGTGGGTACCTGGACTCTTGTCCTTGCTCATACATTTAGCCATGTGTGTGTGCATGGCAGGAACATGAGTGCATATGCAGCTTGATCTTCTAGGAACCTCCCCCAGGGCTCTGTGGAGAGAAATCAGACATGGGCTCTGCCTTTGAGGCACTCACAGATGCTGTGCAAGGAGAAATGACCTGAAGAGAGGCTCCGACTTCCAGCTGGGAAGAACCAAGGAAGGCTTCCTGAGAGTGGTAGCTCTTAACCTGGGGGCCAGAAAGGGCGGGCGGAATAACAATAACCTTTCCCACAGACAGAGAGCTTTACATGTCCAAGGCCCTTTTATAGGCATTATGTCATTTCTCCCACACACCAAGCCTATAAAGTATGTGTTATTATCCCCATTTTAGAGATGAGAAGACAGGATTTCAAGCCTCCAATACAAGTTTATTCTACAGCCATAGCCTGGCCCCAGCCCATCACACATTTGATCTCTACCAGGCCAAGCCACCCAACACAGTGACTCCAGTCCTCAAGCTGTGACTCACACAGCTTTCCCCTCCTTTTGTACCATCACCTCACAAGTACATCCTTTCCATACCTCAGTGTCTCCATCTGTACTATGAGCAGTGCCCCCAGAGCCCAACCCACAGCCTTCAAAATTACCAGTCCATTGTATGCCACTGAGTCTCTTCCCAAACTGCATCCTCTGCCCTCTTATCCACCTTCCAAACACCTGTTTACCTTTCAAGTCTCCCAACACCCCTAAGTACGATGCAGTGGCTGCCTCTTTTGCCTTCCCTCCCTCCCTGCACTCTGAACAATATCCCAGCAGGACACCCAAATAAGACATTTGAATGCTTTGTGGACATGTCTGTGCCTCCCACCAGATGGTGAGCTCGGAGAGAGTGGGAGTGATCTCTGATGCATTTCTGTTTCTCTGGGGCCCAACGCAGAACAAATCACTGAGATGTTTGTGGAAGGGGTGAGGTGTGGGGGACTGGGGAGAGGGGCAGATGGTCTTTTCAATGCGGAGTCTACCGAGGTATTTGTGGCCTTCATTCAGTCAAAAACTGTTAGGATAAATGAACATTTATGATAGTTCTAGGATATATCAATTTTGAGATGGTGAGGGCAAAGCCAGGGGGCTGCCATCCACTGACTGCAAGCTGGAAACAGGAAAGACAAGTGTACTAAGGTTGGGGGTAGTGATGTGAGATGGATGACTCTCAGGGCTATGAAGCCTTCCTACTGAGGCTAAAAAGCCTCTGGAAAAATAGGTCCCAACAGCCACAGGGCACAACAGGCAGATGCTGCCGGCCCAAAACAATGAACCCATCACACAAAGGCAGATTTCTTTCTAGAAGGCTGGAATCCTCTAGAGGCTTTGTGGAAAGGGGAGACATGGGAGCCTGATAAAGGGGCAACATCTTGAGTCACACAGGCATGAAGGGCAGGGGCATGGAAGGGAAGTCTGCCCCTGCCCTTTCTGTTTCACTCAGCTGCCCTAAAACTGGTGGGCACTGGCCCAGCCCCAGGGCTTGTAGGGTTGTACCTGGATCCTAAATGCATAGATAGCCATATCTGACAGAGGCCAGAGATGTTAATGAGGCCATTCCCCAGCCTCTATGCCTTTGGAGGTCTCTCGGTAGATGGTGGCCATGGGGGTCACATAGGAGGGAGACCAGGCTATGGGGCTGGCTCAGAAGAGTTTGGCAGGGTCCCAGCAGGCCTGCTCTGGCACAGAGATGTGAACGCACGGCCGTTGCAACTGGTCTAATTGCTGTCTCATCAGCTCTCCTAGGGGCTCATTCCAGAGACAAGCAAAGGGAGGTTTCTGCTGTGAGACTTGAGGGAGCCTGAAGAGAGGTGGAGGGGCCGGCACTTTGAAAGGCACTGACAAACCCCAGCACGCCCAGGGCAGAGACCCAAGTCTGGGGGGTATGGCAGGGAGAGGCAGGGAGCAAAATGGCCAGGAGGGAAGGGACTAACTTTCCCGTCGGCTGCTCTTGGCTTCCCCCTTGATCCTGTGTCTCTCCCTAGTTAATGTTCCATATCTCCTTTTCCAGGGTCCTCATTGGGCTGTCCCCACTTCCCCACCTGTCCTCCACACCTCAGACCACTGCTGACAGCTTCCCATCCCTACTTCAGCTGTCACCCAGGACCTCAAAAACCTAATTACAAGAATCAGCGGACTTAGCTCGTGGAACCTCTCAGTCACATTTGATATTTGTGACTACTTCCTGCTATGTGACAATTGCGACTCCCTAATCCTCTACTCTCTACTCAGACATGGCTTTCCTAGTTCTCCTCCGGCTTCTTTGACCATTCTTTCTCAGTCTCTTTCCCAGGCCCCTATTCTCCAGTATGCCCCTTAAATGTCGGGTCACCTCCCCTACGGATGCTCTCCCTGGCTCTCTCAGCCCCTCCTGCGGCTTCCACCACCTCCTCTCAGCAAGTAAATTCCATGTAACCTCAGCCTGGGCTACTCCCCCAAGCATCAGCTAGTACAGACATTTACCCAGTGGTCATCATCAAAGACACTTCAAACCCACCTTGCCCCAAACAGAATTTATACTCCCAGACCACACCTCATTGCTCCAGACCCACACCACACTTCATTTCAGTTTTGTTTCTCCAGGGGTAACCCTACCATCCACCCAAGTTCCTGGCTAGAAACCTTTGCTCCTCCCTCTCCCTTGCTCCTCACATCTAATTAGTTACTGTGACCTGCCAATTTTACCTCCTTAATAGCTCTGGAATCCATCCCAAGCATTCCATCCCTACAAACACGGCCGGAATCCAGGCCTTTATCATTTCTCTGCCACCAGAGTGCGTCCTCCTCGGACCAGCCTCCACACTACAGCCACTTAGACCTTTCCTGCAGACAAATCTGAGCATGTAATTCTCCAATTCAAATCTGTCAGTGACTCCCCACTGCCCCCAGAGGAGAGTCTAAGTTCCTGAGCCTGGCGCACAGGCCCTTGAGATCTGGCCCCTGCTCACCTATCCCACCTCCCAGCCCTGGAAGGGATTGTGCTTTCATGCTATGCTCTGTAGTCTCACCTTACTCTTCTGCTGGCAAACTTCTACTCACACAGGCAGCTTGGTGGAGTGGTTGAGAGTGTGGGCTCAGGGCCCTGACTGCCTAACCAGGAAAGTCACTTATCCTCTCTGGGCCTCAGTTTCCCTATCTGTAAAATGGGGGTGAAGACTGTTTTTACCTCTTAAGGTTGTATTTCTCTTACAAGGGAATAAATTAGATCATGCATGTAAAGCACTTACAACAGTGCCTGACACACATGAAGCACTGTATAGTGTTAACCACTATTTATTATTCCCCTTTAAGAACCAGTGCAGACAATACCGTATCTGTGAAGCCACACCCTCCTCTGAGACTACGTGCTCCTCTTCTGGCTCCTTCTGGGACTCTAGAGCCCTGGCTAACTTCTATCACAACACTTGAGACCATCTGCCTGCTGCTTGACCTTTCTCCCTTGCTACTTGATATCCAGGACTGAAGTCTACCCATATTTGCATCTCTAGCACCTAGCCCATGACTTTTCATATGGGCCTCAGACTAGCCTGAGATCAGTACCATAATATTATCATGTCCATTTTGCAGATGAAGAAATTGAGGCTCAGAGAGGTAAAGGCAATTTTCCAAGATCGCACAGCTAGAAATTAGCAAAACGTGGGTTTAAACCCAGATCTGCAGGATTCCGAACCCCATGATCTTTCTACTTTATCTAACTCCTTGGGGGAGGGGAGTCTTGAAATCTTGTCCTAGAAGGAAAGATTAAAGAACTAGTGGATGCTCTGCCTAGAGGAGAGACAACTCAGGAGCAAGGACAATCCCCTCCCTTCCCACCCATCTGTCTGAAGCCTACTGGTGCTGGTATGTGTGTTTCAATGTTGATGCCAATGCATGTGTTGGACACGTGTGCAATGAGGTCATGCCAGAATGCTAGAGATGGAAACCTTCATCTCAGAGCCCCTGCTCACCTTTATATAGTTCTCCAGAGTTTACAAAATGTTTTTGCATCTCATCTCGTCATTTGATCAGCCTCACGCACCTGGGATGTGGTAATCATGCCCCAGACAGGGCAGTGAACTGCCGCAAGTCACCCAGAAGTGGCAGAGCTGGGACTCCAACATTTAGTCAATGCATAAAGTCTGCAGCAAGCCCCTTCCTTCCAGCAGGAAGCCTGAGGATTCTGAGACTGTGGCTGGGGAAGTTATTCCCCCAAAGAAAAGGGATGTGAATGCTGGGTGTGGCCCAACCTAGAGAGAGGACAGGCGAGAGAGAAGGTCTCTCAGACTCAGGGTTCCCATCTGCAAATGGAATAACACCCCCACCCTCACATGGTAGGCGTAAGTCTCAAAAGAGATGATATACGTAAAATGAAACAAATGCCTGGTCTGTCCTAAGCACCCAACAGATACCACACTGCAGCTTAACTCGTGGAAAGCTTGTTTGAAACAGTGGCAAAGGTGTTCAAGGAAAGCCTGCCTGTCAAGAATTAGGCAGAGCTGGGTTTTGAAATGCCATCTCTGCCCCTTACCAACTGTAGGGCCTTAAGAAAGTCACATAAACCCTCCAAGTTTTTGCTGCCTCATTTGTAGGATGGAGACAATGAAGTCTATCTGACAGAATCGTTGTGAATGGCCACATGCGAGTATGTGTGTAAAATGGCTGACACAGGAGCTGGCACTAATAGAGTCATTATTATTGTTCTCACAGATTAGATGGCAGAGCCAGTGATGAAGACTCTGGAGCCATACCACCTGGGTTCTAAGCCCAGCTTTATCTACTAGCTATGTGACCCTCAGCAAGTCACTTCACTTCTCTGTGCCTTGGTTTCTTCAGCACACGTACGGTTGGGATTAAATAAGTGACTACATGTCAAATGCTTCTGGCAAAGGGTACATGCTCTGAGTGTTGGTGAGCATTGTTATTATCAGACAAAGGCCCGAGAGGCATGAAATAGTGTCCCTCTTCTCCCAGGGCATCACATCCCCTTCGTGAACAAAGACATTAGTTGAGGCCAGTTGGAACAGATTAATGGGGTTCCTTTCATTCAGCTTCCTAAAGGCATAAAATGACCCCTCCTGAGGTGGGGCCCTGCTTGTAAGGATAGCTGTGTGCAAGCCAGTCTTCAGCCAAGATGCCCTAGGCTGTCCCCCAGATTCAGCCAGAACTGTCCAGAGTCCTTGCAAAGGGCTTTGTTGGGCTCGGAGAGCTCAGAAAACATTACCTGCTATCCCTCTCCCTTCTTGGGAGGCCAGAGGTGGCCGTTAAGGAATAGACCCACCGTTCACACACACCTAACTCTGGCCCCCATGGCTGTGGGCGGTAGGGGCTTGGCTACGTGGGCTCAGCAGCAGCAGGAGGGCCGGGTAGGGCAGAGTTGGGGGCCAACACCTGGGGTCCAGGCCCAGGCGGTGGAGGGCCGACAATGCTCCCTGAAGTTCCTGTTCTGGCTCCATTTACAACAGGCTTCCTGGAGTCACGGTGCATTTTCCCAGGCGCCTGCTCTCGGCTTTCATAGCTGCCTCCCACCACCCAGACCCAGCTAGGCCGGCCTTAGGGCACCCAGAAGGAAGCAGGAGCCCAAGTACTGGCTCACTTGGGTCAGTGCTTGGGGCTGGCTAGCCGCTGCTTTCACATACAACTCCGCAGCCGCGAGGAGATGACCCCTCCCCTCCCCGTCCCCAGGCCAGCCTGGCCCCGCCCCGCCCCCAGTGCCGCGTGGAGGGAAATCAGGAGAAGCCGAGGAATTGTTTGTAATTACTGTGTTTTTAAAGGCTTTTCCGTGAGCCTTCAGCCGATTTCGGGGGAGGGCAGCTTGCCAGGGAGCATTGAAATGGAAATCCTGTGTTCTAGCCGGGACCCTCTTGGAAGGAGATTCTTCCCAGAGAAAAGACCAGAAGCCCCGCCCCGTCCCCCGGGTCCCCCGTGCGCGGCTGTGGTCATGGCGGGCTCAGCGATGTGTGGCGGCTTTGTGGAACGGCATTCCTGGCCAACGGGCCTCAGCTCTGCCTCGGGACCCCGCCATTCAGCCCCCGCATGAAAGGCCGCTGCCCGGGCCCGCAGCTCCCACTCTTCCCCACCCCAAGGACGCACCCATTCACCTCCTCTCCCCACCGCATCTCCCTTTCCCCCACTTTCCCCAAACGGGAGGCGCTAGCCATGGAACATGGCACATCCAGGGCTACCTCCTCCCAAGTTACCCAGAGGTCATGTGTACAAGCAGCAATTCTAAGAACAGTCCCTCAGGCGTGAGCGGCATTTTACAGTTTGCAATGCCTTTGCACATCCACCAGGCCAGTTACTCCTCGTAGCAACCCCGCTAGGAGCTTCTATTATTATCAGTTCTCAAATGGGGCTGGGGGAGGGGAAAGCCTTGCCCAAGGCCCCTGGGCTAGCAACTCATAGAGCTGGGCCTAACCCAGGGGTCTGCAGGATGTCTCCTTCCACCCCCACCCCAGGCTGCCTCTCCCACACGCTGGCTGACACGCAGGCAGGACTGTTCTTCTGGTGCAATCCCTGGGCCTTGTGGTCTGGGATCATTTCCTGTGGCCTAAAGTACTTATTTGCAAGTTGTAAGGACTGCCCGGTTTCTGGAAGCCTCGCTGAATGCTTCCAGCTGGGAATTTAACCTTCTCAGACCCAGCTGTGGATCTTGAGAGCTCTCTTAGTTCCCAACCATTTTCCTGGAGCCCCCTGAGATAAATTAGTTGTGTCTGGGTGGGGACAATGGAGGAGTACTGGACTGGGATCCAGAAGACCTGGCCTGGGCCTGGCTCTGACACCCACTTGCTCTGTGACCTTGGGCAAGTCCCTTCACCTCTCTGATCGCAAATCAAGGCTTAGAAAGTGTGCTTCCCTGCCTGAGTTTGCAAGCCCAGCCTCTTGTTTTCACTGGAGCATGAATGGAATTGACCTTCCCTTACTCAGCTCCTCCACAGCTCAAGGTCTTGTGAGAACCTTGGAATTGTTGCACATGAGAGCTGATTAGGTAGGCCCCTGAAGATAGTGGAAACCACTTGCCCCATCCTCCAGCATCGGATAGATGGGCAAACTGAGGCACAGGAAAGGGGAGCCAGTTGCTCAAGGTCATCCAGGGAAGCTAATAGTAAGGTCAGGATTAAAATCCAGATCAACAGTGGTGATAACAAAGGTAGTGTGAGAGATTTTAGCTTCCTATAATTTTCCACCACTTCCCCAAGACTTCCTTTTATTCACATTTTACACATTATTATTATATATTATTAATTATAATAACATTAAAAATAAATGCATAGTTAAAATCCTGTGTAAAATGTTTATAAAGTTATCTTCAGAAAACTTTCCTCTTTTTATGTATCTGTAACACACATCCTCTGAGCGTATACAGTGTTTGCTCAGCACTTGCAGCCTCAAGGGACAGCTAACCTCCCACCAGATCTCTGCTGCCCTCAAGGCCCTCGTATAGAGAAACGATGGTGGTGACTCAGTAGATATGGGCCCCTTGCACTCTTCCCAGAAGCCTCCTGTTTGTGTTTGGGAACACACAGCACCCGTGGGTACCTTCTTTTGGCCCAGGACCCCACCCCTCCTTAACTAGGGGAGGCTTCTCAGACAGAGCCCCACCCTCCTCCACTTCTGCCCTTACATTGGTTCTAGGAAGACAAAAGTACAAGGAGGAGAGTCCAAGATTTGCAAAGGAATAAAGAAAGTTTCATGGATGTTTCAGAGGTGACTCTGCCTGCCTTTCCCTCATGTCCTCCTCCTTCATAAAGGAAGCAATTTTTTTTTTGACACAGTCTCACTCTGTCACCCAGGCTAGCGTGCAATGGCACGATCTCAGCTCACTGCGAGCTTCACCTCCCAGGTTCAAGTGATTCTCCTGCCTCATCCTCCCAAGTAGCTGGAGTTACAGGCACCTGCCACCACGCCCGGCTAATTTTTGTATTTTTAGTAGAGACAGGGTTTCACCATGTTGGCCAGGCTGGTCTCGAACTCTTGACCTCAGGTGATCTGCCCACCTCGGCCTCCCGAAGTGCTGTGATTACAGGCGTAAGCCACCGCGCCCGGCCCTAAAGGAAGCATTTCTGAGCCTTCCTTAGTCCATAGAACATCAAGGAACTACAGCATGCTACAGCTCCAATAAGCCCTTAGACATCTCCAATTCAACCCTCTCAGGTTACAGATGAAGAAACTGAGTCCCAGAGAGGGGGCAGGGAGTGAGAAACCTGGCATAAGACTGAAGACCAGAAACCTCTTCTGCCTGCACAGCCAATATTTTCCCACTGTCCCCTGTACCCTGCTGCCTCCTGCATACACGTACAGGCTCACCCGTGTGTGTGCTAATGCAGGTTGACGGCTGCTGGGAGGGTCACACATGGAGCCACACACCAGCCCATTCACTCTGACACATACCCCAGCTGGCTGTCCCCAGATACACACTCCACCATCCCCATTCGCCCACTCGCCTGCAACTGCCCATCCCATCCCCTCCTCACCATCCCCTCACACAGGCGCACCCACACTGATTCACAGGCCCCTCCCCGCTGGCTGCCCTGGGTCTCCCTTTGTTGATATGACTACCCACAGCTGCACAGAGAAGGTGCTGGGGCAGAGGAGACAGGGAGGGGTGTGTGGGGCGGGGGTTGGGGGAGTTGTATGAATGTAGACTGGATCCAGAAGGCTCCGGCTGGGAGACGTGGGGCTCAGCCACACCTTGGATAGAGCAAAGCAAGGGGAAGACTCTCTAGTGTTTGGAGAGGGAACAGGAGACAAGGGCTAAATAGCCCACGCAAGGTAAGCTCAGGAGTGGAGGGGCTGGAGCCCCATTCTGACAAAGCTGGGATGAGGTCCTGGAAGAGTAGCCTGGCAGCCATCCAGAAAATGTCAGTTCGGGGGCCATTGGACATTAGTCTAGACTGGAGGTAGGCAAGGGATGGAAGCGGGGGGCAGCCTCTCTAGAGCTTGGGGAAGAAATTGCTGAGCTGGAGAGAGGCCAGGCAGAGGTCCCCAAGCAAAGAGCTATGAGTTTGATAAGTCTCTTGGGCTTTATGAGATTGGACATTGCCTGACACCCTGTGGGTGGCAATCTATGATTATTAGATAAATGAATGAATGAGCTCTGTCACGCTTTGCCATTGTCATCACAATGGCCTGGGCCTGAGCCCACCACACAGCCCTGGCTGACTTGGTGTGGCTGGCTGTGTGGGGAAGGTTTCAAAGGACAGTGCCTTGAGAAAAGGAACTGAGCCCTTGGGCACCGCTAGTGGGATTGGGAGGCCTGGCACAATGGGGCACAGCAGGTGGGGCCCTGGGTCATCATCAGCCAGAGCTAGCAGGGCCCCTCCTAGTCTTTTTTTTTTTTTTTTTTTTGAGATGGAATCTCGCTCTGTTGCCCAGGCTGGAGTGCAGTGGTGCGATCTCGGCTCACTGCAACCTCTGCCTCACGGGTTCAAGCCATTCTCCTGTCTCAGCCTCCCAAGTAGCTGGGACTAGAGACGCATGCCACCACACCCGGCTAATTTTTGTATTTTTAGTAGAGAAGGGGTTTCACCATATTGGTCAGGCTGCTCTCGAACTGCTGACCTCAGGTGATCCACCCGCCTCAGCCTCCCAAACTGCTGAGGTTACAGGTGTGAGCCACCGTGCCCAGCCCCCTCCTAGTCATCTAATCTAACCTCTCCCCCACTCTCTTAGGTGAGGAACCTGAGACTCAGACTGGGAATGAATTTTCCAAGATCCTGCAGCCCACTGGTGACAGGGCTCAGCCTGGGGCATGCCTTGCTCACCCAGTTCAGGCAGCTTACTGCTTCTCCTAGCTCCCGCCTCTGAGCTGCCTCAATCACAGCACTCTCAGCCGCTGAAGTCTGCAGACAGACGCTTGGGAGCCTTGACCCAGTGGCTTCTGGGCCTGGGAGAGATGTGAAGAAACCAGGAAGGTTAGAGAACATATAAAGAAAGAGGAGAGATGAACTTCTCTTGGGGGAGCAGAGGAGGAACTACCGGGTCATAAGTAGAGTTGTGCATCTAGGAGACAGATGTCCATTCCAGCCGTTTTCTGCCACTCTGATGCCACTGAGGTTGAGCCAGTTGTTCCTTACTCTCAAAAAGTCCACAGGGCAAGGTTTGTGTTCCCCATACACCACACCGTGTGCGCCCGCATGCACACACACACTGATGCACATGCACAGAGCTCTAGGGGGGATCTATCCTATTATATGACAGAGGCAATGGTTATAAAGACAGTCTCTGTCCCTCCGTCTCACAGTAGGGCCTAGCATTGCAGTTAGAAGGGAAGTACTGGGTGGCTTGGGGGACAAAGGCCCTTGGATTCCATACAGCCCCGATGGATATTTTTCTTGTTAACACACAATGCTGCTTGCATAACTGGAACTGGCTAGACACTGTGAGAAATGTTTAGTACTTGGGAAAAAGCAGGAGGAGGAATAAACAGCCACATAGCCATAGGGTCCCAGGGGCTGCTTTCCCAAAGATGGCCTGCTACCCCTACCCTCCCACATTCCCATGAATGGGGTCCTGGAAAGGAGGCTGCAAGGAGGGAGCAAGCGCTCCTCTCATCCACATCGAATGGCCCACTAGGTATGCAGGGCTTGTCTCTTTGCACAGAACCCAAGGTTCTCTGTGGCCTCTCATCTTTTTGCCCAGCTGACCTAGCAGGACCCTCTGGTCCTGGATTCTGGTCAGATCCAATCTCTAGGCTGGGTCCAGGCTGGGTGAGCAGCAGTTGGACAACTGTCAGGGCCCAAGCTGAAGGGATGTCTCCACACGCCTAATAAGGTCTATGTAGAAAAACCAGTTGTTTCTATTCAACCCAAGCTTCAGTCTTGGCCCTAATTCCAGCGATAAAGCAATCTCTGAGACGGTAAGCAGTGGCTTAAGGATGTGGGAGAGATGAGGGGGAGATGATCAAATAAAACTGATTTTATCAGATGATTTGGGAAAACTTCTTTGGCAAAAATGTGGTCAACTCCTTTGTCCCCTCAGCTGGCCCCCTTAGCGTTGTCAAATGCATAGGCCTTATCTTTAAATACAGGGCTAGGATGAAAGGACAAGGGAAAATGGGCCCAGATGCCTCAACCCAAGTCTGAAAGGAGATGCGTATGGGTACGTGTACAAGGCCAATGAGCAAAGATGGCATGATGCCCGTCCTCAGCCACCAGGGCCAACCCATATGAAAACCACCTTCTTGATGCTTCCCTGGAGCGAACAGGCCCAAGGGTAAATGGTCCTCAGAAACTGACATTCTCTCACTGTAGGCTTAGGGGTGGGGAGGGTGAGAAACATTGTAACCCCTGGCCCCGGCTCCTCAGTTCTTTTGCAGACAGAACTTCCTGTTGCCATACCCTTAATCCTTTTCTGGAGGCAAGACTTCCCAGAACTTCATTTTCTTCATGCCCACCTCTGCCTTTCCCATTACCTTTTGGGAGGTGGACTCCTTGAAAAGACGCCATGCTAGGCCCCAAGTATCCCATTCCAATTCTCATTCTGCCTGCCCCCTGGAAAATGGGTAAGGGGGATCTGGTGACTGGCACCCCTGGGTCCTTAAATGAGAAGCATGTTTGTTTATAGCCAGAAGAAATTCATCCCTACTCCCACCCCCTCCCACGTCTGTGTATATGTCTCAGAAGTTCCTGCCACAGCCTCTGCACCAAGCTGGCTGGGGAGGTGGGGTCCCCTCCTCCCACTTCTCCCAACCTTCCCACCCCTGGATCCCCGAGAGGCGGGGCTGAGGCAGCTGCCACATTCAGCGTGGCAGAGCCGCTAGCTCAGTACAAATCAGAAACACATTGGAGGCATGCAGGCCGGGCGGGGAGCAGACAGGCCGGGGCTGGGGCCCATTAAGGCCGGAGCCCGGCCACGCTGTTTACCGTCTCAGCACAAGGTTTCAGGTTTGCCTCTTGATTGTTTGTTTGTTTCAGAGATGAGAAAGGCCAAGAAGGCAGCTGACAAGGACCATGGGGGGCATGGCGGGGAGGGGGTAAGGAGGCCCTGGCTCTCACAGGTTCTCCCCACCCTGCAACTCACCAAGTGTAGGAGAAGCAAGCTGCCTCTTTTCCCTACCCCCACCCCCAAATTTCAACCAGATGTGCAGTCAGATTCTTCCTCTCTTGGTTAGGGGAAACAAAAGAAATTAAAAATGGGACCCTAGAGACACCACTTTCAAAAGAACCCTAATATAAAGAAGGGATGAAAGGGAGACACAGGAAGGACTTCCGGAGGTGCAGGTGAAATGGGAGAGGTGAGGGGGGTAGCTCACCCCTTCCCCGAAAGACAAGTTCCTAAAGATTCCTATCTGGGGTTGGGTGGTCGCAGGGAGGGTGGTGCTGCCTGGAAGGATGATTGCTCTGGGAGGTCCCACTGAGTCTCAGATGTAAAGGATTCAAAGATGTCCGCAGACATGAATAGAGTCTATACATCTTGATTCAGTGAGTCCTGACTTAATCAGGGCTGGCAGTAGAGATCCTGGAGCCCAGCCCTTCGCCGAGAGACAGAGACTCTGAGGCCCAGGGAGGGGAAGGCATTGCTCAGGATAGCACAGCAGATCAGGTTCTGGACAAAGCCTGCATCAGAGGCCTGCTGGCTCCCGGTCCAGTGCTCTTTTCATTTTGTGCTGCTCCCCTTGCTCAAGTGTTGTGATTTTGTAGGAAAGCAGATTCCGGGCTTCTCTCACCCAGTCTCACCCCAGCTCTAAACTAGGGTCTGGGTGTTCTCTTTCAGGGGATCTCTGCAAAGTCTGAAAGTTCTCTCTGGATTTGCTCTGCAACCGCAGCTGCCTGTGAGGGAGTTTCTACTAGTGCTTGCCTCTTCACCCAGACCAGTCTCAAATACCCACAGTTGATTGTGAACAGCGTTGCCAAATGGTGAGCACCTGAGTTTAGGTGACTGGGCCCATGACCTTGTTTCTGGAAGCAGAGCTTCCAGCCTGCCACTGGCTAGTCCAACCCAGGCTACCAAGAGTTTCATGCCCAGCACTGTTCAGTCCCTACTCGGCTCCTCCCTCATCTCAGATCTGTCTGCCTCCTTGCCAAGTCTGTTGTAAACCTGGTCTCCTTCCATGCCCACCAGAGGCCAGGCTGAGGGAGTAGAGACCCTCTGGTCTAATCTGTAGCTGTCTCTGGATGCTCTCTGGACTCCTGGAGGGACCTGGAAAGAGATGGTCCCCACAACATATACATACTTGCACACATACACTGTTTCCAGAAGCATCTGGTGACGGCTGTCCTTCCACTTGTGCCTAGGGGGCTGGCTAAGCCTCACCCTACTGTTAAGACTACCAGCCTTGCAGTAACCCGTGGCCCATTGTCTACACAAAGCCCTTGCCCCAAGGGGCTTTGAAAACACCTGTGTTGGTGTCCATGCCAACAGTGCTAAGGATCAATGCTAAAGAACAGGTTTGGGGAGATGGTGACCAAGGAGATTAGATTCTCTTTCAGTGACCCCTCCTCTCTCTCTCTCTCTTACACACACACACACACACGCACGCACATGCACAAACATCCTCCTCATTCCTCTCTCTCTCTTTCCCCCCTCACTCCCCATTTCTCTTTTTTCTTGCAATAAATTCTAAACAGATGGGCAAGTCTTCTACCCCCACTTCTGAAGCTGAGAGGGAATATCAGCCATGGGGGAATCAGAAATCACTCCCTTCCTCGGACTGGATCATCCCAGCCTCTCTGGGCCTCCCTTTCCAGTGTCTCATGCCTCACTGGATTAGGCCAGATATTACAAAGTATTTCCTTAGTCCTTTTTGTTCTGTGTCTACTATTGACACTTGCGCTTTCCTCGCTGCAGGGCCTTAAACATAGTGGGGGGTGAGGAGGAGGGAGGGGGGAGGACACACTTTCTAGGATTCAGCTATCTGAAGGGCCAGACCCAGGCTGCAACCCTATTATCACGGGGGAAGAAAAGCTAAACTCCTGGGCATGACTGAGAATATCAATGGAGTGTCGTGTCTGCCTATACAAGCTCTCTAAGCCTAGAGACAAGCACAAACAGAAACAGCAGCATTTGGAGCAGTCAAGTGCTGCTTCTTGCTTTGCAGCAAGAGCTGGGTCTTGTTATTTGAGCTATAGACAGAGGGATTTCTATGTCTCCATGTGATTTTCCCTCTCAGCGCCAAGGCCCAGAATCCCTATGCATAGGCAGGGCTGGGACAAAGCCTCTCACATCTCAAAGATGTTCCCAGAATGAGCAGCGGAGACAAAGTTGGGCTGAGCTACCTGGTTTCTTCGGCCTGCAGCCCCTTATGGCTACAGCTGTGGCCACAGAGCCAGCACCCTGGCCCCTGGGGTTGACCTTTAAACTCAGCTGAAGCTTCACCTGGACTCTTAGACCCCTGGCTTGGGTGTCATCATCACCTGCAACTGGTTTCACAGCAACTTGTGCCTCTGCCTTGCACCCCAGATCCAGCAGCTAACCCCCAAGCTTATCTGTCTGGGCCCATCATAGGACTATGGAAGGTTGCCATAAGAGGGGCACAATCGCTACTTGCTTCTCTGACAAGTAATAATAGCAATGATAACTAACACCTTTCGAATGCTTGCTATGAGCCAGGCACTGTTCCAAGAGCTTTATATGTATGCTATGACATAGAAACTCAGCATTACTCTCATTTGACGCGAGAGACCTGAGGCACAGAGAGGTTGAGTAACATGTCTAAGGTCACACAGCTAGCATGTATAAGAAGTGGGATTCAGCCGAGTATAAAGATCATGCCCTCAAGCACACAATCACTGCCTTCCAGGGCTGCTGCCCTGTCTTCTCAGTCTTCCCAGGATTGCAGTCAGGCCTCCAAACCCCATGCCTTGTGGCTATTCTTCAATTGGCTGCCTATCAGAGTCTTACCAGATGCCACCCACCTGCCTGATACCTCCCCAACCCTCCGACCCTAGGCTCGCTCGCCTTCCTGCCTGCCAGGCTGGGCCTTGTCTTCTTGCCATCTGATGGGACCTTCCCCCATTACCTGCCCTGCTCTATCTAGGGCATTTCTTCAGAACTGACAGCATTGTTACCTCTGCTGGAGATTTAGCATGGTGCAGTCCAATAGAAATATAATGCGAACCACATATGGAATTTTCTAGTAGCTCAGTTAAAAAGTTTTTTCTAAAAAACAGGTGAAATTAATTTTAGTAATATATTTTATTTCACTCAATATATCCAAACTATTATTTCAACTTGTAATCAATATAAAAATTATTAATGAGATGTTTTACTTGTGATCTTCCACAGTAAATCTTCAAAGTCCAGAGTGTATTTCTGCTTCCAACACATGTCAATTCCAACTAGGCACAGGTCAAGTGCTGACTAGCCACAGGTGACGAGTGGCTACTGTATTGAACAGCACAGATCTAGAAACAGAGTGTGGACCTGGAGGGACCCAGAGTATAGAAGATAACGAAAATAATGCAGAGGCAGGGTCGGTACACTGTGCAAGGGAAGCAGGAAGCGGGAGGGATATTGACTTGGGAGCTAAGAGTCCTGGGTTCTACTCTTGGTGCTGATGCTACATGACCAGGGAGCTTGAATAAATACTTCACCTTCTCTAGATATTACAACTATATTACAATGAGAAGATTGGCCTGAAGACTCTTCCAGCTTGAACATTCAACCACCACCGCCTCCTATCTCCCCACACACCGAGGATATCTAGTTATTAGTAAAAATAGAAAGTCCAGTAAGTGATGCAGTTCTCAGGAAGCAAGATGAGCACTGGTAGAGCCCCATTTCTCCAGACCATAAAACTGTGGCCTCTTCTGGAAATATCCCTGGTTTTGTGGAACTTGGCCCTTCACTCCTCACAACCAAAGGACACTGAAACTCGGCCTTGGACTGTCACAGATAGACACTTAAATCAATGCAGATTCAGGTCACCTTTCCAACAACAGGAGCAGTTTAAGCACAAGTCAGCCCAGGGGTATATCAGGCAGTCAGTTCTCACCTTTTTGAGAACCCTCCTGGCTCAGTGTTTCTCAGTCTTCATTCATGGGCATCCACCTCCACGTTCTATGTACCCCATATCAACCAAAAAGGTTTTGATACAAGCTTGACTTTCTGGAGGTCAGATCACGGGGAAGAAAATAGGTATCTTGAATCTGCTTCTACAAACTAAACATGCCTTTGGGAATTCTGTAATCTACCACCACCACATCCCTACCTCCTGACCAAGCTCACAGTCATTGGCCTAAATGAAAACACTTTTTCCATTAGAGAAGTGTTTTTAGTAGGGTTCTAATCCTGAGATTTCGGAAGACAAGGGAATTTTCCAGTGATTTGGGCTAGTTATAATCCACTTGGAGCCATGTTGGCCTATTAGAATTATTATTCTAAAGAAAATATAGCCTGCTTAAAGTTATTACTGGAGTAGCCTTATCACCAAGGTCAAATGTAGAATTAAAATAAGTATTCTACTTCCAGTTCATAAAAAGAAATAATTTTTCTTTTTGTTTTATTATTATTATTTTGAGACAGAGTCTCACTCTGTCACCCAGGCTAGAGTGCAGTGGCGTGACCACAGCACACTGCAACCTGGACCTCCCGGGCTCAAGGGGTCCTCCTGCCTCAGCCTTCTGAGTAGCTGGGACTACAGGTATGTGCCACCACACCTGGCTAATTTTTAAAAAATTTTTTTGTAAATACAGGGTGTCGCCATGCTTCCCAGGCTGGGCTCAAACTCCTGGCCACAAGCAATCCTCCTTCCTCGACCTCCCAAAGTGCTGGGATTACAGGTGTGAGTCACCACACCCTGCTAGAAATCATTTTTCTCTGGTGACTTAAGACTTTGTTTATGAAGGTGGGATGGGCCAGTGTATGTATTGATGGGGAAAATCTTTGCAAATGTGGACAAGGACACAGAAAAAAAAATGGACATTTTGCTTGGACATTGCCCCTGAGACAATTATTTCAAGACTTGGTTACAGCTTTTGGCTATGGGACCTTGGGCAAGTTTCTTCCCTTCTCTGAGACTTGGCGCCCCCATCTATAAGGTGGGATCAACAAAGCCAGCCCACCTGAGTCCCAGAGTTGTTATGAGAGAGGGGCCTATAAGATAACTAACATGCAAACAGAATTTGTAGACTTCAAAGTGTTGAGCATGTTGAGCACATGTGAAGGGTTATCTCCCCACCCAGAGGAAAACAGGGGTACAAACGTGGAGACTATCATGTCTTTCGGCTATCTTCTGCATGTTCAGTGTCAGTGGAGAGGCTCAGAAAATGTTTTGTCTACTATGGTTCAAGGGTAGATTGGGCACTGGGAAGCAACCAGTGCCCAGGAGGGGTGGAAGGAATCCCTGAGTCAGAGGTGAGAATGGAAGAGGCAAAGGATGTAAAGATCTTGAGTAGGATCTTGAGCAAAGTTAATAATAATAATTTTTAAAGCTTATAGTTTATAGCATTCTATTTTTTGAGAAAACACTTGTGCAAATACTAATCTTCATAACAACTCTGAGAAGTGAGAACTATAATTATCTCAATTTTACTGCTGAGGCCCAGAGAGTGAAAGTCATTTATCCAAAGACACACAAGGCTAGTAAATGACAAAGCCAGGATTTGAATCCTAGGCTGTGTGATGATAAAGTTATCCTCTGTTCACACTATGCTGCCCCTGACCCCAAGAGAACTGTGAACAAGCACACAATAATACTAACAGGCTCATGGCACTGTCCAGGCACTGTTCTATGTCCCTTATGCATATTATCTCATTTAATGCTCATTACACCCCTATCAGGTAGGTATCATGATTATCCTCCTCACTACATAGGGAACACTGAGGCACAGAGACATTAAGTCACTTATCTAAGGCTACCTAGCTGCCAAGTGGCAGAGCTGAGATATGAAGCTGGCCATCTGGCTCCGGTGTCCTTAACCACTTCCCCATGCAGCGTTTTAGGCCAAGCTGTCTTGCCCAGGCTGTGGCCTGAAGGAGGCACCACCTATGAGCCTCTCGGTTAGTGGCAGCAGGGAAACAACCCAGGCCCTCCTCTGCAGGCTGGATCCAGCATGCCCTCCCCAGGAGTAGCGAGCCACCATGCCCACCTTTTTTTTTTTTTTTTTTCTCGAGACAGAGTCTCACTCTGTCACCCAGGCTGGAGTGCAGTGGTAAGGTCTCGTCACACTGCAACCTCTGCCTCCCAGGTTCAAGCGATTCTCCCGCCTCAGCCTCCCAAGTAGCTGGGACTGCAGGCGCCAGCCACCATGCCTGGCTAATTTTTTGTATTTTTTTAGTAGAGACAGGCTTCGCCATGTTGGCCAGGCTGGTCTCAAACTCCTGACCTCAGGTGATCTACCCACCTCGGCCTCCCACAGAGCTGGGATTACAGGCGTGAGCCACCATGCCCGGCCATGCCCACCTTTTAAGAGAGCTCAGTCAAGCAGAAGCAAGCTCAGCCTGACAGAGAGGCAAGATGGTGTAGTGGAAAGAATGTGTCCTCTAGCATCAGACAAACCTAAGTTGAAATTTTGGGTTTGGAAATTACTTCGTGGCCTTGGGCAACTCACTGAACTTCTGTGGATGTCAGTGTCCCACATCACTAAGGGCTGTTGTGAGAAGTAAATGAAATGGCTATATAGAAAAGTGAATTATATACTCTAAAGTGCTCTTGAAGGTTAGTTATAGTTGTTAGTTGTTCTATAGGGCTAAGTTCCTTGGCCCAGGCTGGGCCACAGCGGCGACACGGAGAAGGGGGCTTTAGAAATGCTAATACCATGCGTGAGTGACAGTGCGAGGACAATGGAGGAGGGCGCTGTGAATGGGGCCGCCGAGGTCTGGGAGCCGGGCTCCCCACGTGGGAGCCGGGTGGGGGAGGGGCGGGAGGGGAGAAGCGGGTCCCAGCCTAGGGACTCCGAGCATGGGCTAATTGGAAGGGGCTGCAGCTCCGGGGGCAGGAAGGGGGAGGGGATTACCTGCTGGTCGGCCGCGGAGGGGCGGGGCTCCGAGGAGGTGGCGGGCCCTGCCGGCACGGGGAGGGGGCGCCGGAAGAGCCTTGGACCCGCTGACCTGGAGACCCGGAGAAAAACGGTGGGGAAGCCGGGGGAAAAAGGCCCTGGGCCTAGGCCTGCTGGGGTGAAAACTGAGCAAGGGGTTTGGGGATGGGCAACTCTAGGTCCAAACCTCTTCTGGAGGTAGGAAAGACGTGACAGCTGGTTTCCAAACTCAGCTCGGGTCCTGACCACCTTGGGTTGACTTGGGAATCAGCCTCCCCAGAGAGAGAGAGCCAGCGAGAGGTGTGCGGGTGGGTGTGATGGGCTGGAGGGTAGGGGGAGGCAAAAGGTGGATTCTTACCTTCTTTTCTTCTCCCCCCGCTCCTCACCCCATCTCTTCCCTCTCTTCCTCTTCCCTCACCCCTCTCCTTTTGCCCTTCCCTCCCCTCCCCCTCCACCATGAAGGCTGTTTTTGTTCCTCCTCCTGGCCTAGCCCCTGAGGTGTGCAAACAGGAAGGACCTCTCCCTGGGCAGTGAGTAAGGAGGGAAAAATGAGGTGTTGAAAAGATGACAAGTCGCCCTGTCAGAGCTCACCTTGGCAGGGAGCAGGCGGCAGGGGCCTGTGGGTGGTTGGGGGAGGTCGGCCCTGGAAGCCAGCCTACATGTACCCAGAGCCAGGCAAGCTGATACGCAACAAGCAGGCACTGTGTATGCGTTTGTTTGGTTTAGAAAAGTCTAGCCCCCTCCCATTCCCACCATCAAAGATTCCTTCCTTTCCTTCCCAGTAGGAAGAGTAAAAGCCGCTGGGCCAGTGGTTTAGTGTATGATTGAAGGGGGAGGGGCAGTGGGAGAGGGCTGGGCAGGAGGCCCAAATCCGTCTTCTAAACTCCGAGACTTGGATCCCAAAGCCTCCTGGACATCCCTTGCATGTTTCAAAGGCACCTCGCACTTGACACATCCTAACCTGAATTCATCAATGCCACTTTCCACACCCGTGCATTCGGTCTCTCCTATATGGCTCCTATCTCAGTAAATGACCTCATCTTTCAGCCACCCAAGCCAAAATCTTGGGAGTCATCCAAGACTTCCTCATATCACCATTTGGATTGGTCTCCCAATCTGTTCAGTTCCCTCTTATCTCTCAAATCTGTCTCATCTCTCTTCCCTGTGGCCATGACCCTATGTCAGCTTCCTTCATTCATTTACTCATTCGGCAACTTTTTATTAAGCCCTTACCATGTGCCAGGCACTGTGCTAGCCACTGAAGATTTGGCTGTGAATAAATCCAATCTGGTTCACAGTCCCATGGAGTTTTCTGTCAGGCACAGCTGGGCTCGCTGCAGTGGGATGGGGCCAACAAGACGAGCCAGAACACGATGGTTAAAAGCAGGTATTCAGGCCAGGCGTGGTGGCTCACGCCTGTAATCCCAGCACTTTGGGAGGCCAAGGCAGGCAGATCACCTGAGGTCAGGAGTTCGAGACCAGCCTGGCCAACATGGTGAAACCCCATCTCTACTAAAAATACAAGTGGCTCTACCACTTATAACTGTGTGGCCTTGGGCAAGTCACTTAATCTCCCTGTGCTTGTTTTCTTGTGTGGAAGATGCGGGTGATGATAGCACCTACCTCATAGGGCTAATCTCAGGGTTGACTACATTGATATTTTAAAGTGCCAGCTAGCACAGTGTTCTATTCACATTGTTAATTTTATTATTTAAAATATGCAGTGAGGCAAGGCCTGACCATAAACCAGGTTCCAGGAGTCCAGGGGGAGTCCAGGCTAGGCTGGGAAGCAGTGGGTCAGATTGCAAGAATATGACAGCAGGAGCTTGCCATGGTCCTGTCAAGAAGTCAGCACAAGCAAATCCAACCGAGTCCTCATTAGCTGGCAGAGGCCTGTCATAGGACCTCCAGGTGCAGCATCCAGAAATCCAAAGGATAGGAAGCAAAGGGTAGCATAACAGTTACTGCCAAGAAGGCTGGAGTAGCAGCTCCAGCTCTGCTGCTTCCTAGCTATGTGACCCTGAACAGGTCATTCCCCCTTCTGAGCCTCAGTTTCCTAAGGATGGCAGTTGGCAAGTGCTGAGAGCTTAATATGTGCCAGGCACTGTCCTATGCACCTGCTCCCTGCAAAGGGAGCTAATATTATTTAACTCGCATTTTACAGATGAGAAAACTGAGGCACAGAGCACTTCAGGCTCTTGCCCAAGGTCACAGAGCAAGTGAAGTGCAAAACTAAGACCTGAAGGCAGGTATCTTTGAGACTAGTGATCAGAGCACCTTCCTTATACAGCTGCTGTGAAAATTCACTGAGATGATACTTAGGGAAGTGTTTAAACAGGCTGGCAGGCTGCCCAGGAAGGACTGTCATCAGACTGTGGGCTCTTGTCACTGGGCTGAGGCTACAAAGGCAAAAGGAAGCCTGAGCCTCAGGCATCAAACAGGCCCTGAGGCAGCATCAGCAACTCCAGGAACAGGCCAGAATTCCGCTGGTCAGAAGCAGGGGTCAAGGTTAAGCCTGGGCTAGTGGCCAAGGGAACTAACCCATGAGACTGAGGGCAGAGACCATTTAAGTCACTTTTGGATTCCCCAGTGCTCCACAAAAGGAAGTACTTAATAAATATAGGAAGGAAATGGCACTTTTAGAGTGCCTCCTGTGTACGGCCACTGCACTAGTCCCTCATGCCCTCTTTGAAGCAGTCCTGTGAGGTTATTATCCCCCTTCAACTGATAAGGAAACTGAGGCTCAGAGAGGTGAAGTTTCTCACTAAGGGCCCAGAGCTGATGAGTAGTCAAGTGACTCTTCCAACCTAGAGAAGAGAGAGGGAAAAAAAAAAAAAAAAAAAAAGGACAAAGAACCCCTCCCATTCATGGCAGCGGAGGAAGGTGCATTTTAACACCCCAATTGACAATTCTCTGGTGATCATGGGCCTTACCACCTCTGCCTCACACTACCCATCTATGGCCAATGGACAAGCTCTACCTCTGCAGAGCCAGCACAGGACGAGATTTGCACTTATATGTCCTAAGCCTTCACTGACAACCCTTGGGGACAGGGCCATAGAAGCCCCCACCCTCGCTGGCCTCAAAACTTGGTGCTGTGGGACATTTTCACATGAGAACAAAGAGACCAGCAGGAATTTCCGACTCCCACAGCCCTAGATAAGATCCCAGGTCAGCTACCCTCTTAGCTGAGGGGACTCTGGGCAAGCTTTGGGCCTTTCTTTTCCCAGTGCCCAGCCTGGGAGGGAGGAGTCAATGTGGCAGCCATGTCTAATCAGGCGGGGCCCCATGACACAGAAGCACCTTCATCTAGGCCAGCGGAGGGGTCAGACTGGGGTTCTGGGAGGGGCCAGAGGAGACACAGAGCCCATCCAGCCCAGACCAGCCCACATTCCTCAGCAGGCCTGGATGGGGTGGGCACGCGCAACAGGAAGCCAAGCCCTTCACCAAGAGGCTAAGCTGCCATCTGTGCATGCAGACAGCAGTGAGCAAAGGGCCTGGGCCAGCGGAGTCAATTGCACAGAAAAAAAATAGCAAACATTTTGCTTCCTCCCCCTACCCCAGCCCCCACCCCACCATGGTGCAACACTCAGCTTCCAAAGGGAATGTTGGACTCCTGCTAACTATTTTTCTCCAGACTGGGGCCAGGCATCCAGAGTCAGCCTTGCTAAGTTGCTGAAGAGAGAATGATGGGGTGGAGGGATTCTTTCTACCCAGGGAGTAGTTTGTTTGTTTGTTTGTTTGTTTTCCTTCTGAACCTTGAGCTCCCACTGCTCCAGCCCAGAAAAAAAAGAGCTAGGAAAAACAACAACAGTCCCATTAAGATGGTATAGTATATTTTGTCTATCTATCATTTCATTTGCTCATTCCCACCACTCTATGGGATAGGGATTTTTTTTTGGGTCCCATTTTATAAATAAGCAAACCAAAGCTGAGAGAGGGCATATGCTTGATCAAGACTCACAGTTAATTAGCACTAAAACTGCTTCAGACCCAGGTCTGACTCCAAATGCTGTGGTCGTTCCACTAGGTGACATTGCCTGGGTGCAAAGCCTCTTTGTAACTCCAACATAGGACCAGGGTGGCCAACGAGGGCCCGCTTGGCTTCCCTCAGGAAGATCCCGGCCTGAGAGGTTTCAGTCAGTGTTCGAGCAACATTTGAATTGTCTTTTAATTATTTCCCCCCAATCATCTGCTTGTTGAAGAGAATTTAAGAAATGCCCTCAAAAAGGAAAGACACTTAAAATTACCTATATCCCACCACTGAGAGAGAACCACTGTTAGCTAACTTCATGGTAGGTTTCCTGATAATCTTTTTACTATGCACATATACAATGTGAAGATCTCTTTTACATACCTGAGATCATGGTGGACCTGCTTTGAGTGCTGGGCCACCTTCCAGCCCCCACATCATATCTTCATGAGGCCAGCTCAACTGCAGTTCTTCTCTCTTGGAGACCTGCTGGAGCCAAAATTTCTGGTTCCCCACCGGGGGCCTGGCCTTGTAGCTGAAAGTCTCAACTGGCGTTTTCCCATTTATATCCTGACAATAGACTCCCCAGTTCATTACTACATTACTAGATGTCACGTGGGAGGGTCTTTCTTTAACTCAGGGTCTCACATGCACAACACACACACACACACACACACACACACACACACACACACACACACACACACGGTACTCTTTCATACCTCCAGGCCTTCGTTCATTCAGGCCCCTTTGCCTGAGATTTCTGCCCTTTTTTCTCCCTCCCTCCCTCTTTCTCTGTCTCTGTCATGTATGCACATGGTAAAAAAAAAAAAAAAGAAAGAAAAGAAAGAAAGAAAACAAACAAAAATAAAAACAATCAAATTAACATAACAAAAACTCCAAAAGAGAAAAAGAGCATACACTGAGAAGTGAGGCTCCTCTTGTCCCTCACCTTGGCCCCTGTTTCTTATATATCATCTTTCCTGAGATATTCTGTATATTGGTTAGTACAAATGAAAATGTATCTTTTGTGAACCGTGAATGATAATAACTGCCCACTGTTGGACACCTTGCTTTTGTAACTTCTTGATTTTTTGATACTGTTGCACGGCAATAACTGTGGATGTGCCTCATGCTGGGTACAGGCTGTCTAGCGAAGTATCTGATGGCTGTGCCATAATTTATTAAACCGGGCCCCTAGTAATGGACATTTAAATGCCTTTCTGTCTCTTGCTACTACAAACAATGCAACAATAAAGATACTTGTAAAAACAACCTTGTGCTTTTGCACATGTAGCATAAATTCCTACTACTGGAATTGCTGGGTCAGAAAGTATGTGGATTTTAAATGTTAATACATTTTACTAAAGGGCCCTTCAAACAAATGGTAACAATTGACACCCCCACCGTTAAAGACAACCCCACAAAGACAACGTAGAAAGGGCCCATCCTACACTCCCTTTCCTTACCTGTTTGGTGCTTCTGAGGCCCAGCCCCCTCCCAGCTGGGCCAGCCAGGCTCTTTGCTCTCAGGTCACCCTATGCCTGCCTCCACATTGCCTTTCACAAAGAATATGGCAAACCTATGTTTGTCTGTCTCCCACACTAGACTGTGAGCTTTTTGAGGGAAGGACTAAGCCCTACTCATCTCTTGCAGGCCCCAACTGAACACACCACAGGCAGAAGCTCAATCAATATTTGTTGAACTAAACTAGCCAGCTCTGAACCTCCATCTTTGAGTGCAAGAGTGGGCAGAAATGTGTTTGCTGAATGCAATGTGAGCATGATCCTGACTGAGCAGAGCCTTGGGCTTAGTTCCCTGGGTCCCTGCAGATCTGTCTCCATGTGTTTGGTGGCCCAGTCCCTGATTCCCTTCAGGCTGGCCCCCAGGCCCTGCTTTAGTCACACACCTCTGACTATGAGTAGACACTGTCTCCTAGTCCTCAGTTCCCGTGGAAGAATTCTTCTATGTATGTGTCTTGTTTCTCCTCTTTCTCCTACTGAAGTGCCTGACTTCTATTGTCTGTGTGCCCCTGAGCTGCTCTTGCCCTGGTCCCACAGTGCTCTGCTTGGAGGCAAGTGGCACAGAGTGCTTACGACCAGAGTGCCTGAATGGGGTCTAGCTGCAGCCAGTTGGGGCTTCTACACTGACATCCAGATCCCCGCGTGCTCCCCACCACAGTGGGACTAGGATGGATGGGGAGAAAACATCTCTGTTGCCCTCCCCCACCGAGCAAACACGCTCTTGCTCTGTCTTCAAAATGCCATCACCTTTCTGAACGTTGGTCTCCTTACCACTCACCTGGGGTTGATGGCAGGGTCCAGTGAAATCAGTGAATGCAAAGGGGTCTGGGGAAATCTTATCCAAATGTGAGAGACTGTGAAGTCTCACTAATGTTTTACCACCCTTCTTAGGATAGTGAAGTACACAGGGAGGAAACAGGAGGAAGGGGGACCTCCAGGGATCAGCAAAACCCACAGCAATGGGCCTAGCTACTAAGCTCCAGGCTGCAGAGGCAAATGCCAAGGCAGGCTGAAAGGGTTGCCCAGGGGTCCCAGAACCTGGCTTGCTCCACGCCAGACCTTGAGCAAGGCTGGGACCATGTCGGCAAACACCCTATCAGCTTCATGTTTTTCAGAGGTTCAATCCGGGCCAAAGAGGGGTGTGCTGAGACTTGTTGCCATGTATTTCTCCATCTTCAGATAAACGCCACCTTCTCTCCACAGGCCTTGGGCATGAGAACAGCCTCTGACACACTGGGGATTCCACAGGACAAACAGAAAATGGGATAGAGGTTGAGGGTTGAGAGGGTGGCAGGAGGGGAAGGGGGCGCCAGGGCCTTCAGAGGCTGGGGGTGGGAGTGGGGCTAAGCTTGGTCCAAGCCCCCATGACTCCTACTGGGTTCTCTGAACACAGCCCCTGCCTGAGCCTACCTTGGGAGAGGAATCTATTCACCTTGTCACCAAGTGTTGCTGAACACTTTTGTGCCAAGCAGTGCATGCCAGGACTGTAGAAATGGCTCACAAATAGCTTTTGATCTCAAGAACTTAGAGATGGGAGACACAGAGAGGAAAGGAGCTAGGGGATATTGAATTTTTCTTTTCAGGAGCTGGCAAATTAGGTTTTTTTGTTGTTGTTGTTGTTGTTGTTTTCGTTTTGTTTTTGAGATGGAGTCTTGCTCTGTTGCCCAGGCTGGAGTGCAGTGGTGCGATCTCGGCTCACTGCAACCTCCACCTCCCGGGTTCAAGCCATTCTCCTGCCTCAGCCTCCCGAGTAGCTGGGACTACAGGCTCCCCACCACCACGCCCAGCTAATTTTTGTATTTTTAGTAGAGACGGGGTTTCACCACATTGGTCAGGCTAGTCTCAAACCCCTGACCTCGTGATCAGTCCACCTCGGCCTCCCAAAGTGCTGGGATTACAGGCTTAAGCCACCGCGCCCGGCCACAGATGAACTTTTTAAAGGATGAATAAAATTTAAACAGAGCTGGAAAGGACATTTCAGGTCAGAGGTCCTTAGGCACTTCCATGGAAGGGTTTCACTGAAACAAAGGGCTAAGAGAAGGGTAGGGCCTTAGGGCACAGTAAGAGCCTTCTAATGGTTCAGCTGTAGTGCCAGCTGGGGAGACCACCTCAGGAAGTTACAGTACTCTCTTGCAAGATGTAGTGCTTTATGCCTCAAATGATTGACCAAATCTGGGGCTTTTTATTTCACAGCCAGAAAACAAGACCAGAAACCCAGAAGTAAATTGCAGTGGGTGATACCTTCAATGAATATCCAAACAACTTACTCTCATAAATGACTGCTTCATGTCTGGAGGCCCCTGAGGCCTGCTGTTCTAAAACCATGGCCCCGGGTGCCAATGACAGGTCCACTGCATCATAAACAGAAATTGCCTGACCCTTGGCCATGTGGAATATCTCATATGATGAGGAAAACAGTCACAAAAGTGGGCTACGGGGTTGGCAAGTGTGCCACTTGGGGTTCCTAGTTAACAAACAACAGAAACCAATGCTAGTTAATTGAATCAGAAAAGTTTTATTGGAAAGCTATAGAGGAGCTTGGGGAATTGTCAGAGAGGCTGGAGAATCAGAAACCGGCAGGAGCAAGGGAACTGGGCAGCCAAGGACACAGCCACATCCTGCCATAGGAGCTATTGGCCGCCAGCACTGTCAGCACGGGACCCACATCACTGCCGCCCCATACCACCACTGCTGCCGCCCCTGCTGCCACCAACATAATCACCACAGCAGCACGGGGACAAATGATTCAGGACCCCCACTTCTCTGACTTTCTCCCTCCAGCCTTAAAGTACTGGGCACGAGTGTATGATGGGCTTAGTTGACGTCCCAGGTCCAAGTCGCAGCTGCTCAGGGCCCCAGGAGTACAGGTCTTGGGGCCTGTGGGCTTTCCTGGTAGAGCACGCCTCAAGTCCACCAAGACACTGCAGTAGCAGGTTGCTCCAACACACCAGCAGGGGGCTTTGAGCACCGGGTAAGTGTCCCTTTCTGTGCAGAAATTAATTCTGACTAAAAGGCAAATTAGAGTCGCTGCTATGCAATAGCAACAGAAAGGAAGATGATTAGGACCCAATCGTGCTCCTAAAATACCTCCTTAGGTGGTGCCCGTCGGAGCACAGCAAAGGTTAATGGCAAACCTCCAAAACCCCACCCTAAAAGGGCTCTCCAAGGACTCAGACTCCTGAGCCTCCATAACCAGCTGAGGTGCTGGCTGAAGGCCAAGGGGAAACCTAGAATGACTTGTGAGGGATGAAGTCATAAATATCAGCTTGACCAGTTGCAGAAAAAAGAGCTGCAGTTTCAACCCACGTTTCTGTACTTGCAGTGAGAGAAGAAGAATGACATCTTGCTTTTTCTAAATTGGAAAAATTTTTGATTTTGCTTATTTTGTTGTAATAATATTCATGAAAATGCACTGACACTGTAAACAATATGAAGCAAATTCATTATTTCAAGTGAAAAACAAAAGTCTCCTTCCTGACTGCTTTCCCCCAATCCTCCGTCCCTCCCTAGAGGTAACCCCTGCCATCAGTTAGGCATGTCGCCTTCCAGACATTCTTAAGCATTTTCATATAAAGTTTGGTTTTGTAAGGCTTTATTTTACACAAACACTGTACATGTTGCTCTACACTATGCTTTCTTTACTTAACACTGTCTTGGAGATCTTTTCATGTCAGTACATCCAACTTTTAACTGCTGCATAGTTTTAATTCCATACTAGCAAGGAACCCAGGTTGGGCTGAAGGACATGCACCATTTGAATATGTTGATAGATAGCTACTACCCAAACTGTTCTCCAAAAAGACTGCTATAGTTTATATGCACACCAACCCCATGAGTCTTCTCATTTCATCTCTTCCTAGCCCAAACTAGATATTATCACGAAGAAAAGCTATTGGCTTCTGATAGATGTAATATGTTTCATTGGTGTGTTAAATTACATGTCACCGATTATGAGTCAGGTTGAACATGAACAACATCCAGCCTGTTGGAGATGTGCAGAAATAGCACTCAGAAACTGTTAGTAGGAGCATGAACAAGTACAATGACTTTGGAAAGCAATTTGGCAATATCTAGTTGGGGTGAAGATGCTCAAACCCTAGGACCCAGAAATTTCACTTCCATATACTTACCTCTAGAGAACTTCACACATGTGCACAAAAGCACATCTGTTTAGTATGTTCATTGCTGCAAAATGCTGGGAAGAACCTAAGTGTTCACCAGTAGGGAAATGGATAAATAAGGTGTGGTAATTCATACAATTAAATATTTTGTATACAGCAGTTAAACTGCATGAACTAGATCCATATGTATCGAAATGGCTGTCTCCAAAACACTGTTGAATCTAAAATTCAAGTTGCAAAATGATATATACAGTCTATCGGTTATATCCATTTAAAAAACATTAATACTTTTTGATTGTGAATATTTATATACACATATACATACAAACACACACTCATATATATGTCTAAAGACATAGACAAGAAGTAAACACACCATTTTCTGGGTAGTGCTTACCTCTGTGTAAGAAAGAAGGTAAATATTAGGGGCTGAGGAACTTCACCTGTGCCTAAAAAAAAATTATTTATTGGAGAGAGAGAGAAGAGAGGGGTGGTGAGGGGGGGGAGAGAGAGAGAGAGAGAGAGACAGACAGACAGAGACATCTCTGAAGCAAATACAGCCAAATGTTAAAACCTGTTCACTCTGTGTAGGTGAGTACCTGTATTTTCCTGTAGCACTTGTGTGGCATATTTTTTCAATTCCTATCTGTGTCACTGTGTTAAGCTATAAAATTGGCATATAGCTTTATTTTTTTGGACCCATTCCCTCTAAGAGTTACTATTTTCTCAAAGGTGATTTTAACTCATTCATCCCTACATTCAGTTTGGACTTAATCCTACCATTGTTTTGTTTCTTTACCATGCTTTCTTATTGTTTCTTTCTTTCCTTCTTTCTTTTCTTCCTTCTTCATCTATTTGACCTTTTCCCCTGCAGTAGTTGGACAACCATACACTTTATTCCTACTTTTAAAGTCACTACCCTCATTTTTTTTTTTTTTTTTTTTGCAATTGTTGAAGGCAGCATTTCCAGTGAAACTAAAGCTTTTGATGCAAATGCAAGGGATCAATTATAAAGTCATTCAGTACCACTGCTTCAGACAAAACCAAAAAATTCCATTATACCATGTAAAACCAAAAGAACAACTTTAATAAGCTTTTACGGCACTGCAATTACAGGAACATCGACCCATAACATGCAACAAAAATGATTTTGCCTTTTGGACATATTTAACAGATAAACTTGACGTTACAAGTAACAGCAACACATTCTACTGAAGAAAACAAATGCGATTTAACTTTCAGGTTAGAAAACGTATCTTCTTACTGCAATCTCAAGTAGCATTTAGAAAGTTTAGTTTTCCCTTTTCTAACCTCTAAAAGATGATATGATTTTTAATGCAATCATACACAACTGTTTTCACATTGGAAATAATCACGAGGAATCAATAGGTTTAGGCTAACTGACTGATTGGTTTTATTTCCATTGTTAATTTCAAGAGGGCTCCTGCAGTATTGTGGATTTCAGATGGGGAAAATAATCAGACCAGGAGTAAACGGCCTTGGTCTTTAGAGTGGGGGAGGGAACATGCAGCGGCACACGGGGCAGGTGCCTGACTTCTGAAGCCAGATGGACACACACGGCTTGTGGAAATAGTGGTGGCACGGCAGCTCAGTTGCCACCTCCCCCTTCACATATTCGCTACAGCAGATGGGGCAGCACATCTCCTGACCAACTGCGCCATGATCTTCAGTGACCAGGATCTCGGGAAGAGCGTCAATGCTCTCCTTGCTTGCTGGTGGATTGGCCACCTCTACATCCACTGCGAGAGACTCCAAGTGCGCAAGGGCAGTTTCCATTGCCTGGGCCAGGCGTTCTTCAAGTGCCATGTAGGTGAGGAACTGAGGATCCACATAGGAAATGGCTTCAGCCACTCCTAACCCATCTGCAAATCCATCAAAGAGGCTCCAATCCACTTCTAGGTCTTCGCTTACACTGGAGTCATCTTCAAGGTTGTTGTTTCCATCCAGCATGAATACCCCAGGTTGCATCAACTCGTGACCAGAATCATTATCCCCCTCACTGCTACTGTCATTCTCATGGTACTGGAGCCAAGGAATTTCTCCTTCTTCCAGGGATGCCTGCTCTTCCTGAAGAGATGGTTCTCGAACTTCTTCAAGGTAATTGCTGCCATTGCTGCCGGCACTGGCCCCGGCGCCAGCCCCGGCACTGGCACTAGCACCGGGGCCAGGGCTGGTGCCAGTGCTGGCATTCACCTTAGCCTGTGGAGGTTCCCGCTCTTCTTTCCCCGGCAGAGTCTCCCAGCTTTCGCCACTGGAGGACAGGGTTTGCTCTCGGCTTCGATATTTCCGACGCAGAGCAGCAATCCACTCTTTGTCACTGTCAGAGTCTTCGTCGCAGTATTTGTAGTAATCATCACTGTGCGTCCAGAAGTCAGGGTCGGCCATGGTGCGTCGTCGTCTCGGCACCTTTTCTGGTTTCACTTGGTCACTCCTCGCTTCCCGTTTGTCTTCAGGGTACTTTGGCTCGGGATAGCCACTTGAACTCTCGCCTCTCCCTCTTCTTGCCAGGCCATCCGAGTGGACTTCATTGTCATTGGCGGTATCCCTCCACCTGGAAGTACTGTGTGGCATATCGTCATCATCATCAGTATCAAAAAAAATTTTTGGTTTCACGCAGTTTGGACTTGCCAGGTTTCTGATTTTGGGCCTGACCACAGGTTCCTCTGCACTCTTTGAGGTGTTTTCCCCACCACCACAAATACTCACAGGAGCCCTGCTGGGACGTGCAGGTAAATTTTGCTCCCTTCTCTCCCTCTCCGAGCTGTCACCTTTTGTAGCCAGCTTGCCTTCAGAAGACGACTGTGAGGCCACACTACTTTGTGGCAGGAAGTCAGCTCTGCTAGCTGAGCATCTTGCTGCAGGGACTGGGTCTAACTTGTCTCGCTCCTCTCTCACATCACGGCTAAAACTAGAGAAATGTGGAGGTGGCCCAGCCAAAGACCTTGCCCCTTTCTCTGGGTCATACAGCTTATCATCTTTAAACTTGCCAGTTTTCCCTCTCACTGGCGGTCGCTCAACAGGCCCAGCCCCCTCCTCCTCACTATCATCTGCCCCATAAGAGTCAATATGTCCATAGGCCATTCCTCTTCTGCTACCCGAAGCTCTGTACTCTCTTGGCGGATACCTGGAATAGTCCTCATTATCAATATTCAGGTTGGTTCCCGAACTCTCGCTGTCGTCCCAACTACGACGAGTAGTGGAAAATGGCGATCGGCTCCTCTTGGTGGTTTGACTGGGGGCTGATCTGTGCATTGGGACTTCGGAGTTCGTCTTTCTCCGGCTGGCAATCCTTTCCCGCTGGCTCGTGGGTGGCCTGAAACTGACATAAGCATGCCTTCTTCCATACCTCCTACCTGTATTGGACTGATACCCTCCTGTTGGATTGGGCCATACAGGCTTGCTAGATTCCTGACCCATCACTCTGACTTAGGAGGGTTTCCAATACAGCTGGGGCTCGGGTAGGAGGGCTCCTGCTCCCTGCACACGTTTTTGAGATGGGAAAGTAAAATCAGTTTAGAATAAAGGAGCAGGGAGATTTATTTTCACTTCAGCAGGCAGGTAACAGAAAGAATAAGGGGCCTTTAAAATTAGTTTCACTTTCTTCTAAGGCCTGGAGTAGCATTCCAGTGACTGTCAGGTGTAGACCTGGAACACATTTTTAATGTTGGCAAAATGATTACAAGACTGGGTTTGCAGGAAAGCCAGACTTAGAGGAGAATCTGACGGAAGGTTGGGGGGTGACTGGACGCTTGGAAGGTGGGTGAAGTACTGTGGAATTGTGCAACGTGGGGAAAGGAAAGACTGCTGTAGTTTTTTTTATGGGGTGTCTGCATTTTTCTGAGTGCTGCAGACATACAGGAGAAATGCAAATTGGAATAGAGTGGAAAATACAGATCGCCGTGTGTGCACGAGTGCCTATGTGTCTGTCTATCAAGAGGAGAGGGACAGGTGGAAGGGGACCAGCAATCCTGCAACAGAGGGATGTTTACGTTTGTAGGGGGAAAGGGTATGAGTGTTAGAATGAGACCCATTCTGGATGTGGGTAGGAAAATGACAGGCATGGGTTGGGTGGCTTTGGAGGAGAGGGGTGCGTGTATGTATGAGGAAAGGGAAGGTGTTTGTGTGTGTAGCTGTATGTGAGGCAGCTGAAACTACAGAAGGATGCCCTTGTTTATGCGTATGTCACAGGCAGAGGAGTGTATGGTTGGCAATGGAGAGGAGTGTCTGAGAGTTTGTGTGTGTGTATGTTAGTCAAAATGGGAGGCAACAATGGAGAAATGTCAGTGTGAGCAAATGCAGCAGGCACAAATGGAAGCGGGGGTGGGGGGTGCGCAGCACTGGAGAGGGATGTGCTTGAGGTGGATGGAACAGAGGCAGGCAATCAAAGAACGATGCCTGCCTGTGTGGATATGGCAAGCAGGGAGGCAGGTTGTGTCCCCGTAGAAGGATTTATGTGAGTGCGAGTGTGTGCACCTCAGGGACCAGCAAAAGAGAGCTGTGTCTGACACACGTGGCAGACAGAGCAATAGAGGAGAGCATTTGAGAAGGGGGTATGAATGAGCACATGTGGCTACATATGTATGTCACTGGCCAGCGATAGAAGGATGTCCTTATGTGTGTATATGACAGGAAGGAAGAAGGAGGGCAGCCGGAGGGGGTGTGTGAATAGGCATGTGTTCGCGAGAGCACGCAGAGGCCGAGCAGGGAGGGGGCCGGTGCTAGAGGTGTGTATGTGGTAGGCGGATAGAGGAGGGGGAAGGCATGGGAGGGTGTGAGGGTGTGAGGGTGTGTGAGAGGGTGTGTGCTGCGTGTGCCTGCGCATGCGCGGGGGAGGGGAAGCACTGGAACCTTGAGGATGGAGGGGCAAGGAGGGGGCTGCAATGGAAGGCTTCTGTGCGGGGGCGCGTGCTCGCGAGACACGGGGGGTGGGGGGTAGGGGGGACGCAATGTCATAAAAAGAGGTGGGAAAAGGCCATCAGCTCAAACGGGAGACCCCAACCGATGTGGCAGGGGAGAGGGAAAATGAAAGAAAAGGGCGTGCGTGGGTCTAGTCTTCCCTGAGAATAATTATTTTTTCCTTACAATTTTTTCCCTGGGAACAGTATTTTTACCTAAAAATCTTAACCATTTACCATTTGGCAAAACAACAGCAAAATATGGGAAGAAAGGCCACGGAGTGCTCCGCAAAGGGGCCGAGGAGGGAAGAAGGAAGGAGAGGGGAGGAGAGGCAGGGAGAAGTGGGAGAGGGCCGCGACCACCACTGCCCTCCCAATAGCGATGAAAGCCACTCGAGTGGGGACCGCGCCACACCAAAGGGGTTCCGGCAGCGGAGGATGTGGCCCCAGAACAGGCCGATGGAGGACATGGGCCTCACTCTGCAGTCAGGTCCCGCGTCCGCCCCACCCCTTCCCGAGGGGCGAACCTGAAAAGCAGTTCCCAGGAATCCCCCAAAATCCTCGCCCCCGTGCCCGGCCACTCGCCCCGCGCCCGGCCACTCGCGCCACCGCCAGCGCCCGGATGAATCGAGGAAACAATCAGCCTTTCACTCACCAAGTCCAGAAAGCCACACGCTTTTCAGAGAAGCAGAGCTCTCGGATCTCCGACCGCCACGACCGCCAGAGCCACTGCTCCCGGTCCCGAGCTCCTCCCCCGCCAGACAGCAGCGGGGCGGGCGGCGACTGCTGTGGCGGAAGTGATTGTGAAGTCAGCTGGAGCCCGCCCCCTTGATGTGGCGGGGGCGGCAGCTGCTCTCCACAAATCAGGGTGGGCCCGAAAGCATTATTTCATCTTAAACGATGAAATCGTCAAGGATACAGAAAAGGACAGCGAAAAATGTCACAAACACCCAGCTTTAACTAATGTTAAACATTTAGCTATATTCCCTTCTGGTTTTTTAATAAATAAAATAAAATCTGCAAATTCTTTCTGATTAAGTCCAATGTGAGAGTAATTACGTTACTACATCACATCCTATGTTACGTGTTATGGTTGTACCGAAAGTATTAAAACTGTGAAACCATATTTAGGGTTGCAGTAAGCTTAAATTTTTTTTAACCTGATGGTTAAAGCAAATTGAAGCTGTTTATGTTGAATTTGTTGCTGCTAATCACAAAACCAAGCTTCTCTGTCCAAGAGATCATAGGACACAACATAGGTTCATATTCTGTTATTGCATTGCAGTTAAAAATATTGTAGTTATGCCTTTTGGATTTATACCATTTTACTGAATTCTGAAGTCTTTAAATTGCGCTTTATAATGGAACTCTAGTATTTACAGCCAATGTAAACATTTCCCATGTTCACAACAGTAGCAAAATTTTGTTCTTACTGGAAACAAAATGCATAATAGAACAAAAATCTTAGGGGTAGCAACATAATAGAAATAAAATGTATAACTTTCAAACCATTAAAGTAATAATATGTGGAACAAAGAGAAAAACTCATTCTTAACAAAGGTCAAGAAATGTTGCTGGGGGGGGGTACAAAAAAAAAGGATGCAGAAAGAAAACAAAAATGCAGGAATCCAAATATATCAGCATGCATTATGGGTTAACATCTCCTAATAAAAACCAAACTCTTATTTTGAGCATTTTGTTTTTAAAAGCCAAGTTATATTCTATTTATGTGAGTTTCACCTAAAGCAGAAATAGGAATAAAAAATATATGAGAGTAAAATACTAGCAGAAAAAAAGGAGAGAGGGAATGAGGGAAGGAAAGAAGCAAAAAAAAAAAAGGAAGGAAAGGAAGGAGGAAACAAACTCGTAACAATATCAATATCCTAAACATCGAGAACTCAAAGTAAAAAGAACTAAAGAGAACAAAACAGGTTGCTTTATTCACTGAGAAAGATATGACAAGCTGGTGGTGTGTGCCTGTAGTCCCAACTACTTAGGAGGCTGAGGCAGGAGGATTGTGTGAGCCCAGGAGGTTGAGGCTGAAGTGAGTGAAGATCACGCCACTGCACTCCAGCCTGGACAACCAAGCAAGATGCCATCTCAAAATGATGATGATAATAATAACAATAATAGAACTTCATTGGTGAGAAATCTGAAACTATCAAATTTTTTAATGGAGATACATTTTCATCTAGCAATTCTACTTCTAGTCAATTGCTCTATTGTGTGTTCTATTGAGACACACAAGTGGAGAAAGATATGTGAATAGGAGTGTAGCAAGATAATGCAAACAACTTTAATTCTCCTCAACAAATAAATTGTTTAAATTTATTTAAACATGTTGCATGGTGGCTCATGTACAGACATGGTGGTTGACACCTGTAATCGCAGCACTTTGGGAGACCAAGGCAGGAGGATTGCTTGAGCCCAGGAGTTGAGACCAGCCTGGACAATATGGTGAAACCCCATCTCTACAAAAAAAACGTAAAAATTTCCCTGGCGCAATGGTACGTGCCTGTAGTCCCAGCTACTTGGGAGGCTGAGGTGGGAGAATCACTTGAGCCCAGGAGGTTGAGGCTGCAGTGAGCCAAGATTGCGCCACTGCGATCCAGCCTGGGCAATAGTCAGACCCTGTCTCAAAAAAAAAAAAAAAAAAGAAAGAAAGAAAGAAATGAGGCAAGTATATATGTACTGGTCTAATATAAATATATTAAGTGAAAAAAGCATGTTGCAGAACAGTGCATTTTAAAAAAAAACATATGATAGTCACAAAAATTTATGTGCCAAACAATGTAGTTTCAAAATATATAAAGCAAATACTGTTAGAAATATAAAGAGAGATCAGGAAGTCTGCAATTATAGTGGGAAACTTCACCTCATTTCTTATGGTATAGATAAATCAAATAGACTGCAAAATAAATAACGATATGAGGAAATGGGACAGTACAATATACTGAATGTATATGTATTTTTGTTTTTTTGAGACAGAGTCTTGCTCTGTCATCCAGGCTGGAGTACAGTGGTAAAATCTTGGCTCACTGCAACCTCCACCTCCCGAGTTCAAGCAATTCTCCTGCCTCAGCCTCCTGAGTTGCTGGGACTGCAGGTGTGCACCACCACACCCAGCTAGTTTTTGTATTTTTTAGTAGAAATGGGGTTTCACCATGTTGACCAGGCTGGTCTCGAATTCCTGATCTCAAGCAATCCACCTGCATCAGTATCCCAAAGTGCTGGAGTTACAAGCGTGAGCCACTGTGCCCAGCTTGTATATGTATTTTTGGACTCAAGAGAGGATACATTTTCTTTATAAAAATATTTTTAAATATGTCAACTATACAGAAAAGTAGAGTATAAAATACACATTTTAATGCACCTGTCACATGGATTGAGCAAATTTTATTTTCTCCAGATCCTCAGATCCTTCTGTTTTTGAAACAAAATAGTACAGATGAAGCCCTCACTTCATCCTATTCACTTGACCTCTCTCTTGAAAATAAGCCTTATTTGGAAGTTGATGTGCTGTCGTCTTGTTCATGTTTGTGTGTGTGTGTATGTATATATATATATATATGTGTGTGTATATATATACGTATGTATATATGTGTATATATGTATATGTGTATATAAGTGTATGTATACATATATATACAGATATATAATATATATTTACATATATATATCTGTGACCAATACACAATTTTGTTTCATGTATTTAAATTATACAGATGGTATCATTATAAATATATACTTTTGCAACTTAGATTTTCACTCTATTGTTTTTTGAAACTCAGCAATTTTGATACCTGTAGATCTGAGTCATGCATTTTAACTGCTGAATATTACTGTATCAATTATCCAATACATTACTATAACATATTATTGTACGGACTTCTTTTGCATAAGTTATCCAATTTATCTCTTTTCCTACTGTTTCTGTTTTGTGCAATTATAAGTGAGGATTCAATGAACATCCTAGTGCATGGCTCCTTGTGCCTACATAGAAGAGTTTCTTCAGGGCAGAGCTTCCCAACTGAGTTATAAGTGTTCTGATATATTGATCCCCTTAGCTCTCCAGGAAGGTAGCTTTGGCTTCAGCAGCTGCCCCTAGAGACTGTTGCCTCTAGCCAAGAGCACACTGTCTGTTTATTCCAGTGAGCTGATAGCATTTTAAATATATGTTCTGATGTGAAAAGGATTGAAATAAATTGCTCTAGTATGGAAACATTGAAGTAGAATTTCTTGGTCAAAGAGTATGTAGTAGGTATCTACTGCTGTGTAACAAATTTCCCTAAAACATAGCAGCTAAAAACAACAAACATTTATCATATCAGTTTCTATGGGTCTGGAATCCAGGCATGGCTTAGTTAGGTGCCTCTGACTCAAACTTTCTTACGAGGTTGCACCCAAGCTCTCATCTAGGGTTGCAGTCTCATTTGAAGGCTCAAGTAGGGTAAGAGGTTCACTTCCAAGCTCTTTTACATGGTTGTTGACAGGCCAAAGAAGACCCATTTCTAAGCTAACTCATGTGGCTGTTGTCAGACTTTGATTCCTTGTCATGTGGACCTATCCGTAGGCTTCCTAAGTCTCCTCACAGCATGGTAGCTGGAGAGAGAGAGAGAGAGAGAGAGAGATCCCAAGAGGAAAGATGCAGTCTTTTTATAACTTAATCTCAGAAGTGAGATCTCATCACTTTTGCCATATCCTATTCATTAAAAACAAGCCATGGAATTTGTTCATTTTATCTAAGTAATCAAATTTGTGGCCATAGAGTTGTTCATAATACTTTTTATTATCCTTTTAATGTCCATGAGGTCAGTAGCAATGGCTCCTCTCTAATTTCTGATATAAGTAATTTTGTTTACTCTCTGTTTTTCTTGGTCAGTCTGGCTACAAGCTTCTCAATCCTGTTGACCTTTTCAAAGAACCAGCTTTTGATTGTATTGCTTTTTCTCTACTATTGTTCTGTTTTCAATTTCATTGATTCCTGTTTTAATTTTTATTGCATTTTTTTTCTGCTTACTTTGGGCTGAATTTGCTGTTTTATTTTCTAGTTTCCTAAATGGAAGCTTAGATGATTTATTTAAGGTATTTCTTATTTTCTAATGTATGCATTCAATGCTACAAATTTCCCTCTAAGCACCACTTTTGCTGCATCCCACAAATTTTGGTAATTTATCTCAAAATATTTTAAAATTTATCTTGACACTTCTTCTCTAACCCATGTTTTCTTTAGAAGTATATTGTTTAATCTCCAAATATTATGTGATTTTCCAGCTACCATTCTTTTATTGATTCCTAATTCAATTTCATTGTGGTCTGAAAGCATACTTTGTATAATGTCTATTCTTTTAAATTTGTTGAGGCATGTTTCATGGCCCAGGATGTAGTCAATCTTGGTGAATGTTCAATGTGAGCTTGAAAAGAATGTGTATTCTGCTTTTGTTGGATGAAGTTGTCTATAAATGTCAATTAGATCCAGTTGATTGATGGTGCTATTCAGTTCAACTATATCTTTACTGATTTTCTGCCTGCTGGATCTGTCAATTACTGATAGAGTGGTGTTGAAGTCTCCAACTATAATTGTGGATTCATCTATTTTTTCTTGAAGTCCTATCAGTTTTTGACTCATGTATTTTGATGCTCTGTTGTTAGGCACACACACATTAAAGATTGTTGTGTCTTCTTGGAGAACTGACTCCTCTTTCATTACATAACACCCCTATTTATCCCTAATAATTTTCTTTGTTCTGAAATCTGCTGTGTCTGCAATTAACATAGCTACTCTGGCTTTCTTTTGATTACTGTTAGTATGGTATATATTTCTGAATCCCTTTACTTTTAGTTTATCTCTGTCTTTAGAAAGTTGGTTTCATGTAGATAACATATAGTTAAATCTTATTTTTAAAATCCATTCTGATAGTCTCTTTTAATTGGTGCATTTAGATCATTCACATTTAAAGTGATTATTGATATAGTTGGATTAATATTTACCATATTTGTAACTATTCCCTATTTGATGCCCTTGCTGTTTTTCTTTTTTCTTGTTTTTTTTTTTGAGATGGAATCTTGCTCTGTCACCCAGGCTGGAGTGCAGTGGTGCGATCTCAGCTCACTGCAAACTCCACCTCCCAGGTTCAAGTGGTTCTCCTGCCTTAGCCTCCTGAGTAGCTGGGATTATAGGCGCCCACCACACCTGGGTAATTTTTGTATTTTTTTAGTAGAGACAGGGTTTCACCATGTTGCCCAGGCTGGTGTTGAACTCCTGACCTCAGGTGATCCACCCACCTTGGCCTCCCAAAGTGCTGGGATTACAGGTGTGAGTCACGATGTTCAGCCCTTTTTTTTTTTTTTTTTTTTTTTGAGATAGGGTCTCACTCTGTCACTCAGACTGGGTTGCAGTGGTGCGATGTCAGCTCACTGCAGCCTTGTCTCCCAGGCTCAAGTAATCCTCCCACCTCAGCCTCCTGAGTAGCTGGGACTACAGGCACACACCACCATGCTCTGCTAACTTTTTAACTTTTTTGTAGAGATGAGGCCTCCCTATATTTCCCAGGCTGGTCTGGAACTCCTGGGCTCAAGCGATCCTCCCACCTCACCTCCCAAAGTGCTGGGATTACAGGCATGAACCACTGCACCCAGTTTCTCTGATTTTAATTAAGCATTTTATATGTTCAATTTTCTCTCCTCTCTTAGCATATTAATTTTACTTTTTATTTTTACTTTTTTAGTGATTACTCTAAAGCTTGCAATATACATTTACAACTAGTCCAAGTTCACTTTTAAATAACACTATAACTCCTCATGAATAGGGCAGGCACCTTATAACATAATATTTCCAATTCCTTCCTTCAATCTCTTATAACAGAAATGTAATAAGCATTTCTGTCATTCATTTCATTAGTATATATACTATAATCATCCAACATATTGTTACTATTATTTTTGAACAAGCTGTTATTAGATCAGTTAGTAACAAGAAAAACAAAATATTTTATTTTATTTATGCTGTCATTTATTTCTGTTTTAATGTTCTTCCTTTCTTTACGTAGATTCATATTTCTAACCAGTATTATTTTTCTTCTCTCTGAAGAACCTCTTTTAACATTTCTTGCAAGGCAGTTCCTAGAAGTGACATCATAACATGTTTGCCACATTCTATTTATTAAAGGTGAGTTACTAAGCCTAACCCACACTCAATGGGAGGAGATTACCCAAGAGCATGCATGGGGGCAGGAGGAGGACATCATGAGGCATCATGGGGGCAGGAGGAGGTTGGAGCATTTCAACCTGAATAAATATTCCCAATCTGTTTTCCAAAATGGTTGTAACAATTCACATTTTCACCTGAAGTTTATTCACATCTCTGCTTTTGGTGAGTATTTCACCAGATCCTCAGCACTCTTGATATAGGCTTTAAAATTGTTGCCAATTAAAATTGTTGCCAATCTGATGAGTATGGAACACTGGCTTTGCTTTTCCCTGAATTACTAGAGAAGTTAAGCATCCTTTTACAGTTTTTGACCATATAGATCTCTTCTTTGAAATGCTTGTTCATATCTTTTGTCCATGTTTCTACTGGGGTTGTTTTTATGGTTATTGATTTCTAGGAGTTCTTTATATATTCTGAATACCAGATGTCAGCTGTATTTGTACCGTTGCAAATATCTTCTCATAGTCAGAATTTTCTTTAAATGTAAATATGAAATTTTAAAAGCACTTAAAATAAACCATGGGAGAATGTTTTTTCATAATCCTGGAATGGAGAAGACCTTTGTAAGTTCAATGAACTATAGAAGAGAAAAAAAAAGAGAAAGAGAAAAGTTTCAACTACATCAAAAAAAATCTTCTGGCCAGCAAAAAATAAACAATTCTAAGTAAAGTAAAAGACAAATGCAGAGCCAGGCACAGTGGCTCGCCTTGACAACTTGAAGCCAGGAGTTCAAGACCAGCTTAGGCAACATAGCAAGACCCCATTTCAATTAAATATTTGCTGCTAATTGCATAAAGGACTAATTTCCCAAATACATGAAGAGCTCCTATAAATCAATAAAAGGCCAACAAACCAATTTTAACATGAGCAAAGGATACCAATATACATTTTATTAGAAAGGAAATACAAATGGCATTTCAACATTTAAGAAGACGTTCAAGCTCAATGATAAAAATAAAATGGGATCTGATTTCACCCATCAGACTGAGCAATGAGAGACAGTTTGATAAACACTGTTGTTGAAGGTGTGGAGCCACAGGCAGGCACCCTTCAACATTGCCGGTGGTAGGGTGAGGTTACTTGGTAGTTAGAGCCTCTGTAGTCAGCAAGTTGGCAATAGCTATCAAATTACTAATGCACATACTTTTTGGCCCAGAAATTCTACTTCTAGGAATTTGCTTACAGATATACTTGCACATGATTGAAATGAAATATGTGCTGTTATATTCCTTACATCACAGTATTGTTTTTAATTGCAAAAAACTAGAACGAACCTAAACGTTTATCAAGAGGGAAATGAATAGTTGTGATGGTGGAAGACCTACTGTAACACAGCTAAGATGCAGAATCTAATGCTAGTTGTATCAGAAGGGATAAATCTAGAAATGAATATTGAATGCAAAAAGTGGTTGTAAGAGGGTATGTATATTACCATAGCATTTATATATGTTTTAAAAGCACATAGAGGGCATTGTAGGTTCAAGATTGTTCTATCTTCTCAGAGAATTATTTGATCACTAATAAATGACGTAATGACGTATCTCTAATAAGACTTTTGGTATAAAGGTCAATCCTGTCAGCAATTCTACTTTCCAGTTTGTTTGTTTGTTTGTTTGTTTGTTTTGAGATGGAGTCTCGCTCTGTCGCCCAGGCAGGAGTGCAGCAGCATGATCTCGACTCACTGCAACCTCCGCCTCCTGGGTTCAGGCGATTCTCCTGCCTCAGCCTCTCAAGTAGCTGGGAATACAGGCTCATGCCACCATGCCAGGCTAATTTTTGTATTTTTAGTAGAGACACGGTTTTGCCATGTTGGCCAGGCTGGTCTTGAACTCCTGACCTCAAGTGATCTGCCTGCCTGGGCCTCCCAAAGTGCTGGAATTACAGGAGTGAGCCACCACGCCCGGCCTCCAGTTTTCTTTTGATAAGATTTTTTTCTGGTATATTTTTACTCATCTTTTAAAAATATTTTTAAGGTAATATCTTTATAATTACACACAAATATTTATGTAATTTTAGACACAGTCATAAAAGAAATCCTATGTGCATGCTTTATTAAAACTATAGTCTTTTCTGAGCTTGGGTGGCCGGAGGAGTGGTAGCAGCCAGCCAGCCCAACTTCGCGAAGGCTCTCCGCGCGCCGCGGCCCACAGGCACCCGGCACACGCCCTCCCCGCCGCCAGGATTCCCAAGAGGAAGGTCTGCTCCGCTGAAGGGGCCGCCAAGGAAGAGCCCAAGAGGAGATCTGCGCGATTGTCAGCTAAACCTCCTGCAAAAGTGGAAGTAAAGCCGAAAAAGGCTTTGCAAAGGACAAATCTTCAGACAAAAAAGTGCAAACAAAACGGAAAAGGGGAGCAAAGGGAAGACAGGCCAAAGTGGCTAACCAACAAACTAAAGAAGATTTACCTGCAGAAAACAGGGAAAGGAAAACTGAGGAGAGTCCAGCCTCTGATGAAGCAGGAGCCAAGACTGATTAGCACCATATACAATGTCTTATCAGTGGTCCCTGTCTCCCTTCTTGTACAATCCAGAGGAATATTTTTATCAACTATTTTGTAAATGCAAGTTTTTTAGTAGCTCTAGAAACATTTTTAAGAAGGAGGGAATCACACCTTATCCCATTTTTAAGTGTAAATGCTTTTTTTTTAAGAGTTGAAATCGTTTGTTGGTTGTTTATTTTTTGGTACAACCAGAAAATAGTGTGGGATATTGAATTATGGGAGTCTTTGACCGTCTCGGGTGCCAGCTTAACATTCCATAGATGGTGGGTTAGTTTTTATATCCTATAATACAAAGCATATTAAATGGCAATATGGAGTCAGTCCTGCATTTAATGTCTTGAACATTTTAAATTACTTCTAGTCCCATGTTTTTTTTTTTTAGTAGAATTGTTTCCTAAAGAAAACCATTCCTTGATCATGGCTCTCCCTGTCAGAATTGTGTGCACTCTATAACATCTTTGGTTCTGGTAGTCCTGTTTTCCTGATAACTTTGTTACTGTGCTGTGAAAGATTTAAAATTTGAATATGTGGTGTACATGCTATTCAGTTGTGAATTGGTGGGACGTATATAACAGCTTATCAACATGTGAAGGTACTGGTACTTGATAGCCTCTTAAGGAAAATTTGCTTCCAAATTTTAAGCAGGAAAGTCAGTGGAATAACTTTAAAAAAGAATTACAATACATGGCTTTTTAGATTTTTGTTACATATGTTAAGAATTGTGTACAAATCAAAATGTCTGTACTCAACCAATAAACTCTCAACCAATAAACTCTCAATTATGAAAGAAAAAAATTATAGCCCTTTCTATTTTTACTTGCCTCCCACCTTGGCCTATATCAGTACCCCCTCCACAACCTACGTCAATAAACTAGTATTTATTATTCCCTATTTTTCTTCATACCTGTGTAATCACATACAGACATATGCGTACACATATATGTATACTTCTGTGTGTATATACATACACACATATGCAATACATGCACAAGTTTTTATTTGTCCTTTTTTATTAAAATGAGATTATATACACACTTTTCCAGTTCATGTTCTTCTCACTCAATAACACTCCCTGGAAATCAATCAGTATGGCTCTAATTACTAATCTTCAATGGTTGCCTAGTGTTTCAGAGTGTGGATGTGTCACAATCTACTCAGCTATTACTATGATTTTTAGGGTTTAAAAAAGCTGTAAGTAATTATGCAATACACATCTGTTATGGTTTGAATGTCTCCTCCAAAACTCATGTTGAACTTTAATTGCCAATGTAATGGAATTGGGAGATGGGGCCTTTAAGAGGTGATTAGGTCATGAGGGCTCCACCCTCTTGAATGAATTAATGTCATTATTGTGGCAGTGAGTTAGTTACAGAGGGAATGGGTTCCTAATAAAAGGATAAGTTTGGCCTCTTCTTACTCTGTGTTCTGCATGCTCACTTCCACCTTTTGCCTTCCACCATGGGATTACCCTCACCAGATGCCAGTGCCATGCTCTTGGACTTCCCAACCTCCAGAACCATGAGCCAAATAAACTTCTGTTCTTTACAAATTACCCAGTCTGTGGTATTCTGATACAGCAGCAGAAAATGAACTAAGACATCTTTGTCCATATAGGTCCTTAAGTACCAGGGCTTCCATTCTTATGGGATGATGTCTCAGAAGTAGGATTGCTGGGTCAAATGATGTGCATCTTTTTTATTTTAATAAATGGTGCCAGACTGCTTTCCCCAAAGGCTGGAGCCTTCTCACTTCCTCGACAATGTGTGGCCCAGCAGCCTGGCTAACTTGACTTATTCTTGGCAGAGATTCCTCTCCAAGGAATTTGAAATTCAAAAGGAGACACACAGAGATTGAGAAGATTGGAGCTGAGTCATATTCATATCAATCAATTCTGAAAACAAGCCCAATATCTTGCAAATACAGTCTTAGTTTTTGCCCAAGTTAGCCAGAGTTGAATTCTGTTGCTTGCAACCAAAAGACACTAATAAACCGTAGTTATGGACTGAGACCTCAACCTGGTCACAAATCCAGCCATGATCCCAACTACGAATTCAACTCTAATCCACACCGTAGACTTAATCCTCACCCAGGTTGGAAACTGAGGGCCATTCCTGGCCCCAGACTTCACTGAACTCCTGCCAAGAACCCCTCTTCAAGGGGTGTTCCTGGCTGTCAGTGGATACATTTCAGTGGAAACATTTCAGCCAAACGTATCCATAACCTGGGACCAAAAGTTAAGGCTTCTTTGTGACAACCAATGCCCATGACTTCTGGAGACAGGGGGGAATTTCTTCTGAAGAAAAATTTGTAAAATCTAAGAGATGTTTTGGGGACATCTGGGTTGCAGGAAATAAAAGGCCAAAAGAGAACATGGTTCTGGGGTGAAGGTTTAGTTTGTGGAGGCAGATAATAGGGGTATGAGGGAGCCAAGTGTCTGGAGCTGAATGGGGCTGGGATGAATCGCCTGCTGGAGCCTACATGGGTCTCTATGAGAGAGAGATCCCATGCTCCCAAGGCAAGCTCAGAGGAGTTGTCATCAAGAGATCCAGGCAGCCTGTAGCCCAGAGTCCTCCTCCTTTGTCTCTCTCAACATTCTGGCACTGCCTCAACTAGCCCAATGGGCCCCCATGAGGCTCAGGCCCCTTTTCCCACTGTCCTGACTTCCCACAGGCCCCAAAGTCACCTGCCACCTCCTCCTTCCCTTCAATTTATTTCCCATCATCTTTTCCCCAGGTGTGTCTTCTCACTGCATGCCTCCTGCTGAATTTCAGGGATTAGGACTGTCTACCATGGGACACAGCTCCCTTCCTTCTCTTCTCCCCAGAGCCAGGAGGCTGTTGCCAAATCTGGTCCCAGCCTCGCTCCAAGGATCTCTGAAGGGAATTAGGCAGAACTTGCTGGATGTGTGGCTGGAGAGACAAGCCAAGAGTGTGGGGAGGCGACTACCATTTGTCAAACACCTATTGTTATATACCAGGTAGGGAGTTAGCACTTAGCTCCCCTATTTAATCTCCACAGCAAGCCAATGAGATAGCAATTTTTATGGTCAGATAGGGAAGCTGAGGCCCAGGGATGTTCAAAGATTTGTCCAAGGCTACTCAGCCAGAGGTGGCAGAGCTGGGATTTGGACTCAGGACTGTTGATTCCAAAGCCAGCTCCTTCTAGGACTAAAGCAAGAGGAATGTAGTGGCCTCAGTTCCTCCCTGAAAGGGAGGCCCTACCAGGTAGAGAGTTCCCTGGTGGAGGCCTAGAGCACCTTCCTGGACCCTGGGCCCACTCTGTAGGGAGGGCTAGCTGGGTAAGAGCTGTGCTAGAGGGGCAGAGAAGCAGGTTCCTCTCACCCCAACCCCTGCAGGTTCCGCTCAGGCAGTGCTGGCCTCCCTCCTCCCATAGGGTCTCCCCGCTCCCTTTATTCCTCCACAGAGAGAGAAGGGAGCCAGCAGACAGTGCTGAGAGTAGAGTAGGCAGTCAGAAGACCAGACACAGATCATTCACAGGCAAGAACTCTGGGCTGCCCCTGCTTCACTGTTTCCATCAGGGCAATGGGGCATGGGAGGGTGTATAAGACGATGGCTGAGACCGTGTCAACTCCACCAGTGTGTGTGTGGTGAGGCCTGCCTGGGCAGGCAAGTGCTGTGACCATGTCAGTGGAGATGTCTTTGCCCACAGAACATGATTCAGGGGATAGCAAGGGCAGGAGCTAGGGTAAGCCAGGAAGACACATCAATAGCTGGTACGAGAGCTCTGTTAGGCCCTGCCTGGGGTCCAAGCCCTGCCTCTGGCTGCTCCATCATGACAGAAAGGTGGAGGATAAGCAAATGAGAATCTGTGGTTAATAGAAATGGGGCCTTTTGGAAAAGAGGAACACTAGGGGAAGTGCAAGAAGGTAACAAAGGGCTGGAAACACTCTCCTGGTTGTCCTGAGAGGGAGAGGAAATTGCACCTGTAAGAAAAAGCTTGCCTTTAGATCTCCACAGAGGCAAGGGGCACTGTGTGGCTGATTAAATGGAGCTCTAGTTACAGGCCTGATACCCCTGCTTGCTGTGCAACCCTGAGCAGGTCTTTTTTTTCCTCTCTGGGTCTCAGTGTTTCCATCTGCACAGTGAGAATTTGGACCTAAATGTTCTCCAAGAGCTCTGTCAGCTCTCAAATTCCAGAATCTTCTCTAAACCTTCTCTGAGTCAAGCCCCTTGAGCATGGCTGTACCTCAGGCGCTGACAGTTGTTTTAATGTGCTGATCAGTAGTGGAAGTCACAGTAACATTGTGAGGTGGAGGTGGTGTGCATTGGGGTCATCCTAGGATCCAACGTGAACTCCTCACCACGGCCTAGAGGCTTGAGTGGATTAATGCCCTGCCCATCTTTCCAGCCTCCCCTCTCCCTCTCCAGTTTCCCCTGGCTTCCTTTCCTTGTCTGGGATGTATCAGACTCCCTCTTGCTTTGGCACCTTCACATACACTGTTCACTATACTTGGAACGCAGGATCCCCACCTCTTTGGTAATTCTCTTCCTTTTGATCTTAGCTGAAATGGCCCCTCTTCCAGGAAGTCTTCCTGGGCCCCTAGCCTAGGCCAGCTCCCAGTCTGAAACACCCTCATAGCATCATGATAATGATCATAGTAGTAGTTGCTTGTACCATATAACTATGTTTGTATCTGTCTCTCCTCCTCAATTACTATCAGCTCCCTGATAGCAGGACCCTTGTTTATCTCATTCACAGCTTTACCCCTGGTGTCCAATAACCCAGGAAACTTTTAACCAACAAATATTTCTTGAAAACAAAACCCCTAGAAGCTGCCATGTGCTGTAGACCTACTGGGGGCCAGGCACAGACATACAGCATCTCATTGGGTCCTTGGATCACGCTCTCCCTACTTATTTCTTAGGTGCAGAGATGGTGTGGCAGAGAGCTGATGGGTTTTTTCCTTCCAGAAGATCTTTGTCCTGGACCAGTTGGCTGGGGTGTGCAGAGCTGGGCCTGGCAAGCAGGTCTGCCTGTTTTGTGCCTCCTTTTTTGCTTGCCACCACTCTTCAGAGAGGAGCAGCAGCTGTGGCCGCTCCTCGTGTTCCCATAGCAACCAATGCTTACCTCCCGCTCACACTGGTTCCTAATTGCCTGATTACGCATCTTCTCCCCCGCCAGCTCGCCAGCTCGGGAGCTTCTTGAGAGCAGGGTCCATGGCAGGCTTTGCTCACCATTGCGTGGCTCCAGGCTCAGTGAGTATTAGTTAAATGAACAAAAATGAATGCATGACCATCCATGCACTTGGGTTTTTAAAAGCTTTCATCAAAAACAAGGCACCTGGCAGCCCGTAGTGGCTTGGGGGAGGGCGAATTTGAGGACTCATTGCTCCTGGCTCACCTCTGCTGAGTGGCGTGGGTGGCCAGCCCCCCTTCTCCTCTCTCCCCTGCTGCCTGGGGAAGCTCTTTAGAAAACAGGCAAGACAGCCTGCACGGTCATGGCTGCTGGCAGGAGGGGGATGCTGGAGACGGTGTGACACCCTCCCCTACCAATCCCCCCACCCCTGCTCCACCATGCACAGGCACACTCGAACTCCCTCACCACCTCCTTCTGATGGAAGCCATCTCAAATGGCCAGTTTTTGCTTTCAGAATTACCAGAAACAATTGAGCAGCCTATTCAATTCTAATGCTCTGTTCACAATCTCACCAGTCAGCCCCTTTACTCTGTTCCCATTGCCACCATGTTAATCCCACTCACCACCATCTTCCACCTGAGCTGCTCCAACAGCTACCTCCCTGCCCCCTTTCTGTCCTTTTCTCTTCCCCCTCCTGCCCTCCCTCACGCCATCTTCCATGAAACAGACAGAAGGAGTGTCCCAAACAGAAATCATCCCACGTTATTCCTAGCCAGACTCACGACAGAGGCAGGTGCATTTTTACTATTTTTGTGGCATGACAGAGTCTGTGTAAGTCACTGAAGCGCCTAGAGGGGAAGCAGGTAGAGCTACTAGTCCATTAATTTAGTCTTTAAATGTTTGTTCCCTTAAATGTTTGGCTTTGGACCACGCATGAGCTAGTGAGCCCAGAGCTCACAAGGATGGGACCAATATGAGTTTTTACCCTAATGGAAGGAACAGAAAAAAAAAAAAAAACAATATGTGATCTGCACTTTGTAGAGGGTGCTACAGGAATGTACAGGGAAGTATGTTTGTGCAGAACCAGATGAAGGAACATTTGAGCTGGGTTTCCTATCAGAAATTGTTGGTTGCAAGCAACAGAAAGCATCTCTGATTAACTTAGGAGAGAAGGGAATTTATGGGGTTGGAGGGGTAAGCTATAGGGAGCTTACAGAATCAAGGGAAAAGCTAGAGAACCAGGTATGGAAATCGACATAAGCAAAGGCACTTCTTGGGAAGGGGTTGGGAAGGTATAGGAAGCAGGAATGGTTTGATCAGGATGTTGCCAATAACATGAATGAAGTCTGTTTCCTCTATTCTTATATTGCTTATTCCAGATTCAAAGTCCAATGAGACTGTCCAGTCACCAAGCTTAGTCCCATGCTCGCCTCCTGGCTATACTGGGCTGGGGAGGGGAAGGCAACTTCCCTTTGGCTTCTATGGAAGGAGGCATGCATGAATTTATTGTTTCACCAACATTACCCACAATCAGGCAGAGACAATTCACTAAACTGGAGCCTAAGGAAAGGGGAGGAATGAAGGCTGGGAAGCCACAAACCAACAAATGTCCACTCTCTGCTTGATGGCAGCAAAAAAAAAAGAGGAAGAGGGCATTCTAGCCAGAGAGAACCGAATGGACAAAGAAAGAGCTGAAGCCTGCTGTGCTCATGGCAGGCAGGCAGCAATGTGTGACTGGGGCGTAAGAGGAGGAAGGCAAAGAGCCACAGATGAGATGGGAACAGGGAGAAGACAGATCACAGTGTGCCCTGTGGAGTGGGCCCTAGGGAGCCAGTCTCTGGGGGTGGGGGGTGACCACATTGGCATTTTAGAACCTTCACTCTGGGGGTGTCAAGAATGGATCAGAGATGGCAAAGTTGGAGATGGGGAGACCAGCAAGGAACTCTTGTAGGCAAGAGATGATGAGGCCTGAATTCCAACATTGGTGATGAAACGGAAAGAAGACAATGGATTCAAGAGCAATGCAGGACCTAGAATCCTGAAGTTTGAGGGGGTGGAGGATGGAGAGGAGTAAGAGATGACTGTGTGTCAAGAGGGAGGAGTGAGTTTGGGAGAATTTGTGCTTTCTTCATGGGCTTCAAGAAGCCCACAAAGAATGGGTGTTCTCTCAGCACTCATTCAATCAGTAGTTAATGTCAGCCTGGCCCCACTAGCATATACTCTATTGAAAAAGGTGGGGAGAGAGTGAGAACTTTGTTTTTTTGAGATAGAGTCTCATTCTGTCACCCAGGCTAGAGTGCAGTGGTGCAATCTCGGCTCACTGCAACCTCCACCTCTCGGGTTCAAGTGACTCTCGTGCCTCAGCCTTCTGAGTAGCTAGGATTACAGGCGTGCGCTGCCATGCCGAGCTATTTTTTTTTTTTTTTTTTAGTAGAGATGGGGTTTCACCATGTTGGCCAAGCTGGCCAACTTGTGACCTCAAATTACCCACCCACCTCAGCCTCCCAAAGTCCTGGGATTACAGGCATGAGCCACCCACACCCAGCCAAGAGTGAGAACTCTTAATGGGCCCTCTCATACTCTGCTGGTGGGAACATACACTGATGCAGTTACTCTGGAGAACAATCTGGAAGTATGTTTTACTGTTTTAAATATGCATACCTCAGCACGTTGATTTCTAGAAATTTGTCCTAAAGAAATAACAAGTGTGTACAGATAAACATAGGTACAAGGATGGCTCAACATTGTTTATAAAAGTAAAAAACTGGAAACTACCTCAATATGCATCAACAGGGAAACTGGCTAAATAATAAGCCAGTAGGGACAGAAAAGAGAGAAGACACTGACCACATCCCTGGCCTCTGCAGCCTGACAGGCCTCAGTGGAGGAGAAGGGTAAAGCTTTCATTTTTAGTGAAGTTTGGGTTTTGTCTGTTCCACTAGGCTGGACATGTTAATTCCTGGAGGTAATCGGAGGATTTTTTTAATTATCTGAAAGCGTCTCAAAAAGTTCTGGCTCTTCAGGAGATTTCATCCAAGAAGTAGGGGAGAAATAGGTCACAGAGAGTGTTTAGGAAGAAATAGGAGGGAGAAAATAAGTTTTCTGCTTGTGGATTTCAACCCATTTACTAAAGTTACAATAACAACCATTACCTCTGGGGAATTCTGATTGAGGGAGGCAAGACTTTTACTTAATACTTTAAAAACTTTTGCATTGTTTGAATGTTTTACAATGTGCCCAAATCACAGAAATAAAAAGATAGTAAAAACAACAAAGATACTCGCATTTGTGGAGAGAGTGGAGATGCTGACAAGCTCCCTGAACCCCTGGAGCTTCTAGAGCAGGGTTTCTCAACCTGGGCACTATTGACTTGTTGCAAGGGCTGTCCTGTGCATTGCTGGGGGTGGGAGGCAGTGAGGCAGACTGTTAGCAGTATCCCTGGCCTCTGCCCACGAGGTGCCAATAGCACACCCCCACCCTGAGTTCTGACAACCAAACTGTCTCCAGACATTGTCAAATGTCTCCTGGGGGACAAAATCACCCCCAGTTGAGACAACTGCTCTAGAGGGATTATTCAGAATACGTGGGTGTCTTCTGAGCCTCTGGGCCTGGTGACCTCATTAATCCTATCTCCTAATGGCTCCCTGCCAGCACCTTTCCATGGCTCCATTGGTCTGGGAGTCAGAAGATGTAGCTTCCAGTTTCGGTTCTGCCACTTACTAGCGATGTGATCTTGGGCCTTCCAGAGCCTCATTTCCTCATCCCTAAAATGGGATAATTAACAATGACATGGCTCAAGGACAACCAGGTTCTCCCTTTCAACTGGATCTTTCCCTACTGCTTTTCAGGTGCCCAGGTGTCTCCCACTGAAACCAAGAAACCAACCCACCTTCCAGGACCTTACTTCCTTCTGCAGCTACTTCCCTGCCTCTCTCTTCTTCTTCACAGCCAAACTTCTTCAAAGGGTCATCTCACTCTTTTGAAGGCATTTCACACTCAGTGTGTCCTAAACTGATCTCATGATCTTCCTCCCCAAACCTACTGTCTTCTCCTGTCCCTTATCATAGCAAAGGGACCCCCTTACATCTAGTTACACAAGCCTAGGAGTCATTTTCAACATCTTCCACATTACCAACCTCATAGCCAATCCTGCTCGTTTTACTTCCTAAGTTGCTTTGGCTTTCAAGATTATTTATTTCTAAACAGGAAATACATTGAAAAATCAAAATAAATATAAAACGAGATTTAGTAAGGAGTCTCACCCAACTCCATTAACTTCAGCACTCCCCCTAAAACACACACATAAACCACCTTTATTTGGGGGGTGGGTTTCCTTCCAGTGCATCTTTATGGAAAGACAAACAATAGATATTGCTTCCTTTCTTCCACAAAATACAATACTCTACATGCTGTTCTGTACCTTGCATTTTTCACCTAAAAGTATATTTTGTCAATCTTTCTGTTCAGTATTAGAAATCTTTTGCTCTGTTTTTACAAATAGTATTCTACTGGGTGGACCTAACAACATTTCTTTTACCATTCCCTTATTTACAAGTGCCAGTTATAGGAAATCTGCTATTCTAAGCAATCTCTAAACATCTTTTCAACCCATCCACTTGTTTCAGTCTCCTTTGTCTCCACTCTAGCACAAGCTACCACCATCCTCTCCTGGACTCAGCGGAATAGCTTCCTAAATACTCTACCCAAATCATCTCTTGCTCTATCTTCACATAGTGGCTGGACTGGTATTTTCAAAACATGACTTTGATCATATCCTTGCCTTGCTTAACGACCTGCTGCAGCTTTCTTGTGGTTTCAGGGTAAAGACAAAACTCCTCCTTATGGCCTGTGAAGCCTCATTGAGTCTGGCCCTGCCTCACCCACCTCTCCCTGCTCCCCTGACCCCCTCTGCCCCCTCCTTCTCCACTCCACTCCCAGTGGCCACCTTTTAGTTCTTTGCATATGTTGTTCCTTCTTTTTTTTTTTTAGACAGAGTCTTGCTCTGTTGCCCAGGCTGGAGTGCAGTGGCGCAATCTCGGCTCGCTGCAAACTCTGCCTCCCGGGTTCAGGCCATTCTCCTGCCTCAGACTCCCGAGTAGCTGGGACTACAGGTGCCCGCCACCACGCCCGGCTAATTTTTTGTATTTTTAGTAGAGACGGGGTTTCACCGTGTTAGCCAGGATGGTCTCGATCTCCTGACCTCGTGATCCACCCGCCTCAGCCTCCCAAAGTGCTGGGATTACAGGCTTGAGCCACCAAGCCCGGCCCATATGTTGTTCCTTCTGCATAAAACACTCCACTCTGCTCCACTCACCAGGTTCCTTTCTATGTGTCCTTAAGATCTCAGCTTCTTTGTCCACTCCTCAGGAAGCCTTCCCTGAGCTCCCTGCTAGGTCAAAGCCCCAAATTAAAGGATCTCATTAGCACCGCATGCTTCTCCTGCATAACCCTAGTCCCAGTTGTAAGTTCACATTCATTTGGGGGACACTTTGATAAATGTCTGGCTCCTGTTCCCATGTGGACTATGAGGTCCATGAGGGCAGAGGCCTTACCTATCTTTGCTTTCCATAAAGGCCCTGCATCTAGAAAATTGTTGACCAAATGAAAGAAAGGATGAGGCATATAAGGGCCCCAGCAGAGAACCTGACACATAGTAGGTGCTCAAGAAATGTTGCTTTCCTCTTTCTTGCATTCACTGTCTTTGCTCTGGAGCCTGTAATGGGTTGCCTTCTATGTGCGCTACTCAACAACGCTGCTCTCTAAACACTCAGCCTGTGGCCTTTGCTTGGGCTTCTCCTTTCTTGATATGACTCATTTAATGGCTGATCATTTCTTCCTCCTGAAAATCCTCTCTTGTCTTGGCTTGATGCCCTGGGATCCCTTTACCCATGGTGGCTTCCTCTCTACTTTCTCTTCCTCTGCCTACCCTGAGATGTTGGGATTCCTCAGGTTTTATCCCAAACCCCTTCCCCTCTCATTCTATACACTCTCTTTTGAGCCATCTCATCTATGCTCATAGCTTCCATCACCATGTATGTCAAACTTTGAGTCTCCCGCTCAGGTTTTTGTAATATGCCTCAGGTCCCCGTATTAAATGCCAGCCTCTGCCTCTAGAATGTAAGTAGAGCGAGACAGCAGAGATTGTGTCTATGTTTGCTTATTACAGTGTCCCCAGCCCCTGAAGCAGTACTTGGCACATAGTAGTCACCCAATAAATACATATTGTCAAATACATAAATGGCAGGGCCCATGTTATGATGGAGACAGCTGCCTTCTCCAGAGGCAGCCTTTTTCTTGGCAAGGCAGTGGGGCAGAGAAAGAGGCTAGGTGCTAAATGTCATGTCCTGGCTTTTCTCATGCTGGGCCTTAGCAGATATCTCACACCCACAATCAGGATGAAAGATGAAATTCCAAGCAGGATTTGCACCCAGGAGCCAGCAGTCTCTGAATCAGCAAACTGTCCTATGGGGTTGTTTCACCCCATTTGCAAACCATAAGGCAGCCTTTGAGAGAGAAGGCAGCTCAACACAACATGTGCTAGCATCATGTCCAGCCGAGTAGCCTTTAAGGGGAGCAAATAGCTGGCCACATCGTGTGGCAATGTTGTCAGAGGGGAGGAGGGCACTAGGCTGAGGCTGCACCTGCCAGGATATGGAGATGAGGTTCAATCCTCCTGCCCCACTGAAGAGGGGAGCCAGACCACCCTGCTCCCAAACCCAGGGCCTTTCCAACAAAGGTCAAGGGTGGAGGAAAGCCAGGTTGAGTGGGCAGAGGAATTCTGCTTATAGCCCTGACACACTGCCTGTGGCACAGCCTCCTACAACAGACTGGCCTGTAAGGCCAGGTCCTGCCCGGTCTGCATGAGAACTGACACAAAAGTACAGACCGTTCTAAGTCAGAGCTGAGGCGGCCCTTTGAACCCCAGTTCCACCCACCTCATGATTCCGTTGGAAAAGCTGAGGTTTAGGTTCAGGCAGAGACTGTCCTGTAGTTGGTAACTAGCAAGCCAGGGCGTCTGGCTTATCTCTTAGCCTTTAGCCTGCTTGGCCCTACAGACTTGATAGTTTCTTCCTGCTTACATTTTAGAGGGAAGAGACAGACCATAATTTTAAAAAGAATATGCAAGTAAAATATGTAGCATGAAAGATGGTGGCAAGGGTTATGGAAAAGAAGAAAGTAGTGGAGGGGGAATGAGGGTGCTAGGGTTTGTGATTTTAGATGGCATCATCAGGGGAGGCCTCCTTAACAAGGGAGCACTGGAGCAAAGTCTGAGGGAGGTGAGTGAGTGCACTTGCTCTCTCTACAGTGTACTGTGAGGACACCCAAGACAGAGCCCGAACCTCCAGACTGCCCCCAACAGGGCCATGGTCAGAGGGCCTCCTGGGAGGTTTGCCTATGGATTTTGGCCTGGCCACAGGGACAGGAATAAGCATATCTTCTGAAACTGAGGCTGGACACAGAACCAAAGGCCTATGACACCCTAGGTCAGGTAATATTAATAACAACAGTAATAATAATAATAATAATAATAGCACCATTTTATCTGCATTGAGCACATACCATATGCCGGGCACTGTTTCTAGCACGTTACGTGTGTTATCTATCTTATTCCATTCACACAATGACCCTATGAAAACAGTGCTGTTCTAATGCCCATTTCATAGATGAGAAAACAAAGTCTCAGAGTGGTTACAGAACTTGCCCAAGGTCACAAAGCTAATGAGCAGCAGAGTTGTGCTTTGATCCTAGGTCTTTGGACTCCAGAGCCCATGTTTCATAGACAGAAGCAGGTTTTAGCCATCTGGGCTGGAACGTTTGTCTAGAAACAGAGGGTAGATGAGATGATCTCTTGGGTTCTCTGCTGTGGTCATAAGGGCCAGGCAGCTCAGAGGCAGTTGAAAGTGATGTCTAATATGGAAGCCAACCTGGGATAGGATTGTGTCTGAGGCCTCTACAGAAGAGGTAGGCTTCATCTTCTCTGGAATGTGAGCTCCGTGAACGCAAAGCCTTTTCTGTCTGGTCTGCTGCTCTATCACCACTGCCTGACACTAGTCAGTGATCAATAAATATTGGAGTAAATGAGTGAATACAAGAATGAACCAATAATTCACTCTCACTTATCGAAGGTGGGCCCAGCCAGACACTGCCATCTTTCCAAACAACCAGGGCATCTGGACTTGTGTCTCCCTGAGAATGTGAGGCAAAGAAAGAAGGCATGGCAGAACTAGGAGCAAAGGAGATGCTGCTGGGGTCAGGAGCCAGGACAGAGCCCAGAGCTGAGGACTGGGACAGTGATGGGTGCAGAGAGGCCACCCTTTGTGAACACAGTTCTGGGTGCTTTACATATGCCTCCTCATATCATCCTTCCCACAGCTTTGGGAGATAGAGATTACTACCTCATAGAAAGATGAGGAGACTGAGGCATAGAGAGGCTAAATGACTTGCCATGGATCATACAAGCATTATGGGGTGGAGCTGGGTTTAAACTGAGATTGGCAAGGCAAGCCAATTGCTTTGTGTGGTCCCTAACTGGGGTGCAGTTAGAAACTCTCTCCCCTCTGCTGTCTACCTTCCCCCATCTCAACCTCCCAAGCTCCTTTGCTCTGCAGCTGTCCCCAGACCTCAGCCTGGGAGCTGGACCCTGCCTCTTCAGTCTCCCTAAAGAGTGGAGACTCCAATGCAACAGGTTTTCCCTCCCTCCCTCCCTCCTTCCCTCCCTCCATGTACCCTGGAGGTCTGAGGTCAGGGCAAAGCCAGGACCAGCAGTAAAGAACAGACATGGAGTGAGACAGATCCGGATTTAAGTCCTGGTTCTTCCACTTAATACCTCAGAGAGGAAGAACTACCTTGCTGAGCCTCAGTGTCCTCCTCTATACATATGGGATAATATCACCCATGTCATGGCGTTGTGGGGACTAACTGAAATCACTTAGGGGAAGGAACTGGATTCCAGGTGAGCTGGAGACAGGAAGAAGCAGTCATAATAGTCCACCACATTACAACTTACACAGCACGTTTCCATTAATTTCTAGGCTCCCCTTTTTTTCTGTATAACCATTCTATTGGGTAAAGTTATTGTCCCTCTTCTGTAAATGAGAACACTGGGGCTTGGAAGTGACGTGCTAACCAAAGGCATGCAGTCTGGAAGTCACAAAGCAGACATTCTAAGCTAGATGCATGTGACACCCGAGTGTGTGGGGAGCCCCCTTCACCTTCCAAGGCAAGCACTCCTTTACCCTCCGATATCAAGTTTGGTGGTGACAGTACTCATCTTGAAAAGTGCTGGTTCTCCTGATCCTCTCCTCCAAAGCAAGACTCAGTGGTGCACTGAGAGGATCTCCTCCAGGCCACAGCCCCACCTCACTCTGCAGTAGCAGCAATGAGGAAAGAAAAATGGTTGTCCCAGCACAGGATGGGAGAGTGAAGCATGGTCACAATGAGGGCCAGAGAACGAGCAGGAGGTAAGCAGGAACCCTGAAGTAGTGCACCTCAAACCTAGGAAAAACCATGTCTTTGGCCATCTTTAGAGGCGGCTTACCAGAGAACAAGACACTTCCCCGTCATCAGGTCATAGCAGTCATCCTCTGTGCGTGGCTCTGTCTCATATTGTGAACTTGTTCTTTGTATAGAATGGGTCTCTTTTCTGCTGTAGCCCATGAGGTTTTTCCCTTATCTTTGATGGTCTGTGAATTTCCCACAAAGTGTCTAGGTATAGACTTATTTTATGTATTTGGCTTAGTCCTTGGCCTGCCCTTTCTCCCTGAAACTCATACGTCTTTTCCTTTCTGAAAAATTCTCAGCTATTATCTCTCAATGATTGCCTCCTCACCATTATCTGTTTGGAGCTTCTGTTAGACTTAGGCCGGAGCCCCTCAATGCCAACCTTCATGCCTACTAACTGCTCTTTCAAAGTTTGTTTCTATGCTGGTGTGAATCCCTCAGCACTAGCCTACAATTCTCTAATTCTTTCCATGACTGTGCCCAGGCTAGAGCTATCCCATTCATTGAAGTTTGCTTTCTTTTTACTTCGATAACTATATTTTTGACTTCCAAAGTTTCTACTTGATTTTCTCTTTTTATCTCTCTTCCTGTTTTTGTGCAATCCTATTTTGTCCTTTTAAGGAATATCATTCCTTCATTTCTCTCTGTGTGCATCCTGGGCATGCTTATTTTCAAAATCTGTCAGCCTATTCTCTAAAACTCATCTGGAGTAAATTTATGTGCTGATTGTAGATTTTGCTGGCTCTCCCTGAGCATTAGATTTCTTTATGTGTTTTGGAATTTTGGTTTGGAGAGGGAGTGTTGGTGTTGTTTTGTTTGTGTTTGTGTCTTATTGTCTTTCTCTCTCAGTGCTTGCCCCTCCCTATCTGGTGGTTTCATGGTGGCCTCCACTGGCCCCTCCACACCCCTCAGCCCAGAATCCGATTTTATGACACTCAGGTCTCTTGCCCTATAGGACATGTTGGGGTCATTCTCCTGCTTCAGTGTAGAACCTTGGGGCTCGGTTCACTTCCTTGTCATGAGGCTGAGTCTGCCTCCACCCAGCTCCTCATGGCCCAGGCTGCCTTGTAGTCAGAACTCCCAGAAGCAGCTGGAAGCTGTCTTTTCCAGCTCGTAAGGGGAGAGCCCTGCCCCTCCTCCCCCTGGTTTCTGCCTCCCATCCCACAATGGAGCACTTGTAGTACTCACAGGAGCTGAGTCCCGGCCACTCCTGCCCACCCCCCACCACGGCGCCCGTGTTCTGACCCAGGGGCCGGCAGGCTACAGCTGTGCTGGTTGCTTTGCATTTCTGTGTGTGCTCTATATCTCATTTTTTCAGCCTGATTCTGTCTTTGGGGTTTTCTCTTTTTACAGTGTATTGATCTTCCATCACTCTGTGCTTGGTACAGAGGGGCTCTGTTGCCATCTTAACTGGAAATGTACTCTAATTGTGTACCATAACCAGAAATTATTTAACCAATCCCCCATTGTTACACTTTTATGTTGTTTGCCATTTGGGGCTAGTACAAACAAGAAGGCAATAAACATCCTTAATGCACTTGTCTAATTCCTAATGCGAAGTTGTGAGATCAAAGGGTAGCCATGTTTCCATTTGATACATATTTCATTTTGTATGTACTACCCCAACCATCACCACCACCACCAATACACCATCGCTGGCATCTGGTTTGTTGAACAGAACAAGGGAAACCCTGGAAATAAATGAGACCGTGCTGTCGTAAAGTCTAACTTAGTGTACACAGGTGAGGCATTCTTAGACAACTTCTTCCCTGTTTCCATCTCTTTTGGAGCCCCAGCTCCTTCTCATGGGTTATTTCATTTAATCTTCATGACATCCCTACAGGATAGGGAAATCTCATTTTGCAGAAGAGGAAGCCAAGGCTCAGAGAGGTAAGACGACCTCCTAAGATTTTACTGATAGGAAGAGGAGTCCACATGAAGTTGAGGAGAAAGGTGGGGTGCTCCCCAGTCCACTGAGCTGCAGAAGGGAGGCCTTCCGGTCTTCACTGATCCATATGTTTAGGAATTTGGCTGCCTCCATGAGACCATGGTACAGCGATTGTGGGCAACTCCTAATTGTCTGGGTTTAGGCACACTGGGGCAGCCTCCACTGCGTGTGGGACAAGTGCTGGCTTTGCAACTCAGGCTCAGCCCCTCTGTAGTTAAGTAATGATGAGCTCCTCCTTATCCTCTCATTTTTCAACGGGAGATAGCCGGGTATAGTGAGAGCACACAGGCTCTGGATTCAGTTAAAAACCAGCTCTGCCACTTTCCTGCTGTTTGACCTTGGCAAGCCACCTCACCTCTGTGGGTCTCAGTTTCCACATCTGTAATGTGGGGTAATAAGGCTTCTCTTGGAGAGGCATTGTTAAGATGAAAGAAAGACCGGTGTGCCTGGCACATAGTAGAGATTCAAATAAAGCCTGTTTCTGACAAGGGTGAAAGGTCACATAGCTAAGCCTGCTCAGCCAATCAGCTGGGGCCACACCCTGTCCTGACTCCACACTCAGTGTTCTTCCCAATGCAACTGTCTGGGCCTCCTTCAGCTATTTGTTTCATTGTCCTGTCCTACTATGTTCCCTCCTGCCAAAAAGAAAGAACCATCCCAAGGAGCTGAAGCTCTGGCCTCTGTGCATGCTCCCACAGCTTCTGCTGGGCTGCCTGACAGGAGCATGGGCCCTGAAAGCTTCACACGTGTCCCCGGACCCCACCACAGGTGTGAGCCTGGATGCATGACTCTGCAAGATGCTACACACCAAGAGGACTGGAAGTTTGAGATTACTGTGGAGTGGTGGCTGCTGATGGGGCCTCCGGCCTGCCCACTGCCTAGGCCTGTAGCCCTCAAACAAGTCTCCCCTGCTCTCTTGGAGGCACTGCCCGCAGCCTGTTGGAAGATCACAAAAAGCAAGAATTGGCCCTTCCTCCTCTGGCAGAGCCTGCATAGCCTCTGGGAGGCAATTAGGGCTTGGGCCTGCCTTGGGAATTCTCAAGGGTACCCAAAAACACTTCAAAGTCACAAGCCCATCTGCCTGCTTCACCCTGGGGAAAAGGGGCAAGGGGGGCATATTGCAATCACTCCCCAGATGGGAAGCTGAGGAGACCAGTCTCAGGCCCACGGTGGCCTGGGATGGAAACTCTGGCCATGTGGGGTTCTTCCTTTGCACAGTGCTGTGGCACATGAAGATATCTGGTTGTGGGCTCAGTGTGAGGGAATGGGGTACTGGTGAGCAGAGGTGAGGCAGGGATACTTGGAGTCCCAAGTGCCTGCAGCTCTCACAGCTTACAACCTGGGTCTCAAGATAGGCAGAAAGACTCTGTCACAGGGAGGTGGCACTGGAACCTCATGAGATTAGAACTCAAGACCAAGGCCCTTCCAGCCTGGTCACTGGCACACTCCTAAGGTGCTCTCTGCCCATCACTGGCGGTTAGTGCTCCTAGAGCTCTGTGCCAGGCCCACCTCTCTTCCATCCTTCACATGCCTCTGGTGTGACCTCATCCACCCCTCAGATTGCAGCTACCACCTCTGTGCTAATAAGAGTTCAGATGAAGTGAGTGCTAACTCTGTGCCAGGCACTGTTCTAAACATTGTGCTTGTGTCAGTTCATTTAATCTTCACAGCAACCTAATGAGGTTGACCCTAATACTACGCCATCATACAGATGAAGAAGACAATGAGGTCTGGGAGGCTATGGAACTTGCTAGGAAGAGGCTGATGACTCCCAAACTGCTCTCTTTCGAGCTGGTTTCTCTTCTCATCTCCTTTCTTCCTGTTACTCATGACACACCTAGGCTGGAATGTCCCACAAGCTCCTCAGACCCACCACAGCCAAAACTGCACTGACATTTCTCCTGTACCCACACCCCATCTCAAAATCCTCCTTCTCCCAGAAGCCTCATCCCCCACAGTTACTCTCCCATCTACTACATCCCTGGGTGGTATATCTTGCATTCCTTTCTCTTCCCCCTGCAACACCTCGAGGGTCTTCAGTCCTACCCACTCACATTTCTTCAATCTCCCTCCTCTTTTTCTCCTTCCTCAGTGATCCTTCCCCCTGGGGTCTTCTTCTTCTCCTTCTTCTTTAGTTTTATTTTAATTAATACATAATAATTTTGCATATTTATGGGGTGTAGTGATGTTTCCATACATGTATACATTGTGCAGTGATCAAATCAGTGTAATTCACATAACCATCATTGAAGCATTTATCATTTCTCTGTGGTGGGCACATTCAAAATCCTCTCTTCTAGATATTTTGCAAGATACACTACATGATTGTTAACTGCATGGCCTTGCTGCACAGTAGCACACCAGAACTTACTCCTCCTGTCTAATTGTAACATAGTTACAGTTGGAACAACTTCTCCACATCTCCCCTCCCCAGCCTGTGGGAGCCATTGTTCTACTCTCTACTTCTATAAGATCAACTTTTTTAGATTCGTCATCTCCCCTCCCCAGCCTGTGGGAGCCATTGTTCTATTCTCTACTTCTATAAGATCAACTTTTTTAGATTCTTCATCTCATATCTCTACTTTTGTCTTCTCCCCTCACATTTATCTTCCACACTGCCATGGGAAGGGCCCATGGCCCATCCCCTGCTCAAAATCCTTCTATGGTTTCCCATGGCCTACGGTATCAAGGCCAAATTCCTTATCCTAACATGCAGGGGCCCCCACAGTGGGAACAACTATCTGTTGAACTTCACCCTTTACTTTCCCAGCCACTCCCTCTAGCCAATCTGGCCTCCTTGCTGTCCTTCTAAGGTACCTTTCAATGCCTTGAACTCCTGTCTTTGGCGTACTCCATCCCATCCCCACACTCCTCTACACCCTTGGAATACTCTCCTTCTTCCCATCCACCTGTTCTGAATGTCCATCCCAAATGTCACCTTCTCGGTGAAGCCTTCCTGTCCTCTCCTGTTGAAAGTACTCTTGGCTGTTTTGAGACTGCAGCAGTGTAATATGGAGATCGGACAGACCATGAGATTTGGAGACAAAACTGAGCCGTGGGACATCTGAGAAGGCCCTTTAATCACTCTACCTCAGTGTCCTTCCTTATAAAATGCAGCCATGAATACCTCTCCCCTGGGTTGTGTGAGGGTGGAATAAGAGGCAGCAGGCAAACCTTGGCACACAGTGAACAGGCCTTGGGAGAGCCCATCACCTCTTCCCAGGGGCACTCCATGTCCACAACCCTCTGCGCCACAGCACACTGCCAAGGACTGTTCTACCACCCCCGATCCCTGAGATTGTTTCTTTATCTTTGCTTTCTTCCTAGCCCAGCATGCAGTAGTCCTCAGAAATCCCTGAGGGAGGAAAGTCCTGACAGGAAACCTTTCTGGGCAGCCTCAGTTTGGGGCCTGATGGTAGAGATTTTCCCCAATCTTAACGAGTGAGGCCTGCATCATTGTATTGTACAGGTCAAGGTGGGTTGTTCTGGTTCCACTAAGCACTGAGGACTCCAGGAGTAACAAGCCCCCATCCTTCGTTGGCTGGAGAGGCTGTCATGACATGGTCATCTCCCCTAAGAAAGGGAACTTGGCCTGAGAAGCACTGGGCTCTGGGAGCAAGGTATGTGAGCTCTGGTCACAGAAAACCTGTTCTTAGAGGAGACCTGGATACCTTGTTCCTGGATTTATCAACTATCAGTTTTCTTAGCTTTTCTCCCCTGGGCCATGGGTCCAAGAACCAATGGAGCATTTCTGGGTTTGAGCAATCTGTACTTCCCTCTGTTCTTCCCCCCAGCCTGATCAAAGCTCTTGGACCTTACTCTCCTGTTCCTTTAACAGCAAGTTTAGGAGCATAGTCATGGGGGCTAGAGTGCCCAGACAATCCAGCTGAGCCCAACAAGACAGAGAATAAGCATAACCTTATATGTGATTGAGAATAACCTTATATGTGATTGAGTCATCAGTCACAAATCACACTCCCTGATTCAGAGACTCTCAGAGTAGCAGTGCTAGGGCAGTTCCATATACCTTTCTCCTTGCATTGCAGCTGGGCAGACTGAGGTCCAGAGAGGGTGAGGGACTGATTCAGATCACACAGCAAGACAGCAGTGGAACCCAGACCTCCAGACTCCCAGCCCAGGGCCATTTTTCCCACACCTAGGACTCTATCTGAGAAAGTGATGGTAACTGGTAGGAGAAGCTGGGGGTGGGGGCTGCAGGAGGCAGGAACTTGAGGGGAGGAATGTGGGACTGGAAGGTGGAGGGGAAGCAAAGCCCCCAGCGCTGAGTGGCGGCCCACCCTGGAGACATCAGCCCAGCTATCACACGGCTTCCTCTGCTGAGGATTAGCACAAACATCCCCCAGCTGTGGCCCTCCCTGCTGGCCAGCTGTGCAGGCTTTGGGTGGCGCGCCCCAGATGCAGGAGGCCCCAGGCTGGAGGCTGGACTTTCTCTCTTGTGACGTTGTGTGCTCTCCCGGCATCCAGAGGGCATGGGCCAGCCTCTGGCTCATCTCTGCTGTCAGGCCCGGTGAAGGACAGTCAACACTCCTGACTGATCAAAGGCACTCCCACCCTCTGGCCCCAGGAGTGCCGGGGCCGAAGGGGAGTGGGAGAGCTCAGATGCCGTCCTGTCATGCTTTGAAGTCCCAATGCATTCTGGGGTAGAACTTGCTGTGGAGTGAGACCTCTGGAACACAAACTTAACAAAAATTCCTGACATGTGTTATGATGGAGGCAGGAGAGCCGAGTCCTGACACCCTTGGCCAGACCTTTCACCTCTCTGAGCCTTGCCCTTTCCAACTGGGCCAGGAGGGGACTGGATTCTGCAGAGTAAAGGCCAGGCCAGCTTGCCATCCCATGACTCTGTGAGTTTCTCTTTCTTCTCTCAGAGGCCAGGTAGGCAGGGTGGCCCAGAAAAGGCTTATGGGCAGGAATAGAGGTAGTCTGGCACCAAGGACAGGGTGCGTGGGATAGCTGGGTATGGGGGCTATTTATTCGTTCATTTATTCATTCATCCATCCATGGAGCACCTACTGCATTCCTTAGCCCAAGGACTTGGAAATCGGGCACCCTAACATGCTGCTCCACTACTCAAGGGGCCTATTAATAGATTCTGAACTGGCTCCTCCCCTCACCGTGCATTGCCTCTGTTCTAGAGCTAGGATGGGCACACTGGTTTGTGACTTTTAGCCATCAGGGGCCATATCCAGCAGGGGTTTTGGTTGAATCTGAGTCCAGCTAAGTTAAACCAAAAATAGATTTACTGGAAAGCTTTGGGATGGCTCACAGTCTTGTTGGGGAAGGGGGAGAACCAACCTCAGAGAAAGGGAAGGCACCCAACGAGGCAGGGAAGTATGTTACAGAACCAAGGGACAGTCAAGCTCATACACTACTTCCGGGACTGCTTCTCCTCACCTGACCCCTGCCAATGGACCCTGACATTGGGAATCATTTCTGAAATGCTTCTTTCCATGAGGAGTATCTGGCTGTCTGTCAGGGGGCTTCAGGAGGGAGCTCTTTGAGCTTCTGGCCTTCCCCCCTCCCTCCCTGAACTCTCTCCAGCTACTGCAGCCTATGCCCAAGCTGATATTGTTTTCTAACTGACCAAGCTCTTTGGCTTCTCCAAATGCCCCAGCCAGCCCTGGGCTTTCTGAACTCACTATATCTCCAAATAACTTCTTTTTCCCCTCCATGTATGTCCTTTAGGGTCACAACTAAAGGGGCCAACATAGACATCTCCCTCACTGGTCTTGATCATTTTGTGCCTGGCCCCAGCCTAATTTAAAGCCCTGTAAACTAGTACATGTCGTGACCTCAGGGTAAAGGTGAAATCCCCTGCCATCTGCTGAGGGGGTAGGGGGGGCACCTGCTGGAGGAATGGTACAGTCCAGACCCATGATTGCCCCAGGAGAATCAGCCAGAGGCAAGCCAGTCTGCTCAAAGCCCTGGAGGCTGAGAGGTCTGGTGGCAGCCTGTCAAGGAGCCAACCGTGCAGGGAGCTGGCCAGGCTGGATGTGGGAACCACACTGGAGACTTATTGGCGCAGATCCCTCTCATAGCTATGCTACAAGCCCTCTTATCAGATGCAAAGGGGATCTTCTGTTCTCCACAAGGGCAATGTCCTACCAAGGTGGGGGTAAAACTGGCCTTGGGAAATTAGAGACATTACGTGACTTGCTGAAGGTTATGTAGATGATAATGAGCAGAGCTGCAACTCCCCAGTCCTCAGTCAGCAACAAAGCACTCTAGCAAATACCACATTGTACCACCTCCCCCAGATAGCTTTCAGGAGCCCCCAGCTCCCCCGCCAGCCACCTGCCTCAGGCCTTAACTACTTCATTAGAACCACAGTGTGTCCAAGCTTGAAGAGACCTCAGAGGTCAGTAGCCGAGCCCTCCCCTCACACACACATATGCATACACAGACAAGTACACCATTACAGCTGGAAAATTGAGGCTTGGGGAGGGAAAGGAGAATGCCAAAGATTGGCAAGCAGGTTGATGGGTCTAGAAGCCAGATCCCTGGGCTCCTCTGGCAGCCATGGTTCTGTGTACAGGCCTGGCTACATTCCTGTCCTTATCTTACAACCTAGCCGCAACAGCTATTCCTACCTGTCCTCTTTTCTCCCTGTCCTCGAGCTTTGCATTCAGGGCCGAACCTACTGCTAGAGAAGTCCCCGCCTTCCACCCGAGCACCCATGGATCAGCTGGTGCCCCTACAGCTATCCTGGTGGAAGAGCCACCCCACTTCTGGCCCACTTCCTTCTCTTTTAATAGCATGTGTGAAGAAGAAGCTGTTGGTGCCAAAAAGATTCCAAGAAAATAGGTAGGCCCAGGCCAGGCAGCCCAAGCTGCTAATGCAAAGAGGCAGCTCCTACCCTTCCATCAAAGCCCTGGAATCCAGAACTGCAAAGGCCCCAGGGAGGAAGTAAAAGGAAGCTGAGTTGCTAAGTGGCCTGCCCCCATCCTCCACCCCACTGCAGATGCCTGGCTGGCTGGAGAGGAGGGCACTAGCAGAGGAATGATGATAACCATCCCTCCCATCTGGACGGCCCTTTCACACACCACTAACAGGCTTCCCTCCCCTTCTCTTGTCCCAGCCACACAAAAGGCTTGGTAATTATCCCCAGTAGCCAGATGGAGGCTCAGAGAAGACAAGAAACCTGCCTGAGGTTGCACAGCTAGTTGGTGGTGGTATTAAGCACAATTTGCAATCCAGGAATCCATGTCCCGTGCATATTCCCCTTAGCTTTCACCTGGCTTACAAACCCAGGCCTTGGACTCCTGGATCTCTGCCCCAGCCAGAGGGCAAAGGGGATAGGGCACCCAGGCTGGGAGGGACTGTAATAGAAGAGAGTTTAAGATGGGGGAGGGCACTGAGGACCAATATGACAGAAAAAAGCAAGTCTACCCCTGTCCCAAGTTTCCCTCATTGCCCTCTCGACTGAAGAACTTTCTTTAGCTTTTCTTTTAGAGCAGATCTGCTGGAAACACATTCTCCTAGTTTTTCTTCATCTGAGAATTTTACTTCTGCTTCCTTCTTGAATGATATTTTCACTGGATATTGAACTCTCTGGGTTGACAGTTCTTTTCTTCTGGAATTTAAAAAATACTGTGACACTTCCTCTGGTCTCCATGGTTTCAGGCAAGAAATCCACCATCATTCATACTCAGGTCTCTTCTGACTTCAAGGGCCTGCTCCAAAGGAGGCCATGCAGGGTAGCAGAAAGAACTCTGGAGGACTGGGAGTTGAGCCACAGCTCCACCACTTCCTATCCATGTGACATCGCATGAGTCCCTCCACCATTCCCAACCTCAGCTTTTACATTGCTGCTATAAAAGGGTGGGACTGGATTGTCACACTAAAGACCCTGACATTCCCTGGGTCTCTGAGAACTATCCAATTCCCAGGGGTGCCAAGCTCCTGGTGATGAGGAAAGAGACCCCACAGAGACACCCTCTGTCCCTGCTTTCCTTGGGGGATGTGGCTTGAGTCCTGTACTTTTTGTTCCCTCGACTGACGCCTGCCCTGGCCTTACCTGGCCCATTGAGGCAGGGAGGGTTCTTAGGATGTTTCAGGCTTCCCAACCCAGCTCTCAAATCCTGAGCAACCAGGGGAACCCTCTCTTTCCCTCTCGTCAGGGCCATTGCAGAGCACTCCTTCAGTGGGCAGGGGGGCAATCTCCAGGACCACCCAATGTCTCTCCCCATCCTACCCACCCTACAGTACAGTCTGACTGCTGGGCTCTCCCAGACACTGCCATGCTGTTTTCATGCTTCCATTTTGTTCCCTCTGCCTTGGAAATCCTTTCTCCCTTGTCTACTTGGCAAGGTCTTGCAGAAGCAATACTAGCTCTTTACTTCTCTCTGCCTCGGTTTTCTCATCTGTAAATTAGAGATGACAATAATAATAATAATACCTACCCCATAAAGTCATTGGGAAGATCAAACAAGCTACTCCCTATGAAATCCTTTGAACAGTGGTTGGCCCATAGTAAATATTCAACAGACACTAGCTTATTATTACAGTTATCATTAACACTATTATAGTGTGATGGTTAAGTGCACAGACCTTAGAATCAGACTTCCTCTGTACAAATCCCCTGTGTCAACTTAACCAACTACTTGACCTCTATGTGCTTCAGTACTCTCATCTTTAAAAGGCGGTTAATAATAGCCCCACCTCATAAGGTTGTTATGAGGATCAAATGAGACAACACTTTGCACAGAGCCTGACACATAGTAAGCCCTCAAAAAATGTTAGCTGTGATGATAAGGATGCTCATCAACAATTGAGCTTCCTTTCCTCTTGAGAAAGAGAGGCAGCAGGTACTCTTGGGGAACGTGTCCACTGGAACATGAGCTAGGGAGAGACATCCATGCACCCATGCAACTCTTAGACCACATCACGTTCCTGGTTCTGGCTTGTGAGATTCCCCACCTCTGTGACTTCATGTGGCCTGTTCTCTATGCCTAGGTTGCCCTGTCCCCAGGTCAAGTTCCAAGGCCTCACCTTTGGGAGGCCTCCCACAGTTCCTGCATGTTGACTGAATTCCAGGTTCCTGTAGGACACACCCAACAGGCCATCTGAAGCTCTATCCGATGCTCCCCAAAGTCTGCTTGCGGTGGAGTTAGTTCTGCACTACAGCCCTTGATTCTAGTCCTGGCTCTGCCCCCTGACTTTCTGTGTGACTTGGGGTCAGTGTCTTTTCCTTTCTGGGCCTCATTTTTTTCATCTATAACATGAGAAGTTTGGCTCAAATGGTCTTTAAGGTTTCTCCTAGATGGGTAAATCCTAGCATTACTCACCACTGTCATCCCAGGGCTAAGCTAGTCCAGTGCCTGATGTTAAACATTTGATAGGGACTCAGACTGAACTAAAGTGGACTGATTATAGAACCACAGACAAATGCCTCGACCCAGTCCCTCCCATACCTCCTGTACGTCCTGTCACCCAGGCTTTAGCCATCCTTGGCTGCCCAGCTCCCCAACCTCTGCAACTCAGGGCTTGAGGACAGAGCCTAGCTGCTGCCTGAAGGCTGGGCTGCTGGGGCCCCAGCAGGAATGTTCCTGGGCTTATTTTAGTCCCTTAAATTCAAAGGCTGGAGGTTCTAATTTACAACTCCCTGCCTGGAGCGGGAGCCTGGGCTGGGGTGGCCTGCCTCAGCTGCCAAGCATGAACCCCACTCTAGACCACAACCCAACCTCAGAGCTGCCTGTGGCCATTCCTGCATAGCAACAGCACAGACAACAAAGGCCCCTTAACCTTCCTCTTCTAGCGGCAACTATAGCAGTGGCTGCTGCTGCCTTGGGACTCAGCAGGATGAGGTACAGAACAGGGAATGGGCTGGCTAAGTCAAGACACTAGGAAGGCACAGATAGTTCCTGTGCCCACACTGGGCACTCACCCTTTGGGCATCTTGGCAAGGCCACAGGGGCTGCCCCCACAGAGCTAGGCCAGACAGAGAAATGTGGCCAATGGAAACTAAGGCCTGGGACCTAGAGGGCCACTGAGCTTTGAGGGAAGAGCCAGCTGTTTTCCATCTTCACTGAGGACTGAGGGAATAGAAACAGGCAGGAAAAACAGTGAGAAGAACCGCTGGTTTCAAAAGACCAGCTTTCTATCCTAGGCATACTGTGGAGAGGTGACTGGACCTCCAGCCGTCCTCCTTCAATCCACTCTCCAGGTGGTACCTCAGAGGTACCTTGCCAGCAAAGACCTGATCGGATTATTTCTTTAATTAAAACATTTCAATGGCTCCCTATCGCCTACAGGGGGAAATCCAGCCTTTCATTCAAGGAGCTAAGGCCCTTCACAATGTGGCCCCAGCCTACCTTTCTGTGCCACTCCCAAGGCCTCTCCTACCCCACACACCCTACAGTACAGCCACTCTGGCGGCTGGCTTTCCCCCAGACCTCCCATGCTCTTTCATGCCTCCATTTTATTCCCTCTGCCTGGGAAGTCCTTTCTCCCTTGGCTCCTTAGCAAACTCTTTTTTATGGTTGAAGCCTCAGCTCAAATATTCCCTATTCAGGTACAAAGGTAACAGTTTCCTCTCTTGTGTTTCCAGTGTTTCCCTCAGACTTTTATTCATTCAAGCAGCATGTATTGGATACCTACTATACAACAAGCATTGTTCTAGGAACCAGGGATACAGTGGCAAAAATGACAAGCCATAGACCCTGCCCTCATGAAACTTCATGTAGAGGAGACATACAGCAGATCAGTAAGCTGACAAATACATAAGATGATTTGAAATAGTGTTGTGTACAGGGTGTACTGGAAAATGCTGAGTGATCTGCTTAAAGGAGGGCATCTGCAGCACCTGCTGACTTCTGTGGTGCTGACATTCCCATCATGGCTCATCTCAAGCTGGCAGTGTGAAGTCATTGAATACTGAGTTGGGAAGAGCCAGTGAAAGCCAGCTCCAGCACATTGGTACATACTAAAAAGAAAAGAAAACCAGTTAATAGAATAGAGAGCAACTGAGGCACAGAGGTGGGGAGTGTTGCTAAATTCAATTAGGTGCGGGGGGGACCAGGGAAGGCCTCTTTGAAGAGGTGACATTTAGGGGATGGCCTGAATGACAAGAGGCCAGTTATGCAAAGATCTGGGGGAAGCTCTTGGCACTTTTGGTTTTTAAAAATACTTTTTCTATTGAGGCATAATTTCCATACATTAAAGTGCACTAATCTTAAGTGTACAGCTCCATGAATACTTACATTATGTATCATCCTCTGTAACCACCACCTAGGTTGAGATATAGACCATTTTCAGCACTCCAGAAGGCTCTTGTGTGCCTCTTCCCAATCAGTAATCCCTGTCCCAAGGGAAACTACTATTTTGACTTCTCTCCCTGTAGGTTGGTTCCGCATGTTTTTGAAGTTCATATCCATGGAATATAAATATAGCATGCCATAGTATGTTCTTTATGCTGTATTTCCCTCACTTAACATCACATCTGGGAGAGCCGCCCATGTTGTTACATGTTACATGTGGCCATGTTCTTTTTCACTGCTGTGTGGTATTCCATTATATGACTCTTTCCTGGTACCTTCCATGTTAATGATGTTTCCCTGTCTGTCTCCTCCTCGGGGCCTGAGACAGGGCAGTGTAACACAGCACGAGCAGCTATGAGCTCTGATGTGGGCCCGACCACTGCTGAGCTCAGGGATGTGGAGTCCTCTTCTCTGAACAGGATGTTCCCTTCTGTCTTTGTATCTGTGAAACAGATAGTGGCAAGCCTTCCTACAGATGTAGCAAAGAGTTAGCAAGATGATCCACAGCAAGCACTTAGTGGAGGCCCTGGTCTGGAGGGTCTGCTCAAGGGCACCCCAGGTGCCTTCTCCACCCTTGGCCTGTGCATTTGGCAAGCAGCAGGTATAGTTCGTGCATGCATGTGGGGGAAACACAGCACACGTATGATTGTATGTTGTGCTGTGAAATGACTGCCGAGATTGCTTTGGGGATGGTTGGGGTGAGGGACAGGTTTGAGGCACCAGAGGCACTTCCATTGCTGAGAGGGCCTGGAATGTGAGCTGCCACAGAAAGGTCTTCAGTACCCTCCCCACCAGGCTGGACCAGGATGTATAGAGGGAAAGAAAGAGGCAAGGGACTTATGACCCCTGCCACAGCGCTTGCACAGGAAGGAGTGCAGAGCATTCTTGCTGGGGTCTCTGCTCCCTCCCTGCACTCCGCTTCAATTTACAGTTGCATGAACTTAGGTTTGGAGAAGTAAGGTCAATTTCACATAGCCTAGAAAGTGTTGGAGGAGAGATTCAAACCTAGGTGTGTTTAACTGAAAGCCAGTGGGTTGAGGGCATCTTGTGAGACCTTGAGGGTGCTGACCCAGCCTCAAGGAGACAGAGTAGCTGGGCAAGCAGGCTGGGCTCTGGCCTGGAGGAAGGCCTTGGGCCTCGTGCTGCCAACTGCAGAAGGGCTGTCTGGGGAGCCCCTACCAACACATCCCACATAATGGGGCTCACCTAGGCATCACATCCTCTTTTTTCTCCCTTTACTCCCGAGAGGAGACAGTAAGCAGTGGAAGAGGAGTGCCTAAAAAGAAACACGTGTCCTCAGCATTCCAACTACAGCTCCCTGCCTGCCCACTCCCCTGCACCTCTCCCTCACTTCCCCACCAGCCCCTGCCCGTGAGCAGCCTTGTCCTTGGTGCTGCCACCTCTGGCTCTCCCCATACCTCCAATTTGTTTCCAGAGGCCTTGAAGGCCAATCTTTCTTCATGACAGAGCCTCGTCCTTCAGCCTCTCGTTATCTCTCTCTTTCCCTGGCTCCTGGGAGCCCCAGGCCAGGGAGGGAGAGTGATGGGGTGGGGACACAAGAACATGTGGCTCCCAGTCCTGACTCTGCCACAGATTCCCTGCATGCCATTGGGTCAGTCCCTTCTCTTTTCTGGCCTCTTTCCCTATCTGTGCAATGAGCCAATCTCCAAGGGCCTTGTCAGCCTTGCGTTTCTCACCAGGCAGCAGAGACTCATTGCCCTAATGGAGAGAAGCAGAATGAACTCCAGCTCGAGGTCAAGAGCAGACCTGGAGGCAGAGAGGAGGCCAACTGGACTGTGTTCAAAATGGAGGGCTGATTCAGGCATAACGGCATAGAGGCTGGGATCTGCTCACCCTGGGCCCCTTTTCCTGTGACTGCTCCCTCAATATGCGTTCAACAAGTCACTATGGAGCAGTAGCTCTGGACCAGGCAATGAGTTAGGTGCAGCAAACCCTTGGTTCCTCACTTTGGCCTTACAATTCCAGCCATAGCTTCTACTTCTCTTCCCTACAGACGTGGAGGAATTTGGGGCCTGATCATCCAAGGCCACACAGAGAATTAAAACCGAAAACTGGGCTCAAATTCTCATCTCCTAACCACCACTACCTCCCCACACCTTGTCAAAATTTTTCTCCCTAGAATCCTAGACTCACTGTCTGATCCGGAAGGCACTTTAATCATGCCTAAGAGCCTGGAGATTTATAAAGGAAGCTGTAACTGGGAAGAATCCGGCCTGCTGGGTAGCTGCTTCTCCCAGGTACCCACAAGCAAGACACATGGCTTCACTCCTCTGTGCCCCCACAGTATTTCGTTTCCCCATGTAGGCACATCAGTGGGTGCAGGTTGCCCCCTTTCATCATTTACTCACATGCTTGTCTCTGGCACTGCGCAGAGCCTGTGTCTCCTCTATCTCCGTATCTCCCAGGCCTGGGCCAGGCAGACATGGGGAAGCAATTCAGTGGGTGCCCGTGGCGTGGAATTGACCATGTTGCTCCTGAAACACAGTTCCTTTTTCTCTCTTTCTTTTTTCTTTCTTTCTTTCTTTCTTTCTTTCTTTCTTTCTTTCTTTCTTTCTTTCTTTCTTTTTCTTTCTCTCTCTCTCTTTCTTTCTTTCTTCTTTCTTTCTCTTACCCTCTCTCTCTTTCTCCCCTTCCTTCCTTCCTTCCTTGCTTCCTTCCTTTTTTGAGACAGGGTCTTGCTCTATTACCCCGAGTGGAGTGGAGTGGTGCCATCTTGGCTCATTGCATCGTTGACCTCCCGAGCTCAAGTGATCCTCCCACCTCAGCCTCCCAATTATCGGGACTACAGGCACACACCACCACAGCCAGGTAACTTTTTGTATTTTTAGTAGACAGGGTTTTACCATGTTGCCCAGGCTGGTCTTGAACTCCTGGCCTCAAGCAATCTACCTGCCTCAGCCTCCCAAAGTGCTGGGATTCCAGGCGTGAGCCACTGCACCCAGCCCCTGAAATGTAGTTTCTTCTGTGCCTGCCCTCAGTGAGTGAGCTCTGGAGACAGGTGCTCTGGATTTGTGCAGTGGTTCTGTCACTAAGCCCAACTTTCACAGTGACTTAACCTTTCTGTGCCTTGCTTTCCTACTGGTAAAATATCAGCAATTACAGTACTGATTCATGGGGTTGCTGTGATGCACCCCAAATAGTGTCTGGTACATAGTAAATGTTCAGTATTTATTACCACTATTACTACTGCTCTCAACCCTACTACTGCACTCACTACTACTACCGTTTTAACTTAAGGATGTATGAAGCTATTTCCTAGATAGGCTTCCAGAAGTCGATATTCCTCATATATGATTGCCAGCCTAAAGGCTGTGAACTAGCCTCCTCTTCTCCAATTTTCTCATGCCTAGGACTCACCTGGGGATCTCATTAAAATGCAGGTTCTGATTCAGCAGATCTAGGGTGGGGCTAGAGACCCTGCACTTCTAACGAGCTCCCAGGTAGTACTGACACTGCTGGTCCAGGGACCACACTTTCTATAGCAGCCCTTGCCAATATTAACCAAAGAGAGCTACTGTCTATTGAAAATCCAGTAAGTGGCAGACCCTGTGGAAGTGCTCCACATGCATTATCTCCTTGAATCCTTGCATCAGCCCTGAAGGGTATGTATTTTCATCCCTATTCTACAGATGAGAAAACTGAGGCTCAGATAAATCAAGTGACTTTCCCAAAGTTACATAGCTTGGAAGTGGCAGAGATAGGGTTTGAACTCAGACCAGGCTGACTCCCAACCCCCATTTTCTTCCATTCTTGCAAACAGCCTCCCTGTGGTGTGGCAGACCCCAGAGGATGTCTGTCCCCCCACAGAGAGAGGACTGCAACACAGCACCTGAAGTGATAGCAAAAATCACTCTCTGGGCACAGCTCTTTAACATATCCGAAGCACTTGCCTGCCCACCACAGGCCTGGTAAACAGGCAGGGCAAGGACCTGGATCCCTGTTGAAGCTGGTGAGGACTGAGAGCTGTTGGGGTGGGTGTGAGGGCATGCAGAGGGTAGAGGAAGGCCCTGGCCTGGATTCACCAAGGGATGGCCCATGACCCAGGAGCTATTCCTCATCTCTGTATGCTCAGGAATCCTCCAAGGTTGCAGACTCAGGGCCACTGAATGTCACTGGCCCAAAGCCCAAGATGCTGAGGTCTCAACCAAAGGACCCATTTTATGCACTGGGGGCAGGACAGCAAGCCAGCAAGAAGCCCCTGTGTTCTCACTGGCTTCTTACCATGAGGTAAGCCCTCAGCCTCAGCAGAGAGAGCCTGTTGCTTCTGGCAGCTCTGTGGTCCAGGGCTGCTGTGTCCCAGCCAAGCCTAGAGACATCCTCACACCTTCTGGCTCCCTGATTATGACCATTCCTTTTCCTGACTAGGCCCATAACAACCTGTTTTCACACAGTGCATAAGACGATAAACATGTGCTACTCTCTTGGGTCTTTCCTGGGTCTCCTAACAGGACCATGGATCTGTTGGGTATCTGAGAGACAGGTTTCTGGGGTCTGAGATTCCCCTAGAATTGTAGGTAAAACCATAGGGGGATGTGACATTTTAGAAATGGCTATTTGTAGCTTTTACTATTCATCTACTGATTTAGCAAATATTGATTGAATGCTTATTTTGTGTGGGGCACTGAGTTGGGCACTAGGAGTGCAGTGATGAGCGAAACAGAGATCCCTGCCTCCAGGAAGCTTCCAGTCCAGGGAGCAGTCAGTGAACAAGTAAGCAAACCAATAAAATCTACACATAAGGACAGATAGTGATGCTGGGTTCTGTCTAGTCCAGTGTCATTCACTACATAAATAGGCACTGCTAACATTTTTGAAGGGATGCCTGAGTGAGGGCCAGGGTGAGGGAGGGGCAGGGCCTGCCAAAGGTCAGACCCCCAAAACAGACCCTCAGGCTTCAGGGCATGCATGTGGACCATCGCATGCATGAACCGTTTAAGTGGGCATGGAGCTAATCAACAGAGCTGCAGAAGAGAATGACCACCTTGGGCCTGGCATGTTTTTTGGTGACCAAAAAAGCCACCCCCACCTCCATTCCTATACTGAGCTTATCCATTTCCAACACAGATTGCTCATGGGAGAACCTCACCCCACACCCCTCTTACCCCAAAGGCAGCTGTTCTCCCTCTAGCCTGCTGGGTGGGCTCTGGACCTTCCTCGGGCCTCACTCCTGAGAAGGTCCAGCTGGTGGGTCCAGCTGGGGATTTCAAGGACGATGGGGCCCATCTGGAGGGAGCTTGGAGTGAGCCAGAGGGGCCAGTAGGGAGGAAAAGCCCCTTGGGAACAGAAGACTGGGCTGGGAGAACTCTCTCAGAATGATGCAAAGAAGAAAAGGAAAGGCCAGGAACCTGGGCTGGCATTCATGAGAGCATTCTGAGGCCTGAAAGAACTCTGAGAGGTCACCTTCACTCATCCCACCTTCATCTAGGATGCACTTCCACTGTATCTGAATCTATGTCAGTGTGCAGTTTCTAAAGACTCCTGGCTGGCGAGTGAGCCCTCTCCCTGCCCACTGTGCCTTAGCACTCTTCTCTTTCTTCTCTGGTGGCTTCTGTGGCCCAGACACCGGGCACTGTGTGGGGAAAGGTAAAGAGTGGATCCACAGCTGAAGAAGTCCTCTCTCTGTTCTAGAGGACTTCAGTCTCATGCAGGAGACAAAGCCTAAAGAATTTTCTTGGATACAATGTGGTCAGTGCTTTCGGTCTTCTGATGAGGGAGAATTATGTCTGTGGAGGGTGGGGTGAGGGGACCAGCAGGGAGAGTAAGGAAAGGCCTCCCAGAGGAGGCATCAAGAAGAAGTGAGAGGCTCTATGGGCAGAAGGCCATCCCAAGCTTCCAGAGAGCTGCCTGCTCTGGTCAAATCCCCATTCAGATGTTCAAGTCCCATATACCATGTTTCAGCCAAATGCTTGCCCAGCCTCTCCTTTCCCACTTCCCGAAGCAGGGAGCTCATTCCCTCTCAGGACAGAGATCATTTCAGGACAGGCCTAACTCTAAGAAGTTGCTTCCTTTTTTTTTTTTTTTTCTTTTTGAGATGGAGTCTCACTCTGTTGCCCAGGCTTGAGTGCAGTGTCACAATCTCGGCTCACTACAACCTCCGCCTCCTGGGTTCAAGCAATTCTCCTGTCTCAACCTCCCAAGTAGCTGAGACTACAGAGGCATGCCACCACACCAGGCTAATTTTTGTATTTTCAGTAGAGACGGGGTTTCACCATGTTGGTCAGGCTGGTCTCAAACTCCTGACCTCAGGTGATCCACCTGCCTCAGCCTCTCAAAGTGCTGGGATTACAGGCGTAAGCCACAGTGCCCGGCCCAAAAGTTGCTTTCTCCAACTTTTGGGCTGAACTCTGTCTCTTTGTGGCTTCCATCCATTGGTCACAGTGCTGCCTCTGGGGGCCACCTAAGCTCTGTCTTCTCCCTCTGCCCTCCAACAGCTTCTTAGAGGTCTGAAGCATCACCATAGCCATAACCCCTGAGTCTTCTCCAAGCAAAACAACTCCACTTCCTTCAACTGTTCTTCATGAGACCAGGGCCCCCGCTTTCTCCACAGCATGCTTTTGCCTCCCTGGTCATGCTCCAGTGTGACTCTGGTACCCTTAATATGTGGCACACAGAGCTGACACCATATTCAGGGCAGTCTGTCACCTCCTTGTTCTTGAAACTTTACTTCTATACTGCCTACAGATGCAGCTGAAGGTTCCATGGATGTATTTGGTCAGACCATGCATATGACAGTCACCTCCTCACCTCTGCTCCTTGCCCTCTCACCTGGTTCCCCCTTGCCAGCCTACATTTGAGGACTGGATTCAAGAGCAAGACCTAACATTTCTCCCTGTCATATTTACTTTGTAAGCTTCAGCCCCTCCTTCTAGTCTGTCAGGAACGGGAATGTTTTTGAAAACAGACTCTGAAAGCCAATGAGATGTGCTCCTCCTGCCCACAGTTGGACCCAGGCTCCATATTTGATCAGTGAACAGCCACGTCCGCACATGTGCCACAAGGCATTTGTCTGCAAATTCATCCAGAGACCTTGACAGATGCCTGGAGGTCAGAAATCAGCCTCCTCTATGCTGCCATGTGGCCCCAGGAGCCTGAAGGAAATACCAAGTACATCTAGAAGTTGATGGTTGACCGATGGGAGAGGGGGCAAGATGCCAGTCACTCAGTCAGCCAACCTTTCCTGAAGATTGTTGGAGGCTCCAAGTGACATAGGGGATAATGCAGAGAACATTCAGAGACATCATCTACTGCCTGTGCGCTCTGGAAGTTTCTAGTCTCACAAAAAGGAAGACCAGGGAGGCCCTTAAGAAAATATAGCAGGCTGAATAATATCCCCCAAAGATATCAGGTCCTAATCCCTGGAACCTGTAAAAGTTACCTGATTTGGAAAAATGATCTTGGCAGATGTGATCAAGTTAAGGGTTTCTAAATGCAATCACATAAGAGGGAGGCAGAGGAGACTTAAAACAGATGGAAAAAGAAAAGAAAAGACCACGTGACCATAGAGGCAGAGATTGGAGTGAAGTGGCTACAAGCCAAGGAATGCTGGCAGCCACAGAAGCTGGAAAAGACAAGGACCAGATTCTCCCTTAGAGCCTCTGGAAGGAGCATGGCCCCATCAACACCTTGATTTTGGCCCAGTGATACTGGCTTTAGACGTCTAGCCTCCAGATCCGTGAGAGAATACATTTTTGTTTTCTTCAGCCACCAAGTTTGTGGTCATTGTTACAGAAGCCACAGGAAACCGAGATAGGTAATGAGGGAGGTCCACAGGCAGGTGAGGGGCCTGGACCACGACCAAGGTGGGCCAGGCAACTGATGGCCATAAATCTTAGTCAAGGCTTCCTGGAAGAGGCTGGAGCTGGGATCTCAAGAGTGATAGAGGAGGGGGCTTGGCAGAGGGAAGAGACAGGGCTCCCTGGGCTGTGACAATTGAGCAGATCAGGCCTGGTGTGGCCAGAGATCACTGAGACTGCAGAAGTGAAGGGGGGTGGTGTGTATGTGAAAAGGCCACATCCTGCCAAGTTGCCACTTTACGTCCTTCGCAGGGGAAAATGAGCAGAACCCTGCATCGCCAGCAGGGTGGCCCTTGGTCATCCTGCAAAAAGCCAAGATGTGGGGTCAGACAGACCTGGTTCTAGCACCACCACATACTGGTGCCTGCTGCCTCCCTGAGCCTCAGTCTCCCCATCAGCAAAATGGGGGTGATAATATTGGTATAATTTCTAAGGATACTTTCTCATTTTCCAGCTTTCCCTTGTTGTCGCATTTCTTCTTTAAGCTAGATGTTCACAGGCAAGAGGAGGGCTGCTGCTTTTAAATGAAGGGATGCCAGGGCGGCATGGAAATGCCAAGACCCCCCTCCTCGGGATGAGGCGGGGGTTGGGCAAAACAGTAGCTGGCTGTGATTCTGTGCACACTGAAGGCCAGTGCCCTCCCTGCTTGCCTCCAAGAGCTGCCCTGCCAGGGCAGGTGCCCCTTCTTCCCCAGAGGGCCTGGCTCCTCCCTCCTGACGTCTGCCAGCCCAGCTCCCAGGCAGCTTCAGGAAGGCATGGAGGAGAGTCGAGCTTGGCTATTTATAACATGGGATGTGATAAACACTTCCAAGAGATATTTCCCGATAGACCAAATTCAACAGAGATTACATAAGCAATTAGATCTTCTGAGCTCTGTGCTATCTTTTTGCACAGAGGCTGCCAAAAGCATGTGTGAGCAAGTCTTTCTTTATAGTCATACATTTATACTTTATGAGAATGTAATTGAAATGTTTCAGGTGAGCAAGCCCACCCTCCCTCCCTGCTCCACGACTCACCATCTCCCCCCAGCTGCCACAGGCTGGTTAGGGGACCTTGGGGCCTCTTCTTCTCAGCCAGCTGTATGTTCCTGGCCAAACTTCTGCCCCTGTCTGTACAAATACAGGGCTAGACAAGCTGGCGTCTTGAAGGATGTTGGGAGATTTGAGGACTCCCATGCCAGGGGCTGTGGGAAGAAGAGCACTAGGCAGGGAGCCCCAAGCCTGAACTGAAGCCTTACTGCCCCCATTGACTTGCTGAGTGGCCTCAGGCAGGACTCTTGCTCATTCTGTACCTTGTTTTTCCTTCTGTACAATGGGGAGAACAACCCCTAGACCATAGTGCTGTCATGAGAATTATGTGAGAATGTATATGTAAAGCTCCCACCCTGGTCTACGGTAGGTGCTCAAGACATTCTGAATCCTAGGTTCCCTTTCCTCTCTCTGGTCCACCATGGGCAGAGAGGACGGTTAGTAAGGAGTTTGGCTCCTGGTTCATCTGGCCTACCCTCACTGGACTCACCTTCCTCTTATGCCACTTGCTTTTCCCCAAGTGCAGACGCTGCTTTCTCACCGCACCTGATGGCTGCGGTGGGCCTTAACAGTGGGAGTTGTCTCTTGCTAAGGGTGAGAGCTGTCTACTTTCGACAAGGGTTGCGCCTCCACTTCTTCCTGGTCCAAGTGCCAAGACTCAAGCTGATCCTCAGGTGCTGGCCCTTCCCACCACAGTAGGATCTTTTGTCTGTCAAAATGTGCAGGTCCAAATCCCCCAAAGCCTTACAGCCAGCAGCCCCTGGGTCCTGGCTCTCATAAGTTTAGCTGTCATGACTTGACACACAGTGGCCCAGCAGGCCCGCCTGCCCACTTTGTCCATGGGGAACTGGACAGGATGGCTGGCTGGCAGCAGCCCAAGGTGGCTGGGGTGCTGAGAGGAGGCCTGACCCTAATTATCCTCTCCTTCCTCAGCTCTGGTTGTCCTCTTCACGAACCCTGAGCTCCTGCCACACTCAGTTGCTTACTCTGTTCTTCCCACCTCCAGGCCTTTGCCTGTGCTGGTCCCTCAGCCTCTGCTCCATCTCCATGTAATAGGTCCCTACTCATCATACAGGTCCCAGTCCAAATACTGACCTACTCTGCAAAGGCAACGATCTCCAAGATCTGCACTCCCAGGGGCTTAGTGTGTCACCCTCTCCTGGTATCAGGGTGTACTGTGGGTCTATGCTCTCTGTGGTCCCCTGTGGCTAGCCTGGAGTGCCTAGCTCAGAGGAGATGCCCTGGGGTATTTTGGGCAGTAGGATCAGGGTGGTCAGTATGGGGGACAGTGACGCAGGTGGAATCTCTTCCCCCAAGGCCAAGCAGAAATGGGCCAGCACAGCTGGGGGCTCCTTTCAGTGGAAGAAATGGAAGCGAGGGGTTGAGGGAGGGTGGAGTCTCTTAAAGCTAAGATGTGACTTTAAAGGCATTCAGCAAGCACTCAAAGAAGGTTATTGTGGGACCCCTGGAAATACTTCTGCTGTGTAAGTGGCAAGGGGTCTGTTTTAATGTGGTGGACAGAAAACTGGCCCTGGAATCAGAAGACCACCATGCAACCAGCTATGTGATCTTGGCCAAGTCACCTGTTCTGACTCTCAGTTTCTTCATTGTACAATGGGATAGGAATCCCTACCTTTCATGGCTGTTTCAAGAAGCAAATGAAGCAAATGATAGCATGTGAACACTAGTCGGGACCCAAACAAACCACCATTTCCCTTCCCCACCAGGCCCTCCAGGGAGCTCACAATGTATCTGGGGGCCTTATCCAGTAGAGCCCAAGTAGATTCCTAAGTGTTGAGGGCCTCGAAGTTGAGTAATGAGTTCTTTTTTTGTTGTTGTTTGTTTTTTGTGACAGGATCTCACTCTGTCACCCAGGCTGGAGTGCAGTGGTGTGATCTCCGCTCACTGCAACCTCCGCCTCCCAGGTTCAAGTGATTCTCCTGCCTCAGCCTCCAGAGTAGCTGGGATTACAGGTGCCTGCTACCATGCCTGGCTAATTTTTTGTATTTTTAGTAGAGACAGGGTTTCACCATGTTGGCCAGGCTGGTCTTGAACTCCTGCCCTCAGGTGATCCACCCACCTCGGCCTCCCAAAGTGCAGGAATTACAGGTGTGAGCCAGCACACTTGGCCGAGTGATGAGTTCTTAAAGGGACATCTTATGAGGACAGAGGTCACGGGAGTGAGGATAAATGACTACAGCATAGATGCAGGTAAGACAACAGGAAGAATTCTCAAATTATGAGGACTTGGAACCAAGAAACTTTTAGAAAGGAAAGATCCTGTAAGGAATTGACATCTGAGCTCAAATCTGTATGACATGAAGGACCTGGCCATGAGAAGTGGAGCAAGTGTGTTCCAGACAGAGGGAACAGCAATGCAAAGGCCCTGAGGCAGGAACCAGCTTGTAGGTTCAGGGGCACAGAAGAGATGAGTGTAATTGGAACAGAGTGAGTAAGGGGAAAGTGATCCCAGATGAGGCCAGCGGTATCAGCAGGGGCCACTCTGGAGAGCCTTGTAGGCCATGGGTAAGGACTTCACATTTTCCTCTGAGTGACATCGGAAGCCTTGGGAGGGTTGTGAGGAGGGGAGTAACATGACTGACTTAGGACTGTCACAAATCATTCAGCTTTTGTGTGACTAACAGTTGGGAAGGGACAATCCTAGAAGCAGGGAAGCTGAGAAAAGGCTGCTGATCCAGGCCAGAGGTGAGAGTGACCTGGACAAGGATGGCTGCAGTGGAGGTGTGGGGAAGAGATTGGGTCTGTGATTTATTTAGAGGTAAAGAAAGAATACTTACACTGGTCACGGTGGCTCACATCTGTAGTCTCAGCACTTTGGGAGACTGAAGTGGGTGGATTACTTAAGGTCAGGAGTTCAGACCAGCCCAGACAACATGGTGAAATCCCGTCTCTACCAAAAATACAAAAATTAGTGGGCGTGGTGGTGTGTGCCTGTAGTCCCAGCTACTCGGGAGGCTTAGGTGGGAGGACCACCTGAGCAGCAGAGGTTACAGTGAGCCGTGATGGCACCACTGCACTCCAGTCTGGGTGACAGAGTGAGGCCCTGCCTCAAGAAAAAAGAAAAAAGAGAGAACAAAGAATGCTTACTTGGCATCTATTATATGTGCATCCATCATCTCACTGAATCCTCCTGACTGCCCTGTGAAGTCAAGCTCATTTACCTCCACTGAACTGAGGAGGAAATTTAGGCTCAGACAGGCAAGTGGCCTGCCCAAAGTCACACAGCAAAGTGGCAGACTAGGACTAGGAGCCAGGTCTGTGTGATTCCAAAGCTTACATGCTTTCCATGACACTGTGACTGGGTCCTGGGCCAGGTCCTGCTTTCCCCGACATCAGCTCTCTGAAGAGGAGTTTCTTGCCACTGCTATGTTCTAAACCCGGCCTGGAGCCCTGTTCAGCCCACCTGATTCTCCTCCCTCACTCCTGAGACCAGCCTTCATGTCTTCATCTGTAAAATGCAGGGACAGCCCATTGTCACTATGGCAATGTGAGGGCTAAATGAGATGGGATGAGATAGCAAAAGCTCCCTGTCTAGGGTCTGGCACACTCCCTTCTCTCTTCCCTCTTAGCGGCAGGATTCACCTGTGGCCTAGATGCCCAGCAAGCTGCCCCCACTGCCCTGGTGCTCCCTTCCCCACCCAGTTCCCCACTGAGAAGCCAGCACCCCTAGGCAGGGCCCTGTCAGGCACACGCTCTCCCTTGTTCTTGCTGTCCATTCCTCGTGGCTCAGGCAGATGGGATGAGTCCTGTCATGCAAGAAGGATGCAGAAGCAGGAAGAAAAGCTCACCTCCTCTGGCATGATGTTTTTTATTCCCACCAAAAACAAACATAACTGACACTCATTCTGTGGGGTCCAAGCCCCTCTGGGGAAACAGAGAGGGAGCAAAATATCCATCCCATGCCTTTCCTCTCCACATCCCAACTCTTCTGCCACAAAGCCTCAAGAATACTTCAAACCAAAAGGAAGCAATGGCTTGCTCTCGGTGCAGCACTCTTACGGTACATCTGGAGAATCTCAGGCTCAGGAAAAAGGGACTTGGCCAAGAGCACACAGCTACTTAACAGTAGCACCAGAAATGAAATCCTCGTCTTCACTCCTAGAAGTGTGCCTTTGCCTCTCGTCGTGACCACACGGCAGCCCGCAGGTACCTGGCATGTGAGCCCATGTGCCCCCCACTAGCTTCCACTATTCTATGCAAGGGCCACTCAAGGGGGATTGGTGGGGGGTGTCTATGTTCAGCATCTCTTACAAGCCCCTGACCCTTGCTCCCTGTCCCCAGGACAGAGGTTCCATCCTGGGTCACCCCAGAGTAAGGACTCATTCCCCAAGCTGCGTGGATCAAGGGCCCAGGAATGGACGCCACTACTGTTCTCTTGCCTCAGCCACCCACCTCCATCCCTGGAGACTGGCTTCTCCCTGGATTACCTGGCACCCACTATGCCCCCTCTTGGCAGTCCCATCATTGACCCCAACCCAGACTCTCTCCTACTCAAGCCAGGAAGAGTGGGAGGGCACACAGAGGCCATGAGGAAACTCGTGCTGAGCCGGCCCTTGGGGACCTCATACTGGTGAGCAAGAAAGGGGCCATGGCCTCTGGGGGTGAGAGAGCCAGCGCGGGATTATGGGCTCCTCGCTCGGAAATGATTGGTCGTGACAAGCTCACTGCAGGAACAAAGCCATGTGAAATTGACCTCATCACCAGCGATCAGATCAGATTGTTTAGTGTGAGGGGAATGTGAGGGGGTGTTCAGCTAGGCAATGACCTAGTTAGGGCCTTAAAGAGGCAGAGCAGCTGCCCCACTCTGGGGAGACAGAGGCAAGAGGCCTCCCAGGGGAAGCCCCCACTGAGCTGCAGGTAGAGGAAGACCCATTCCCATGCAGGCCTTTCAGCATCTCCAGAGGGTAGCTGAGCACCTGGGCTAGGGTCTAGCCTCAGGGGACTAAGGGACAGTGATAGAGGGGGCCAGGGTAGGAAGCAAGGGCAGAGTTCCTATACTTGTCCAGGGAGATTAATGAGATAGAGCAAAAACTGGGGCAACTCGGAGGGTAGAAGTTGGGGAGATCCTAGGGGACAGGGGTTGAATTTATTTAACAATTATTTGTTTATTTACTACACCTCAGATACTATTCTGAATATTTTACATATATTAACTCAACCCTCAAAACAACCCAATGAAGTAGATACAATTATGATGCCCATTTTATAGATGGGAAAAACTGAGACTTGCGAATCTATTATGTGGCCCAGCCTGGGCTGTCTGGTTCTGGTGTCTGTGCTATTAACTGCTGTATTCTACTGCATCGCCTCTCTTTGACAGGGTTGACCAAATGTGGCAGGCCAAATAGAAACTAGGAGGAGGTTCCCAATGCCTTTGAGGCCTTTCTTTCCTATCAGGCCCTAGGGGCACCAGGAGGCCCAGAGGCTGGGGCAGGGAAGAGGGGTCCTGTCAGGAACTTCAGGAACAGGTGCCTGTTTTCTCCTTGGATCCTGTTTCCTGACACTTGCTTGAGGAACCAAGAGGGGAGGGAAAGCAAAGGCACATGTGGTCAGCTGGGCAGAGCAGGCTCCTTTCTGCCAAGTGCTGCCTTAGGGAATATGATTGCTGCTGCCTGAGAAGTATAGAGGGATGCCAGAGAGGGGGCAGGACTTCTGGTGGGCACATGGTGTTAACTCTTTCATCTCTGATATGTATGCAAAAAGCTTAGCACAGGGCCTGGCACAGAGAAGTAAGGCACTCACTAAATGTGCAACAAACAGCAAAATCCACTGGGGGTAGGGCCAGAGCAACAGCTGCAGCATGAAGGATCCTGGTTGGCTTCTGGGAATCATTCCAGGGAGACCAGAAATCTCCCCTTGAGGGCTTGAAGCATAGAGAGACCCCTGCCACCCCAAGGAGTTTGGAAGCACCTGAGGCCAGTGCCTGGGTGGAATCTGCTGGGAGTTGCAAGTGTGCCGCTGTGATGGAAGTTGAGGGGTAGATACAGAACTGGTCTGGCCAGGCTAGGCTGGGCCCCTTCCTAGTTTGGTGCAAGCTGAAGAGCCCAGGCTGGCAGGATCTCAAGACTTCGTGCCTGCTCGCTAGGAAGTATGTGGCTGAAAAGCACTCTTGCTACTCCCGGGCGCTGGGCTGAAGGAGCTGACTCAATGCTCTGTGCCTCTCTTCTTACAGGGCATCCAGTCCTGAATGTGCCCCCAGAGCAGGCCTCTCTGCTCTCTGGCTCTTGGCTGCCCAGTTCCCTGGGCACCTGAGGTCTCCTGTCAAGGGCTTTGGGTCTCAGGCAGGGACGGGCCAGCCTGCCTCCTGCCCTGGCCTTCTTTCCAGCTGCCTGCCTACTGTCCCTATGTCCTCAGGCTGGGCCAGTTTCCATTCCCCCACCTTATCTCAGACTGAGGTGAGGTGGGACATGACCTGGTGGGACATCATTTCTGACCAGTAGCCCTTCCCTGGAATATTTCTGATGCTCCTGCCAACTCCCTCCCCAATTTGGTTTAGGATAGGGATGCCCTCTCCCAGGATGCAGCACAACTACGATGGGTTGGAGGGCCTCTCATTCTCTCCTGAGAGCCCACATTGAGAGAATGCAGGCAGAAAAGGACCTTAATTCTTCGGGGAGACCTCTGAAGGACTGCCAAAGGGCAGAGGGAGCTGGAGTGACCTGGATGATCCCAAGGACCACAATTAAGACCTGCGGGTGGAAGCCACAGAAATAGTGATTTTAGTCCACTTCCAGAAAAGACCTCCTGTCAGTTTGAGCTGTTCTGCAAGGGGATGGCTGAGTCAGGGCCTATCGATACCCCCGTCCCCAGAGGTTTGGAAGTAGAGGCTGGATGGACAACCATGACGGATGCTGTAATAGGGCCATTGAAAGGAGGGTGGGACTATTCTATCCCCATGTCCTTCTCTGTGTTTTTTGTTGCAATTGCTACAGCCCCATGGGATGTTGTCCTCTGGTCAGCTCCCCTCAACAGAATACCTATGCAAGTTCTTGAAGTTAAAGACAAACAAAAAGGCCAAGAGCAAATTCAAGACATGGCTTTGGGGTGGAGGGAAAGAGAGGAGGAAAGAGACAAGGAGAAAATAAAAGTGTGGGGTGGGGGGCAGCGCAAGAGCAATGACAGAGAAAGGGAGATAGATAAATAGAAAAAGGGCCAGAGACATCAAACCAGAGGCAGGGACAAAGTTGGAGACGGAGAACTGTTTCCTGGACTTCATTCTCCTTTGTCTCCAGCCCAGTGGCGTTGAGGTTTCTGAGGAACATAGCTGACCCCTAACCCTATATGTTGCTTCAAAAGTGAAGGAGTGGCCCCCAAGGGCAGCTGTGCCAGTTGCATTGGTCAAGGCCTTGGAACATGCCTGGCCTGGGCCACCAGGCTTCTCCTCAGTTGTGCCTTTGAGCAAAGAGAGGCTTTCAATGGGGCCCCAGAGGCGCCCAGGTGGGAAAAGCCAAGAGAAGGCTCTGGGGGAGATGGTCTCTGACCTCATACATCTAAAGAGCTGCCACTGGGTAGAGAGGGCAGACTAGGGTCTGGTGGCCCCAGGGTACAGAGCTGTGATCCACAGGTGGCAGCCACACAGAGGTAGTACTCAGCTCAATCCAGGGAAGGACTTGATAGTCATCAGGGCTCTTCACAGAGGGATGGAGTAAGAGAGGCAAGAGAGGCTGGCTGACCGCCTGGTGGTGGAGTGGGAGGGCCCAGGATTGCATGGAAATGAGACTAGACAGCTTCAGAGCCTAAGAGAGGAGCTGATTCTGTGATTCCCTGTGTACTGGGTGACACATCTTTCCAGCCCAAAGGAGAGAATCCTGCGTTACTTTACATAGCCAAGCTTTCTAACAAGGCTTTTACATAAGAATGTTTCTATGTTTCTAATCTGAAGAATTTGCATGTATCTATGTTGTAATCTCTATGACTATGTAACTATCTATCTATGCATTTATAAATTTCCATAGCTCTGTATCTCTATATCTATCTATATATCTAAATGCCTCTATATCTAAGTAACTATAGGTCTATTTATGCATCTCTTTGCTCTATGTCTATCTATTCTCTATGCATCTCTCTCTCCACTTCTGAACGATCTCCAGGATGGAGATCCTGGAGGTTTAGAGCCCCCTGCTTCCTCAGCTGCCTCTGTCCATGGCCATTGCCCACCTTCATGCCAGTTGTTCAAGGCCTGCCCTCCTGGCCTCCTTTCCCACAGGACAGTGGCCGTCCCGGGCTTGGGCCAAGGGGTTACTAGGAGGATCCTGGCCAAAGTCTGGAAAGCCATCCTTGCAAGCCAGAAGCAGCTGCTCTGCCTGCATTTGGGGGTTAGGAAGACAGGAGAAGCAGGAAGAGAATTCTGGGGAAGTGTCGGGGAGGGGAAGTGTGGGGGAGGGGAGGGTGGGAGACAGGGAATGTAGGAGCAACCGAGCACTTGTTAATTTTTATTATGGGAGGCAGAACATCCAGATTAGTGGCCCAGTGTTGTCATGTAATTGCTGTGTGATCTAGGACAAAGTTCTGTCCTTTGCTGTGCTTTAGTGTTTCTGTCCACACCATGAACATCTTTAAGGATCCTTCTGGAGCTGCTGTCCTGGAGTTTGGTGACAGGGCAACAGTCATCAAACTTTTAAAATCATGAACTCTTATCACTAAAGCATTTTGAGCACACCAACTCAACATATTCACAGAAATTTGTTTATACATAATAGTGATTAAGAACACAGATTTGGGCCTGGCCTGTGTGAGTTTGCATGCTGGCTTTTTGCTTGGGCAGGTGATTCCATCTCTTTCCACATGCTATGGAAAGTGGAGCTGGTAATACTACTTACGGCCATAAGGTGTTGTGAGGATCTTGTGAGTTAATGCATGTGGTGTCTGGGACACAGTAAATGTACATGTGTTGCTATCATTATACATGCATTACTTTACTAATTGATTAGGTATATCACAAATGACATGCTGAACGTCAAAACTGTTAAAAGGTGAGGTAAAAATAAATAAAACATATATTGTGATATTTTTCTCTCATTCCCCAAATGGGTTGCCTGGTACAGTTGGAGTTGGAGGTGACTGTTGTAGAGTTTGGTTGGGACCTCTTCTCTCGCCTTCTGACTGACTCTACTAGAGGAGCTTGAGTTTGACAGTGGGCCCCCAGGAGCTGACTGGGATGCCCCTCACTACACAACCTCTCCTGGGGCTGCTGCATCTTTCCAGGAGTCCCAAAGGGAGCCCTACTTCCCTAGACCCCAAGGGCCAGCGCCATCCCAGGGACCCTCCCACACAGGCCCCCAGGCTCTGTGGCCCACACATCAGGCCTCTGATTTTTCCACAGACCAGAGCCTGGTGTCCAGGTGGAGTCCCTTCTTCTTTCCCTCAGCATAGCCAGCCTCACAGGGTAGGACACCAACCTCTGAACCACAGATGAGCAAGCCAAGCCCAGGGCTAACAGTTGGCATGAATCACTATTTATCAAATTCATAATAAGAGCTCACCACTAGTCGGGCGCGGTGACTCACGCCTGTAATCCCAGCACTTTGGGAGGCCGAGGCAGGTGGATCACAAGGTCAGGAGATCGAGACCATCCTGGCTAACATGGTGAAACCCCGTCTCCACTAAAAATACAAAAAATTAGCCGGGCGAGGTGGCGGGCACCTGTAGTCCCAGCTACTCGGGAGTCTGAGGCAGGAGAATGGTGTGAACCCCGGGAAGTGGAGCTTGCAGTGAGCCAAGATCGCTCCACTGCACTCCAGCCTGGGCGACAGAGCGAGACTCCATTTCAAAAAAAAAGAAAGAAAGAAAAAGAAAAAAGAAAAAGAAAGAAAAGAGCTCACCACTGGCCGGGTGTGGTGGCTCACAATTGTAATCCCAGCACTTTGGGGGGCCAAGGCAGGTGTATCGCTTGAGGTCAGGGGTTCAAGACCAGGTTGGCCAACATGGTGAAACCCTGTCTCTACTAAAAATACAAAAATTAACCAGGCGTGGTGGCAGGCACCTGTAATCCCAGTTACTTGGGAGGCTGAGGCAGGAGAATCACCTGAACCCGGGAGGCGGAGGTTGCAGTGAGCTGAGATCGCGCCACTGCACTCCAGCCTGGGTGACAGATCAAGACTCCGTCTCAAAAAAACAAAAACAAAAACAAACAAACAAACAAACCCTCACCATTACTGAGCGCTTTGTTAGGCACTTTCTTAAGCACTTTACCTGCGCTGTCCCAAGTGTCTCGTGAGGCAGGTGCTCTTATTCCAATGTGACTGATGCTGGAGAGCACATGGTGAATAAGCCAGGGAGCCCGAAAAGACTTCCAGCAGTGTGACTGGAGAGCAGCCTCTTAACCACCTTTTGATGCAGAATGAACGAATGAGGGAACGGGTTCTCGGGCCCCCTCCACACTATTCCAAGTCACCTGCTGTTGTCTTCCTTAAGTCGGGGCTTATCCAGACCCCTCAGCTTCCCCGCTTTTTTTTCTCCCGGTCTCCAGGTCGGCAGGTCCAAGGCTCTTCCGGCGCCCCCTCCCCGTGCCGGCAGGGCCCCCTACCTCCTCGGAGCCCCGCCCTTCCGCGGCCGACCCGCGGGTAATCCCCACCCCCATCCTGCCCCCAGAGCTGCAGCCCCTTCCAATTAGCCCAGGCTCGGAGCTTCTTGGCTGGGACCGGCTTCTCCCCTCCCGCCCCTCCCCCACCTGGCTCCCACGTGGGGAGCCCGGCTCCCAGGCCTCTGCGGCCCCATTCACAGCGCCCTCCTACATTGTCCTCGCACTGTCACTCACGCATGGTATTAGCATTTCTAAAGCCCCCTTCTCCCGCGTCGCCGCTGTGGCCCAGCCAAAAAGGGGCTCACTTTGAAACGTAAGTTTTGGGAAGGGGTGCTTCCTAGGCTGCTCAAAAGCTTATCTTTGGGTCCTTTAACTCCGGGCCTCAGTGTGTTCGCCGATGAAATGGGGAGAATTGTTCTCCCTCATCTCTAGGCTCAAAACACCTGGAGCTTCTCAGCTCCAAGAGTGGTTGAGAAACAGGGTGGCCCCCAGGGGCCCCAATCAACTGCCTGTCCCTTCCTCTGGGTTTCCTGAGCCCTGCCAGTCTGGACCCTCCATTTCCCACCCACGTGCCAGAGGACACATGGAGTTTTGTCAAAACTGGTTTTCCCTGCCCTAACCCAGGCGCCTTTGTTAAGGGCCTGGCAGGATGGGGCATGAATGGGGGTGACTTCTTTGCCCTGGCATCTGAAACCCGCCTAAACACTTGGATGGAGAGACAGCGCCACCCAGTGGCTGCCTGGGCTCTATGCCAATGTTCCCTGGGGTGGGTCCTCGCATACCTAGCTTCTGGGCTGGTAACGGAGGAGTCTCACCAGAGAAACCCTTTTCACTTGTGGAATTTCATTTACATTCGTTTAGCTGCTTCAGACCCCAGGCTAAATAAAGAGCTGGTGGTTAGAGTCCCAGCCGGCTCAGCTCAACCTCACACCCCACCCCACCCCTCCCATCCCTTGACTACCCTCACCACCCCTGCCCTGAGGCTCAGTCCATGGGGCTGGCGATGGCTCTTGCTCTAGACTTTGTTGCCAACAGCCAGGCTTTTCACCTCCCTGGGCCTCACTTTTCTCCATCTGGAAAATGGTAGAATATTCCCCAGCCACCCCCTCCTCCTGGTGGGCTGGGGAAATGGGCACTAGCTCGGGAGTTCCCTTTTTGTGGGGTGAAGGGGGGGTGTGGGTATGAGGGCCAGGCAGTCCTCCAAGTCAGTTGGCCACCTGGACCCTGAGAATAGGCTCTGGCCCCATCCGTACACCACTGCCTGGAGACCCATCAGCTGCTGACCAGCCCCTCTGAATACCAGGAAAATAGGATCCACCCCTCCCCCATGCCTGCTTTCTTTCTTTAGTTCCTACCCCCTGCTTCTAGCCTCTTCCTGCTTCCTACCCCCAACCCTGCCTGTTCAGCCGTATGCTACAGGCTGTGGGCATTTCTCTTCAAGCCTCGTAGGGAGCAAAATGAGGCAGGTGACCTCTGTCTCCAGTTAAAGTCCCCTCCATATCCAGTTCCCTTCTGGAGCCCCTTTTGAACCTGCTCTGGCCGAAGCAAGTGTAGGGACCAAGGCAAAATTTCAACTTCACCCTTGGAAGTTTCGCTGAAAAATCAACTCACAAAAGGCAGATTAATCAGAGAAAAGGCATACAAATGTATTAACATGTGCACAGGGAGAATCATGGAGTGATTACCCACGCCCGCAGTGGGGGGCAGAAGCTTAGATACCATCTTGAGGTTACACAAAGAATGGGGACTTGGATCGTGGCAAACAGGTTATGGGAAGGGGGAGAAGAGGAATTATGCTGAGGGGCAATAAATGATTACCAATGAGAATGACTGAATTGGGGAACAGAGATTAACGTGTAAACAGTTCTCTTTGGAATTTAAACGACCCTGAGAGACACGTTATTCTGTGAAAGGGTCTGTTCAGGTGTGGTTACATTTTTGGTTTTCTTTTCTGCAATAGATAATAAGATAACAGGGAAGGAAAAAAAATTGTTCCCCTTGGAGGGTCTGTCCGTGGGGACAACGTACCCCACGTTGTAGTGGGGGGGGGGAAACATCTCATCCAGTGCCTGTTGATGTCTAGAGAACTTTAATTCAAAATACTCCTTATACCAGGGAGCCATATTTTGGGGTGAAATTCCTTGTGCTCCTTCACAGGCAATGAGAAGAGAGGGAACCAACAGTCGGCCCCAGAAGTCTGGAGTACTCAGCCTACATCCTCCCGAAGCTCCTGGCCTTCTCTGGTGGAGTCTCCCTCTGCGTAGGAGAGGGCAAAAGGGCTCCAAGCTCCCTCTGGCTTGGGGAGACAGAGGAGGTGGACTGGGCCTAGAGCTTCTTTTGTCTGAAATCTGCTTAGGCCTCCAGAAATACTGGACTGATGGAGAGAGTAGGAGAGAGGAGGAGGCTCGGTGGGGGAGGAGGAAGCAGAAGATGCTCAGCTCTCTGATGAAGCGTCACCTCTAAGCAGGCTCCAACCCAGACTTTTCCCCAATCCAGCAGGAGGTAGCAGCGAAAAAGAGCTGAGAACAGGCCCAGCAACATGGATCTGCAGCATCAAGGGTAGGGCCCTGCTGGTCTTCAGCCCCTCTAGCTCTGCTCTGAAAAAAATCACAGAGGCCCTGGGACAGCTAGGTATGGGTGTGGGGTATTTAAGGGGAGGCCCCCCATCCCAAAACAGCTCTATTCAGTCTGTCATTTTTATTAGAGTTCCAAATAAGATTTTACCTAGAGAAAATATGCCACCAAAAAATAAAATTTAACAAACCCTGATTTAACCCATCCCTACATTTTACAAAGGGAGAAACTAAGGCCTAAAAAGGTAAATTAAGGTGGTCCTGGCATCCAGCATAAGGCATTGCGCCCACGAACTCCTCAATCAACACTTGTAGAAGGAGCAATTGAATGCCATGAAATTTTCAGATAAATTTAAAGCATAACTGAATTCACTTTCAATGTATATATGAACACACCACAAGACCTGCCACCTTCTCAAGCTATCTAAGTAAGTTATCATACAAGCAACAACAAAGAAACTTAAGAATTTGCTCAAATGTTGGGAATTACCTAAAATCGGAGTGAACTCTCTTAATTGAGGTGTAAGCAAAGGGATCATTTCTAAAATTGCCTAATTGTCCTTGCCTGCTGTCCAAGCCAGGATGTGTATATATATATATATTCGTGTGTAAATTTTGACTAATTTTCATCACGGGTTTAACATTAGCTTGGCTGATGTTTGACATGAAGAAGCCAAAAAGGAAAAGCTTTCTCTTGCTTTGAGGTTGAAATGTGAAAGATGTAATCCTGAACACAAAGACATATTCACACCCCAAAAGGGTGGTTTGGTACATGGGGCTCCTCATTGTCCCTGAACCCAGGCAAGGGTTCCAGTACTCCAGTTCCTTTCTCAGCCCTCCATGGATCATCATGCACCACAGAATAACTTGTGGATGCACACTGGCATGATTTTTTCATCATCCTCATGTAGATTATCCCCAGGAGGGGTTTAATTCTGGGCTACTTTCTCTAACCAACTGTTGATGGACTATCAGGAAAGTAATGTAATGTTAGGAGGGGCTTGAGTAGGACTTAATGATCAAGAGAAGCCATCTACCAAAATGGGATCGTGCATACAAAAAGCAAAGAGAAATAGTTGGTGGGCTAGGCCCTGGTTTGACTTATCCATGCTGCTGATTTGCTCCACCCTCACAGCCCACTTCCCTATACCCCTAGTATGGCTAAGTAGAAAGAGCTTTCTGCCACTGACTCTCACTAAACATGACTTCATGCAAGCCACTTTTTTCTCTGAGCCTCAGTTTCTTCATCTGCAAAAAGGGGGTTGAAAGTGAGCTATAGATCAAGAAAAGTGAACAAATAATCCACAGAATGGGTGAAAATATTTGCCAATCATATATCTAATAAGGGTTTAGTGTTCAGAATGTATAAAGGACTCTTACAACCCAAGAATAAAAAGACAACCCAAATTTTTTTAAATGCACAAGAGAAATTTGGACAAATAATTTCTCCAAAGAAGATATGCAAATTTCCATTAGCACACGAGAAGATGCTCAACATCATAGTCATTAAGGAAATGCAAATCAAAACCACAATGAGGTACCACATCACACCCACTACCACGGCTAGGATAAATTTTTTTTAACTCAGAAAATAACAAGTGTGCGTAAGGATGTAGAGAAATGGGAACTCTCCTGCATTGCTGGTGGAAATATAAAAATGATACAGCCACTGTGGAAAATAATCTGTCATTTCCTCAAAATATTAAACATAGAATGACAACACGGCCCAGCAATTTCACTTCTAGGTATATACCCAAGAGAAATGAAAGCACAAGTTCATGCTAAAACTTGTACATGAAGGTTCACAGCAGCATTGTTCATAATACTCAAAAGGTGGAAATGACCCAAAAGGCCAGCAACTGGTTAATGAATAGACAAAATGCTGTATATCCATACAATGGAATACCACTCAGCATTAAAAAGGAATGAAGTACTGATCTAGGCTATAACATGGATGAACCTTGAAAACACTATGCTAACTGAAAGAAGCCAGATACAAAAGGGCACGTATTCTATTATTCCATTTATATGAAGTGTCCAGAATAGGCAAATCCATTGAGACAGAAAACAGATCAGTGGTTGATATGGGTTGGGGGAAAAGGGGGATGGAGAGTGACTGCTAATGGATATGGGGTTTCTTTTTAGGGTGATGAAATGCTCTGGAATTAGATAGTAATAATGCTTGCACATACTAAAATCCTGGAATTGTACACTTTAAAAGGGTGAATTTTATAGTATGTGAATTATATCTCAATCTTTTTTAGAAAGAGTGAACTGTAGCAGTAATTTACAAATTTGGCAGAATCGCAACTACTCCAGAACTACCCCTCCTCCTGGGGATTCTGGGCCTGTAAGTCTGTATCTTTAACATGCCCCTGGGGTGGTTCAGATGCAGCCAGGTTTGGGAACCACTGGACCAGCTCTAACATTCTAGGTCCCTGCCTGTGTCTGTAATGAGAGGTACCTGTAAACAGTTGCACACAGCCCCTTTCTCTGTGGAAGCTGGCCCCTCTCAGGTTCTGCATGCCCTGAAACAACCAGACCTCACACCCCAAGAAGGACCTGTTGCATTAGCCACAGAAACAGACCCCTCTTGTGCTCCTGAGGCTGCAGGGGGTTTTCCGAACTCTGAGGCAGGTCTGCTGGCGTTGGCCCCCCCGGGTGTGGGGGCCCTTTCACTCCTCCCCCCCCTCCTTCCTCCAGGGTCTCCCTCAGTGGAGCCTGAGATCCATTGCCCTTTGCTCTGCACCAATGCCAGGCCTACCCAGCAGGCCATGTGGTGGAGGAATTCAAACCCCGCTAGAGGATCTGGCAGGGGAGGGGGCCACAGGGATGACCCTCAGGTGCCTGGGAAACCTCAGGCCTGGGCCAGCTTGGCTCTGGTGCCTGGACCAGACTCTGAGGACGGAGCTCTTGGAGAGGAAATCCAGGCCCCATCTTCAGCAGGAGGCGCAAGCAGATGAGTGCTTCTGGTCCCCTTCAGTGTGAATGAGGACAGGAGTGTGTGTACAGGCCTAGCAAGGCCGTAGGCTCCACTGCAAGCCAAGGTGTTAAGGCCTTACCAAGAACTCCTTATGAGCTTTGCCTTGTCTGAGGCTCAGCTCATACTCTTTCTTCACAATCGCTGCAACAATAATAACACCTCCCACTGATTGAGGACTAACTATCTGCTTGGCCCAATGAAGCATGCTTTGAGATATTTCACTTCAATTAATCCTCACAACTTTTTCCGTAGGAATTACTCTTCTCACTGTACCTGAGGAATGAGGAAGTCAAAACTCATATATTCACTCCATGAATATTTATTGAGCACTTACTATGTGTCAGGCCCTCTGCTAGGTGCTGGGAATACAGAAGTGAGTAAAGTCTAGCCCCTCTTAGAGATTACATTTGGTCTTTAAGCAGGAAAGGAGCTTTCTAGAAAGAGGTTGGGCTGAGATAGCAAGCCAGGTCCACTTGAGTCCACAAGTCCTCCTCCCCCAGGCTGCCCCACCTCTACCACATGTGTAGATCCCCTCCACACAAAGCTCCCAGAAGCCCTCCCAGGGCTGCCCTGTGGCTGAGTTGGTCCAGGAACGTGAGAGGAGCACAGTGCTCCCAAATGTTAGTTGTTCACATCCCATCAGCATGATTTTTGCCATAGTCTCACCCCTGTTTCATTATTCAGCTGCTGTTTCTCTTTAAATTGACTCATTTCTGAAAAAAAAGACCTTTCATACATACTTACCTTAGTGTCATACTAAGCAATGATATCTATGAAATCATTTGTTAGTGTGCTGGTTGCATTCCTTTCCTAATAAACCTTTAAATGAATTTATCACTATCAACATATAAATCTTTATTTATGTGCCACTTAAAATTCCCTCAACACCAGCAATATGAGCACCATACTTTGGGGAAACACTGGGATAGAAAGAAAATATGACTCCCTTAGCTGCTTGGAGGGGAACTTGCGTGGAGACCACCTTTGTTGGGAAGTGGCTTTGGTAACCCTGCTTTGGGCTAGACCCTGAGCCTCCAGAGCCCAGAAGTGCCCTGATTGAAGGCTTATTTGTTATTCTAGAGAGGCCAGGAGAGAAGCAAGAGGAAATGCAGTTGACAAGATGCTGGAAGAGCCTTCATACTGCCAAGTGACCCCCTCCTTTATAACCCCCACTCCCCCAGTCACCAGTTAGTCATTCTCCTCAAGGAAGGCTTGAGGCAAGTAGTGAAGGTTGTGGGCCTCTGGGCAGACTGAAGAAGGCAGAACCCCAGGCAGCAAACTGTCTGCATGTACAGAAATCCTGGGGAAGCCTTTGGATTATCTCAAGGTTCAGGCCAAGCTCACCCATATTTGATAAGGGCAGGGATCCACAGCCACAGTGGCTGCGTGACCCTAGACAATTGACTTCATCACACCTCAGTGTTCCCATTTTAAAAATGGGGAAATAAGAGGGCTTTCCTTTCAGAGTGGTTATGAGAATTAACAGACAAAATGTGTGAGTGGACTTCTGTAAAGGCCCATCTAAATATTATCATTTTATTATAATTACTATTCAACAAATTCAATAAACATGCTTTGGCTCCTTTGGTGCACAAGGCAGCATTCCAGGCACTTAGGCACGAGGGAGGAAAAGCGACGGGTGTGGAGGGGTACACAGAGATGAGTACAATGCAGTCCCTGCTGTCTACAAGCGGAAGCAGACAGACAAACAATTTGGGTTGAACCATATGAAATTGCCAACATTCAGCCATTTTTGGCCCACAAACCAGTACTACTTTTGACATCAGGCAAAGTGAAATAAACACAAAATAGAAACCAAGGAGGGAATGATTTTCTCTAGCTGGAAAAAGGAGGGAAGGTTTCCCTTGAGGAAGTGAGCTTTGACTGAGTCCTGAAGGATGGGTTGGACTCCAATAGGCTGAAAACCAGTGAGAAAACCCTTGCAGCCTAGGAGGAAGGGAGAGCATAGACAAAGGCATGGAGGCGGAGTCGTGCAGAGCTTGTTTGGGAAATGGGGATGGACCGTGTTGCTAAAGGCATAAGGTACCTGGGGGAATGCACTGCAGAGGAGCCCAGAGAGCCGAGCGGGACCCATTGTTGGGGGTCTTAGCTGCTGACCTTGTCTTCCCTTGGGACTTGGTGGCTGTCCATCAGCAAACAGGGGATGCCATCATTCCTGCATGCTTATTTGGGCAAGTGACCCAAAGTGGGTCGGCAGCCTTTCTATGTTACCACAAAAGGCTGAAATGGTAGTAGGAGAAATGGTAGTCAGCCAAAAGAAAGAACTTTCTGGAAGTGAACTATAAGAACCTATTCTAGAATGACCAAGGAAGGCTGAGGATTCCCTTCACCTGGAGACCTTGAAAAGCAGAAGAGATTCTCATCTGTCTGGTTCCAGAACAATTCTGCCCAGAGGCAGGGGGCTGGACCAGATGACCTATTTGGGTTCTTTCCAGTCTGCAGCCTTGATGATCTCATCTTTCCCTCTTCCTCTGGATGAGGCTTCTTCACCCCAGCTTAGACTCATGGGGATTACTCCTGTTGCTAGAGATCTCCCAGGTCCCCAAAGCCACAGTTCTTCCAGTTGGTGATTCACAGCTTTGTCAGCAAGATCATCCCAAACATCTAGCCTCCCTCATCCTTGCTGTCAACTTGAGTAAGCTCAGCCTTTCTCCTCCTAGCTTCCCTTGGAGGTAAGAAAAAGCAGGCTATTAGCCTTGTATAGCCAAGACCCTTCCTGTTCAGTCTTATCATTAGCCTTCCTCTCACCTTTGAAGAGATAGGGAGGACCTCCCACATGCAATAGATTTTAGTGTCAAAAGGCCTGGGTTTGAATTGAGACTGGCTGTATGACCTTGGGCAAGTCGTTTAAGGGCACTTACTGTGTGCTTAGTGACAACTTGTTGAATAAATCCAGTTGTATGCATTATCCCCATTTTATGGGCAAGGAAACTGAGTGAGCCTCCAAGAGGTTAAGTCTCTTGCTCACTGTCACCCAGCTAGTAAGTGGTAGAGTTAGGACTGGAACTCAGATCTCTGACAGATTCCAAAGGCTGTGCCATCTCCACTCTGTTGTGTTACCTCTTGCTTCACTAACTCAACCTCAGTTTCTGCCATCTGTAAATTGGGGCTAATATGCTCTGCCCCACAGCTATTGGGACGATTTAAAAACAAATATACTGTGTGTGAAAGTGATGTGTAAGTCAAAAAGTGCTGAGCAGACACTAGATAATTATACCTTCTGAAGCCCTGGTCAATTCTCTGGGCTTCTGCCCACACCTTTGAGAAGCAGTTTCTGAGGGCAGCAGGCAAAGTGAACCTCTCCCTTCCTTCGTACGGATCTCTTTTCCATCACAGCTGTTATCGCACCGGGCTGTCATTCTTTCCTTAGCATGCTGGCCTCCCTAATTCAACTGTGAGCATCTCCAGGGCCCAGTGCTTGCCACATAGTAGCACCCAAGGAGTGTGGCATGAATGAATAAATAATGTAGCAACTTTCCTCCACAAACCTGCTCCTTCTCTGTCCGAGTTCCTGCCATACTCCGTTCTCTGTCGATGGTCCAGACTCCTGTCCTCCCTCCCTAGACTAGAGCCCAGCTTTCTGACTGAGCTGCCTACTGCTAGCCTCCTGCCTACCAATCCTGTGGTCACACGCTAACCTCAGCCAGCTGGCATTCAGTCCTCAGCATCTGGCCCCAGCCCCATTCTCTTTGAGACCTTCCCACCCACTCTACTGCCTTCACACTGCCAGGGTACTGACCAAATGGCCAGCCTCAGTTTCTCAAACATGCTGGACATTTCCCTACTTCTCTGCCTCAGCACTCCCTCTACAGGAGTGTCCTTCTCATCCAATGCCGTCTTGTCAACGTGCATGTTCTGGCTTCTTTGTGAAGCTTTCCCTAACCATCCACCCCCTCCAAAGCTAAAGGTGATCTCATTTTCCCATGAATCTCCATTGTGCAGGGCAGATGCCCTTTAGAGGGCTCCTTCATATCTTCTATCTTCTCAGGTGTCATTCGCATCCTGCTCTGTGACCTTGGGCATGCTCCTACTCCTGTTCTGGGCTTCAGTCTCCAATCTGTACAGATGCGTCCAGTGACTCTTGCAACCCTGCCACCCTGTGATCTGGCTCCTTTGGGGGTCTGGGAGAACAAGACACCGAAGAGGAAGAGCTCCAAGTAGGCTGGCCCCAAGTGGGGCTTTCGACTCTTGACAGCACATGCTCAGCTCCCATTCCTGAAAATCAGCTTCTCAGATATTACATGCTAGTTGGCTTGCTTAATAAAGGGATAAATAAATATCTACTTAACGTGATTACTGTCAGAGGCCTGAGCTCCAGAGCCTTTCCATCATTGGGGTTTTATTGCCAGAGAAGCTAATTAGCTCTAATTAGGCAACTCCCAGGTGCTTAAGACAGGGGGATTGGGGGAGAGGAGGGGATGGGGGAGTGGAAGGCAGGTGGAGAAGGGGAAGGAAAGGTGCTTGTTTCCTTATTCACCTCTCTCAGCTGCTAACCTCCCATGACTGGGCTTGGGACACCTCAGGAACCTCAAGCTTAGTGACACCTCAGGTACCTGGTTCTTAACTCCTCACCCATCTTGGATGAAGGGAGGAAGACTCTTGAGAACCTACTATGTCCGGGTGGTGCATTAAGTATGTTCTCTGCATGACCTCATTCGATCTTCACAATAACCTTCAGAGGTAGGAAGTATTCATTGCCCATTTCATAGATGAGGAAAAGGAGATGCACAGAAGTTAAGCTCTTTGTCTGGGTTCACACCACCAGGAAGCAGAGGAGCTGGACCTGGATCTGATTCCAAGGCCAGGGCTGCTGTCTTTGGCTACTGCTGCCCCTAACAGGAAGTTTGTACTGCTCAGAGAGGGGCTTTTGGATAGTCAGTGGCTTGCCTTTGCTGTGGTGCAGCTTTTCCAGGATGGGCCCAACTGGGCACAGCCAGAGCTTGCACAGTACCTGAGTTGGTCATGTTTTGATTCAGGGACTCCTCCCCCATGAGTCAAAGCTCTGGGCTGGAAATCCTGGATGACTCAGACTCCTGCCCTCAGGGAGCTCATGTTCCAGTGGAGGTCTATGGTCATTGGAATAGCAAGTCATTGAAGTACAAAACCTATATAAAGAAATACATCTGTATTCCATCATGACATTACTCTGCTCAGACATTTTTCCTAGGTTTTGAGGCCCTAAATCAGCAAATTTGGATTTCCATGAGACTGCTTGGGGTATGGGAAGGAGTGTAAACTGTGGAGCCTCAATCTGAATCTAGGTTCTGTCATTTATTAGGTGTATGATCTTGGCCATGTCCCTCTTTATCTCTGTCTGCCATTACTCCCACCATTCTGGACCTAGCATCCCAACTCTTACCTGGAAACCCAGTTTCTTAACTGGCTTCCCTGTCTGCTTCCTGCTTCTCTGTAATCCAGTCTTCACACTGTAGCCAGAATCAGCTGGATAAACATGAGACAGCTCATGCGATAGCCCTCTCTAAGTCCTTCAAAGTCCTCACCATGGCCTGCAAAGTTGCATAATTGAACCCTTGTCTATCCTGTCTACCTCCCTGGCCTCCTTTCAGTCCACACTCTGTCACCAAACTCCACCGTGTTGGTCTCAATGTTGTTTGAAACAAACTGACCTCCTTTCTACCTCAGGGCCTTTTTTCTTGCTGTTCCTGCCACTTCAATGTTCTCACCCCAGCCACATGTGCATTGTTGGCTTCTTCTCATTCTGAAATGTCACCTCCTCAGAGACATAACAGCAATATCACTTTTGTTCTGTATTCAGCACTTCTTTTGTCTCCTTCCAAACATGACCATTGGTCATTATTTTTTATTCCTTAAAAAAAATGTGTTTATTGTCTGTTTCCTTCTACTCAAGTGAGGATAATGACTTTCTTTTCATCACCACTGTGCCACAGATAGTGTTCAGCACATAGTAGGTGCTGTGCTCAATATGGATGTGTTAGATAGACAGATGGATAGGTTGACGGTTGGAGTAGTGAATGAATCAACACTTCTTAAAGCTGTCATGAGGATTAAATGAGATAATGCGTGTTAAATGTCTGGCACAGAGCCCAGCAAAGAACATAGCTCAATAGTTAATCGTTGAATCTGCATGTGACCTGCTGCCAGACACCCAACTGCTTCCTGAGCCGGCCTCACCCTAGCCAACTAGTCCATCCCAACACTCTGCTCCCTTCAAGGCCCAGCTCCTACTGCCCTAGAAACAACCAATTCTTATCTGTAGGCAGTGGTGTGCTGGAGTTAAGAGCTGGTTATTAAATATTCAAGAACTTTACATGCAGCTTGTTAAGCTATTGGTAGCTTAAGAGTGGCCATGGTGGTAGTATTTATATCACAGAAATTGGAAGATAGTACAAGTTTGTACTATTTGCCACCTGCAAAGAGCCAGTTTCCCGGTACACCACCACTAGGCTTCACCTCTGCTGTCTCCCCACCCTAGCAAAGTACCCTACCCCATGTTCTCTGCCTGCATCCAGCCTGCCAGCCTTCAAGGTCCAGATATAGCACTGAGTCCCCCAGAAAGCTGTGTAGCCCTCTCTGATCTCACTCCAGCTGATAGCCTCAGTGTGACCAGGCTAGAGTACCTAAGCCAGCATTTCTATGTATTGACTTTTGTCATCTTTTTCTTCAAGTAAACATGAGAATCTAGTCCCCAAAGTTCTTTTAAAACTGTGAAAGTAGCAGCGTGGTCTATATATTTTTTCTTCTCTTCTTCCATGGTGCCTAGCACAGGACTGGGAACTGTAGAGGTATTCTATAAAGACTCACAGCAGCAACTTGGTAGAGTGACAGGAATCTAGGACAGGGAAACAGGAGCTTTGCATTTTGGCTCAACTCAACCACTGACTTGCAGAGGGACCTGAGGCCAGTCCCTTTCCCTTTCTGGGCCTCAGTTGACCCATCTAAACTGATATTGATGATTTCAAAACTTCCTTCAAATTTCAGGCTACAAAGGGTTTATTCATTGACTGATATGCTAAAAGTGTTTTTTTTTTTTTTTTTTTTTTTTGAGATGGAGTCTCGTTCTGTCTCCCAGGCTAGAGTGCAGTGGCGCAATCTCAGCTCACTGCAAACTGCCTCCCGTGTTCAAGTGATTCTCCTGCCTCAGCCTCCTGAGTAGCTGAGACTACATGCATGCGCCACCACACCCAGCTAATTTTTGTATTTTTAGTAGAGACGGGGTTTCACCACGTTGGCCAGGCTGGTCTCGAACTCCTGACCTCAGGAGATCCGGGGGCCTCAGACTTCCAAAGTGCTGGGATTACAGGTGTGAGCCACTGTGCCCAGCCAAGGTATTTTCAAAGAAAGTGGCCTCTCTCCCACCCCACCCACCACAATAGAAGACTTGGAAGGGCCGTTAAAGAAGCTTAAACCCACCCATGACCTCTGTTCTGCAGATAATGATAGCTAGGATTTACTAAGCATTGATTATGTGCCAGGTACTACTCTAAATACCTTATTTACATGGACTAACTAATTTAGCCTCCATAACAACAATGCTAAAATGTAGATACTATTAACAGTATCATTTTACAGATGAGGAAACTAAGGATCAAAGAAGTGAAACAACTTGCTGGAGTCACACAGTGGGGAAGTAGGCTTGAACTAGGCAGCCTGATCCTAAGCCCCACACACCTAACCACTATACTGTACTACCTTTTACAGTTTCTCAGAGGAAGTGGCTGCCTCTCAGAGGCCCAGAGGCCCCCAGGCAGACAGCTAGCTTTCCCACCATGCTTCAATAGGTCCCAATGTAGCCCGAGCTTTACCAATAGGCCTTAGAGGAAAGAGCATATATTGGTTTCTCCATGTCCTAGCTATATGACCTTGGGCAAGCCCCTCTGCCTCTCTGAGCCTCAGTTGTCTCATCTATTTCATGCTGGGGTCTGTAAGGATTGAGAGAAGAAGGAGATTAGCATGTACTGAATGCCTACGTGTGTCCGGGCACATTGCTTTAAATTACCTCCTCTGATTCTCCTGGAAGCCTAGAGGGAAAAATGATTTCTCTTGTTTTATAGAAGTGGAAACAGTCTCAGAAAGGCTTATAACTTTCTTAAAGCCACACAGTCAGGAGGGTCAGAAATGGGATTCAAACCCCTAGACTTCATGCTCTTTTTGTTCAAACAAACATTTTATCTTAGAACAGCTTCAGATTTATTTAAAAAAAAAAAAAGAGAGAATACAGAGTTCCCATATACCCCGTACCCAGTTTCCTCTGTTCTTAGCATCTTCCACTAGGATGATATATTTGTCACAATTAATGAGCCAATATTGATACATTGTTATTATTAAAGTCAGATTTTCTTCATTTTTACTTATTTTTTTTTCTGTCCTAAGATACCAAATTACATATAGTCATCATGTCTCCTTAGTCTCCTCTTGGCTGTGACAGTTTCTCAGACTTTCCTTGTTTTTGATGATCTGGACAATTTTGGGGGAGTACCAGTCAGGTATTTTAGAAAATCCTTCAACTGGGATTTGTCTGATGTTTTTCTCATGATCAGACTGGGGTTATGGGTTTTAGAGAGGAAGACCACAGAGGTGAAGTGCCATTCTCATCACATCATATCAAGGGTACTTATGATCAATATGACTTATCACTGTTGTTGACCTTGATCACCTGGAAGAGGTAGTGTTTGACAGGTTTCTCCACTGTAAAATTACTCTTTGTTTTTCTTCTTTCCATATTGTACTCTTTGGAGGGAAGTCACACATATGTGCAGCCCACTCTTAAGGAATGCAGAATGGGAAGATATGCTCCTTCTCCTTGTGGGAGCAGGATCTACATAAATTATTTGTAATTCTTCTACACGGGAGATTCACCTCTTCTCCTCCATGTATTTATTTATTTGATCATTTATTTATATCACTAGAGACTCATGGATATTTGTTTTATACTTTGGGTTATAATCCAATTCTACATTATTTATTTTGTTGCTCAAATTGTTCCAGTTTTGGCCATTGGAAGCTCTTTTAGCTGGCTCCTATATCCCTTTGACATAATCCCACCATTGTGGGTTTTATTTTTTTAGTATAATAATTCTTTTCTAGTGCCACAAGATGCTCCAGGCTCATCTTGTATATTTTCTGTTATCTGGAATCAACCACTTTTGTGAGGAGCTCTGGTTCCTTTTATTGGAGAATGGTATTAGAAACCAAGATCTGGGCACTGGGTGTGCTTGTTGCTACTGGGCCCTCATGGCTAAGAGAATAAGGAGATGTATGTGTATATACTAACTAGCATATATAAACATATCTACAAATATTTCTCTGCATAACCATCTGTACCTATATTAAGCTAAACATGAGTTCATACTGATGTCTCCCACTGTAATGCATCGCCACATGGATCATTCCAGCCTTCTCTCTTGCTTATCTGTACACTCTCACTCCGACAGTGAGCAGCCTGGCTTCCACCATCCGCCATATGACTTCGTGCTCTTTTCTTAGCCCTTCCTCCCTCACTTCTGCCAAGTTCCCAAGGTTTACATGGCATCTGCCATGGGAAGTAGCTGTGTTCAGCTTTCCTGGGCTATGGGTGGCCCTCAGTGGCTGGCTGTGATTTTGCAGCCTGGGAAAGCCTTGCCCTCAGGCCCCCTTTGGTTTGGTTTCCACAGGCAGTCCTCGAAGGAACCTCCTCCAGTCCTTTGGAGGACACAGGATGGTTGGCACCAGTGCCTGCCTGTGGATGACTAAACCATTAGACCTGCAGGAACTCATTGCTGGTGTGGCAGCAGCCCCTTCTCCACTGCCTGGTGTGCTAGTCTTACCATCCCTTCCCCTGCCATCCAAGGGGGTCTAGCCAGCCAAGGGGGTCTCTTGCTTAGCCTTGCTCAGACCAGCAGTCCCAGGCCAGTGGTCTGGGCTGAGGTGTGGTAGAAGACCCAGAGAAAATTAGAATCCCAGGCATGGGCAACCCACAGCATAAAGGGCTAAGGCTCCTTTGGCCAGAGTTCAAATCGGTTAGGTTCAGTGACTGTCACCTTGGAGCAGTACATTCTATAGCCCCATGCAAACGGCGCCCCTGCACCAGCCCCACCACTCAGGGGCCCCTGTGCTTTGGAGGGCCTTCCTCCTTGTGTTCTCATTTATTCTCTGGTGCCTAGTACAGGCCAGGGCTGGCAGCACCTCTCAAATGGAGTGCTCCGAGCCCCAACATGGACCCATGCACACCCCAGTCTCTGTGCCTCCTCTTGGGGGCAATCTCTGGCTGGCATGCATGGAGTCAACCAGATGCCCTGAGGAGCTCCAGGACTCGCATCTATGGTGTCTTCCTGGGGTTCTGTGGCTGGGCCTAGTTCCAGGAGAACGATCTGGCAGGCAGATAGCTCCTGCTCACTGGCACAGTACTTTTTTGTGCAGGATCATGAGAAAGATTAGGCTGCCAGAATGGTGCTAACAGGCTGATTTGGGGTGGCTCGAATTGTTTATATAGAAATGGGCCCAAGGCCCACAACACTCTAGGGGCAGTCCTTCTTTGGAACTTACGGAGTTAAAAGTACAAAATGTCCAAGCTGCAAGGGAGTTTGGAAGCCATTTAGCCCAAGGCGTTATTGGTGTATATTTGTCATTACCCTCTTGCCCCAGAATCTGCCCTGGGCTGGCCCAAGCCTGGAGCTGCTGAGTTGGAGAGAGTAATAAACCTGGTCCCTGCCCTCTAAGGGCCTCCCAGTCTAATGAAAGACACAGACACAGAAATTGTCACTTAGTATAATGTATTTAAAAGAATAGCAGTAATACTGGTAGCAGATAGCACATATTGAGCTCTTACTCTGTACCAGGCACTGTGCTGTGTATTTGGCATGCATCATCTTATTATTTGCCCTCAATGAGTTCTGAAGTGGGTTCTACTATTATTCTTCTCTCATGGAGGAGGCAACTGAGGCTCACAAATGTAAAATGGCCTAAGCATGAGAGTCAAGAGTCTGCCTCAGATCTGTCCAGCTCCACAGCCTGAGTTCTTTCACACTCTCACACCTAAAGCCTGCAGAAACAGAGGCCAAATGGGGTAAGGCGACTTGCCCAGAAAGAAAGAACTTGAATCCAGTGCCCTCTGCCCTCAGCCCTGCAGGGAAGCCGCCAAGCCTTGCCAGAAAGACAGTGGCATGTGTCCACGATCTTGGCTCTCTTCTCCTCCCATGGTCTCATCACCTGGCACAGTCCCAACCCCAGGCTGAGCCGGGCAGGCCATGTGGCTAGCACATCTCCCTTTCAGCTCTGCCAGGCCTGCAGCTGGCCCACCCCTTGCGTGCCCCCTCCAGTGCCCAGCTCCCTCTCCTCGGCCAACGACGCAGCCCTCCTTCCGTTCAACATTCCTGCCAGCTGGTGTGTGTGCCCTGTACGAGGAGGCTGGGTTGCCATGGCAGCCGTGGAGGGCTGGTGTGGAGGGGGGCCACCCTGGCGCAGGGTTCCTAACCTCCCTGGGAAGGGAGGCTGTGGCCCCGGGCCTAAGGAGTGCTTTAGCAGGTCACCTCAGAAGGCCTACCCCCACCCCGCCCTGGCCCTCTGCCCACACCGGGTGTGCTTTAAGAGCTCTCACTTCACAAGAAAGGGATGAGCTAGGGAGGAAAAATGCCCAGGCCCTTCAGAGCTCAAGCCCAATATAGCAGAACTAATTTGAAATGTCACTTAGGGCAGTCTCGCTCCCAGCCAGCGAAAAGCTGGTTTATTTACATAGTCGGCCATGGCAGGAGGCCAAGAACCCCACCATGCCAAGGCGTAGGGGATGGGTGGCTGGGAGCCCCAGTTGTGTCCCCTTGGCCTGGAAACTTGCTGAAAACCACCATCTGGAAACCCCTGTGGGCAGAAGGGCCCCATGCATGCCTTCCCCTCTCCAGCCAGCACTCCCCCCTTTCAGGGCCGCAGGATAGGGCAGGAACTACTAGTGACTGTCTTGGTGCCAATTCTGTGCCAGGCACTACGCTGCATGCTTGACACAGTTTTCTCATTAAACCCTTGCCAAGCTGAGCGGAGGGGTTATTATTACCTCCATTTCACAAGTGAGCAAACTGAGGCCAAGAAGGATGTATGACTTTTGGGGGCTATAAAGCAAGTAAGTAAGAATTACTTAACTTGCAGTTGGTATTCAAATCCAGGTCAGTCTGACTCCTGAGCCTATGTTTTGCCCCCTGCATCCATATTCTGTATCTTGAGTCCTTGGATCTCACTGGCCCAGCCACCACCAAGGATGGGGCCTGTGGGAGCCACTGAGCCTGTGAATTGATTTACTGATGGCTTTTTTTTTTTTTTTTGACACAGGGTCTTGCTTTGTCACCCAGGCTATGGTACAATCATAGCTCACTGCAGTCTTGAACTCCTGTGCACAAGCTATCCTCCTGCCTCAGCCTCCCAAATAACCAAGTAGCTGGGACTGTAGGTGCACACCACTGTGCCCAGCTTCCAATGGCCTTTTTAAGCAGAGTCCCTATAGGCTCTACTGGATTTCCCAGTGAGCCACTGGTCTAGGGACTGACAGGACTGGGGTAGGTCAGGGTGGACCCAGGCCCCTAGTAGAAGAATGGGAGCTCTTCCTTGTATCTACCTGTCTTCTTTAGTCATGAGAACACCCAGGTCCCTGGCTGAGATAGGGCATGTAGAATTGACACTCTTATCTGTCTATACTTGACTCTGTCATGTACCAGACATGTAGCAAACATCTTCTGTATGCCTGGAACTGTGCTGGACATTGGGAGGATGATGGTGAAAAAGACACAGTCCCTGCACGCACAAAGCTCCTACTCACTGTCCACAATAATAAGACACCAAAGGCTAACATTAAGTGGTCAATGCTAGGTGCTGTTTTAAGCAGCTCGTGTAGATTAATTTGTTATGTGTTTTTAAAATTTTTTTATTTTTAATTTTTGTGGGTACATAGTAGGTGTCTATATTTATGGGGTACATGAGATATTTTGATACAGACATATCTAATGTGTAATAATCACATCAGAGTAAATGGGGTATCTATCACCTCAAGCATTTGTGTTTTGTGTTACAAGTAATCCAGTTATACTCTTTCAGTTATTTTTAAATGCACAATTAAGTTATTATTGACTATATCATGTGGTTGTGCGATCAAATAGTAGATCTTATTCATTCATTCATTCACTCATTCTATTTTGTTGTACCCATTAACCATCCCACCTCCCGCCTAAGCTCCCCACTACCCTTCCCAGCCTCTGGTAACCATCCTTCTATTCTCTATGTCCATGAGTTCAATTGTTTTGATATTCAGATCTCACAAATAAGTGAGAACATGCGATATGTGTCTTTCTGTGCCTGTTGTGTGAATTAATTTGTATAATCCTTTTAGCAAGGCTATGTGATAAGTACTATTATTATTCACAGATGAGGAAGCAGAGGCATTGAGAAAAAAAGCATCTTGTCCAAGATCAAACAGCTAGCAAGTGACAAAGTTGGGGTTTAAACCCAGGTATACTGCTTTCAGAACCAAACTTCTGATCCAGCATTATTGAGAATACAAGGAAGAGAGCTGAATGTGGCAGCAAGAAGGCTCAGGACTAGACATAGAGGAGGCTTTCCAAGGCCACCGTGGCAGGCAGGCACGAGAAGGTGTTCACCAGCCAAAGGCCTTTCCTTGGGTACTTTTCCAGAGTGTCGACCCTGGGGAAAGGGGTCAGGGGTGGCTCAAGCTGCCCTCAGAGAAGTCTGACCACTCTGTCAGATCTTGACTCCATTTTTCTTGGATTTCCTATTTTGGCTGCTTCTTGGAGGGGCCCACTGGAGAAGGGCCTACACTCAGTGCTAGAGCCCTGGGAAGAAGTTGTGGCTGGGATCAGGTGGAAATCATTAAGCGACGTTGGCAGGGCAGACTGAGGTGGGGAAGGATATGAAGAAGGCCCATAACCCAAGGCGGTGGTGTGGCAAGTGGCCAGCCAGCAGGCTCAGGGCTGATGGGACAAACATAGGGTCAGGTGGGGAGGAGGAACTGCTTGGCCCCAAGTAGAGAGCCTGCTCACTAAGTGGTCCTCCTCGAGGCTCAAGACCCAGGGAGCAAACATCTGGAGAGAAGGCTGAGAGAGGAGATGGAGACTTGACCTGATAGATGGGAAAGGGGGCTGAAGTTCTTTTAGAACCCAGGCCACTTGGCGGGTTAGGATACCCCGTCCACACTCGACTTTGCTGTATGCCTCCTGATGACTCATTTAGCCTTTCTGGGATTTCCCAAAGCAGCCCAGAAAGAATTAGAGAGAATTCAGTGGTGCTAAGGGCTAAGATGTCCCCTCCCCCTGCCCCAGCCCTACTGCCAGTGCCCACCAGCCATACAATTCCTCTGAAGAAAGGCAAGCAGGAGACTTGCCTTTGCTACTGCCACGAGCTCTGGAGAATTGTATCTGGTAAATGTTTCTTAACCTAGAAACCCAGGGAGGAGTGGGCAAGAGAGAGGCTGCTGTGTGGGCAGGAGGCCCATCTAAGCTCCTCAGGCAGTTGGCTCAGAACTGGTGCTGAGGCCGCCTTGAGGAAAGGGGCAGCACTAGCTGGCAAGTTAGTGGCAAAGCTGCTGACCTCAGGGAATTGATCTGGGGAGAAGGGCAGAAGCTCAGTTTCTGCCTGACCCATCTAGAACTGCAATGAGTTCCACTGAGTAGGGAGACTGTGGGACATCTCACCAGAGGCCACTGAGAACTAAGAGAGGTGCCAAGTAAAAGTGGGCTTTGTCCTAGGATTCCTCTAACCTCCTCAGCTGGTTCAGGATCCCAGGGACCCGCAAGCAGTCATGGGACCAGCACCCTGCGGCCTCTGATGCAGGCCTGACAGCACCTCTATGGCCTTTAACAAGCAGGTGGCCAGCAGAAGGAGATCCAGGGCCTTAGTGAGCTGGGAGAATGTGCTGGAGTGACATTCAAGGTACCAGAAATGTCATCTAGTTGCCGCTAAGCCTCTGGGATGAATTCTGTAGGTCTCTGTCTCCTTTAATTTCACTCCTCTAACTCCATCAATGGCCCACTCTCCTTATACTCCTTCGGTGACTCTTCATTCTCCCCAACGTTCCCCACTCTACCATTTTCTCATGCTACCTCCTTGCATACTGTCTTCACATCCCGGCATTGGGATCAGCCACATTGACATGTGTATTTCCAATCCTTGCCCCATGCTCTGTCATCCCGAGTAGGCAGCCAAGAGCCAGCTGGGTCCCTGTGAGCCCTGTGTGAACAGGGCAGGTATATTCTGTGTCTCTCCATTTTAGCAGAGAGATGCCAACTTGGGCTACTGAAGGGGAGAAAAAGGTCAGAGAAGGAAGGAGACCAATGAAACAAGATGGAGCTGCTCAGCTGTACCCCAACTCTCAGCAGCCTTAGTTAGCAACAAGGGCTCTCAGGCTTATGGGAGCACATGCTAGAAAGCATGTGAGCATAGAACAGGGCTCTGCCAATCATGGGCTGGCAGGCAGCAGGCAGATGAGCTCAGGATTCACCTTCCCTACAGCTCCCCCTACCCCCAGCTTCTCATGAAAGAACTCTTGCTGGCCCAGGTCCCAAGGTCCAGGGAAGCTCTGGGCACTGGGGGATAACTGCCAGAACACTCTCCTTTCCCCCATCTTTGTGTCTGTTGATGCTAATTCCCCCGGCTGCCCATCTAAGAGCCCTGCTGTACTCCTCACTCTCCCTTTCTCACCCTCACAACCAATCAATCATAAAATCACCAAACCCTGCCCATTTCAACTCCTAAACCTCACATCTTTCTTTCCCATTCTGTACCTTTCACTATCACTAACCTAATCTTCAAAACAACAACACTATCTGTCCTTTGCTAAGTGCTTTAGATATGCCAGGTTCGATGCTAACTATTTACATATATTTGCCTCATTTAACACCCTTACAACAACCCTCTGTGAGCTGTACTACTTTATTGGCTCTATTTTACAGATTAGGGCAACTGAGGCCCAGAGCAATGAAGTCCCGTACTCAAAGGCATTCGAACTCAGGCAATCTGATCCCAGAGCCACGCATGAAGTCACGGTGCTCTCGTGTCCCCTCCCTGAACACTGATCTTACTGCCTTTCCTCCTCCCTCCTTACTGCTGCCAGGGTGGTTTCTCCAAAGCCCAGCTCTGATCATGTCTGTTGGACTCCTGGCCCAGTGCCCTGTTCTGGATTTCCTTAGAGTGTCCACGCATCCCTCCTCACTGCCATTGCCCCTTGTCCAGGCTGTCAGCATTTCTTGCCTTCCGACTTTTGCATTCCACTATCAGCTTCTTGAGAGCTGGGGCTGCCTCTGTCCTGTTCACCAACAAAATATCCATCACACAGATGAGCTGGATAAAAATTCATTGAGTCAACAGATGGAAGAACAGACTCCCTGTTTCCTGTCTTCTCCCATCCAATACCTTTGCCACACTATTGCCAAAGGGATCTTTCCAAGTGTAGCCCTGAGCATGTCGTTCCTCTGCTGGAAATCCATCACTGACAAATGTGACCCGCAGACTCTACTTCTAGGAATTTATCCTATGGCTACAAATGCAAATAGACAGATGCCATATGCACAGATTATTTATTGCCCCCAATGTAATCACAAATGATTGGAAATAACCTAAATGTCTATCAGTTGGAGATGGATTAACTCTTGGACATGAAAAGAGAATGAGGTTCTAGATCCTTGAGGAATCACCACACTGTCATCCACAATGTTTAAACTAACTTACACTCCCACCAACAGAGTAAAAGTGTTCCTATTTCTCCACATCCTCTCCAGCATCTGTTGTTTCCTGGCTTTTTAATGATCACCATTCTAACTGGCATGAGATGGTGTCTCACTGTGGTTTTCATTTGCATTTCTCTAATGACCAGTGATGATGAGCTTTTTTTCATATGTTTGTGGGCCGCATAAATGTCTTCTTTTGAGAAGTGTCTGTTCATATCCTTCGCCCACTTTTTGATGGGGTTGTTTGTTTTTTTCTTGTAAATTTGTTTAAATTCCTTGTAGATGCTGGATATTAGCCCTTTGTCAGATGGGTAGATTGCAAAAATTTTCTCCCATTCTGTAGGTTGCCTGTTCACTCTGATGATAGTTTCTTTTGCTGTGCAGAAGCTCTTTAATTAGATCACATTTGTCAATTCTGGCTTTTGTTGCAATTGCTTTTGGTGTTTTAGTCATGAAGTCTTTGCCCATGCCTATGTCTTGAATGATATTGCCTAGGTTTTCTTCTAGGGTTTTTATGGTTTTAGGTCTTATGTTTAAGTCTTTAATCCATCTTGAGTTAATTTTTGTATAAGGAAGGGGTCCAGTTTCAGTTTTCTGCCTATGGCTAGCCAGTTTTCTGCCTATGGCTAGCCAGTTTTCCCAACACCATTTATTAAATAGGGAATCCTTTCCCCAATTGCTTGTTTTTGTCAGGTTTGTCAAAGATCAGATGGTTGTAAATGTGTGGCATTATTTCTGAGGCCTCTGTTCTGTTCCATTGGTCTATATATCTGTTTTGGTACCAATACCATGCTCTTTTGGTTACTGTAGACTTGTAGTATAGTTTGAAGCAGGTAGCATGACACCTCCAGCTTTGTTCTTTTGCTTAGGATTGTCTTGGCTATAAAGGCTCTTTTTTGGTTCCATATAAAACTAAAAGTATTTTTTTCTAATTCTGTGAAGAAGGTCAATGGTAGCTTGATGGGAATAGCATTGAATGTATAAATTACTTTGGACAGTATGGCCATTTTCATGATATTAATTCTTCCTATCCATGAGCATGGAATGTTTTTCCATTTGTTTGTGTCCTCTCTTATTTCCTTGAGCAGTGGTTTGTAGTTCTCCTTGAAGAGGTCCTTCACCTCCCTTGAACCAGAAATACCATTTGACCCAGCAATCCCATTACTGGGTATATACCCAAAGGATTATAAATCATTCTACTATAAAGATACATGCACATGTATGTTTACTGCAGTGCTATTCACAATGGCAAAGACTTGGAACCAACCCAAATGCCCATCAATGATAGACTGGATAAAGAAAATGTGGCACATATACACCATGGAATACTATGAAGCCACAAAAATGGATGAGTTCATGTCCTTTGCAGGGACATGGATGAAGCTGGAAACCATCATTCTCAGCAAACTAACACAGGAACAGAAAACCAAACACCACACGTTCCCACTCATAAGTGGGAGTTGAACAATGAGAGCACGTGGACACAGGGAGGGAAACATCACACACCAGGGCCTGTCAGGGGGTAGGAGGGTAGGGGAGAAATGTCATTAGGAGAAATACCTAATATAGATGACTGGTTGATCGGTGCAGCAAACCACCATGACACATGTATACCTATGTAACAAACCTGCACATTCTGCACATGTATCCCAGAAGTTAAACTATAATAATAAAAAAAAAAAAGAATGAGGAAGCACTTTATATACTGACATGGAACAATCCCTAAATGTAATATTTGGTGAAAAAGCAAACTGCAGAATAGTGGCTATAGCATTCATATAAAATAAAGGAGGAAAAGTATATATAAATGCATTTGCGGGATTCCCAGGCAAGATGGCCAAATAGGGACAGCTTCGATCTGTAGCTCCCAGCGAGACCAACGCAGAAGGAAGGTGATTTCTGCATTTCCAACTGAGGTACACAGTTCATCTCACTGGGACTGGTTAGACAGTGGGTACAGCCCATGGAGGGTGAGCAGAAACAAGGTAGGGCATTGCCTCACCCAGGAAGTGCAAGGGGTCAGGGAACTCCCTCCCCAAGCCAAAGGAAGCCATGAGGGACCATGCTGTGAGGGACGGTGCTATCCGGCCCAGATACTATGCTTTCCCCCATGGTCTTCACAACCCACAGACCAGTAGATTCCCTCAGATACCTACACCACCAGGACCCTGGGTTTCAAGCACAAAACTGGGTGGCCATTTGGGCAGACACCAAGCTAGCTGCAGGAGTTTTGTTTCACACCCCAATGGCACCTGGAATGCCAGCGAGACAGAACTGTTCATTCCCCCTGGAAAGGGGGCTGAAGCCAGGGAGTCAAATGGTCTTGCTCAGTGGATCCCCCCCCGCCCATGGAGCCCAGCAAGCTAAGATCCACTGGCTTGAAATTCTTCCTGCCAGCACAGCAGTCTGAAGTCAACCTGAGATGCTCAAGCTTGGTGGGGTGAGGGGTGTCCAGCATTACTAAGGCTTCAGTATGCAGTTTTCCCCTCATAGTGCAAACAAAGCCACCGGGAAGTTCAGACTGGGCAGAACCTACCACAGCACTGCAAAGCCACTGTAGACAGACTTCCTCTCTATATTCTTCCTCTCTGGGCAGGGAATCTCTGAAAGAAAGGCAGCAGCTCCAGTCAGGGGCTTATAGACAACACTCCCATCTCACTGGGACAGAGCACCTGGGGGAAGGTGCAGCTGTGGGTGCAGCTTCAGCAGACTTAAATATTCCTGCCTGCTGGCTCTGAAGAGAGCAGTGGATCCCCCAGCACAATGCTCGAGCTCTGCTAAGGCACAGACTGCCTCCTCAAGTGAGTCCTTGACACCCATGCCTCCTGACTGAGAGATACCTCCCAGCAGGGATCAACAAACACTCCATACAGGAGAGCTCTGGGTGGCATCTGGCAGGTGCCCCTCTGGGATGAAGCTTCCAGAGGAAGGAGCAGGCAGCAATCTTTGCTGTTCTGCAGCCTCTGCTGGTGATACCCAGGCAAACAGGGTCTGGGGTGGACCCCCAGCAAACTCCAGCAGACCTGCAGAAGAGAGGCCTCACTGTTAGAAAGAAAACTAACAACAAAAAGCAATAGCATCAACATCAACAAAAAGGATGACCATGCAAAAACTCCATCCGAAGGTCACTAACAGCAAAGACCAAAGGTAGATAAATCCATGAAGATGAGTAAAAACCAGCACAAAAAGGCTGAAAATTCCAAAAACCAGAATGCCTCTTCTCTTCCAAAGGATCACAACTCCTCACCAGCAAGAGAACAAAACTGGATGGAGAATGAATTTGACAAATTGACAAAAGTAGGCTTCAGAAAGTGGGTAATAGCAAACTCCTCTGAGCTAACGGAGCATGTTCTAACCCAATGCAAGGAAGCTAAGAACCTTGATAAAATGTTGGAGGAATTGCTAACTAGAATAAGCAGTTTAGAGAAGAACATAAATGACCGGATGGAGCTGAAAAACACAGCACGAGAACTTCATGAAGCATATACAAGCATCAATAGCCAAATCAATCAAGCGGAAGAAAGGTTATCAGAGATTGAAGATCAACTTAATGAAATAAAGCATGAAGACAGTATTAGAGAAAAAAGAATGAAAAGGACTGAACAAAGCTTCCAAGAAATATGGGACTATGTGAAAAGACCAAACCTACATTTGATTGGTGTACCTGAAAGTGACGGGGAGAATGGAAATAACTTGGAAAACACACTTCAGGATATTATTGAGGAGAACTTCCCCAACCTAGCAAGACAGGCCAACATTCAAATTCAGGAAACACAGAGAACACCGCAAAGATACTCCTCAAGAAGAGGAAATCCAGGACACAGAAACATCAGATTCATCAAGATTGAAATGAAGGAAAAAATGTTAAGGGCAGCCAGAGAGAAAGGTCAGGTTACCCACAACGGGAAGCCCATCAGACTAACAGTGGATATCTCTGCAGAAACGCTACAAGCCAGAAGAGAGTGAGGGCCAATATTCAACATTCTTAAAGAAAAGAATTTTCAACCCAGAATTTCATATCCAGCCAAACTAAGCTTCATAAGTGAAGGAAAAATAAAATCCTTTACAGACAAGCAAATGCTGAGGGATTTTGTCATGACAAGCCCTGCCTTACAAGAGCTCCTGAAGGAAGCACTAAATATGAAAGGATAAACTGGTATGAGCCACTGCAAAAACAAACCAAAACATAAAGACCATTGACACGATGAAGAAACTGCATCAACTAAAGGGCAAAATAACCAGCTAACATCATAATGACAGGATCAAATTCACACATAACAATATTAACCTTAAATGTAAATGGGCTAAATGCCCCCAATTAAAAGCCACAGACTGGGAAACTGGATAAAGAGTCGAGATCCATCGGTGTGCTGTATTCAAGAGACCCATCTCACATGCAAAGACACACATAGGCTCAAAATAAAGGGATGGAGGCAGACTTACCCAGCAAATGAAAAGCAAAAAAAAGCAGGGGTTGCAATCCTAGTTTTTAGACTTTAAACCAACAAAGATCAAAAAAGACAAAGAAGGGCATTCCATAATGGGAAAGGGATCAATGCAACAAGAAGAGCTAACTATCCTAAATACATATGCACCCAATACAGGAGCACCCAGATTCATAAAGCAAGTTCTTAGAGACCTACAAAGAGACTTAGACTCCCACACAATAATAGTGGGAGACTTTAACACCCCACTGTCAATATTAGACAGATGAATGAGACAGAAAATTAACAAGGATATTCAGGACTTGAACTCAGTTCTGGAACAAATGGAACTAATAGACATCTACAGAGCTCTCCACCCCAAAGCAACAGAATATACATTCTTCTCAGCACCACATCACACTTATTCTAAAATCGACCACATGATTGGAAGTAAAACACTCCTCAGCAAATGCAAAAGAACAGAAATCATAACAAACAGTCTCTCAGACCACAGTGCAATCAAATTAGAACTCAAGATTAAAAAACTCACTCAAAACCACACAACTGCATGGAAACTGAACAACCTGCTCCTGAATGACTACTGGGTAAATAATGAAATTAAGATAGAAATAAATAAGTTCTTTGAAACCAATGAGAACAAAGAGACAATGTACCAGAATCTCTGGGACACGGCTAAAGCAGTGTTTAGAGGAAAATTTGTAGCACTAAATGCCCACAAGAGACAGCAGGAAAGATCTAAAATCAACACCCTAACATCACAATTAAAAGAACTAGAGAAGCAAATGCAAACAAATTCAAAAGCTAGCAGAAGACAAGAAATAACTAAGATCAGAGCAGAACTGAAGGACATGGGGATATGAAAAACCCTTCAAAAAAATCAATGAATCCAAGAGCTGGTTTTTTGAAAAGATTAACAAAATAGAGAGACTGCTAGCCAGACTAACAAAGAAGAAAAGAGAGGGCTGGGCACAGTGGCTCAACCCTATAATCCCAGCACTTTGGGAGGCCAAGGTTGCTTGATCACCTAAGGTCAGGAATTCAAAACCAGCCTGGCCAACATGGTGAAACCCTGTCTCTACTAAAAATACAAAAAATTAGCCAGGCATGGTGGTGCATGCCTGTAATCCCAGGTACTCAGGAGGCTGAGGCAGGAGAATTGCTTGAACCTTGGAGGCAGAGGTTGCAGTGAGCTGAGTTTGTGCCATTGCACTACAGCCTGGGCAACAAGAGTGAAACTCCATCCCCCCATCCCCCAAAAAAAAGAAAGAAAAGAGAGAAGCACTGAATAGACACAATAAAAAATGGTAAAGGAGAGATCACCACCAATCCCACAGAAATACAAACTACCACTACCATCAGAGACTACTATAAACACCTCTATGCAAATAAACTAGAAAATCTAGAAGAAATGAATAAATTCCTGGACACCCGCCCAAGACTAAACCAGGAAGAAGTCGAATCCCTGAATAGCCCAATAACAAGTTCTGAAGCTGAGGGAATAATTAATAGCCTACCAACCAAAAACAGCCCAGGACCAGACAGATTCACAGCCGAATTCCACCAGAGGTACAAAGAGGAGCTGGTATGATTCCTTCTGAAACTATTCCAAACAGTAGAAAAAGAGGGACTCCTCCCTAACTTATTTTATGAGGTCAGCATCACCCTGAAAACAAAACCTGGCAGAGACACACACAAAAAAGAAAATTTCAAGCCAATATCCCTGATGAACATCAGTGTGAAAATCCTCAATAAAATACTGGCAAACCAAATCCAGCAGCATATCAAAAAGCTTATCCATCATGATCAAGTGGGCTTCATTCCTGGGATGCAAGGCTGGTTCAACATATGAAAATCAATCAACGTAATCTATCACTTAAACAGAACCAATGACAAAAGCCACATGATTATCTCAATAGATGCAGAAAAGGCCTTCAATCATATTTAACAACTCAATACTAAAAACACTCAATAAACTAGGTATTGATGGAACATATCTCAAAAAAATAAGAGCTATTTATGACAAACCCATAGCCAATATCATACTGAATGGGCAAAAGCTGGAAGCATTCCCTTTGAAAACCGGCACAAGACAAGGATGCCCTCTCTCACCACTCCTATTTAACACAGTATTGGAATTCTGGCCAGGGCAATCAGGCGAGAGAAAGAAATAAATTGTATTCAAATATGAAGAGAGGAAGTCAAATTATCTCTGTTTGCAGATGACAAGATTTTATATTTAGAAAACCCCATTGTCTCAGCCCAAAAACTCCTTAAGCTGATAAGCAACTTTAGCAAAGTCTCAGGATACAAAATCAGTGTGCAAAAATCATAAGCAATCCTATACACCAATAATAGACAAACAGAGTCAAATCATGAGGAAACTCCCATTCACAACTGCTACAAAGAGAATAAAATATCTAGGAATACAACTTACAAGCGATGTGAAGGACCTCTTCAAGGAGAACTGCAAACCACTGCTCAAGGAAATGAGAGGGGACACAAACAAATGGAAAAACATTCAATGCTCATGGATAGGAAGAATCAGTATGGTGAAAATGGCCATATTGCCAGAAATAATTTATAGATTCAATGCTATTCCCATCAAGCTACCATTGACCTTCTTCACAGAATTAGAAAAAACTACTTTTAGTTTTATATGGAACCAAAAAAGAGCCTTTATAGCCAAGACAATCCTAAGCAAAAAGAACAAAGCTGGAGGCATCACGCTACCTGACATCAAACTATACTACAAGGCTACAGTAACCAAAAGAGCATGGTATTGGTACCAAAACAGATATATAGACCAACGGAACAAAACAAAGGCCTCAGAAATAATGCCACACATCTACAACCATCTGATCTTTGACAAACCTGACAAAAACAAGCAATGAGGAAAGAATTCCCTATTTAATAAATGGTGTTGGGAAAACTGGCTAGCCATAGGCAGAAAACTGAAACTGGACCCCTTCCTTACACCTTATACAAAAATTAACTCAAGATGGATTAAAGACTTAAATGTAAGATCTAAAACCATAAAAACCCTAGAAGAAAACCTAGGCAATACCATTCAAGACATAGGCATGGGCAAAGACTTCATGACTAAAACACCAAAAGCAATTGCAACAAAAGCCAGAATTGACAAATGTGATCTAATTAAACTAAAGAGCTTCTGCACAGCAAAAGAAACTATCTTCAGAATAAACAGGCAACCTACAGAATGGGAGAAAATTTTTGCAATCTACCCATCTGACAAAGGGCTAATATCCAGCATCTACAAGGAACTTAAACAAATTTACAAGAAAAAAACAAAACAAAACAACCCCATCAAAAAGTGGGCAAAGGATATGAACAGACACCTTCAAAAGAAGACATGTATGTGGCCAACGAACATATGAAAAAAAGCTCATCATCACTGGTCATTAGAGAAATGCAAATGAAAACCACAGTGAGATACCATCTCATGCCAGTTAGAATGGTGATCATTAAAAAGTCAGGAAACAACAGATGCTGGAGAGGATGTGGAGAAATGGAGATGCTTTTATACTGTTGGTGGGAGTGTAAATCAGTTCAGCCATTGTGGAAGACAGTGTGGTGATTCCTCAAGGATCTAGAACTAGAAATACCATTTGACCCAGCAATCCCATTACTGGGTATATACCCAAAGGATTATAAATCATTCTACTATAAAGACACGTGCACACGTATGTTTATTGCAGCACTATTCACAATGGCAAAGACTTGGAACCAACACAAATGCTCATCAATGTTAGACTGGTTAAAGAAAATGTGGCACATATATACCACGGAATACTATGCAACCATAAAAAAGAGTGAGTTCATGTTTCTTTCAACGACATGGATGAAGCTGGAAACCATGATTCTCGGCCGAATTACACAAGATCAGAAAACCAAACACTACATGTTGTCACTCATAAGTGGGAGCTGAGCAATGAGAACACATGGACACAGGGAGGGAAACATCACACACCAGGGCCTGTCGAGAGGTGGGAGGCTAGGGGAGGGATAGCATTAGGAGAAATACCTAATGTAGATGACAGGCCGATGGGTGCAGCAAACCACCATGGCACATGTATACCTATGTAATAAACCTGTATGTTCTGCACATGTATCCCAGAACTTAAAGTATAATTTAAAAATGCATTTGCTGTGTATGTTAACCTACTTGTCTCTTCTACTTTTAAATTTTTTGAACTGTGTGAATTTATTACCTAGTGAAAAATATAAACTTCATTATTTAAAATCTAATAATGTGAATGACAATTTTTATTTACACAAACAAAACGAGGTCTCATCAGTCACACACCTAACCTTGGCCATGCTGTTTCCTCAACCTAAACTGCCCTTCCCCTTCCTTCTAGCTTCTCTGAATGGCTACATTTGTGCTGCCCATTCTGGTGGGCACAAGCTGCACATGGGTATTAAGCACTTGAAATGTGACTAGTCCAAATTGAGATGTGCTGTAAGTGTAAAATCCACACCAGAATATGAACACTCAGTATGAAAAAAGAATCTCAAATATCTGTATAATTTTATGATCTTCATTACATGTTAAAATGAGAATATTTTAGACATGTTGGGGTTTAAAAGATACAATTAAAATTAACTTCAGCTTCCTTCTACTTTTTAAATATGGCTAGTACGCCAGATTCAGTGGCTCACACCTGTAATCTCAGCACTTTGGGAGGCTGAGGTGTGTGGATCACTTGAGCCCAGGGGTTCGAGACCAGCCTGGGCAACACAGCAAAACCTCATCTCTACAAGATAGAAAGTGAAGATTAGTTGGGCTTGGTGGCACACACCTATAGTCCCAGCTACTTGGAAGGTTGAGGCAGGAGGATTGCTTGAGCCTGGGAGGTCAAGGCTGTAGTGAGCTGTGATCATGTCACTGCATTCCAGCCTAGGCAACAAAGCGAAGCCCTGTCTCTACAAAATATATATATATACATGCATACACTAAAAAGAAACATATGGCTAGGCGCAGTGGCTCACGCCTGTAATCCCAGCACTTTGGGAGGCTGAGGCAGGTAGATCACCTGAGGTCAGCAGTTCAAGACCAGCCTGACCAACATGGTGAAATCCCATCTCTACTAAATAAAAAAAAAAAAATTGGCTGGGCATGGTGACGCATGCCTATAACCCCAGCTACTTGGGAGGCTGAGGCAGGAGAATTGCTTGAACCCAGGAGGCAGAGGTTCCAGTGAGCCAAGATTGCACCATTGCACTTCAGCCTGGGCAACAAGAGCGAAAACTCTGTCCAAAAAAAAAAAAAAAGGAAAAAAAGGAAAAAAAAGAAACATATATGGCTAATAGAAAATTCCAGACTACATATGTGGCTCACATCTGTGGCTTGCATGATACTCCTATTGCACAGGGCTAATCTAAATTCTATAGTTTTCCTGGTGTGCTTTGAAGGCCACCCTCTTTGTGAAGCTCTCTTTGAATCCCTGCCTGGAATCCTCTTTGCTGCCTTACTGGGATTCCAGTGCTGGGCAGGTGTGAGCTTGATGACTTTGTGTGTCTCTCACTCCCTAACCTGCGTTCAAGGCCCTGGAGGGAAAGGCCCAGTCAACTTCCTCTCTGCATCCTTCAGAGTCTTTGCCAACTGGGTATAGAGCGGGGCAAAGAAAACAGCTCAACTGATTCAACTTAGATGAGCTGAAGTGAATACTGTGATGGGTACTGAGAAGCTGGCAGGATTAACCCAGAGGTCAACCCAGGACCAAGGGCCCAGCAAGCAGCAGAGGCTACTTCCTAAGGTCATCTCCATTCCTCTGCCTCAAGACCCAGTGGCATGGCCCCAAGTCAGCAGCTCTACTCTAGAAAAGCAGGAAGAACGGGACTATGTCAGAGGAAGGCTGAGATTTCCATTGCAGGTGCAGAGGTGAATAAACGCCCCAGGGAAAGGGAACATATTTGCATCACCTATGAGCATTATCTTGTGTAATGCAGAGGCTATGCAAGTAGGATCTGGAATCAGAAAGTTGAGTGGAAAATCTAGCTCTATTCTGTGAAAATATTAAAAACCATTGAGTTATATAGTTTAAATGGGTGAATTGTGTGATATGTGAATTATATTTCAATAAAGCCGTTACATTAAAAAAATCATCTAGCTCTGCCATTGGCAAGCTGTGCAGCCAAGAGCAAATAGATTTCCTGTCTGTTCCTTAGCTTTTGCGTCTATCAAAGGGAGGTGATAATAATAATACTTATCTCATGGCTGGGTGCGGTGGCTCACACCTGCAATTCCAGCACTTTGGGAGGCTGAGGTGGGCGGATCACCAGAGGTCAGGAGTTCGAGACCAGCCTGGCCAACATGGTGAAACCCCGTCTCTACTAAAAATACAAAAATCAGCCGGGCACGGTGGTGGGCACCTGTAATCTCAGTTACTCGGGTGGCTGAGGCAGGAGAATCGCTTGAACCCAGGAGGCAGAGGTTGCAGTGAGCTGAGATCGCGCCATTGCACTCCAGCCTGGGCAACAGAGCGAGACTCTGTCTCAAAACAAAACAAAAACAAAAACAAACAACACAAAAAAAACCATATCTCATGGGGTTTCTGTGAGAATTAAATGAACAAGTGCACATGAATCATTTCATGGTATGCCTACAGTAAGTGCTCATTAAATACTGGCAGCTATGTTATTACTGTGTGCCAAGCACTGTGCTAGTCATGTCACACACAGTATTTCAATCATCACAATTATGTCATAGCAAGCATGTATTACCACCCTCATATGAAGGATGCAGAAATTTAGTCCAGAGAGACCCCACATTGATGTAGGTCTCTACTGGCAGAGCTAACATTGGCTTGTCCAGTTCCTGCCCCTTCCCCCTTTGACATGCCTTGATCCACTCAAAGGACTTCTGGTCACCTTCAGGGCAGAAGTCTCAGCCACTGCTTCCCCTGAGTGCCAGTGAGGTCCAAGGAGTTGTGATAGGCCTTTCTCTAGGAATGTGCCTTGGCACCGGCCTGGCATGGGGTCTCCAGCCAGCTCTTTAGAATGGAGGCTGGATCTAAGGTTCAGAGTCAACCCCAGAGCAAGGACCATAGAGTCAATGGCCATTGGGTCATGCTAGCTAAGAAAGCACATGTTCTTGAAGCCAACTCTGAGTTCAGATAGCTAAAGATTCATCCAAAGCATTTACTGGATCCCAGGGACTGCTCTAAGTGACTTTACATGCCTCATCTCAGTGAATTATCACAATGAGGTAGGCTTTACTTCCCCAATTTATAGGCAGGGGACCTGAGGCTCAAAGAGGTGACTTACCCATCTGGAGCAAGAAATCAAACCCAGGCCCCATTTGCTCACCAACTCTATTCATTCATATGTCTTATTCTTTCATTCATTAATCACCAATTAGGTACTGAGGACACAATGTGAATTAATTCTGTTATAGAAACAAGACTGGGGGAGAACTGAGGAGGAAGAAACCCAATGACAGCTGGGAGGGGTGTGTGTGTGTGAAGTGTGTGTGTGTTGTGGGGAGCATTGGCAGACAGTGAATGTCTCCCAGACAAAGCATTTATTGAAGAATAAACACGATTTCACTTGGGGTGGGGAAGGCAGAAGGGGAAGATGTTTTAGGGGAGGGAACAGCTTGGGCAGGGCTGTCAGAATGCAGTGTGTTTTGTGGCTGATGAGAGACAAGATGGAATGTGATGGGGCCTGTAGAAGACATGCGGGACAGTGCAGGAGGTGGACCTGCAACCTGTATCTTACAGGTCTTGTGTGCCAGTGCAAGGTGTCTGGACTGAACTTGATGGGCCTGGGGAGCCACAGAGGATTTTATGCATGGTCAGTTTGCTTTGTAGAAAGACCACTCTGACAGCAGGGTGGAGTGCAGATCTAGGAGGCTGACCTGGAGGCAGAAACCCAGACAGAAGACCTTGGGAATAGGTCAGGGAAAGTGATAGATAAACTACAGCTGTGGCCCTGAGGACAGCAAAGAGGGACAAATCTCCCAAGAATTGTAGTTGGTAGATGGGACAGGATGGATTAAAGGCAGAGGATGGGTGGAAGTCAAGGCTGATTCCCAGGCTCTGGCTTGGGCATCTTGTTAGATGAGGTTGCCAGGCCCTGAGTCAGGAAGGAACACAGAGGAGGAGCAAACGTAGGGCACGTTGAGTTTCAGGACATCCAGGTATGGAATGGCTGCATTTGGAGCCCAGCGGTGAGGTCTGGGCTGGAGAGAGATTTGAGAACCCTTGGCTGCTTTCTTGATTCTTGGTCTCATGCTCCTCCTATTATGTGCAACCAACGTCAAATATCTTCTGAAAATGGACAGTCCTGATGACACAGCAGAGAAACTCCCATTGGATTTGGGGTCTAAAAGCAGTCCAGCCAGGAGGCAGTGGGGTTTCTGCAGGGTTCATGCAAATGCAACAAGACTCAGAGAGCTGGACTGTATGGAAAGCCAAGAGGTCACCTCATCCAGCTTGGTTCTAGGCAGAATTCCCCCTAAACCCTAATTTCCATAAGAGCCCTCCCCCTCCCCCATCATAGCCAGTCAGGGAAAGAGCTGGAAGAACTCTGAGTAGTGCCAGGAGAGGACCAACCGGAGTGTGATTTGCATATAATTTGCATAAGACAATCTGTTCTCTGGTAATTTTCAAGTGAAAATGTTATCATCGCTCCCGGAGGGTTACTGCTGCGTGATTTTTCTTTCCTTTGTTCTTCTGCACACACAGACTGCCCCAGGTCTGCCCTCGAGGAAGGCTTAATGGAGAGGAGGGGCCAGAGAGGGGCTGGGAAAGGAGGGTCTGTAGCGTCCAGGCCTGTGCTCAGTCTGGGGCTCCCTTCCCAGGGCACAGTGTAGACCCATGTTTCTATTGAACCCCCTCAGGGCTCTTCAGAGCCTCCCACCCCCCACCAGGCCTAGGCTGCTGCCTGCCTCCCCCTGACCCCTGGCTGCTGTGCTCTGGGGCCTCCCTTGGGGCCTAGCTGCTCCGTGGGGCCCAGGCAGCTCACAGCACAGGCCTGGCTCAGGGGACGTTTTCTAATAGGCGGATAATTGCCTCTGTTAATTGCAATTTGATTTTAGCAATTTTTCTCTAAGAGCCTAGAGGCCTCAGGCCCAGATATGGAAAGGAGGTGCATGGGTAGAGCTTCCAAGCTAGGGTCTAACTGCTCAGAAGTTACCACCTGCTGGGTCTCCCCTAGGCTCTGCCCCTGCTGGGCAGGGGACTGAAGCCTGCACTTCATCTCACCCCACAGCCTCAGCTCCACAAGGACATGCTGCAGATGGCTCCGAGCAACACCCTCCTTTCCCAGCCCTGAGGGAATAGTTTGGTGGAAACCTCTGGAAGGGGTCAGTTGGCAGACACCCCAGGGGCAGAGCAGGAGCCCCACTGCAAAGCCTGGAGGGCTTCCAGCTGGAGCCAAGAGACTGCGAGAGTTCTCTCCCATGGCCATCTTTGTTCCTCAGACACTTTTCTGGGACTGCCAGCCTCTCCTCCCAGTTACCAGCCGGCTTTGTCTTCCAAGGTCCCTCAGAGCATGGCTTTTGGAGCCCAGCCACCTAATAAACCTAGAGCAGGTTCCTCTATTTTATTTCTCTGTGCTCCAACTCCTTGGTCTTAAAGTGGGGAAATAATAGTATCTCCATGGTAGTGATCAAAGCAGTTAATGTGGGCCAAGTTCTTCAAGTTCTTCACCCAGTGCCTGGCACATATTAACTTCTCTATAAATGGTAGCTGTATTCTGGCTTTTACCATAATCCACATCTTGGGATACCCTGGGCAGGCCTCTAGTCCTGCAGCCTATGATCATATGGGTCCTCAGAGGTCAAGGTGGAATCATGTGGGAGAAAGGTGCCTTAAGGTGAGCATCCCTAGATGAAGCAGGGTCTGCCCGGGACAGGGCTGGGGGCTAGGAGGCAAAAGCGGCAGCCTGAAGTCTCCAGAGTGGAAGTTCATCGCTTTGAAGCTGGGTGCTTCAGGATGAAGAGTAAATTATGCCTCTTGCCCATTCACTCTCCTTCACCTCTGCCTACCCATCCAAACTGGCCATTCCTCCACTAAAGAGGACTTCTTGGAGGAAGAGACCTCCAGGGAAGGGAGAGGTTTGTGGAGTCACATTGCTTCCTTGGAAAGGCATGTAGGCCAGATTCCTTTTCCTCTTGTTAGCTGTGAGCCTTGGGCCTCTGACTCTACCTCTCCCAGCCTTAGTTTGCCCCTCTGTACCAAAGAAGCCACTCTATGTCCCACATGGGGTGGCTATGGGGAGCAGCTAGAATAACGCGTGGCCGCCTGCAAGTAGGTGCTTCGTAAATAACCATTTCCTCCCCTGTTCCTTCCCGTTCCTTCATGTGTAAGGGGAGCAATTCTCTCCCTGTGTTTATGCCTGTGTTGCCTGCCTCTCCCCACCCAATTCCTCAGCATGGAGGTGTCGGCCACTGCCTTCCTTCCCACTGCACACAGGCCTTCTCTGTTGCTGGCAAGGAGGGGGGAAGTGGAGGCAGGCAGTGGTTTGGGGCCCAGGGAGAGTGTCTCGGCGCCTGCCCACCACCTCTGGCCTGCCACTCCAGGCAGCATGCTAATTAAGACTGGAGGACCCACAGAACAAAATTGCAGGCCCCTTGCCTCAGCCCAGCCCCCAGTGGCCTAGTGGGGAAATCTGGCAGCACAGACAGGCCCTTTGCTTTGGGCTTGGCGGAGGTTGGGTAGAGCTGGGCTGGGCAGTGGCCCAGAGAGGAAACAGAGGAGGGATTGGCCTGGGTCTCCGGGAGCCTGGCCTCTTAGGCAGGGCAGGAACCAAGAGATGTGAGGAGAAGGCCACAATTTCTGCTTGGTCCTGGGCCATGCTCGGCCTGGTCTGGCCCGACCCTGCCTGTAAAGGAGGTGTTGACAGAATGATGGGGTGGGAGGTCCCCAGATGGGGGCATCACAGGGCCAGCATGCTGGGAGGTGACTGCCTGGTGCCTTTTCCTAGGGCTTCTGGACTCTATTACCTACTATAGATTTGTGAAACTCATGGGAAAGTCCCTTTACTTCCCTGAGCCTCAGTTTCCTCTTCTCTCAAATGGGGCTGATGAACAATATGTAATGAAAACATGCATGGAAATGAGGCATGCTAGATTCAGGAGAGTGGTTATGTCTGGGGAGGCTGAGAGGAAGGGAAATGGGCCAGGGCAGAAGTACATAAGGACCCTTATCTCTATTGGATAGTTTTATTCCTAAAACAAGGCATGAAGCAAATGTGGAGTACTGTTAAGATTTCACAAAATTGGGCGATAGGTACACAGGTGTCTGTTAAGGTATTTGTTTCTAGTGTCTTTTCTGTGTGTCTGAAATATTTCACAATCAAACAAATGTCCAGTGACAGCATCACATGCAGGATTGGAAATGTGCTGAACCTCAGGAATCCCTTACAAGAGTGAAGTGGACGTGCCCTGGGAAACAAACTCCAGTGCTGACCGGGACCCCAAGGCCAGAGGCATATGGCAATCTATGCATTTTAGGTAAAGTGAGCAGGAGAAAACAATCTCAAAATTCACATCCTCTTTCTGTGACGTATGCTTTCCAATAGGCATGTACACCTAACTAAGGAGTCAATTAAGTATTATAAGTAGAGTCAACGAGCTGGCCTGGCATCTGTGGCACATATGAGGCAGACCCCTCTGTCTCCTCCGCCATGAAGTGCTGGAGTATTGGGTCAAACCTGATTCCAGTGAACACCTAGATCACTGGTTCTCAGCTCTGGCTCCACATGAGAATCACCTGGGGAGCTTTTAAAACATACTAATGTCCAGGCCCCATACCCAGGGACTCTGACTTAATTGGTGTGGGGTGGGAACTGAACATTCGTATGTTTTAAAAGCTCCCCAGATGATTCTCCTGTGTAGCCAAGGCTGTGAACCACTGCGCTACAGCCAGCAAGGCTGTTCCCAGCACCCCTCGGCCTCTCCCTCTTACCTGCTTTGAGAGAGGGCCCTAGAACCAAACACAAGCAGTCATCCTTCTCGGGCCAAAGCTGTGTGACCTTTTGCCTTTAGAGCACATTGCCCAGAATCCCTGACTCCTCCCTCAACCCACAGAGGACTGCTGGCTTTTAAGGACGGTGAGGAGGTGAAGAGGAATCATCCTCCACCATAAGGCTGAGTGAGGTTGTAATTAGAAATCATCCACCCCATTGGCTACTTCTCTACCTGCATCTCCTGGGCCTCTGGCCCTGGTGGACGCAGCAAACTCCTTCCTGAAACTCCTCCATTGGCTTTCATGAAGACTTATTGTCCTGATTCTCCTCTGATCTCTCTGCCAATGCCCTCTACCAACACACACAAACACACACATACAACTTCTCTGCTTCCTCCTCTTCTGTTCACCCACGCCTCATACATTTCCACCTTGAGGTCTGGCTTTGGCACAAAATTTCTGTCTTAAGACACTCTCTGCTCCCTCAGCCACACTTCTGCCCTCTTAAAAGAGGCTTTTCTTTTCTTTTCTTTTTTTTTTTTTTTTTGAGATGGAGTCTCGCTCTGTTGCCCAGGCTGGAGTGCAGTGGCATGATCTCGGCTCACTGCAACCTCCAAAAGGAGGCTTTACAAATTTCTTTCCAGCCCCATCCTCTTTGCCAAACTCCAGTCTCACATCCCCAACTGGGAGACACCTGGAATTCTCTCTAGCACCTCAAATTTAACATGGCTAAGCTAGATTCATCTCGTCTTCCATGTGCCCTCCACCAGCCATCTGGTCCAATTACTGCTCATGGTGCCACTGTTCACTCAGCTCAGCAAACTTCGGTCACCACAAATGCTCCCTGTCCCTGCTTTCCCCTCCCACATCCTCCAGCCAGTGGGTCACTCTCCAGACTGTTGAGTCTCCTCTGGTCATGTCCTCTGCACCCCAGGATTTTCCTCCACCTCTATGCTCCCCACCCCTGCTTCAGTTGAGACCGTCTCATCCCTGCTGAAACCATCACAACTGCTGCTTCCACAGTGGCGCTCCTCCCTCTCAACACTCCTCCCCATTGCCTGTCCATAAAGTCACAATTCTTCAGGATAGGAGACAAGATCCTGTGCAGTAGTCTGCAACTGCACGTTCTAACCCTCTCCCCATAGCTTCTGCAGGAAACCTTCCTCTCCTGGCAGGCTGCTGCCATTTGACATGCCTTGAGCATCCAGGGCTCCACACTGTCCTCCAACAGTCTCAGTCTGCATGGAGGTCACAAAAATCATTGGCGTGCAGAGGCTGGGTAGGGAAGGGAAGTGAGGGATGTGAGCTGAGTTGGAGATGCAATCAGGAGTAGGGCAGCGTGTGGAGAATGGGAGTGGCATGCCTCATTTACAAGTGGTGACATTCTTCAATTCCCACCAATCATGCCCATGCAGGAATGAGGGCCTATCTTAGTTTCTTTGGACTGCGGTAACAGAATACCATAGACTGGGTGGCTTATAAACAATGGAAATTTATTTCTCACAATTCTGGAGGTTGAGAAGTCCAAGATCAAGGTGCTGGCCGATTTGGTTTCTGGTGAGGGCCTGCTTCCTAGATGGCCATCTTCTCACTGTAACCTCAATAGCAGAAGGGGCAAGGGTATCTCCGGAGTCTCTTTTAGAAGGGCACTAATCTCATTCATGAGGACTGCACTCCCATGACCCGATCATCTCCCAAAGACCCCACTTCGTAGTACCATCACCTAGGGGGCTACGATTTCAATGTATGAATTTTGGGGGAAATACAAACATTCAGACTATAACAGGGCCCAATGTTGCCAGATCCTCTAATTTATCCAGAGAAGCCAGAAATCCAAAACCTGAAGGTAAAATCTCTAGATTTTTTAAAATGTCAAATCATTCAGATTTTTGTAAAATTTTGAGCTGGGTCACACAAAACACATCTGCCACCAGGTGCTGCTCATTGACTCCAGTCTTGCAATATCCAGGCTCGTTCCACACCCAGCCCTGCTTGGAGTTGTGCCCTCCTACCCCTCCTGTCCCAAGCCTCCCCAGTCTTCAAGGCCCAGGTAAGGTACAATCGAGCTGGTGAAGCCCTCCCTGGCCACCCCAGTCCTCTCCAACTTCCTGTGACCTTTAGCCTTCAACATCATGTACCTGGCACCCCGGCTAGGGAGCTTAGGGAGGCAGGAGAGCACCAAGGTTAGAGGTTAGAAGTGTGGAATTGTAATTACGCTACTTGGATTTGAACGTCGGCTTAGCTATTTATCAGCTGTGTGACCCTAGGCAAGTTTTTTACCTTCTCTGTGACCCATTTTCTTTCTCATGAGGTTGTTATATGGATTAAATGGGATAATCTATGAAAAGCACTTGGGGCCGGGCACGGTGGCTCACGCCTGTAATCCCAGCACTTTGGGAGGCTGAGATGGGTGGATCACCTGAAGTCAGGAATTTGAGGCCAGCCTGGCCAACATGGTGAAACCCTGTCTCTACTAAAAATACAAAAATTGGCCTGGCATGGTGGCACACACCTGTAATCCTAGCTACTCAGGAGGCTGAGGCAGGAGAATCACTGGAACCTGGGAGACAGAGGTTGCAGTGAGCCGAGATCGCACCACTGCTCTCCAGCCTGGGCAACAGAGTAAGACTCCATCAAAAAAAAAAAAAAAAAAGAAAGAAAGAAAGAAAGAAAGAAAGAAAGAAAGAAAGAAAGAAAGAAAGAAAGAAAAGAAAAGCACTTGGAACAGTGCATGGTTTATAATAAACACTCAATAAATGGTACCTGTTATTATCATTGCTTCTGGGGGTTGTTTGCTCACCATTTACATGTTCAGATTTTGCCTATTTGTCTATATGCCCAGAGAGAGCAGGAATCATGCCTTATAGCATCTTCACCCTCTATCCCTGAACCCTTCAATACCTTGTCCACACACTCAGGAGCACAATTGACACATGAGAAAATGTTGGTTGCAACAGATTGAATTCAATCAACAAACATGTATTGCATACTGACACTATGCCAGGCACGGTGCTAGACACCAACAGCAAAGCACTGCAGTAGCAACACTGGCATTGGAATCAGGCACCGCAGCCTGCTGCTTCCTAACTGTGTGAGTGCCAGCGGACTGCTTCCTACCAGTAGCCTTCATTTCAGCATCTGTAGGATGGCAAGACCTCCCTATACCTAGGGTTGCTGGGGGCACTCTGGAGAGGTATGGGTATCCTTGTCTCAACTTAGGTAGCTTTTCTAAGATTTGAAGGAAAGTACTCAAGTGTCTGTTCATGGGCGGGAAGCTGGCAGATAGGCTGCTTCTCCCAGTACCTTCTGGCTCTGAGCCTGCGGCCCTGAGAGGTTTCGCTATAGATTGCCTCACTGCCCCGCATGTGCTGTCTCCAGCCTCCCTCTCAGGGAACACACTCCTGCCAGGGTGTGCGTGTGTGTATGTGTGTGTGTGTGGTGTGTGTGTGTGTGTGTGTGTGTGTGTGTGGCCAACTTGACCACAGGCTGGATAAGACAGAGTAGCTTACATCATAGAATCACTGCCAATTTTAAAGCAAGTTTTAGACACCGTTCTTTAAAAAGTTTCCTGAGTGTTTCTCATCATCTGGGTAAGCTCTAGGCCGCTTGGCCAGCTCTCTGCTCCCCACTCTTTGCTACCCTATGGCAACTCAAATATACATATATCTACATCTTCCCTCCCACTTCATTATGCTGAATAATTTGACCTTCTCCAGCCCCTGCCCTTATGCAGCTCCCAGACTGCCCTTCTACCTTTCGAAATTCACTATCATGCTCTACTTAACACTGGACCACTTCCTTTCTCTCTCGCCCTTTCTCTTTGCCCTAGAGGGGAAGGCAGCGGTGTAGAGATGTATCCCCTATCCCCACCCCGTGTGAATTTTGTCTCAACCCCTTGGATGCTAGAAGTGACTTTAGTTGTTTGGATTAAAACTGTTTTTTTCTCTTCCATCATATATTCACATGTGTGTGCAGCCATGAAGCATTTAGCGCATCTAGCGCAGCACCTGGCCTGTGAAAGGAGACCCTTGTGATTAACCCTCCCCCCATCTTACCCTTCAGGTTCTGAGGCCACAGACTGGAAAGAGACTGATCCCTGTCCCCCACCTCACCCCACCCAAGAGATCACCGTCCAAAGAGGGAGAGGAAGAGCCAGACACCCAAACCTGTGCTGCCAACAGGAGTAGATAGAGGAGGTGGGAAAGCCATCTAACCAGGGGCTAGTAGGAAATCGCTCAATAGAAAGTGACATTTCAGCTGTGTCTTTAAGGATGAATGAGGGCAATGGGAGTGGCATGCAAAGGACAGAGGTGAGAAGCATCAGATAGTCCACCATGGCAGAAGAGAGAGTGGATATGGGTGTGGGGTCAGGGGAGGAGCTAGATTGGGGCCCACTGTGACTGGCCTTGAAAGCCAGGCTAAAGAATTTGGACTTAATCCTGTCGGCAATACTGAGCCATCAGAGGTTTTGTAAGTAGGAGAGTAACATGATCAGAGCTGTGTTTAAGGAAGATTAATTAAAAATAATGTATGGTGTGTTTAATTCATGGCTAGCCCTGGGCTTTGGAGAAGACGGGAGATGAAGAAAACAAGGCCCCAATGAGCAGGCAATTCACAAAATAATGGCCAATAAACATATGAAAAGATGTTCAACCCCACTAGAATGCAAAGAAATGCAAATTAAAGCAACAATGAGATACCATATTTGGCCTATCAAATTAGCAGGGATTAAAAATGATAACACTTGATGCTGCGGAGGGTTTTGTGAGGCGGTCCCTTGCTCACTGCGGGGAGGGGTGCGGGGGAGGGGGTCGGGCGGCAAATCACTTCGGCCGATGGAAGGGCCGTTTGACAAGAAATAAGAAAAGCTTTTTAGAAGTGCACATCGTGTGACCGAGAAATCCCACTTCTAGGTATTTGTCCTAAAGAAATTGTGGATGTGAGTAAAAATTTATGCCCCAAATATCTCCCTGCCCTGGGTGTTATTTATAAAAGCAAATAGGTGGATCGAATAGGGGAAGTGTTAAAACTGTGTGGCTGCGACCTCGGAGACTGGACCTTAACATTTCTGAATCCTCAAACGCTGGAGGCAGGAGACAAAACCGCTATTTCTTTTTTAAGCTGCCGGTGGTGTGTTGCCCGGGTCTCTAAGGGGAGCAGCTAAAATTTGTCCCGGGGGCAGACGGTGCCTTTGTTCCGCTAGGGACCCACAGGCGAGGCCTCTTGGTCATGCAGATGTACCTCAAGTACCTATTCATTGTCTTGGGGAGGCCCTGACTCCATATGCAGATGCGGTAAGCAGCGATGTTAAGCATTCCGTTTAATAATGTAAAAGGCCTTCTTCATTGTGGGCTGGGCGGCATCTCTGCAGAATCTCTTGTGATGTTAAATGATTTTCAGCTTCCTTTGGCCAGGCTTTGCGACAGCATGGGGGCAGGTGGGGAGGGGGGTGGGGGGGTCGATGACAGCCCTGGCATGGGAATAGAAAGGACGGAAGAAAAGAAGCTCGGGTTTGAGGAGGACAGGGTCCCAGCAACGAGGCGGCAGCCTGGATTAAAGACCATGACCGCCAGCAGTGAGCCCTGGGAAAGGGCAGGGACTCAGAGCAAATGAGGCCTCTATCGATTGTAATTCCCCATGCCAGTATTACCCCAAGAGAAGTTCTGTACAGGAGAGGATTTTAGGTGGGCCATGGAGGAAAAAGAAATTGAATACTTGGGGCCGGGTGCGGTGGCTCACGCCTGAAATCCTAGCACTTTGGGAGACTGAGGTGGGTGGATCACAAGGTCAAGAGATCCAGACCATCCTGGCCAACATGGTGAAACCCTGTCTCTACTAAAAATACAAAAATTAGCTGGTTGTGGTGGTGCACGCCTGTATTCCCAGCTACTCAAGAGGCTGAGGCAGGAGAATCGCTTGAACCTGGGAGGCGGAGGTTGCAGTGAGCCAAGATTGCGCCACTGCACTCCAGCCTAGCAACAGAGCAAGACTCCGTCTCAAAAAAAATAAAATAAAATAAAATAAATTGAATACTTGCTTAGGATGAAACTGAAGCAAAAAGGTGAGGGGGGGAGTTTTGCTAGAAAGACCAATATTAGTGTACATGCTAGGACAGGTGGAACATGAATATGGCAAGTGGCGAAGGTGGTTCGCAATGAACTGCTATGGGAAACACCACTCCGTGTTACCAACAAGCCATCAGAAAGTCAGTAAGTTATGACTTACCGACTCAGTTGTATGTTGGGAAATTAAGACAGAGGCTGTAGTCCACACAGAGACTGCGGGTCTCAGAAATAGCTACAGCAACACAGAGAGAAAGGGGCAGTGAGGGCACCAGAAGGGAACAGGGAAAATCCCAGAGCACTGGGGGCTGCAGGTGACAAAGGACAAGCAAAACAACAGAATCCCCGGAGTGGGAGCATTGTAAACTCAGGGAGGGCTCTAGCCTTCCTCCAGAGACCCAGGTGGGCTCTGGGACTTGGGCCATTTGGATGTTGAGTGCTCATGGGAGGCTGGGGAACTTGGAGATGTTCAGGTCCTAAGTGCATGGCATATCCAGCCAGATGGCTAGGCAGCCATTCACAATTTTGATTTCAAGCATTCCTAATTATGTAGAGGGATGTCAATGAGATATTGTGAAGTGAAAAAGAACAGAAGGTCAAGCACAATGGCTCACACCTGTAATCCCAGAACTTTGGGAAACTGAGGCAGGAGGCTCACTTAAGGCCAGGAGTTTGAGAGCAGCTTGGGCAACATACTGAGGCCCCGTCTCTGAAAAAAAAAAAAAATTTTTTTTAACTAGCCCGGCATGGTGGCTTGGGCCTGTAGTACTAACTACTCAAGGGGCAGAGGCAGGAGGATTGTTTGAGCCCAGGAATTTGAGGCTGCAGTAAGCCTTGTTGTGCCACTGTACTCCCCAGCCTGGGTGATAGAGTAAGACCCTGTCTCAAATAAATAATTTTTTTAAAAAAAGAAAAAGAACACAAAACAATATTAAGTTATGACTTCAATTATTTTTTTTAAAGACTAGAAGGGAGGCTGGGCATGGTGGCTCACACCTGTAATCCCAACACTTGGGGAGGCCAAGGTGGGCAGATCAAGAGGTCAGGAGTTCGAGACCAGCCTGGCCAACATAGTGAAACCCCATCTCTACTAAAAATAGAAAAATTAGCCAGGTGTGATGGTGGGTGCCTGTAATCCCGGCTACTTGGGAGGCTGAGGCAGAAGAATCACTGGAACCCAGGAGGTGGAGGTTGTGGTGAGCCGAGGTCACACCACTGCACTCCAGACTGGGCAACAGAGTGAGATTCTGTCTCAAAAAAAAAAAAAAAAAAGACTAGAAGGGAATTCACCAAAACATTATTGGTGAATCTCACCCAGGTGGAAGCCATAAGAGGAGCCATTGTCAGCCAAGGGAGTCCAAGAGACCGCCATATTTGAATCACGGGTTATTATGGGCTGTATGTTTGTATCCCCCCCAAATTCAGGTGTTTTAATCTAATCCCCAAGGTGATGGTATTAGAAGGTAGGAACCTTTGCGAGGTGATTAGGTCATGCGGGTGCAGCCTTCATGAATGAGATTAGTACCCCTGTAAAACAGACCCCCAAAAGTTCTCAAGCCCTCTTTCCACCATGTCAGGATACAACATGAAGTCAAAATCAGCAGTCTGCCACCCTGAAGAGGGGCCTCACTAAAACCTGAACACACTGTCATCCTGATCTCAGACTTCCAGCCTCCAGAACTGTGAGAAATAAATTTCTCTAGTTTCTAAGCCACCCGGTCTGTGGTACTTTGTTATAGCAGCCCAAACTGACAAAGACAGCCATCAGAAAAGTAGACATTTGCAAGGCACCTTCATTCACTACCACTCCAGAAACAGGAAGTTGTATGGCAAAGTCCCAGGATGTGAGAAGGCTAATGTGCTGGTCACAGGTGTCAGTTGTGATCAGATCCATACGGCTTATCAGAGCCCTCTGGCCACTGAGCGGAGGATGCATTACAGCGAGTTAGAAGATCAGAGAGAACAGCTGGAAGTTGATTACAGTCATCCAAGAGAGAGGTGACAAGGATCTGTACTCCTACTGAGGCAGTGGGGAAAGAAAGAAGCAGAGGATTCAAGACATATTGAGGTGGTGGAATCTAAGAAATTTGGTGACAAATTGGATGTAGATGAAAAGGAGGGTGGCCTGAAGGGGGTCTTCCAGGTATCAGGGAGGGCTTGCACCCCTGGGTGGAACAGGTGGACTAGAGAATGAGGAGGCCTAGCTCTAGGCACAGCTGTCACAAGGCCAGCACTATCACCTCTCCATGCCTCTGCTCCCCCATGTCATTTGTTTTCCTAGGGGGCTGATCCCAGGTGTGAGGCAGTGAGGGATGGAGGGCAGCAAGGAAGGGCAAGGGAGTACCAGACAACTACTGACAGCAGGCCATAGCTGAAAGGGCCCTTGGGGACCTTCCAGTCCAACCTCTTCATGGTACAGGTAAGGAAACAGAGGCCCTCATTCTTACAAGGTTGGTAGCAGGAAGGAAGCATAGCTTTTCCCAACACCACAGATTAGGACAGTCTCAGGGAAGGACACTGATAAGCTGGCTTAGGCCACATGGTCACCCTTGTGGCCAAGCAGGCTGGATTTTTTACCCTGTAGGGGCTAAGGGAAAACTTCCCCTTCACCCTCTGAAGGTTTGCTGAAATATCAACTCACAAAAGGCAGGCTAACTGGCGGGGAAAGGCATACAATTTATTCATGTGTACATGTTTAGACAGGGAGCATCACAGAGTGATTACCCAAGCCCACAATGGAGTGCAAAAGCTTTTATACCATCTTGAGGTTACAGAAAGAACGGGAGCTCCCTTGAGGCATGGCCAAAAACAGGTCATGGTGGTAAATCAGGTTATGGTGGCAGAACAGGTTATGGGAGGGGCAGAAGGGGAGGCCTGAGGAGCAAAGGTGGTCTCCTTAGGTAGATGAACCCTCACAGGTAGCAGCCCTCAGAGAGAATAGACGGTAAATGTTTCTTTCAGATCTTTAAGGTATGAGACGCTCAGCTCATCTTTCCCAGATCTTGACAAGGGAAGGCCTGGCTGCATCAATGCAGATTCTGCACAGATGCAAATCGCCCCCACAAAAGACAGCTTTGCAGGGACACTTCTGTTTGCTGAGCCCCTGACAGCCGTCTCAAAATATGTCAAATATAATTGGGGGTAAAATATTTTCATCTCCTTTAACCCAAAGAAGAAGGAAAATGAATCCCAAAAGGATCAAGACAATCATTATCACAGATTCTCTGGACTCTTAAAAATTAGAGTGAAGGTTAACTCTAAATGTGGACTTTGACCAATGCAACTTCACTGGTGTGTGTCCACAGAGAAAGAAGGTCATCCCATCCAAAAACGAAGTTAAAATATCATGAAGTCCATTCTCCTGCATCCAAACTACCAGTCTATCACCTCTTCCTCAACTCAGGAAATGATTAAGAGTATGGGCTTTTTTGAATTTGAATCTTAGTTCTGCCACTTACTAGCTTTGTGAACTGAATGAGTCATTTTACCTTTGGACTTCAGTTTCCCTAGAAAACTTCATAGGCTTGTTGTTTAGATTGAATGAGTTAATATTTGGAAGGTGCTTAGAACAGGGTCTAACATATAGTAAGTGCTATGCAAATGTTCTCAAAGGTACGATTATGTCATTCCTCACTTAAAACCCCATGCTACTTCCTCTTCCTCCCAAGCTAACCTCCTCCATGAAGTCCTCCCTGCCTGTCCTTCCCTCAACTCCCAAGAGGCTGTGCTGTACTGTAGCTTACCTTCCTCTACATAGAAGTCTCCCTGAGGGAGGTCAGGGACTCTGTCAGAGCTCTTGCTTGGCTCCCAGCATTACAGCACAGTGCCTGCACAAAAGCAGGACCTTGGGAAATGGTGAATGCATGGATGTCTTATGTTTGAAGAACTTCTTGCACTTTACAAAGCGCTTTTCACTTCTGTTATCTCACTTAAACCACACTCTAGACTTGTAGAATGGGTAATATTGCCTTCATTTTATAGATGGGGAAGCTAAGGTTTTGAAAAGTCAGGGGGCACAGCTAGCATATGGCAAGGCTGGGGTGCAAGCTCGGGGCTTCTGCTGTCAAAGCAAGTGGGAAGATAGCCCTGAGTGAAAGGTTAGTGGAACCCAATTCTAATTCTGGTTTTTGCAGCTGGACTCGCTCTATGATTTCAAATACATTCTTTTCCCTCTCCGGGCCCCTGTTTCCTTACCTGTACCATGAAGAGGTTGGACTGGAAGGTCCCCAAGGGCCCTTTCAGCTACGGCCTGCTGTCAGTAGTTGTCTGGTGCTCCCTTGCCCTTCCTCGCTGCCCCCCATCCCTCACTGCCTCACATCTGGGATCAGCCCCCTAGGAGAACAAATGACACGGGGGAGCAGGGGCATGGAGAGGTGGCAGTGCTGGCTGGGCCCCAGTGGAGGCTAAACTGTTAGAGGACTCATTAGATGGTAATGAACTGCAGTTGAGCATATTGATTACCTCTCAAATCATTTCCTCCTAATTCAGTTCTCCAGGGTCAACAGGCCCCTGGCTTCTCTGGGCTTTCCACCCACCCTCTAACTAAACAGTCAAGGGCTTCATCTGAGGGCTGCCAAGCCCAAGGGGAGCAGGGTGGGAGGAGGGAAAATGCTAAGGTATAAGCCCCCATGTCTGTCTTACTGCCCCTTCAGCTTGCACTTGTATAGTCAGGGCCAGCCTCACAGATATGCCACCAGTGCAATCCACGGGGTCCCACACTTGCTTTAATGCTCTGCTGTTCTCACTTTGAAATTCCATTTTTTTTTTTTTTAGACAGGGTCTCATTCTGTCACCCAAGCTGGAGCAGCATGATTTCGGCTCACTGCAGCCTTGATCTCCCGGGCTCTGTTGATCCTCACACCTCAGCTACCTGAGTAGCCGGGACTACAGGCATGTGACACCACGCCCAGGTAACTTTTATACTTTTTGTAGAGATGGAGTTTTGCTATGTTGCTCAGGCTGGTCTCAAATTCCTGGGCTCAAGCAATCCGCCTGCCTCAGCTCCCAAAGTGCTGGGACTACAGGCGTGAGCCACTGCACCTGGCTGAAATTCTTAGTAATTTTTTTTTTTGACGGAGTCTCGCTCTGTCGCCCAGGCTGGTGTGCAGTGGCGTGATCTCGGCTCACTGCAACCTCTGTCTCCCGGGTTCAAGCGATTCTCCTGCCTCAGCCTCCTGAGTAGCTGAGACTATTGGTGCGCCACCACGCCCTGCTAATTTTTTGTATTTTTAGTAGAGACGGGGTTTCACTGTGTTAGCCAGGATGGTCTCGATTTCCTGACCTTGTGATCCACCCGCCTCAGCCTCCCAAAGTGCTGGGATTACAGGTGTGAGCCACTGCGCCCAACTCTAATTTTTTTTTTTTTTATCAAGAGGCTTTGCATTTTTATTTTGCACTGGGCCCTGCAAAGTATGTAGCAGATAGGTAGTCACAGGCCAGACTATGGTCTGTGTAAGTGGCACCCACTAGAGTGTTCAAAATGGTAGCTCTGGCTGGGAGGGCCTCTCGAGCCCATAGAGTTTAGTCCCCTAGATTGATGCTCAAGATTGGAATACACTTGCCCAAGGCCACACAGTCCAGCCAGTCAGTGGCAGTGTTGAAGAGTAGAACCTAGACTGCCTTTCCTTTTCCTCCAGATATTAGGACCCTCCAAGTTTCTCTAGAATAAGCCCTTGGTCTAGATCACTCCCGTCACCCCTTTTAAAATTTTTTTTATTATTTCCATAGGTTTTTGGGGAACAGGTGGTGTTTGGTTACATGAGTAAATTCTTTAGTGGTGATTTGTGAGATTTTGGTGCATCTGTCTCCTGAGCAGTATCCACTACACCCAATTTGTAGTCTTTCATCCCTCACCTCCTCCCCACCCTTTCCCCCGAGTCCCCAAATTTCATTGTTGTCATTCTTACGCCTTTGCATCCTCATAACTTAGCTCTCACTTACGAGTGAGAACATACGATGTTTGGTTTTCCATTCCTGAGTTACTTCACTTAGGATAATAGTCTCCAATCCCATTCCACGCGTCACTTGCTTGATAGGCATTTGGGTTGGTTCCACATTTTTGCAATGGCAAATTGTGTCACTTTATTTTTTTTTTTTTTGAGACAGAGTCTCGCTCTGTCACCCAGGCTGGAGTGCAGTGGTGTGCAATCTTGGCTCACTGCAACCTCCACCTCCCGGGTTCAAGCAATTCCCTGCCTCAGCCTCCCGAGTAGCTGGGATTACAGGCGCATGCCACCACACCTGGCTAATTTTTGTATTTTTAGTAGAGACGGGGTTTCACCATCGTGGCCAGGCTGGTCTTGAACTCCTGACCTCGTGATGCACCCACCTCGGCCTCCCAAAATGCTGGGATTACAGGTGTGAGCCACCGTGCCCAGCCATGTGACCCCTTTTTGACAAGTGATCTTTTAAGTGCTCAGAGCTGTAGATCATCAAGGAGCTTCAGCCCCCATCACAACTCTCATTGGATGCAATGGGCTCTGGTTTTCCTCCCAGGTCATTGCTCCCCTCTAGTGTCAGAGCTCATTGCCTCACATGGCAGACCATTCCATTGTGAGACACCTGTGACACGTGTAACTTTTAAGAAAGCTCTTTAAGAAAATTATGTGAGTTTCCCTCCTTATAATAGTCACCCTTTGGCCCTAGTTATTTTCTTGAGGAACACTTAGAATTAAGTTGGCACCTTCTCCTCTCCAGACTCTCAGGTAGGCCAGCAGAACAGCTTTTCTGTAGGTGGGAAAATGATGGAGTTGATCTGTCCACCTTTAGTCCTATTAGCCCAAGGAATCAGGGTCTCCAATAAGGAGGCAGAGGAAGGGCATGACAAATGAGCACACTTGGCTTGCCGTGCTCCCAGGTGGGAGAGCACCCAAGGGTGTGGGCAGCCCCTGGCTGGGAGGTCAGTACTCTTTGAACATGAGAGCAAGGTAAGCTCTGGGGGTGCAAGGCTTCCCTGTTCTTTTGATTCTCTGCTAAATCCACCAGGGCTTGTTACAGAAATGAGTCCACAGGAGGAATGGTGATCATGCATGTGAATGCCCTGTAGGCCTCAGAATGGTTCTTAGAGAGAGGATGTATTTCAATTCCCTCTCTCTCCTGACTGAGGAAGAGCCTATGGGTTAGAATCACAAAAGGAGGTCTGTGGGTTAGACACCTGGAAGGACTGCCTGACTCCGAAGCCTGGGATGCATCTGATGAGTGCCCATAGAATGCTCTCTGGCCCTGGGGTGTTCAAGCTCAGCTGCACATTAGAATCAGAGGGGAGCTGTTTCAAAGTACCTGTACTCAGGCCCCATTCCCAGAGACTTGCATTTTTTCAGGCAGGGATATGGCCCAGGTATCAGCATTTTCAAATGGATCCCCAAGGGATTATAATGTGCAGCTGAGGCTAAAATCTAGTCATCTAGAGCAGGGCTTCTCCAACTTTAATGTAAAGAGAAATCACCTGGGGATTTTGTTTGAATGAGGATTTCAATTCAGTAGTTATGGGCCTGAGCTTCTGCATTCCTATCAAGCCACCAGGAAATGTCCATGTTGCCAGCTGTGAACAGCACCCTGAGACATCTTTAAGCCAAGGATGACTTGAGCCCTCTTAAGTCTAGGACTGGACAGACGGAGTAGGGCCTGAAAGCTCAAACATGGACTTGATGCCCTTCAAGGACACTGCAAACCTTAGTGGTATGGAGAGCCCAGGCCCGGCTCCTCTAGAAAAGCCTCAGGTTTGGTCCTGAGGCAGCAGTACTGGCTAAGAGAGTTCCCATGGCCAGTGCAGGAAGCTCTGTGAGCCAGTTTTTGGAGCTCAGAATTTGCAGCTACAAGGCAAATCTCACAGCTCCCAGCATCCTCATTCACTAAGCTCAAGAGCCTGGGCATGTGTTGGTCTGCCCTTCCTGCCAAGGTCAACAGCACTGGAATCCCCAACTCTCCACTGCCCTCAAGAGTGATGCACCCTCAGCCTCCCTCAAACCCCCAACCTCGCCGCTAAGTTGGGCCTCAAATGGTGATGGGTGGCAGAGGGCCCAGATGTCCCCTGCTTTGCTCCCTTGGGCTGTCACTGTTCCCAGGGGCCCAATTAAGCCAGCGCTTTGTCCCTGGGCAGTGGAGGCAGGCATCCCTGGCACTCTTCCGCTCCAGACTCCATCTCTTCATCAGCTGTCACCAGACAGCCCACATAATGTTGGGATTTCATGCTCAATATTCTTGATGAAAGTGGAACATCAAAACCTCAGCGGGGTGGACACATGGAGACTAAGTGAGCGTCTTGCCAAAGGAGCTATCTTCTCAGCACAAGAAATTAACAAAGATCCTTTTCCAAGGCTGTCTTATATTATTATTGTCATTATTATTGTTGTTGTTATTTGCTTCCCTTGCATCTAAGTAGGAACAATAAGTTATGCCTTGCATTTACACACACACACACACACATATCTATATATCTATTCTCTCTTGTATGCTTGCTGATAGCAATCTCTGCCTCCTGTTATAATAAATATTGATTGGCACTGTTAGGAAACGCCAGGGCTTTAATCTCCTGGCTGCCTGCTCCCTGGCTCAGCAACATGGGTGTTAGGGAGGAAGATTGTATTATCTGCTCACACACCTGTTTTGCCACTCGCCTCTCTCCTGCAGCAAAACGTGGGCTATTAATGCCATGGGGAATTAGCTTTCCTGTGATGTTGCTTTGTCTCTTCCCTGTTCCCCTGTTCTTGTGACTCCAGGGAAAAGCACTTTTCTGGTCTGCCAGCCTCGGGCTGTTACTACCCACACAGCCCCCTAGGGCCCTGGCGTAGAGAAGCAGTGCACATAGTCAGTCACTTACTTGTTCTTCACTCATTTAGTTCTTCTCTCATTGAGCATTTGTCAAGCACCGACTTTGGGATGGGCTCAAGGCTGAATCCCATGGAAGCAGTGCTCCATGAAACATAGTCCCTGCCCTCCCAGAGCTCCCAGTTGGTAGGAAAATGATCCTGTTACATACAATGTGGTCAGCATGAAAGCAGAAGGCAGACTAGCCATGTGAGTGGCACCATAGAGGAAAGGGAGATGTTGGCTTCCTGGAGGAGGTGACCATGAGCCTAAATCAAACACCAATAGGATGGGAAATGTCAGCAAATCCCAGCTGAGGGTTCATTCAAGACCAAGCAATTTGAGGTTCTCAGGAAATGGGTGGCCCTGAGAGGGGAAGAGATGTGTTGAGAGCACTGTTCATTTCTAGTTTGAAACCCCACCCTGCCACTGACCCACTACGTGACCTGGCACAGGTCACAGCCCCTCTCTGGCCTCCATCTGTCCTAAAATGAAACATGAGGTTTACCTCTTCTCAGAACAGGAGGTCCCCACATCCCTCCACCAGGGGCAGCTCCTCTTAGAGGCAGGAACCACCACAGTGTAAGGTTGTTCCCTGGGTGGAGGGTGCCTGTGACAATAACTCTGTCTTGACGCAGAGGTGAGCAGATCCTCTTGCTCAGAGAACCATGACACTGACAGGAAGAAAGGAGTGGGAAGGCAAGCAACCCTGGCTTCCAAAGAGCCTGCCACGGGGAGCCAGCACAGGGCCCTTGTCAGAAGTGGAAGAAGAGAAGAAGAACGTTTATTGCACCAGGCAAAATGGGAGGCACTTTCACATAGATGATGACATTAAATCCCTAACACAAGCCTGTGAAGCAGGGACAATCATACCCACCTCACCAATAAGGAACTTGAGGGGGTGGCAAGGTTTACAGAGATGCTCTGCTGTGCAGTGGCTAAGAGCTTGGGCTCTGGCTCAGACCACCAGATTTGAAGCGTGGCTCTACATCTTTGTTGATAGGGGATCTTGAACAAGTCACTTAACTCCCAGTTTTCTCAGCTCTGAATTGGAGATGATAATCATACCGATTAAATAGATTAAATGAGATAATATGTAGAAACAACTTGGCTGGTGTATAGCAAGTGCTCAAAGGTCATTGCTACTAGTGGCTGAGGTTACGGAGTCGCTGTATAGCAGGGCTACAATTTGAACTTGAGGATGGCTCTAAAGCCAACGCCCTTTGCAATGCTCTGTACCCTCTAGCTTGCCACCTGCTCACCAGCACTGCCACTCAAGCCTTTCTTTTGAGCTAGGCTGAACAGAGCAGTACTTGCGGCGCTCCCTCCTGCTCAGTGGACTTAATGAAGCTAGGTGCTAGATTGCAGAGCAGAGCACTAAATGTTGTAATGGAGGAGACAGCACAGCGCTATAGGAGCCCAGCTGATGATCAGCACTTCTGGGAGGAGAAGGGGAGCTGTCACAGAGACTGCTCTGACAGTTATCATTCAATACCTACTCTTCCCTTCTCTCTGAGTAACAAAGCTCAAATTTTACCTACCATGGCAATGCCTAGCTGAAAGATTATATTTTCTAGCCTCTCTTACAACTAGATGTGACCATGTGACTACATTCTGAGCAATAAAATGTAAAAGCAAATGTCACATGGGACTTCTGGAGCTGCTGCCTAAAAGGAAATTATTGATAGCTAGGATATGTGCCCTTTCCCTTTTCTGTTGCCAAAATGGTGATGTGATGACTGGAGCTCCAGCAGCCATCTTGAACCCTGACAAGACCTCGAAAATGAAGCTGGTACTAGGATGTTAGAGCAGAGAGATGGAGGAGGTGAGATCTTGATGACTCCACAGTGCCACTGTGCCATCTCTGAACTGCCTATCTCCAGGCGTCTGGTATCTGAGACTATAAACCCTTGTGTGTCTAAGCTAGACTTTTTTGGGTTCAGTTTCTTGCACTGAGTGCAATTCCTAAGTGATTCAGAAAACTCCACAGGAAAGAAATAATTTGCATGGGCTCTAGGAATAAGTAATTCCGGACAGAGGAAACAGCCAGTTCAAGGCACGGATGGAGGTTTGAAATGTGTGACACATGATAGATTTGGCAGGGGTAACCAAGAAGTCAGACATACAGTAGACACCTTGTGTCCCAGCCAAACAGGACTCCTGGCTCATACACCGTGCACTCACTCACTCCACAGTGTGGTCCCCTGGACTCTTCTTTAATAACTCTGGGGACCAGCAGCTTCAGTTGTAATTGTTCATGACCTGTTTGTTTTTTCCTTACATCAAATCAAAAGTAATGCAATTTTCAGGTAGCCAGGTGCTATGATCTCCATTTTGCAGATGAGGAAACCGAGGCTTATGGAGGTTTACCAGCCTGTCCTAGGTTACACAGCTAGTAATGGCAGAGCTGGAATTTAAATCCTGGTTGGCCTGAGTCCATTGCCCTCTTTCTACCACTGGTTCTCAAACTCTAGATGCATCAGAATCATCAAGAAGGCTCATTAAAGCACAGATTGCTAGGTCCTACCCCAGAGTTTCTGATTCAGTGGATCTGCCATGGAGGAGCCAAGAGCTTGCATTTCCAATAAGGTGCACAGCAGGGGAGGTTGGGGAGGGAGTGATGCTGCTCATGTGTAGACCTACTTGGAAAACCACTGGATTAGAGCATTAGCTGGGGACTGGGTCTCCTCATAGCAGGTGTGACAGTGTGGAGGCACTGTGACTTAGCAAAGTGGTGCTTCGTCTGGAGTTCTTGAGTTTATGACCCTTTTCATCTATTGTCAGCCAGGCCAGGATGGGTGGCACCTGAGCCAAGCCTGGGCTTGGCAGGAATGCTGAGAATTCCAAACTAGCAAGCTGCTGGCAGGTTCCAGCTAAAATGCAGACAGGCACCACCCTTAGTCCCTAGGTTAGATTTCTTTGGCTCCTTGGCCCTCAGCCTCCAGAAGGGTTAATGCTGACCCACTGGAACAGAGAGACAGAATGAAGAACTTTTTGTAGGCCAGGAGCCAATCTGAATCTCACTGAAAACCTCCAACCAGACCTGAGAGATTCCATAAGCCCCCAAGAGGTTGCTTGAACTGGAGACTACCACGTAAATACTTTCCTATACATTCATGCAAAGGTTTTAAAAAGATTGTCTTAATAGTTGTGCCCTGTTGGCATGTCAGTTTCAGGCTCTGAATTCCTAGAGAGCAGGGAATGGATTTGCAGGGATGAGGAATTAAAACTCACAATGACAGAGAAAACGGTGATGACAATTATAGTGTTAGGGTTGATGTTGGTGGCCACAGTGTAAGGAGAAGAGGAGAGGGAAGTGGTGGTGGTGGTGGGGAGGTGGAAATGAAGGTGAGGAAGGTAGATGGATGTGAGGTTGATGAAGATGTAAGTGGTTAGTGAGGGTGACGAAGGTAGTGAACTGAGTTGTCCATACCCCTCTGAAGACACTTTCCCTCTTATCTCTGTATGTGTCTGTTTCGCCTTCTAGAACCTCCTCTGGGGCAGGGCCTGTGCCTTGCTCACCTTTGTGTCCTAGCACCTAGCCTGGTGCACTGCACATCGTCAATATCAACAAGTGCTTGCTGACGAATGGAGTGTGAAATGGCATGGGGCAGGAGAGATGGCAAGGCTGGCCAGCCATGATGACCTGGAAGAAGCGGCCACGTTGGAACACTCCCTTGTGGGAGCAGAGGCTCCACAGAATGATGTCCATGCCCCTGGAGCTCAGAGAGAGAACTGTCCCCGTGAGGTACAACAATGGTGCTCCCTGCCAGTGGTGGCTGTGGAATGAGCACGGGGAGCTCTAGAAACTGGCCTGTCTAGTCCAGCTGGGCTCAGTGGGCCCCAACCAGGCAGCAGCAGCAGCAACTTTGGGGATTTGTTGATTTGTAGAGCCTGCCTGCTGGAGGCAGGCTGTTTTTCCATAATCATCTTTTGTCTGGCTGAACAATAGAGGTGAGGGGGCAGCCAGGCAGGTGAGACATAGCTTGACAAGACCCAGGAAGAGGAGGGGAGGCTCCCACACTGCTTCTAGCCAGCTGCCCCACTGCAGGCCTCCCTTCCTAGCTCGGCCCTCTGCCGCGGACCCCCAAAGGCTGCTGAGAATCATCAGGCCTGGGATAGGCTCAGCCTGGGACCCCGCCCCCAACCGGGGCTGGCTTTCATACCTCCCCACACACCTCTTTCGCTCAGAAGCTTCGAGGCTTTTGATAAATGTTGGCGCAGTTCAGCGCCCGAAGAAGGCAGGCCGCTCCTGGGAGGAGCCTGTGGACATTCGACACTGGGAGAAGGATGGCCCCACATGGGAGCAGGGTGGGGGTGGGGGCTGCAGCCCAATTCCCCACAGAACAAAAAGAGATTTCTCTCTCCCTTGCACCAGCTGCTGAGTCCCAGCCCTGGCTTGATCATTTTTCAAACTGCAGTAAATTAACATTTTCTGGAGCAGGAAAACCACACTGAGAGGCCTAAATACCAAATTTAGGGATGGCCTCAAGCCCCTTTGGGCCTGCTTCCCCTCCCCTCATTCTTGCTGGGGACTGGGGAGGACAGAGCCCCAAAGGAACAGCTTCTTCCATTTCACTCACACCTTTCCTGGGACTGGCTGAGGGCCCCTCCCCCGTTCCCTGCACACAGCCCTGCCTGTCACCTCCTCTTTGCTGACATTCCCTTCTCCACCTCTCCCACCCCATAGAATGTAGTGCAGGCGTGTTTATTCCCACTTGGCAGAGGTGAGCCGGAGGACCTGGGAAAGAGTGGGGGAGAAAGGGTCCAGTGAGAGTGCAGGGAGGGGTCCTGACGTTGGGCCCCTGAGGCACAAGTTAGAAGTCCTGATACCCCTGGTTTCCCAAACCTGAACTTGATTTATTTCCACTGAGTTCTGAAGCATACAGTTTAGATAGGACAAGGAAGCCCCCAGGCTCTCTGGATCATCTTCCTGTCTCTGCAGAGTGGGAGCTCCCCTATTCCAAGCCTTCAAGGGAAGACATTCCGAGAATAAAGTCTGCTGTGGGTATCTCTGCTTTTGTATCTCCTTGTTGAGATAGAGAAGTGTTCGTTTATTCCGAGCGAGGCGGTTGCCCTTTGCTGTGTGCTTAGTATGTGTCAAGTAGCACGCTGGGTGCTTTCCAGGCATCATGTCATTGAAACCTCAGAGAATACTTCCAGGGAACGGAAACAGAGGCAGACACTGAGGCTCAGAGAAGTGAAATGACTTTCCCAAGGTCCCACGTCAGAGGCAGGATTGCTATCCAGGTCTATTGGGTGTCAGAGCAGTGCTCTCTTCTCCTGCCACTGTCCCGTCACCCTTCCCGCTCCTCTGTTCAGTGGGCCCAGCTGCCCGTGGCGACCTTCCCCTGTTCCCTCTGTCTCTTCTGACTCAGGACTGCCCACAGAGGCTTGAACCAGCTGCACTGTCCTGTCACCAGCTGGGGCCTCAGCTCTAGCAGTGGGGAGCCAGGATCTTGGCCTCACAATGGACTGGGGGGGGTGGCCACAGCTGGAAGCAGCTGGAAGGCAGGCCTTGTGGAAGGAAGTGCAATGGCACACACACACACACACAGAGATACACAGAGACACACACACACAGACACACACACACTGGGGTTGGGTGGGTGCTCAGGGAAACCATTCCCTTTGCCTTTCCAGAGAGCAGAAGGAAAAAAAGGAGTCAGGCTGTGGCCTGAACCCTTGTGTAGCTCAAGCCCTGGGGTGCTTGGCTCTCTCAACATCAGAGGGCTATGAAGTCCCTCAAAATCTGGCACCCATCTACCTTTTGGAACTTATTTCCTGCCCCTTCTCTTTATACTCTCTGGTTCAACCAAACTCAACATTCCTCCTCTGTGCCTTCCCTCATGCTGTTCCTGCTGCCTGGATACCTGCCCTCCTCACTTCCCCGTATGCAAATTCTATCCATCAGCTAGGGCCCAGGTCAACAGCCACTCCCTGCAGGAAGCCTTCTTGGTCCTCCTCACCTCGATACCTCCCTCTTCTCTGCCCCAACCTGAAAGAAATTCTTCCCTCCTCGGCACTTCCTCTCTTAAGGCATTAGCTACTTTCTCCCTGGAATTTGAATCATCTGGATCTGCCTCTTAGACTCCTTCTAGACCAGGAGTTCTCTGAGGGAGGAGCTTGGTCAGATTCATCTCTGTATTTTCTAGCACCTTGCTTGAGATTTCTCTGAAATGTATTGTCTACCGCATACCTCACACGGGAGGGTGGCATAGTGTAGTGGGAAAAACAAGGCTTTGGAGTCAGAGGCACCTAGGGTTAAATCCCTGCCCTGCTTCTTTCCAGCTGGTGCCCTTGAACCAGTTACCTTCCCACTGAGGCTTGATTTTCCTCAGCTCTTGTAAGATAAAAATAATAATTGCTGGCTGGGCGCGGTGGCTCACGCCTGTAATCCAAGCACTTTGGGAGGCTGAGGCAGGCAGATCACAAAGTCAAGAGATCAAGACCATCCTGGCCAGCATAGTGAAACCCCATCTCTACTAAAAATACAAAAATTAGCTGGTCGTGGTGGCGCGCGCCTGTAGTCCCAGCTACTCAGAAGGCTGAGGCAGGAGAATCACTTGAACCCGGGAGGCGGAGGTTGCAGTGAGCTGAGATCACGCCACAGCACTCCAGCCTGGTGACAGAGTAAGGCTCCATCTCAAGAAAAATTGCTACTACCCAGGGTTATGGTCAATATTAAATGTGGAACTAAAAAATAAAGTACCTCCTAAAATATGTGGCACATTTCTGTGTTCAATAGATTATTTGCTCATTACTTCTCCCTTTAACAGGGTCTGAGAAATGAATGAATAAATGAATGAATGAATGAGGAGATGAATTAATGTTGTGCCATCCAGCCGGCTGTAGCCTGAGGTGCTGGGCCACCTCTGATCTGGCTGTCCTCTCCTCCAGGCAGACCCACCCACCAGCCCACACCCCTCCATTCTGTTCCCAGCCACCCCAGGCCCACAGTTTACATGCTGAAATTCCCAGAAGCCAAGACTTCCAAACAAACCCCCCAAGTTTGGATTTATCAGCCATGCTATTAAAACAGTAATTTTCAGCTGCCTAATGTTTCCAACTTCTGCTCTAATCCAGCGGGTAAATATTTACAGAGCCTGACACCACTCCTAGGCCACTTGCTCTGCTGCCAAACATTCATTTCCCTTGTAGCTCCACTGGTTTGATATTTTTAGGAGCGGGGGAGGATGGAGGGACGTGTGTGTGTGCATGTGTGTGTGTCTGTGTGTGTGTGTGCACGCATGCATGCCTGCATGTGTGTGTAAGGGGTGGGAGAGAGGCTGTCTTTCTCATGGTGAGTTCCTGGATGGGGAGAGACACAGGGTAACATAGTCCTTTATACTTCCTTCACCCTGATCTCCCCTACTGGGGGCAGAGGGGAACAGGTATGGTGCAGTGTGTACAGATCCTCAGGCATCCCCTTCCTTGGCCTCCCTCAACCCTTTCACCTTCCCACCACACACACAGTCACACATGCACACACACAGCTAGCCAGCACAAATCTCCATACAGGCTAACCATAGAGACAGCAGAGAAGCCTCGGGGAGCACATGCAGGCACTGGAGGCCTACAGACTTAGGGGCCTGCCTCAATTCTGCCATTTGCCAGATGGGTGGCCGTGACTATGTCCATCCCCATCTCTGAGTCTGTTTCCTCATCTGTGAAATGCAGGTAAGAATGCCCAGCCCCATGGTGAGATAAGTTGGCGAGCACCAAGCACAGTTATGCTAGGTGCCCTGTAAAAAGTGCTCCCCTCTTGCCTCCTCACCCTTTAGAAAGAAGATAGGAAGCATGCCCTCCAACCCACCGATGCCCCGGTCCTGCTGGAGTGCTGATCACTTGTCAGAACTTCCATGCCCTTGCCTGTGCTCTTCCTTCTGTCTGAAATATTCCCTGAGCCCCAGGAAAGTTCTCAGCATCTTTTCTTAAGACTCAGAACACATGGCTACCTCCTCTGAGAAGTATTCCCTCATGGCCCTAAGAGAATCTCACTCTGTCTCTCTCTCTGTCTGTCTTTCTCTTTGATTAAGCATTCTTAGTGAATGAAGCCTGAGTCATATTCATCTCCATGGCCTCAGCATCTAGCACAGAGCTAGACAAGGTACTCAAAGAATATTTGTTGTGCATGTGCATATTTGTTTAATATTTATGGATTGGTTGGAAGAGGGGAAGGAGCAAAGGATGGCTTTTAGCTTGAGCTATCTGAGACACTTTATCCCCCTCACAGGGAGAACAAAAGGAAGAGAGAATGGGACCAACATTTATGGAATGCTCCTTGCAGGCAGGGATCTTGTCTGTCTTGTTCCTGTTGCAACCCCAGCATTTAGAATGGTGTCATGACATTTAATGAGCTCCACTCTGTGCCAAGCAGTAAATACTTTACATGGATTAACTTACTTAACCCTTATAACAGCCCTATGAGGTAGGTGCCTTATTGTAGAGATGGGGTCACTGGAGCACAGAGAGGTTAAGTCATTCAACCAGGGTCACACAGATAAGAAAAGGCAGAACTGGATTTTGAACTCAGGCAGTCTGGCTCTGAAGCCTGCACTGTTACTACACTATCCTATCTCCCTTCGTAGATACTCGAGGAATATTTGTTGAATGAATAAATGAATGAATGTTTACCATGTGAATGGCTGTACATGGCACAGTTATATATATTTTTATAGACTCCTCACAGCAGCCTTTCCTTGCAGGGTAGGTGCAATCATCTCCATTGTTCAGATGAAGAAACTGAGGCTCAGAGATGTAAAGTAGCTTGTCCCGGGTCACACAGCTAGGAAGCAGCCAGGCCAGCTTGCCTCTGGTGTCCTGTCCGGCTGGAAGCCGCAGGAAGAAATCCAAAGGGTGCTTTATTCTCATCCCTTAGTGCACAGAAGGAAGCAGGACTTCTGAACATAGAGGTTTCAGCACCCCAAGAGGCCAAGCTGGAAATGATCATAGATATCATCCATCCCACCCTTTCAGATTGAAGATGAGGAGCTGGGCCCAGAAAGATTAGTAGTTTGCCCAAGGCCATATAGCAACTAAGCCAGTATACCTGAGCCTGCACAATGCCCCTCCTCTCCTCATCTCTCTCAGGTCTCCCCAGGCCACCCAGGGATCATAGTCCAGCTGGCCCGGCCATGAATCTATTTCCCCATGGGATTGGCTTCTGCTAGCTGGAAACTGAGAGGGGTGTAATGAGGAGGAAAGAGTCCAGCAGGGAGAAAATGGGTTGCTTCGGGGAAGAATTCCAAACACACTGAGCTACAATGGAGCCCCTGTTATTAGTAGTTGTAGTATCATAAGGATGCCTGAAATGTTGGTGGCGATGATGGTGATGATGATAACGTTCACGGGAGGGGGATAAGGAGAATGAGGATTTGGCATCATGGCTTAGCAGGTTCCTCTCTTCCCCTCCTAGACCAGGATTTGCTCGACCCACTCTAAAGAAAGGACAGCCCAAGTAGGGCCACGCGGATGGCTGCGTAGGCTGAGCCCTGCTCAAGAGTGCCGGCTGCAGGTGACCAGTGGGAGCTAAAATTCAACCCCAGCTCCTTGCACCAACCCATGTACCTTGCCCAGAGGAAAGGATGCCTTTTTCTAATTGCACAGGTTCCATGTATGTTAGGAGTGACCTTGAGATGAAGCACACAGGAGCATGTATTGGGGATGGGGCAGGGACCAAATGCCACAGGTCATCTTTCCTGGCCAGGCCAACATCCTGGAGCCAAACAGCTGTAACCCTGAATCTGTCCCATTACTTGCTCCCTTGTGATTTGACCTTGAACCAATCACTTTACCTCTCTGAGCCTCAGTTTCCTCATCTGGAGAATGGGGCAGTGTTTGGAGAGTTAAATCAGATAGATAACGTGTTGAACAGAGTCTGGCCCAGAACAGGTGATGAAAACAAAATGAATTCCCTCCTGCATCCCCTTCCCTCTTTCTCCAGGCACTAAATATTTGTTCTATTTTTGTTTGGGGCCCAAGCCCCTCCCAGGCCCCACCCTCACCTGCCTAGGTATCAGGGATTAGAAAACAAAAATTGGCCCTAGGACCTCCAGAGATCCAGAGCACCAATGAAGGACCTCTTAGGCAGTTTCTCCTGAGCATTTGTAGCCCAGACCTAAATATCTGGGCCAGTAATGCCCCGCCTGGCTGTCTGGGAGGCTCCCTTTGGGAATTAAGGAGGCTGCAAGATCCCTGGGTCTTTCCCCTGCCCATCTGCTCCCCCTCCCCAAGGCTGCTGAGAGGCTGAGGTGATGGATGGGGCTCTGACTTCCCCTCACCACTTCTTTGATGAGAAGAAAGAAAAGTCCACCTGAGTCTCAAATCAAAAACAGGTGAATTGCCTCTAAGTCAGGCTGGGCCCTCTCTGGGGTCTACAGGAAGGTTGGGGGCTGAGGGGAGAAAGGGAGAATGTGATAAATCACACTGTCAGGTGGGGGTGCTACCCTCCAGCTGCAACAAGGACCACTGGCAGCTCCAGAGCTGCCTCCTCCGAGGATGGGTGTGTGCCCAGAACAAGAGGTGGGGAACAGGCAATCATCCCTAACGACTCCCACCTCCCATCCTGCCCCCAGTTCTGTCATGCACACATACAACTTCCTTCACTTCACCAATCCCCCAAAGCACGTGCCGGGTGGCAACACCACCTCACCTGCGTTCTCATATCCCCAGCATGCTCACAGCTGGGAGGCGCGAGCCTCGGGGCCTGGTCTCAGCTCGCCACCACCTTGCTGCATGTACCTGGGCAAGTCTTTGCCCCTCTCTGGACCGCAGTTTCCTGATTCATCCCACAAGGGGCTAAGTTCTTTTGGAAGCTAAGAGGTGAAAGGCAGGCAATGGGCCTTGGGTGTGTACCCTGGGGTAGAGCTGGAGGGTGGAGTGAGGACCACAGTGGTCCCATATATTGGTGTTTGACTTATCTCTGCCCCAGACCTCTTCCAGCACCGACATTCTACAATTCCAGGCACCAAGAGCTGCCCAGATCCTCAGAGTCAGGGAGCAACTATGCCAGACAGATTCCCCAACATGCTGACATCAGGGCCCACACCCAACCCCAGTCCCTCTTCCAGTGCAACTCACAGACACAGACAGACTCCTCTCTGTCACACCAGTGGCCCCTAGCATTTTAAAGGGGGCCATGGGGACAGAGGGTGAATCTGGGAGAAGCCATGCTCAGGCCTCCTGGGATTGACAGTCACCACTGAAAAATGAAAAAAATAGAGGACGGGCTGGGAGAGTCCCCAGATATCTACCTCTCCATTGTCTTCAGGGGCAAACTGAAGCCCAGGGAGAGGATGGGAAAGGTCACACGGCCAGGGCCAGAGGTCAGAGCCGGAGCTGGGAGCAGGCCCCAGGTCTCTGGATTCTCAATCTCCCTCCCCTCCAGAAAAGGCTGCACTTGCTAAGAGGACTGGAGAGTTTCTGACCCACAGCTGCCTCCACTCCCAGATTCCAGCAGCGCTGGATGTTCCCTCCCTCACTCCCTGTCTCAACCCGCAAAACCTGGGAGCGAGCCCACAGCCCTGGGAAGAGGCAGGGCCAAGGCCCACTCCACCCTAACATCCCGACTCCTCCAGGGAGAGGCCGCCCGAGCCAGGGCAGAGGGAAAGGAGAGGGAAAGCAGAAGAGAATGGAGAAGGGGGAAGGAGGAGGGGAGAGAAGAGAAGGGAGAAGAGAGGAGGACAAGGGGAGAGGAGCAGGAGGGGGGAGAGAGAAGCGGGGAGTGAAAGCTGAAAGCTGATAAGGAAGAAAGGAGGGGAAAGGTCCGAGGAGAGGAGATGGAACGTGGGCTCTGAGAAGGGAGAAGGCTGACCAGGCGGGGAGTGGAGGGAGGGCAGGTAGGAGAGATACACCCAAAAAAGGGACAAGCTGAAGACAAGAGCAAGGGAAAGGGGTGGGCAGAGGGGCAGGAAAGAGGGCTCCAGCCCAGGGGACTCCCCTCCCCACGTTTCACGGACCTCCCCCAGGGGCAGTGGGGGCGAATTGAAAATGAAACACCTCTTCCCCGGGCCCAGGGATGTGACCCTCGGCATAAGAGGATTAGGGAGCCTTCCAAGAGGAAATGGGGAGGGTGCCAGGAGTGGGGGAGCCGAATGCAAACTCCTGCTGCCCCCGCACCCCCCCCCCCCACCAACGCCGGCAGAAAGTGCGCGCCTCCACGCCCATTGGAGCCATGGAGCGCCAGTGCCCCCTTGTGGCCATGGCCCTTGGCTCACCCGGCCGCAGCGGCGGTCTAGAAAACTGGGGGAAAGGGTGCACGGGGTGGACCTTTGGACACCTGAAGGGGACGAGTGCGACGAAAATCCAGGGGGTGGGTCAGTGACTTTGCTGGAGGCCTCCAAACCCTTCAAGCATCAGTAAAGGCCTCAATAGTGAGCCTGGGCGTTTCTCGCTGGCCTCTCCCACCCTTGCAAGGGTGGCTCACAAGGCATGGGCTGGAGGCTCTAAGGCACAAAAAAACCAGCGCACATCCACGCCTCCGAATGCCACGCTCACCCCAGCGGCACAGTTTCCGTCCTTATCCTGGCCTCTGCCTCTCATCAGCCTCTGGGTGCCTCCCACTTCACTCCCAAGGGCCTGCTTCCCTAGGCCATAGCGCACAGCCTGTGTTTGTGTGTGCGTGTGTGTGTGCGGCGGAGTGTAGAGGTTCTTGTCCACAGTGAGGGGTGGAACTGAGCTGGATAAGACACTTACCGGGAAGAGTCAAGAACCCTGGGTTCCAACTTGCTTCCATGGCTGTCTTGCTGTGCAACTTTGAGCATGTCTTTGCCCTCTCTGGGCCTCAGGCTCCCCATCTGGAAGCAAAAGACTTGGCCTCAATTATTTCTAAGGGTCTATCCAGCCCTCTACACTCTATCTCTATCTCTAACACTCTAATTCTATCATTCCAAAAGAGAGAGCTTGAGGAAGAAACTAGTCCAACGCAAGGGAGAATTAGTAAGTACTCCACTGTCGTGTGGAGAAGGGGTTTGCAACTACAATCAGGTGGACATCCCACCCAGCCCTTGGCCCCAACTCCTCCTCCAGTGCCCTCAGCAATACTTCTGCCCCAGATCTGCACAGAGACGCCTGTGGGTTTCAAACTCAGGCCCGCTCAGTGGGACTGGGGTAACTTCTTCCACGCCAGAGGTCCAGGGCAAGAGGCCAGCCGCCCTCCTCAGTCCCTCACCATGACAGGGGGTGCAGAACTCCTTATGTGTCCATTCAAAGCCCAGAGCCCCAGAGTGGATGGAAAGTGCAAGGTCAGCAAGATCTCTTCTCTTCAGTGAGCCCAGCTCAAGGCAGGAGACTCAGCCTCGAAATGGAGAAACCTGAGCCTGGCTCAGCTCCCCCAGAGAGGAGGGGAGGGAGGGGAGGAAGCACAGGGAGGTGAAGGGCACCTCAAGGAGGCAGCCTGGCTCAGGCAGGAGAGACCTCGCCCAGTGCTGAGAAAGCCATGAAGGAGAACGAAGCCCTGAAAGGTGTGGGGTGGAGGAGGCAGGGTCACCCAGCTAGGGAAATGAACCAGAAAGAAGGCAAAGAGTGTCTTTGGTTTGAGTCAGTTAGGTGCTTGAGTCTGTCAGTTATTTTTTCTCTGCCTCAATTTCCTCATCTGCAAAATGGGGGTAATAGTATTCACATCACTGAGCCGTTGTGAGGATTACATGAGTTAACATTTGTAAAAAGCACTTAGAACATTCCCTGGTACCTAGTCCGTAATTTTGTTTTATTTCTATTTTTAACCCCCAGGAAATCCCGTCCCAGAGCATACAGTCTGAGGAATCCTGGAATGCTCTAAGACCCTTATATTTAAAGACTTAAAAGAATTGATCAGGGCCGGGCATGGTGGCTCACGCCTGTAATGCCAGCACTTTGGGAGGCCGAGGCAGTTGGATTGCTTGGGGCCAGAGTTGGAGACCAGCCTGGGCAACATGGTGAAACCCTATCTCTACAAAAAATACAAAAAAAATAGCCGAGTGTGGTGGTGCATGCCTGTGGTCCCAGCTGCTCAGGAGGCTGAGGTGGGAGGATCACCTGGGCCCAGGAGGTGGAGGCTGCAGTGAGCTGTGATCACCCACTGCACTCCAGTCTGGGACAGGAGTGAGACCCTGTCAAAAAAAAAAAAGAGAGAAAGAAAAGAAAGAAAGAACGGCTGAGCGTGGTGGCTCATGCCTGTAATCCCAGCACTTTGGGAGGCCGAGGCGGGCGGATCACAAGGTCAGGAAATCAAGACCATCCTGGCTAACATGGTGAAACCCCGTCTCTACTAAAAATAGAAAAAATTAGCCGGGCATGGTGGCGGGCACCTGTGGTCCCAGCTACTCGGGAGGCTGAGTCAGGAGAATGGCGTGAACCCGGGAGGCGGAGCTTGCAGTGAGCCGAGATAGCGCCACTGCACTCTAGCCTGGGCAACAGAGCAGACTCTGTCTCAAAAAAAAAAAAAGAAAGAAAAAAAGAAAAGAAAAGAAAAGAAAGAAAGAGAGAGAGAAAGAAAAGAAAAGAAAGAATCGATCAGGTTCAAATTTCACTCCTCAGCTCCCTGCTACCCATTATGAATACAAATAGGTCAATCTAAGCTCACAGACTGAAAAAGACTTACCTAAGATCACACAGCAAATTGTGGCTCAGTTGAGGTTTCTTCACTGCCAGGCCTGAACCTCACTGTTTGTCCTTCCCTAGACTGGTGTCCTTTGGTATCTCTGCTTGCCAGCTCTGACCCTAAATCTTAGATGGGATCTCAGCAAGTGTCCCAGTGGCTGGACCACAGCTCTGAGACTGGGAGGCTCTCTTTCGGTTTGTTGAAGGTCCTGTCTGGCAGTTAGTTCATCTCTTCACTCCAGTGTTCCTTGGAACCAGTTTTTCCAGCTGAAAGGAACCTTGGAGGTCAGCTGGTCCCCAAGCTTCCCCTTTCATCTGCCATCTGCCATCACTAGAGACCTCCATCACCATCTTTTTCCATCTCTGTACCCTCTGACCCCCTCCTTCAAACTCTCTGCCCCTGACTCTGCCCCGTCCTGCAGGTCTTTAACTCCAAATAACCTAGACCCTCCCTGGCCTCTTGTCGTTTTTCCCTGGGGGCCAGCTGTGTCTGGTTGAAGAGCTTGCTCAGCCTGGTGATTAACATCAAACAGGACAACCAGGGAAACAGAGTCATCAGTCCTATTCAGCTCAGCAGCCAGCTGGCCCTCCTGCCTTGCCACCACCCCACCAGGCTGGCCGCTATGCCAGGTTTTGCCTTTTCTCAGTTTCTGCTTGGAGCGGCCAAGCGTAACAAGCCCAACTGCCCTGCCCAGGAGAGGGTAGTGTCCAGAGACTCAGGCAGGACTCCAGGCCTACGGAGAAGGTGACCATGGGCCACCACCAGCAGGGCTGAGGAGGTGGAGGAGCTCTCTCATCCTTCCAGCACTGCCCCCTCCCTCCCTGCAGCCCAGCTTGGGCTGAGCTATTCCCTAGCGCCTGGGCTAGACCTGTTTCCAATGATTCACGTCTATGCATTCCCACCTCGCCCCTGGGAGCCAGCTCTGCACTCTTAATAGATCTTACGGTTAAGAAGTTTTTTCCTGCTACTCAGCGTTAGTGCTTAAAGTGCAGTTACACTCTGAAAATTGACCATAAAATGACACCATGGGGTCCACATTTATCCTCCAGTCACAATTCCAGACCAGCTTGGTTCAGTTTTCAGGTTGAAAAATGGCTTTTGGGGGCTTCAAACTCCACCCAAGTCCTAAATCTGCCTCAGTGCTTCCCCCTCAGTGGCGCCTCCCTCCCCCAGGCTGGGGGAGAGGCAGGCCCTTGGACTGCTGAGGTGGCGAGCCAGGCCCTTGGACTGCTGAGGTGGCGAGCCAGGCCCAGCTCAGCTTGGACCATTTCCTGCCACAGTTGGGTGGAGGTGGGGGCAGCTGTGGGAGTGTGAGGGACTTGGCCTGGACATAGGCAGAGATGGGCCCAGCCTACCCAAGCTCTGGGGCCTTGAATGAGCCCCCATGCTGTGAGGGACATTGGAATGAGTCCCCCTTCCATCCCTGCTCTCCTGGCAGGGCGAGGGCCAAGGCTGAGAGAGGGAGCTTCCTCAGCCCAGAATCTCTGCAGAGCCTCTGGGAGGCAGGGTGGGAAAGGGAGGGATACTGGAGGTCTTCAGATGCCCCCCCTGCCCATTATTATGCCTTGAGGCAGGGGCAACCCTCTGTTCAATCGCTCTTGTTTGCTCAGCAAATGTGGCAATTCTCTTATCTTGGGTGTGCTACTCCTCAACTGTTTGGCCAGTCAGTTTAGGGCTAAGGGCTGGATTCACACTTGCTCTGGCCTTGAGATCACCCCTGGTGCAAGTCAGAATAAGGAGGCACCTGGCAGTATAAATGTGGGGGCCACGGGCTTTAGGTCTGAGCGCTGTGAGCTGCTGGCTCCTCAGGTTATCGGCTGCCGCTGCCGCCAAGTGCCTACACTAAAGCACAGGCAGGTTACCTGTAGGAGGACCCTCCTTAGTGTTTTTCCCTCCTGTTTACTCGAACAAGGCCTGGTTATCTGGTTCCCAAGTCCACAGCAAATTAGAAGCAGTAAATCAGAAGGAGGGCAGAGGGGCTGCTGGAAGCAGGCACACTAAAAGTGTCAAGAAGTGAGAGCTGATGGCCTGACAGCAGGGGAGTAGGCAGCAAACTAGTAAAACACAAAACAACCCCAACCAGGTACAAGAGCTCAAAGAAGACAAACAAGCTGGGGCCATTTAGCCTAGTGGGGACACCCTGGGGGAGAGCGCCACAGCACAGTGCTGATAATGGTGGGCTATTAATGAGGAGGACCCCAAATCTTTAGAAAGAAGAGTCCAGGAAGATGAGGAAGACATTTCCTAAACACGTATGTCAAAAATGAGTGATCTTGGGCCGGGTGTGGTGGCTCATGCCTGTAATCCCAGAACTTTGGGAGACCGAGGCAGGCAGATCACCTGAGGTTGGGAGTTCAAGACCAGCCTGACCAACATGGAGAAACCCCATCTCTACTAAAGATCCAGAATTTTCCAGGCAAGGTGGCACATGCCTGTAATCCCAGCTACTCAGGAGGCTGAGGCAGAAGAATCACTTGAACCCGGGAGGCAGAGGTTGCATTGAGCTGAGATTGCACCATTGAACTCCAGCCTAGGCAACAAGAGCGAAACTCCGTCTCAAAGAAGAAAAAAGAGTGATTTTTTTTCGGGGGGAGGGTTTTTTGAGGTGGGCACTCACTGGAATAAAATCTCAGCTTTCAGGCAAATTCTAAAGTCCAGAGTGCCTCATTCCTCAAACCCTCCCCACCCTACAGAGCTGAAGTCAGCTGGGTCACCCATTCCAAGAGCCAGTGCACAGAGAGCCATGCCCGCCTGCTTTGGAGCCAGTCCTGAGTTCAGCCCCAGCTCCACCGCTTGCTGTCCATGGGACTCTTGACAAGTCACTTTACCTCAGCTGTTTCCTCTGTAAAATGTTGGCAAGAATACCTGCTTTGCATGGCTGGGAGGATTCAGTCAGTAAAATTAAAGCCCACATGTCCAGCCCCCAGTGCATAGTAGGGACTCACCTGGTGTTTTGTTTTTCTCCTTCGAGGAGGTCTCCTTCCAGAGGTCAGAAAATTGTGGCCCAGCCTGTCTTTCCCAGCCCTCCCTTGTGATAGGATCTCAGCGGGCAGCAGCACAGGGGCCTCTGCTCTTAGCCTTTTTGGCAGGGACAATGGAGCTCGGAGGTGATACTGGCTTTGGGTGGGGCCATCTGCTGGCATGTGCCAGAAGATGGGGGAGAAGGAGGAGGAATCAGGGCTGTGGGAGCCAGGGGTTAAGGGCCAAAATGGCGAAGAGGTCAAGAAGCCCCTTTTGCTTCTTCCTCTTCCTCTGGTCTCCACAGCCTTCCCTTGCAAGAGCATCTCCTCTAGCCTTCATGATGCCAGTCAAGAGCACCTGGAACTCGGGCTGGGCATGGTAGCCCATGCCTGTAATCCTAGCAGTTTGGGAGGCCAAGGCGGGTGGATCACTTGAGGCCAGGAGTTTGAGACCAACCTGGCCAAGATGGTGAAACCCCGTCTCTACTAAAAATACAAAAATTAGCCGTGTGTGGTGGTGTGCACCTGTAGTCCCAGCTACTGGGGTGGCTGAGGTAAGAGAATCGCTTGAACCAGGGAGGCGGAGTTGCAGCGAGCCACTGCACTCCAGCCTGGGTGACAGAGCGGGATGCCATCTCAAAAAAAAAAAAAAAAAAGCACCTGGAACTCAAGCCAGGAATAGTGAAGAGGGGCCCACCTCCTGGGGGACGGGTGCCAACAAATGTCATGGGAAAAGTACCTGTGGCACAAGCTAAGCTGGCCAGTGGCAGCATGGACCAGGCATAACCAGTGTCTGAAGACAGGCAGGTACACCTGGCACCTGCTGGCCAGGACACCAGTATTCCAGAGACATGTGGAACACAGTCCCTCTGCTCAGAGGCAAGCTTCAAACTTTCCCTCATTGTCTTTGGTGAACACCCTCCCCACCGTGCCATGTAGGTGGGGCCACAAAAGACAGGAAGGCTCCTGCTTGGGGAGAATGAGGGAGTAGGAGACACCTGGATCTATCTCATTCAAGAGAGAAAAGTGACATTTGAAGGACAGTGAAAAGAGCACTAGACTAAGTCAGTCTCATCCCAAACCCAGACTGGTGCCATCTTTTGAGTTTCAGTTTCCCCAAAGAGCTTGGGCTTTGGGGACAGACAGACCTACTTCCTCGATGACTCTGGGCAGGTCATTTCTCCTTCATAAGCCTCAGTTTCCTCTTCTACTTCATGGGATTGCTGAAGAGAACCTGTGATTAAAAGGACTGGCCTGGCACAGTGGCTCATGCCTGTAATCCCAGCACTTTGGGAGGCCGAGGGAGGTGGATCACAATGTCAAGAGATCAAGACCATCCTGGCCAACACGGTGAAACCCCGTCTTTACTAAAAATACAGAAAAATTACCTGGGCGTGGTGGCACGTGCCTGTAGTCCCAGCTACTCAGGAGGCTGAGGCAGGAGGATTGCTTGAACCCGGGAGGCGGAGATTGCAGTGAGCTGAGATCGCACTACTGCACTCCAGCCTGGTGACAGAATGAGATTCCATCTCAAAAAAAGAACTAACAACAACAACAAAAGGACTAAGCCTGGTGTCTGGGGAGTACATACTAAATGGTGTATGTCTACACACTCCACTCATCCGAGCACTTTTCATGGATTGACTCCTTTACTCCTCACAGCAATGCTGTGAACTAGGAATTGCTATAATGCTCATTTTAAGGACGGGGACACTGAGGTTCTGAGGGTGTAAGTGACTTTCCCTATGTTGCATAGCTAAGAAGCCACAGAAGCAGGATTCAAACCCAGGCATCATGACTCTAAAGCTTTTACCAATTATGCCATAATGAGGATTTTTTAAGCAAATGGATGCAAAAGTGCTTTGTCAACTGTAGGCTGCTAAACTCATGTGAGGGGAGGGTTGTGTTATTTAAAAATCATATCGGCCAGGTGCAGTGGTTCACGCCTGTAATCCCAGCCCTTTGGGAGGTCAAGGCTGGTAGATCACTTGAGGTCAGGAGTCTGAGAGCAGCCTGGGCAGCATGGTGAAACCCAGACTCTACTAAAAATACAAACAAGAAAAAAATTAGCTCGGCATGGTGGCGGGTGCCTGTAGTTCCAGCTACTTGGGAAACTGAGGTGAGAGGATCACTTGAACCCAGGAGGTGGAGGTTGCAGTGAGTCAAGATCACTCCACTGCACTCCAGCCTGGGCAACAGAGTGAGACTCCGTCTCAATGAAAAAATTAATTAATTAATTAAAATAAAAATCATATTATCAGCTAGTCCCTGGAGACACGGTGGGCACGAGGCCGTAGAATGAAAGGTCCCCCAGCCCTGCAGGTCTGGGTGGTCCCTACCAGGCCTCTTGTTTCCCTGGCTTCCAACAACCCATGTTCCTCTTGGCCTGGGCCTTCATGTGTGGAGCTTCTCTGCTGGCACCTGTCCCCTGGGACCTAAGCCTGTGGAGGGTGGCTCAGCACCCTGCTGCTGCCAGGAAAGGGACATCAAAGTGGCAGCATGAGGGTGAGATGGCTGCCTGCTTTGTTTTTAGAGGCTGTGGGTTTCATGGCACACATGCAAGCATGCAAGGAAGGGGAGACAGACTGGCTGGCAGGCAGGCAGGTCAAGGAGCTGGTGGGCTAGGGAGTGGCTGGGAGGAGCAGTGTGGAAGGATGAGGGTGACAGCAAAATGTGGCAAAGGCCCAGAGGGAGGGAGGGAAGAGGTGGTATTGGTGTGGGCGGCTGGGAGGGTGTGTTCATTATGTCACTGCTGCTGGGCTTCTGGAGGGAAGCCCTGGGGAATGCTGCATGCCTAGCAGCAGGCTGCTAGAGGGTTGTGGGCTGCCATCGGTTGGTATTTCCTTCCTTCCTTCCTTCCTTCCTTCCTTCATACATGTATGCATTCATTTCTATATTCATCCGACAACTACTCATTGAACCATCAAGTATGGAATCGTGGGTTTAGCAAAAGAGCTCTGGAGTCAGACTGCCTGTGTTGAATTCTGGCTGTACTTTTTATTGGCTGTGTGACCTGGAGCGAGCTACTCACCCACTGTGCCTCAGTGTCTGAATCTGTAAAGTGGGTGTAATAATAGTACTTACCTCAGAGGATGGTTGTAAGGATTCGATGGGTTATTCCATGTAAAATTCTTAGGACAATGCCTGGCACATAGTAAGCGCTCAATAAACATTTGTTAAGTATGTTCCTGCTTGCATGCATGCATGCATACACACATACACACACACACACACACACAAACATATGCACAGCCTTCCAGACCTTGTGTCAGGCACTAGGAGCACTAGGATAACAAGACAGACACAGTCCCTGCTCTCATGGAGCTGACTTTTAATCTTGAACTGATGCTATAGTGGAGCCCTTCCTGTCATTTCTAGAATCCTCCTAAGCAGACAGAAGTGGAACAATGTTTAAACTGGCACTGCTGGGTCCAGAATGCAGCCTCTGTCCCTCTCTGCTATGCATTCCTCAGTGGGTACAGGCCAGGCCTGACAGTTCTGCACTTTGGAGACCTTTCTCCACAGTCCTGAAAGGAACTAGCCCATGAGCTCAGGCAAATGGTGTGACCAGAGTGGACCTCATCATTAGCTGACTTCTAGGATATTTCCTAGATGGAAGAAATTAGTTACCCAAGAAAGTGGACCAGGAAAGAAAATCAAAATCTCTCTCTCTCTCTCTCTCTTTCTCTCTCTCTCTCTCTCTGTCTCTCACTTGATGTTCTTGGGCTTTCTGGATTAGCCCACACTGGTAGGCATGTCACTAGTGTGCCTACACACACCTCTGCATAGATATATGTAAGAACATGTGTGGGCACAGATGGACCCAGAGAGCCTGAGGAAAAATGTCCATGTAAAATGAAAGAACGGAGCAGGTAGAGGGTTGAGCTGAAGCCTGGACACCAGACCAGTGTGATGGGATTCAGTAGGTATGGCCTCTAGGGCCCAGAGGAACCTTGCTACCCCACCCATAGTGGCCACTCTGCCCCAGCTGAGGCATGGCCTCAGAACATCAAAGTGTGTCCCAGAGAGCAAGAGTGCCCAGGAAGGGAAGGGTAAAAAAGAGGCGTTAGGACAGAAAAGATTCTGTGCCGAACAAATATGGGAAAAGCCCAGTTAAACCAATGTAAATAGTTTTTTGGTTTCTGGTTTTCTACTGCAGGACTTCTCAGAGCCTTCAGTAAGCTATTGTACAAGCAAATTACTGAGGATGTGTGTGTTTCTGTGTGTCACAGTCTATTGTGTCTCCCAAATGAATTTAACCACAAAAGTATTTCTTTGCAGAATGGCTCCAGGTAAGTGTTCACTCTGGAGAATATAGCTTTGAGTTTTCTCCAAGCCCTGACCTCAGCCTTCTTCCATTGCCCTCACATACTGGAATCTTCTTGCCCAATTTCTGAAGTCCCAATGTAGAGGGTTGTTGGGGGTCACAGAACTTGCTGCCTGGCCTGTCACCTGCTTCTGCAGCCTGTTCTCTGTTCCCTCAGCCTCCATGCCCTCCCCACGCTTGTGGAATTCATCAGTGAAGTGTCAGAGGCTGGCCAACCAATTCCCCTTCAGAGCTTCCCACTGAGGCCAGCCCTGGAGGCAGGGTCTCCCTTCAGATCCCCTCAATGCCATCCACCTGATCCTGAGGCGGGTCAGCTAAGGTGGCGGCAGAGGGGCCCACCCCAGTGCCTATGGGCCTGTGCTGTTCCACATGAAGGGGTTCCTGTTCATTACCACCCTAACTCATTAGAGCAGCACCAGGCCCAGGAGGATGAAGAAAGAGAGCTGTGCAAATTAATGAGCGACCAAATTAAACATGTTCCCTCAGCCAGCAAGAGGTTCCAGTTGATCAGCTGAGGACTAGGGATTTGAAAGTGGGAAGTCCCTGCCCCATGGGCCAGAGACCCTGAGGCAGCCATCTCTCACTGTTCCTTAAGGCAGCCCGTCAGGAGCAGGGTTGCCAAATTTAGCAAACCAAAATACAGGGCACCCAATTACAATCTGAATTTCAATACTTGTACTGTTAGTACAAGTATATCCCATGCAATATTTGGGACATACTTATACGAAAAAATTATTCATTGCTTATCTCACATTCAAATTTAACTGAGGCCAGGCGCGGTGGCTCACGCCTGTAATCCTAGCACTTTGGGAGGCCGAGGCGGGCAGATCACCTGAGGTCGGGAGTTCTAGACCAGCCTGACCAACACAGAGAAACTCCATCTCTACTAAAAATACAAAATCAGCTGGGCGTGGTGGCGCATGCCTGTAATCCCAGCTACTCGGGAGGCTGAGGCAGGAAAATCACTTGAACCCGGGAGGCAGAGGTTGTGTTGAGCCAAGATCGCACTATTGTACTCCAACCTGGGCAACAAGAGTGAAACTCCATCTCAAAAAAATAAAAAAAAATTAAAAATTAACTGAATGTCCTGTACTTTATCTGGCCATCTTGGTCTGGAGGGTCCCAAAGCTCCAGGAGCTGTGGCACAGATCCAGTCTGGGACAGGGACAAGCATCTTAAGCGTGAAGACTAAGAGAACTAGCCCGCCGCCCCAACCCCACCATGTAAGGGGCTAATTCTCCTTTATCTCTGAGGACCTGATTCCCTTGTACCCTTGAGGGCCTTGAGGAAACAATGAGATGCTAGTGAAAGGGCTCTGCCTGGATTGGGAGGCAGGAGCCCTGAGGGCAAGTCCCACCACTGCTCTGGTCTCACTGGGTGATCCTGGGACAGTCACTTCTGCTGCAGAGCAAGATATAAAGGCCCTGCCAGTGCTGATTCTACCAGTCTCTGTCAGAAATGCCTCTGAGTGGCTGGAGAGACTATGGCCACCATGGCCCCCCTCCCCCCGTAGGCTCTGTGGCACTAATGCTGGGAATATGGAGGTGCATGGCATCCACTCCAGGGGATGGTATGTGTGTCTGCTGCTCACCTTTCTCTACAGAGGAGGCTTAATCATATTATCCTTCATGCATGGGAGCAGGGTGGACCCATTTTATAGATGGGGAGAACAAAGCCCGAAGAGATTTCTAGCTGAGTCAAAACAGGAACTTCGGCTTCCTTCAGGAGCCCCATCTTTTCTCCTTCCTCACTCTGGGTGGATCCAGATGGGGGCAGTCAGCCCTGCCCCACGTGGGCACCTGTGTTGTTAGTGATGTCACCAGAAAGGCAGCTTGGATCGCTCCAGCTGCTCCCCTGCCCACCCCGCTCCCCACGCTTCAGTGGGCAGAGAGCTTAGGGTTAGCCATATTGTAAGGCCAGATGTGGATTTGGGTTCTAATTCTCTTCTCTTTTTTCCCCCTGAGGTCTAAATCCTTTAAGTCTTTCTTTTTGCTTCCTGAGGAAGGGAAACACATGGGCTTGAGTGGATGGGGCTTCTCTGCTTCCAGCTGCCATAGTCAAGCTCCCCAGACCCAGACCCAGCCCCAGATATGTCTCCAGCCTGATCTGGCCAATGAGGCTCTACAGCAGTGCCACCCAGGCCTCCAGTGCCGGGCACATTTGGGGGCTATTCCTGGACTGTAATAAGGCACTACTAGGCTGGGCGCGGTGGCTCACACCAGTAATCCCAGCACTTTGGGAGGCCGAGGTGGGCAGATCACGAGGTCACGAGTTCAAGACCAGCCTGTCCAATATGGTGAAACCGTGTCTGTACTAAAAAATACAAAAATTTGCCGTGCGTGATGGCGGGCACCTGTAGTCCCAGCTACTCGGGAGGCTGAGACAGGAGAATCATTTGAACCCGGGAGGCGGAGGTTGCAGTGAGCCAGGATCTCGCCACTGCACTCCAGCCTGGGTGACAAAGTGAGACTCCGTCTCAAAATAATAATAATAATAATAGTAATAATAACAATAATAATAATAAGGTGCTCCTGCCAGAGAAAGCAGACTTGCAACCTTCTCTCTGAGGGGCAGGACACTCTCTGTTGCTCCTGGAACACCCTCCTTCCCCATCCTCCAGCACCAAATAGAGCACCCACACCATCACATTTTTGCTGGTGACTGACTCATTCACTGAACATAATTCAGAAACGCAAATAATAATCATGGCTTGTATCTGCATGTTAGGGCTGAATGGGACCTGATAGATTATTTAGTCCAGTCCCCTTTCTATGACAAATGGAGAAACTAAGGCCCAGGGGGAGGGAGGGACTTGAAAACATGTGTTCAACATCTGCCAAGCACCATGTAAATTTGACGAGTAAAGGCCCAGTGAGCTCCACTTTATAGATGAAGAAACTGAGGGCTACAGAGGATAACTGACTTATTCAAGGCCACACAGCCGGGAAGGGACTGAACCAAGATTTGAGCCCTAGTCTCTGACTCAAAAGCCCATGCTCCTACCACCACCAGGATGCTGCCTCTGCATGCTGGGCAGGACCCCAAATGAATGATGCCGTGCTCTGGCCTGCAAGACTGGGTACCCCTGACAGCCAGTTGGTGGCCACAGAGGAAGCTTTCCTTACTTCCGTGCCCACACTTGCCCTTTCACACTGCACTCTTCTCTCAGTCCTCATCCTCACAAAATTCTCTGCCCCAGCTCTACCACCCCCAGGCCAGGAAGCCCCTCCTGAAGTCTGACCCCATTCCTTAGTACTGTGGCCTGCTGTCCTTGCCATCTGGAGGGGATCAGACGATCCCTACAATTTGTAAAGCACTATCCCTTAGGTGGGATCATTTAGGTCCCACTCTGGGTGGTTGGCACTATCTCTATTTTATACCTGAAGAAACTGAGGCTCAGCGAGGTTACTCACGTGCAGCCTTGAACCTGCCATCTCATTGATTCCATTCGCAGAGCTCCCTTTTCATCTCATCTCAAACACCTCAACTCTAGTCTCCATTAGAATTCCAAGCATGAAAATAACATGTGGCATTTGTCCAAAAGCCCCTCCCTGTCCCCAGTCGCCTACTCTGTGCTCTTCAGCCTTCCCTGGGGATCTGTCCTCACTGCCATAGCCCTATCCTGTCTCTTGGTTGGGAGGCGAAGGGGATGAGTCAGTTCTAGCTCTAGCGTCGGGCCAGTGCCCCATTGATTGAGGCCTGTGCCATAGGTGCCCCTGCCTAGCATCCCCTCCTCCCATGACCCTGGGGTGATGGCTGTCAGCCCAGGCCTTGGCCAATCCTCCTATCTAATCTAGTCCCCTCTCAGCTTCCAAATGTCCTCATCCAGACTAGCAGGAGAGTTCAAGTGGAAGTTTCCACCCCTCAGATCCCCACCCCTTACTCCCATTATTAGTGAGACGCAGAGAAGTGAAGGGAAGACAGAGATACAGTTAGGAAGGGGGGAAAGGCAGGGGAAAAGGGGAGAGACAAAGCCCAAAAGAGAGGAGAAGGAGGAAGAACAGGAAGAGGAGAGAAAGCCAGAGACACAAGGACAGTGACAGAGAAGGAAAGGAAGGACATCACTCCATTTTTCCCCAAAGACAATCAATTCAGTTGCTGACAGGCAGCTAAGGTTCCTTCAGGAGAGGGGCTCTTTATTGCATCATCAACACCTAACAGAGTGCCTGGCATATAGTAGGCGCTCAACACATGCTCGCTCATTTGAAGGAATGAATGAAAGCCCATCTGTCCTCACCGGCTGTCCCACTAATCCCAACCTCACTTCCTCTGAGCTCCAATTCCATTTTGAGGAGTTGTAGTGCTCTTCATCTGGTGCCTGGCATGGCCTGCCAGAGACTGTCAGTTCTCTTTCCATGTGCTTATGTCATAGATTCCTAGACTGTCAGAGCTGGCAGAGCCCTCAGACAACCTCAGCCCACTCCTCATGGTACAAATGGGGGGCACTGAGGCCCAGAGCTGGGAAGGCACTTGTGCTGTGTCACTCAGCAGAGCTGGAAGTAGAAGGCTGTATGCATTCTGGCTGCCCTGGGGTTCAGTGCATTGCATCCTGCAGCTCTGGACCTCCCCAGCGAGCCCATCTGCAGCCATGCTGTGGGTGAGGTCAGAAATCTTTGTTCTGCAGAAGAGATGACAACTCCCTGTCCTCACAGCCTGGTGGACAGCCCTGGCCAGGTGGGGGCCCTGCTTCCAGGGGAGGACTACAGGCAGGATGGTACCGAGGCTCTCCTCCCCAGTGAGTTGAAGGTGGGGGTCCAGGAATGAAGGGAGCACCCACCAGGACCAGGACCCTGACACAGTCTCCCCACCCATCCATCCTACCTTTCTCTCCTGACTGCCATGGGGGTCTCATTCACTCTAGAGTCGAAGCCCTGAACTTGGGCTCTGATAGACCTGGGTCTTCTACTTCCTAGCTGCAAATCCCTTCACCTCTCCGAGCCTTGATTTCCTTGTCAGCAAAATGGGCTAACTACCATTCCAACTTCATATGATTTGTGTGAGACTTAAAGGAGATAGTGTACATCCTAAGAATTGCATAGCACCTGTCTGGCACACAGTGAATGCTCAATAAATGTGAGTAATTATGGGGCCCTCTTTCACCATCCTGCTGACCTTACCTCCTCTCATTCTACTGGCTTCTTGCATGGTCTTGAAGTGCCCCACTACCAGCATCCACTGAAAAGGTAGTTTCTGGCCCCAGGGCCCCCAGATCTCCTTGAGCATTCAGTGTGACCTTGGGCAGCCCACTTCACCTCATTTCCCTCATCCTTCAAAGGCCTTCGTGGTGCTTCCATATACATCAAGGGACCTCGGCTTCTTCTAGGTTTAATATTGCATTTCTAGAAACCATCTTTCTGTGTTGAGCCGGGTTGGTCTAGAATCTAGCCTAAATCCTCATGCTTGGATGTGCATGTGTGTGTGTGTGTATGTGTGTGCATGTGTTCATGTGCACTCCTGGGGGGAGGGCTGGGAAGTCCCAAACTTCCCCCTTTTCTCAGGCCAGTTTCTCTTCCACAGGGCAAGAAGCTTGTGGCTAGCCAGGATCCAATCTCCCTGCTGAAGACTGGCTGCCACCTGCCTGCCAAAGGGACGGTGGATCTTGATCTCTGCACCCAACCAGTCCCACCTGTGGTCCTCCACCAAGCCCACCTGTGGTCCTCTGCGAGCAGCATCATCCACTTGGCTACATCCTCCCAGCCTCACGACTTGCCTTTCCACCAGCCCCCGCCAGGGCTTTCTCCTGATTCCTCTCCCTCTGCTTCTCAGTCGGGGGGCCCTCCTTGGTCCCCCAGTACCCCACCCCACCACACATACACACACACACACACACACTCTCTCTCTCTCTCTCTCCCTACAGCCAGCTCTCCATCTCCTGTCCCTCTCCTTTCCTCCTTTTCCAAGACAAATCCAAACGTCTTGGTTCCTGTGCCTGACTTGCTGTGTGATCCTGAACAGCACACTTCCTCTCCCTCTCTGCCTCCCTTGAACCATTTGTGAAATGAGGGGAATCACACCTCCTACCTGTCAGCATTGCTGCAGCCTCTACCGCAGGCCACAACAGGGAGGAGAAATGGACTAGACGGGTGGTTGCTGGGGCAGGTCGTGCCACTGTGGCTGGTCCTATTGGCACAGTAGCATGAAGTTGCAGAGTCCTGGCAGGGACTTAGACGCAACAGAGGTGACCTACCTTTGGACATCGGAGTGCCCTCCACAGGGTTCCCACTCCTTCCCAGAAGGACTATGGGCTCCCTCTGCCCTTCTGAACTGTCCACACAGATAATACAAGGACATCCTGATGTGGGTCCTCGGTCCCTGGTCTGCTCCCCAACTGTAAATTTGCAAATAAAGTCATCTCTAAGGAAGCCCCTTGGGCCCAGGGCTGTGGCGAGGCCAGGACCTGCGGCCAGCCAGGTGGCTTCCATTAGGTGCCAGCCAGCCCAGGACAGCAGAGCCGCTAATCCCAAGGTTTATGGGGCAGTCCTGCTCGCCAAGGCTCAAGGGCCCAAAAAGCAAAAATGGAATTTCCAAACTCCGATCAGTTTTTCCTCGATTTTTGTACTGCTTCCCAATCCCGGACTTTCTTTCTCATTCCTTGTTTTTGTCTCCCTCATCCTCTCAATCTCACAGTGCCTCCCTCTGCTCTCTGCTGGGCCTCCAGGCTCTCTAACCGCCTCTCCCCTCCCTGCTGACCAACTTTCTCTATCTTCACAGAGAACTTGTAGGTATGACACTGTGGTTGCTACAATTTTGAAACCCCCTCTTCTTCTTGTGCTCTTGCTCTGGGCTCTCTCTGTCCCCCTAAGACTAAGTCATTCATTCTCTCCCTCTCCTTTCTTGTCTTTCCTGGCTCAGCTGCCTCTTCCTCCTGGGCAGCAGCAGGGGCCTCAGTGGGCAAGGTGGGGAGCAGATGTGGGATGCCCTGCACCCCCACTGCTACCTTAGCGGACAAGGCTCATGGCAGCCCAGTGGATGGGTGAGCAGACAGATGAGTGGGTGGTGCAAGCCCTCCCAAGCCAGGCCTGCCAAGCACACAAGTACTTAGCCTACCTGGCTGCACAGGCTTCAGCAGGGGTTTTGATTGACAACAGGAAATAAAGTAAAACACATAAAACAGAAAAAAATGCAGCCACCCAGCAACTGAATGCAAGCAGAACAGTAAGCAAGCTGCTTGGGCTTGGAGGGTGGGCTTGGAGGATAGACAGGACAGGCACAGAAAGGGAAGACCCTAAGTACTGGGTACCTGCCTTATGCCAGGGCTCTGGGCCAGGCTGGATCTGCACAGCAGTCCTGGCACAAAGATAAGGAGATGAGGACCCAGAGAGGCTAAGTGGCTTCCCCAAGGCATCTCTCCTAAAACATCCATCACTCCTCCTAAAGGACTCTCCTGTCACTGTCCTGCCCCAGGGTTCCAGGCTTTTCTTTCTCAGGCCTGTCCTCTGTGTGGGGCCCCACTGACAGGGCAAACTGCTTAGATAAGGCCAGTTGCCAGGACAGCCTATGTCTTGACCATTGCTGAAGTATTGGTCATCTTCAGGGTTTCCCCTGTTGTGCTCCTATCAGCTGCTTCCACTCCAGGCCACACCCCTTGGGGTCACAGTGGCCTCTACTCTAGTCCCAGGGCAAAGTTGCTCACCCTCTTGGTGCTCTTTGCTCCTGGATCCACAAGCTTCTCCATGGCCTGGGGTTTAGGCCCATAACTCAGCATCTGAACCTACCTCAGTGGTCTCAGTGGACTTCCTGAGCTCCACCCAAGACACTTGCCCCAATCAGCCTCTTCTCATCTACTCCACCCTGTCTCTTCTCCCCCAGTTCTCCCCAGCTCTCCACCCATATTCCACACCCACCGTGTTCCAATTCTGGCCTTCTCTTTTTCCTTTTGATCCATTTTCCTCGTCTGCTTTTGCTATCAGTCACCTCTCTCCATTTTCCAGAGACCTGATGAAGGGAAGACAGGGACCCCAGTTCCCAGTACCTGCAGAGCAACGTAGCAGCCATATAGGAGGTTGAAGCCATATCCTAAAGCTCCTAGCAATATCCCTGGGGAAGGGAGAGTAAAAGGAGCCTACGGATAAGCAACTTCCCTCAAATCAGCTCGTTGCAAGGAAGGCAAAACTTGAGGTTAAGATGGAGGTTTCAGGCCTTGGTTACATGCTGAGAGAGGATTGCTGCCCCCTTCTCCCAATGCCCATGGGAGGGTCTATGTGAGTGACACTTCTAGAGCGCAGAGAATACACTGAGAATGGTGCCTCCGGAGTTGGGGGCTCTACTTCCCTCCTACCCAGAATCTCCTATCCAAGTATTGCAAGGCAAGGACTTATCTCTCCCCTTCCACGGCTACCACCTTGGGCCACGCTGCCATCACCTCTCCCCTGACTCCGACAACAGCCTCCTCTCTGTGCTCCTACAATTAATTCTCCACACAGCAACCAGAAAAATCTTTCAAATATGTAAATCAGATCATAGCACACCACAGCTCAAAATCCTCCAATGGCTTTTTCTGCCCTTAGAATAAACTTAGGGTGGAGTTCGTGACCAACATGGTGAAACTCTGTCTCTACTAAAAATACAAAAAATTATCCGTGTGTGGTGGTGCATGCCTGTAATCCCAGCTACTTGGGAGGCTGAGGCAGGAGAATCACTTGAACCCAGAACCCGAGACCCCGCCCCTGCACTCCAGCCTGGGCGACAGAGCCAGACTCCGTCTCACAAAAAAAAAAAGAATAAACCTAGGCTGCTCACACACCCCTTGAGGTGCTTCGTGATCTGGTCTTCCAGCTCCTGCTTCTCCACTCCCCCCACCTATCCATCCACCGCCACCCCAAGCACCTCCTTCCTTCCCCCATTCCTGTCCGCAGGCGGGGCTGAGAAAAATGGACATTCTGCCATCAATGATAGACTGGATTAAGAAAATGTGGCACATATATATCATGGAATACTATGCAGCCATAAGAAAGGATGAGTTCGTGTCCTTTGCAGGGACATGGATGAAGCTGGAAACCATCATTCTAAGGAAACTATCACAAGGACAGAAAACCAAACACGGCATGTTCTCACTCATAGGTGGGAGCTGAACAGCGAGAACACAGGGACACAGGGCAGGGAACATCACACACCCGGGCCTGTCGTGGGGTGGGGAGCTGGGGAAGGGATAACATTAGGAGAAATATCTAATGTAAATGACGAGTTGATGGGTGCAGCAAATCAACATGGCACATATATACATATGTAACAAACCTGCACGTTGTACGTTGTGCACATGTACCCTATAACTTAAAGTATAATTTAAAAAAAAAGAAAGAAAGAAAGAAAAAGAAAAATGGACACTCTAGTTCTGGAAGGGAGGACCGCACAAAAACCTGCCAATCAACTGACGTCTCTCTAATGGTCGAGGGAAGCCGACTAAGGTGTCTTTGAGGCGGCGGTGATGGTAGGGAATTTAGGGGGTGGAGAGATTTGAAGAAAAGTTAGGAGAGTTGGTGCTGAGCCTGGATCAAGCAGGAAGGAGAATATGCACACCTGAAAGAAAGAAGGCCACCGACTTGCATCGGCACCCACCCTGTGCCCCGCCATTCAGACCCATTTTCTCTTTCCGGCTTCACCACCGCAGAGTGTGTTCCGCTAGTTCCATTTCACAGACCAAGAAACTGAGGCTCCGAGAAAAAAGAAGTGAACTGCCCGAACTGCCCCGGGTCACGCAGCTGAGCCCGGCTGCCAGCACAAGCCAGTGGGACTCTTTTCACGCCTGGGGCTCTGAAGAGCTGCTTGGGAACCATCAATTACTGAATCGAAGCAATTGAGGGAGCCCGGCGCGGCCTCGCCGCCTGCCCGGGCGGCTGCTCGAGCCCCTCCTCTTCTGCCGGCTGAGGCGTTTAGTCATTTAGACTTTGAAGGCAGCCTATTCTCACCAGCAGCTTTCCTGCCCGCACATTTGCATTTGGAGCCTTTCATCTGATCTCTCGGAATTAAAGGCTTTGTCTCCGATTAAAAGAATTCCAGGCCGGAGGAGCCCGGAGAGGGAGGGGAGGGGGCTCCAGGCCCCAGGCCTGCCTTCCCAGAGCGCCTGGCCTCGAACCGGCTCCGCCGGCTCCAGCGCGGGAGGCGGGGCGGCCCGGAAGGCCTGGTTTGGCCGGATAAAGCGAGGACCGTCTCAGGGATCCTACTCTACTCTTTAACCCTGCCGACTTCCCTGGCCACCCCGGGCGGAGCCTCCCAGCAGCCTAGGATGCAGTTGGTCCAGTACCAGGAGCTGGCTCAGGCAGCCTCCCAATTCCGACTCTAATGTTTATTGGCTGTGTGCTATTGCGCAGCCGGGCTCTCCCCTCGGAGCCTCAGTTTCCTCCTCTACAAAATGGGAGCAAGGGAATCTGTAAAAGTTGGGCTCCACCTGCCCATGGCAGAGGAAAGGGTTTGCTATTAAGAGGCAGGGAAAGAAATGCAAACTCCAGATGTGTCCCTATGTCCCTTTGGACAAAAGCTTTCTCCTATGTGGGCCTCAGGCTCCCCCTTGTAAAACGGGCTGTTGGGTTTGGAGGGCTCTCCTCCAACTCAGAAATATTATGGGATGCTGAGTCTCCAGGACCCATTCAGTCAGCTCCTTCCCTCTTGCCCTGACTCCAGCCTGGACTTGGTCCCCTCCCCCATCATTATAATACTTTTGTCCCAGTTCCCTAGGCCACCCTGGCTGCACATTAGATTAACTTAGGGAGATTTATGAAAATATCAATGTCAAGCCCCAGAGATCCAGATTTAATTGTTTTGGGGTGGGGCCAGGGCCAAGTTTTTCAAAGCTCCCCAGGTGATTCTAGTGTGCAGCCAGGTCTGAGAACCACTGCCCTAGGCCGTCCAGTACTTCTGCCGCAGGCAACTCAAGGGTAGAGGGTGGGAACCCGGACCCTGGTTCTGACCTTTCCCCATGGTAACCCTGGGTTAGTCACTTGCCTTCTCTGCGCTGCAGTTATTTCAGGTATAGAAGATGAGAATGAGGGGATTAAATGAGATCATGCATGTAAAGCGCTGGCTGGGCACAGACGCAGTGCTCATTCACCAAATCCTGTCTCTATGGTCTCCTTTCCAATTTGGAGTTAACTCGGGGCTCCTCTCCGCAACCCTGAGAGGGCAGTAGGTTAAAGAAGTAGACATTACACATGGGCAGACTGAGGCCCAGAGGAGAAGTGACTCACCCAAGGTCAGGTAGCTAGAAGGATCCTTGAAGATCCAGAGTTCTTGCAGAGTGGGGGATAGCATCATCTTTAAGTGTGCAGCCTCTGGAGTCACTGCCTCGGATTCGAATTCTGGGTCCATCACTTATTAGCAGTGTGAACCTGAGTTGCTTATTTTCTGTGCCTCAGTTTTCTCATCTTTAAAATGGGGACAATAATAGCATTCCCCTCCTGGGCACTCATCAAGCTAGTTCCCCCTTTCCCAGCCCCAGCCACCTCCAACACTGTAAGTCAGAAAGCCCAGGCCCAGAGAGGGGAAGAGATTGGCCCAGTCATACAATGCGTTAGAGGCAGAGCTTGGTCAAAACTCAGTTCCCCTCACCCTTCCGGGGGGCCTCCTGGTGTAGGAACCAGCACTTGTTTCTATGCCTCATATAGTCCTCTCCGCTCGCAAAGAACGGTAAAATCTTGTATGGCCAGGTCATTGGCAATTTTCTGTCTCCCAGTGTTCATGGAGAAAAGCAGCAAAGGAATTTTCATTCTCTCCCAGGCTTTCTTATTTTCTTTTATTTTTATTTTTTTCTGTGTGCGCTCTCTCAAGCTGGCTCTTCACTTGCTCTGATGCCTCTCTTCCCTTCCATTTTCTCCCTGTTTAATTCCCTCTGGTAACTCAAAACCATCTGAATGGATTTAAATAAACCTCTCCTCAAATAGTCTCCTTCAAGGGGGAGAGGATGGAAAGTTCAGCCTGAAGGGAGAGTTTCTCTGATGAGTCTAGTGAACGCTGACAGCGCGCGGGGCGGGACGGGAGGGGGAGGTGCGCACAGTGACTGATGGTGGTGATTGACCTGGGAGGGAGCTGATGGTGTGGCAGGGGTGCAGGGGGTGCTGGCTTGGATGACAATGCAGAGACAATGCGGAGGCATGAGCTGAAGAAAGGGGATGCAGCCGGCCAGGGCTGAAGTGGGCGGGTGGGGGGTCCATGAATAGCGTCTCAGAGGAGTCAGCACCTGGGGAGTCACAGAACAGCCTCACTTGAGAGGCCCAGAAGGCTGGTCTAATCCACTTCAACTCCTGCTCCTCCCCCAACACACACACACACACACACACACACACACACACACACACCAGATGGAAACGGGCCTTTCCCAAGGGGTTCAGGAAGCATTGAGCAGTGAAAGACCCTCTTAAATGGCAAAAGCATCACCTGGAGAGGGAATATCTTACCTCATTGGCACCAGTTAGTAACATTACATATGAGTTTATCATTTACCCCCAACAGTGTGTATTACATATCTATAGTCCCTAAGCACGGTGACAGGCCGAATAAGTGAAAATAATAATCATAATAATAGCAGCCAACCATTTCTGGGTGTCTACCATGTGCTGGGCACTGTTTTAGGTATTTCACATACACGGATTCATGAAATCTCACAACACAATGAGGTTGGTACAATTAAAACCCCCATTTTGCAGATGAGGAAAACTGGGCCCAGAGAGGTTAAGAAACTTGCCCAAGATCATTCAGCTAGTAAGTGACAGAGATGGGTTTAAACTTGGCTGTTTGGCTTCAGAGCTCATGAAGTTAACTATTCTCATATGCAGAGATGAACAAAACGGGTCCCTCCCTCAGAGAGCTGGCAGTCTGGAGGAGATGCCCTCCTAACAGCAAAAAACAACCCTTCAGGGTAGCAAATGATGTCATATAAATAACCCTAGGAGTCAAGAAACTGCATTCAAATTCTGAGCTGTGTGGCCTTGAGCAAGTTACTCGACCTCAGATGGAAGGAGCCATAACCCTTTCTCACAGGGTTGTTGGAATAATCCATTGAATGTGAAAGTGTTTAGTAACCCAAACAGAGCGATCATTATTGGTAGTGTTTTCTATCCACCTGCTCGTGACCTATCACGTTCTGTTCCCCATCTGCCAATATAGATACCCGTGCACTTACCCAACTTTGAACCTCTGTCCCCCAAGCCAACAGTACTCAGCTCCCAGCAACACCCCACAAAAACACTCCTACTTGTGGACATGCACACACCTGTCCCTGCACACACACTCCTTGTGCAAATGCACAGCCCTATTCTTGCACACATGTGACTATCCCTATGTACACAAACCCTCCCTTGAAATTCTGTTAGCAAGAGCCCTGTCTACAGGGTTCAGAAACGCAATTCTTGTGCAACCCAGCTAATCTTTCTGTCACATGGGGGCTGTAGGTGGGTGGGCATCAGCAGAGAATGGGGTGGTGTAGGGTACAAAGTACAGTGTGGAAGAGGCCTCTCAGGAAGGCAGCAGAGACCTGCTCAGGCCCGGCCTTTCAAGCAATCTGTTTAGCCCTGCAGCTAAGGAGACCATTAGCGGTGGCTTCTCATTTCAGATTTCCCAGCATGCCATGGCTTGCAGACTGCACACTGTTTATTTGGAGAAGCCGAGAAAAATTGTTTGTATAATTAGAGTGGGGACAAGGGCTGCCCTTGAAGGGGTTCTCCACAGGAGATCTGGGCTTGCAGCAGACGCCAGCTCCAAGGTCCCGCCACCCGCCTGAGGAGCACCCGGCTAGAGCCCAAGAACAACAGAGGCCGGCAAGCTTGAGCTGGCTGGCCTGCAGGGCCTCCACCATGGCCTCTCTGGCCCCCTTTCTTGGTGGTAACTGATTGGACAGACCACCATTGTTCCACCAGGGCCCCCCTAGGACCAAGTAGAGAAGAGAGAGGGTCAAAGTGCCAATGAAGCCTCCATGGGGTGCAAAGGGCCCAGGCTTTGGATTTAGATCTTTGCTTCACTGGGCCTCAGTTTCCTCATCTGGAAAACAGGGATGGTAATATGCCTATTGGATCATGGTGACTGGAAAGAGAAGTGACATCTGTGTCAAGGTCTGGCAGGATGCCACAGTGTTTCATAGATGCCTTCTTTCCCACCCTTTTCTGGGGTGGACCTTCATTTCTTGTTTCTTTTACGTCTAGTTAATCGCCATTTGAAGAGTTGGTTTTAATTCTATTCACCTGGGACTTTTCAATGACTTCTAACATAATATCACTGAGTCCAGACAATTTGTTTCCTTCTCTCTCTAAGCAGCTCTCTCTCTAAGTCTTTTCTCCTATTGCCTTTGATTGTCAGAAATTCTGATTGGATCTAAATTTGTCCTCATGAAACAACTATTCCCCCTTTCCCATCCCCATACCGAGGTCTGAGTTCTACTTCCCATCTGTAGGCTGGCCACTCTTGACACAAGTCCTAGAGCTCAGAGCCAGGGGTCCATGATCAGGGAAGATCCCCACCTAACGAACAGAGATTCAGACTGGAGCCTGCTCCTTCAGGCCGGGCTTAACCTTGTATTCTATGGCCTAGCCTCGGCACCACACTTCCTTGCCCTCCTTCCCCAGAGTTGCAGCCTTAAAGTTCAGATCACCATCTGGGCAAACTTCTTCCCTGGTCCTGTCAGGGTGTTGTGGGGAAAGGAGCAAATATCTTTTTAGCTCCTAGGGAAGAAGCTGAAGTTTCCATTTGTACCTCACTTTTGCCATCTGTGAAATGGGGAATTGGGCTAGATAAACTTCAAGACACACCATGATCTCAGTGAATGCTCATACTCATCTGTGAAGTGGGTAGAGAGGTACCAGGGTCACCAGGTCACAAAGCATCAAGGGGCAGAGCCAGGGTTCCAGTTCAGGTTAGGCTGACTCCAAAGTGCTCTTAAGTCTCAGAGAGATACATACACATAAAACAAAGAAAAGGCAGGAGAATCAGCTCTCTGGCTGAGAGGAAGCAGCATTCATTCATTCATTCATTCATCCGTTTCTTCTTTTCATTTATTTTCATTATGAAATATTTCAGACACACATGAAGGTTTCAAGATTGATGCAACAGCTCCCTTTCACCATCATTCAGCTGCAGAAATAATATGGATGTTTCAGATGTGTCCAAGTTAACACATGTAGCTGGAGTTTATTCATTTTCACTGCTGTAATGGTATTCCATTGTATAAATACATTATGACTTATTCATCCGGTCTCCTGATTATGAACCTGTGGGTAGCTTTGCATAATTGAAGAAAAGGAAGAGTGCTGCTGTGAACACCCTTATATGTGTCTCCCAATGGACACGTGTGTTAGCATTTCTCTGGGGTTTTGCTGGATCTGCGTGTGCGTGCTCATCGTCACCTTTACAAGTACTGCCAAGTTGCCCTGTTCATTCATCTCTTCATAGGGCAAATGTTTACTGAGCACTTCCTATATTTCAGGCTCTGGTATGACAGCAGAGCTGGAGAAGCCATCTCCTTTAAAGTGAGAAGCAGAGGGAAAGGGTTAGGCTTAGTTGGAAGGAACTTGGGGAGATGTAAGTAGGCAATTGCCAAGAATTTGTGGAGAACTCTATGGAAAGAGCTTTCAGGTGGTTTATGCCATCTTACTTTGGGACACATGGGGGAAGGGGAAAGACCTTTCCCTCCCAGCCAGCTCCCTATGGGATACAATCATGAGAGCTTGGGGCTGGCAGTCAGCAGGTCTGGGTATTGGTCCTGGGTCTGCCTCAAATTCATCATGTTCTGCTGGCTAGGTACCTTTCCCACTGTGGCCTGAATTTCTCCTCAGTACAAGGCAAGGAGGCAAGACAATGCTTCAGTCTGTATTGTCTACAGTCAACAGATTTGGGTTGTAAGAATTAATGTATCACGTTACCCTCCAGAGCCTTGAATTTCTTTTCTTTATCCTGGGCTTGCTAATCCTTGCTAGTATTCCTGGAGTATTCCTGGCAGCCTTGGGAGATGGGAGGTGCCCACTCCCAAGGCTGCCAGGAATACTCCAGAAGGGTTCAGTGGTATCCTTTGAAGCACTGTTCTCCCTTAGGTACATTCCTGTCAGGAGGCAGTGGGATGGCAAAGATGACCCTTGACTTCCCTGCTGGCTTCTAACTTGCTCCTCCCATTTCTGCAGGGCCTCTTTCCCAGACCCTGCTCCCACTTCAATTCAGCCATCTTCACACACAAAGTATAAATATAAAAAATAAATAAACCTAGAGTGAGCCCCAGAACTGAAGCAAATTGTTGGCAAGCGTTGGCCGCTGATTAGCATGCATAGTGGACTTGCAACTGGGCATATCGGATAGAACTGCACTTTTCCGCAGGCTAGAGCTATCAGCATGGGCTGAGCTGGGGAGTGATGCGTGGTGGTGGGGGGCAGTGATGGTGCTCTAGCTGGACCCAGGGAGCTCATCTGCCAGGAGGGCCCCAGGCTTGCTCTCTCAGGCTGCTCTGCTCCTCATCCATGCTCCCCAAACCTCATCAGGGGTTTCCCTGCAGCAAGCAAGAACCTAGGACCCACTCAAGGGAGATGCAGAAGGTGCGGAAGTGGAGCCAGGTGGTCAGGGGCAGATAGGCCCAGGGTCCAGGGTCCGCTGAGTGACCTTGGGCAAGTGCATTCATCATCCTAAGCCTCTGCTTCCTCATCTGTAAAAGGGGAACAATAATAATAAATACCTTGTAGGGTTCTGGGGGCTCAAGGAGTTCAGAAGAATGCCTAGCAGTGATAAACACATAGTAGGAACATAAACAATGTGAGCCCTTTTCTGCCCCCATCATCACTGTGTAATGATCGCCCCACCCCATGTATGGGCACAGACCAGGAAAAGCATGAAGCAAAAGGAATGTCTGGAGGAATCCATGGAGAAAGAAGAAGAAAAAGTGAAAACAGCTCACATATATTGAATGCACTGTGTGAAGTGCTTTGCAGTCTTTACCACTTCATTTTAACACCTCAGCAGTCCTTTGCAGATGAGGAAACTGAGGCACTGACAGGTTGTAACTTCCCCAAGGTCATGCAGCTACGTAGTAGCAGACCTGGCTGGTATTTAAACCCAGGTCATTTTACTTTAGTTGGGCCAAATACAGGACCCCCAAGTTCAATTTGAATTTCAGATAAAAAATGAATACTTCTGTAGTACATACTTATATGAAAAAGGACATACTTATGCTACAAAATATTCATTGTTTGTCTGAAATTGAAACTTAACTAGGCCTGCTGTCTTTTCATTTGCTCAATCTGGCACCTCTAACTCCAGTGGCTGCACTCCTTAACAGTACCTTAAAACACCTCCCACACTCTAAGGCCTCTGATGAACAGGTTAAGGGTATGCCCCTGCCTGGGGCCCCAGGCTCTCTCTCCCACCCACTTGCACTTCTACACCTGGTAACTACATTTGAAGAAGCACATAACCAGCCCCTCAGAACTTGGTTTTAATAGAGGAGAGATTGGATCTCAAACCTCGGTGGGGCCCTTAGCAGTCAGGGGGATCACTAAAAAGGGAGTGCCAGAGGAGCAGGTTGTCCCTCAGGGGACTTGGGGGCCCAAATCCCAGAGGCCTGAGCTGCAAGTCCATGGGGTAGAGCAGTGGAAAGGTTATGCTTGCTCTGGAATGAGCAAACCTGGGTTTGAAGATGGGAACTGCCACCGCGTGATGCTAGGCAAGTGACTTCACCCCTCCAAGCCTCATTTTCTCATCTATAGAACAACTATGAACAATAATAGCGCCTTTATCTCATGGGGTTATTGTGGGGAGTAAGGGAGATAAGTCATGGCACATTGTAAGCACTCAGTGAGTGTGACTTATTGTTACCAATCCCCTGAAGCAGTTCCCTCCCCTCACCTACTCTTACCCAGGGTTCTCTCCCCCTGCACTGCAAGCTTGAGATTTCTTTCAGGGTGGAGAGAGGGAGACCAGGCAGCTGATGAGGGTCAGGCCTCTGGTGTTACTTCCTCTGCAGCTGCCACGCTTGACATGTGGGGACACCTGCTACCACCCTCCTCCCAGCCCCCGTCCCGCCAGCCCCAGCTCCTGAATAATTCACGAAAATACCAATACCCCAGCTATCCTCTTTCATTGAATGGGGGCTCTGGACAAGTGGTTTCTCATCTAAACTCTGCTGTAGCTATGGGGAAGATCAGCTGGGGCGGGGGGGCGGGTGGGTACGGCACAGGGTATGGGATAGGGTAGGCAGGGCCAAGGGTTGAGGGGAGGAGCAAGAGGTGTAGCTTTATGGCTCCACCTCCCCCAAGTCCCCCATCCCTCCCATTGCTGATCTCCAACTTGGGAAACTTGGGAAAGCTTGGGAAACGCTGGAGACTTGTCTCTAGCCACTTTTCTTCTCTGAGTCTGTTTCCCCATCTGTGAAGTGCTGATACAATCCCCACATCATAGGGTGAGTGTGAGCAGAAAGTGAGAGGGTGGATGAGAAACCACTTTTTCAAGCTCTCTAACACTGTCCACAGGCAAAGCATTATCATTGCATCTGGGCCTTTGTTTTGCCATCTGTAAAATGGAAACCAGAATGCCTGCCTTCTAGGGGTGTTTTGAGGATCAAATAATATGTCTTCTGGGCTTCTCAGGCTGTTTCCCCCAGCACAGAGCACCACTGCCCACCCTCCCTCCCCCTTGCCTGGTTAATTCCTTCTCATTCTTCAGAGCTGCTCAAAGTGTTTCCTCTTCTGAGAGACTTTCCTGCCTTCCCCTAACCCCCATCGCCCTCCGAACTGGCTTGGGCACCCCGTCCCCTGGCTTGTTTCACCCCCTGTCCGGACTCCCACCCCCACATTCCTGGCCCATTTCCTCCTCCGTTTCCATACTAGGCAGCCAGGTCACATCTTGTTCTTCATTTTCCCCTGCCAGCATGGGGCCTGGCATAGAGTCTGCACTCAGTAAACATTTGCAGAATGAGGAAAAGTGCCTCGTAAACACTGACGTGTTGTCCAGATATGAGGGGTTGTTAGCAGGGCATCCCTTTGAAACCCAACATTCTTCCTAGCATCATCGGCATCATGACGGAGCTGCATTTTTCACCACTGGATCTCTCCTCCTCATCTGAAGCCTTTGTCCCTGGGAGTGGGCCTAGGGTGACACTGAGGCTGGTGGGGTGGGTGGGGGGTACCTGGTGGAATCTGGGGCCAGCTGGGGCAGTCTGTGAGCTTGCTCCAGCCTGTCTCCTGGGCCTCTGGTCTGCTGTTCTGTCCCGCCTAGCCCACTGCGTTCAGTTGCAGACACCTCATTATCGCAGCGATGCAGCCAAGCTGGAGGCAGTTCAGAGAAGAGCAGTGAGAGCAATGTGGGGAGGTGGGGGCCTGGCGCTGGTGCTGGCGGTGGGGGAAGGGAGCAGTCCCAGGGCCGAGGCTGGAGTTTGGCTCAGCAAGGCTCAGTGGGGAACCTGAGAAGTGCAGCATCTGTGCACCAGCGTCTGGAGAACGGACCTCCTCAGCAAGGGAAGAAATGAGCTAGCCGCAAAGACTAGAAGCCAAGGGGACCCCGGCATAAGCCAGCGTAGGACCCAGCCAACTACCCTTTCCAACCTTCAAATGCAACTTCACCTGTTGCCACCTTTGCCACTACTGCTGTGACTGAAGAGAGGCCACATCCTTCGAGTGAGAAGCAAAGGGAAGAGGCAAAGGAAGTGGGGAGGCTGGCAGTGCCCACTGAGACCCACAGTCTGTGGAAAGTGCTACTTGGTGATCTAGGCTGCCCCTGCTGTCTACTGCCCAAGGTGGAAGGGAACTTTGAACACTGCTGAGCACCACCCTCCCCCATCCCGCCTCCATCTTATTATGAAAAGATGCAGGCCTAAGGAGGGCACTCTTTAGGGGAGGGACTTGGCCAAAATTCCTTGAGTCTATGGTGCAACCTGGACTGGAACCTGGGCCTCTGAACTCCAAGTTTTGTTGTTTTTCCACCATGCTTCCAAGCTGGTTTTTGTTGTTGTTGTTGTTGTTGTTGTTTTTGTTTTTGTTTTGAGACAAGGTCTCACTCTGTCACCCACCCTTAAACTCCTGGGCTCAAACGATCCTCCTGCCTCAGCCTCCTGAGTACCTGGGACTACAGGCATGTGCTACAATACCTGGCTAATTTTTTAAAGTTTTTGTAGAGACAGGGTCTTACTATGTTGCCTGGGCTAATCTCAAATTCCTGGCCTCGAGCAATCCTTCTGCCTCAGCTCCCCAAAGCACTAGGATTACAGGCGTGAGCCACCGCACCTGGCTCCACCATCTTTTCTCTCCCCAGGAACTGAGAGAGCTGCTGTCCAGACTGTGTGTATCCTGCCATCTGTCTAGGGACACACACTGTAGTAACATCACCCCACAGTCACACTCACACACCACACATACATAAATACACTTGTTCCAGGTGTGATACTACTTTGGCTTTCCAAGACACCTTCCAAAATGGAATGGCATGAGATGCGGATCAAGCCCAAGACCTCTTGCCTCATGGTCTGTGCTCTTGCCTCTAAGCCTTTGCCCTTGCTGGCCTCTCTGCCTGAAATGTTTTACTCTGGAATTTGACCTGGCTGGTTTCATCTCATCACCAATGTCATCACCAATGTTCCAATGTCACTCTTCTCAGAAGCCTTCCCTGACCACAGGTCACTCCCTAACTCATCACACTGTTTCTTGTTCTTCGCAGCACTGAGCACTCTTTTAAATCAGCTTGTTTGTAGTTTTTCCTATTCTCCCAAATGGAAACTCATTAAGGGCAGGAACCACATCTGGCTGGTGAAGGAAATCAAAGTGCTTTACCCCCAAATAGATTTCTTCAACATATTTTGAGCCGGCTGTCAGGGAGCCAGGAAAGAGAAGTGTCCCTGCAAAGCCGTCTTTTGTGGGGGGATTTGCATCTGTGCAGAATCTGCATTGATGCAGCCAGGCCTTCCCTTGTCAAGATCTGGGAAAGATGAGCTGAGAGTCTCATACCTTAAAGATCTGAAAGAAACATTTACCATCTATTCTCTCTGAGGGCTGCTACCTGTGAGGGTTCATCTACCTAAGGAGACCACCTTTGCTCCTCAGGCCTCCCCTTCTGCCCCTCCCATAACCTGTTCTGCCACCATAACCTGATTTACCACCATGACCTGTTTTTGGCCATGCCTCAAGGGAGCTCCCATTCTTTCTGTAACCTCAAGATGGTATAAAAGCTTTTGCACTCCATTATGGGCTTGGGTAATCACTCTGTGATGCTCCCTGTCTACACATGTACACATGAATAAATTGTATGCCTTTCCCCCGCCAGTTAGCCTGCCTTTTGTGAGTTGATATTTCAGCAAACCTTCAGAGGGTGAAGGGGGAGTTTTCCCGTGGCCTCTACACTGGTTTTCTGCTATAACCACAGCATCTAGAATAGTACCCTAGCACACTTGTGCACATACACACACACACACACACACACACATTAAGTGAATAAATAACCAAACTCAGAGCAAATTTTTTTTCTTCCAGAAAAAAAAATCTAGCCCATACATAAAGAACTTAACCCCAGGCCTGAACTGGAGGAGTACTGGGCTATTTCATTCATTCAATAAATATTTATTTATAACCAGGCATCATTCTAGGCACTGGAGACATAGTGAGCAAAACACAGATCCCTGCCTCCATAGATGGGAGCTGATGATGATGAAGAAGGCAAGTAAGAAAGTGATAATGCATGTGAGAAGCTGATAAGTGCCCTGAAGAAAAATAAAGTAGGAAGTGGGGTAAGAGTGCTGGGGTTGGGGTCACATTTTCTTTACTGCTTGTAGTAGAAGGACACTTAGGTGTGGAAATTTAAATATGGCAGTCATTTCAGCAGAAACCTAACGGCCCTCAGACAGCCAGCCTGAGGATATAAGAAGAGTGCTTCAGGCAAAGGAAAGCACAAACATAAAAGCCGTGAGGTTGGAGTGTGCCTGAGTGACTGAGGATGTCTGGACAGCTGGAGCAAAATATGTGAAGGGGAGAGTAGTGGCAAGGGGGTCTATTGTCACAGGGTAGGCAACCCTCCTGTCAGTGGCCTGTGCTTGAGGAGCCAAGAATCAGGGACTGCAGAACACTCAGAAATGCCTTCCAAGGAGTGTCTCAGACTCCTGCCTCTGCCACCTTTCCTGAGTCTAGGGTCCTAGCCTGGCCCAGCTCCCTTGGGTGTCCTGGTTTGCTCTGCCTGTGGGCACAGGATGCTTCCATTAGCTTGGCTGAGGACAAAGAGGGCTGCTGGCAATAACCCTTACATTTGCTTGCACTATGTCCCTGAATCCTGCCATAGCTTCCCCCAGCCTACCTTAAAACAGTCAGGGTTGGTGACTTTAACCCCACTTGACAGAAAAAATGAGATATAGAGAGTAGGCCAGTGATCGATGTTTACAAAGCGCTTCTCATTGAATCTTCACAAGGACCTTGGAGTTCCAGCCTCTTTTGACAGATGGGAAAAGGGAGACAGGCATGTAAAGTGAGATTTTCTGAGGTTACACAGCCAGATCATGTCAGAGCTGGAACTGAAATTCAGATCTTTCTATCTCTGCTATTTCATGTTTTCCATGATACCGCTCAGCCTCTGTGGAAGGAGTGGGAGGTTGGGAGGTGAAGCCCAGGACACAGGTAGGTCATTTACACTGAGGAGGTGCTAATTAAATCTCATGGCATAATGGAAAGAATGTGGACTTTAGAATCCCTACAGACTGGAATTAGAATCCCAGAGTTGCTGTGTGACCTTGGGCGAGTTGCTTCTTTTCTGAGCCCCATTTTCTCGTGTCTAAAGCAGATTGAAAATCTCTACTTTGTGCAGTTGTTTCATGGATTCAGTGAAATCTCAGGTGGGCAAGTGCCCCATTTGGTGTCCAGCACATAGTCAATGCCTATCAGTGTGGGGCCTTCTTTATATGTTCATTGAGTTATGTCTGACTGAAGTGAAAAGGCAGAGGCTGCTGGCACTGTGGCCAGTCTTGCTACCCCCATGCCTGGGTGAAATTAGGGCTGGGGCTGGGCCTGGATAAGAGTCCCAGAGACTGTGCTAGACTTGTCAGCACCAAGTCTCAGACCTGGCCCTGAGAAGCCTTCTGGGACTAAGTCGGCCGCAATGCCATTCCTCTGCCAGTCCAACTCTTTACTGGGAACTCAGGAAAAAAAGGGTGGGGGGAGTGGATGAGCAGGGTCGGGATCTAAGCCCACCTCTTCTCCCTGTATTCTCATCCTGCCTTCCCTCTCTCCAGGCCTGCAGAGAAAGCAGTACCCTGCCTCCAGCAGTTCTGCCCCTCCCCCACCTGAGGGTTTCCCTCCCCACAACCCCAGGGCTCTGGGCTGTTTAATGGGGTGGAGCTGTCTTTAATCTGCTCCATAAATGTTTTCTGGATCCTCATTAGAAACCATAATGTCCTATTAATATGCTGATGAGATTTCATTTGGGGCTAGGGAAGGAAGAGTAGCTGGGAGGATGTGGGGTGGGGGCGAGGGAATGGAATTCACCATGGGGATCCCAAGGGAACAAAGCGTAGCTGAGCTCATGGTGTCTCCCCCTAGTCCTTGGGAAACTCAGGAAGACTCAGTCGCAGGCCCCATCGTTCCCTCCACACAGACCCCCAGGGGTCTGAGTCAGCTGCTGTGGGGACTGGCAGATAGATGCGCACACGCCCCTCCACACCCCACCACTGAATATCACCTTGGGGCCTCACCCCAGTGACCAGTGTTAGTCACCAAAGCCTACACTCATTCTTCATTTGTTCCTACCACTGGCATCTACACTGAACATGCTGGGGCCTAGCACCCATTTAGGCCCCGGGCATACGGACTTCAGTAAGACACAATATGGCGCTTTTGGACAATGGAAAGAAGCAAGGTATGTAATGTGGCCAGCATGTAGCCGGCTCCCAGTAAATTGTGGCTATGAAGACAGGTTTCTGTCCTTGTGTTGCTCCTAATCTGATGGGTAAGGGAGGCAAATGTGTAAACAATTAAAATCCAGTTGAGATGATGGAGGAGTTTGAGCATAACAAAGAGGGAGGGGCTATGTGTGTTCATGCGGCTGGGTGTGTGGGTGCAATTCCTTAGATATTTACAGATGCGGCTTCTGTGCCAGGCCTTTCTGTGTGCTGTGCCCTCAGCCAGGAATGCCTGGTTCTGCTGGCTAACCCCACATCATGTCTGTCCCTGCGATCTCCACCATAGGCAGAGAAGGGTTGGCATATGCAGATGAATTGGCATCTCTGTCTTGTTTCCCTGAATGAGCTGTGAGCTCGGGCTGGTGCCTCAAATGGCTTTCACTAATGGTCATCTGCATGCTCCTCTCCAAGACTCCCTGTTCAGCAAGAACCCTATTCCCTCACTTCCTTCAAACTGCCTTGGCCACTGCTGGCTCCTGACTCCTGGCTCAGACCCTCTATTCCTGGCTTCTTAAAGTCATTCATATTGGGAGCCCTGATTCAGCTAGCCCTGACTTCCTAGGCAGGCAGCTGATCCCTTTCTGCAGGGCTCCCTGCCTAACTCTCCTCCCATGGCTACCCCTGGGAGCACCTTGGCCTGAGCCTCTCCTATTCCCCTCCCCTCTTCCCAGGAAAACTCCCCTTCCTGGCTATTTGGCCTCTGTCCCAGCTGGAGCACATTTGCTGTGGTACCTCACAGTTTGCAGGCTGCTCTTTCAACCCAGTATTCGGGTACTTGGTCAGTCATCTGGGCTCTGAACTCCTCAGGACCAGTCAGTCACCTATCCCTGTCTCTGTGACAGGTGGAAAGAACAAGTGGAACAGGCAGCGTTCAGGTTCTAACACCACTACTTATTTGCTGGGCGACCTTAGGCAAGTTACTTAAGCTCTCTATGCTTTGTTTTCTATAAAAGGGGAATAATAATATCTACGTCACAGAGACCTTGTGTGGATTCAAGGAGATAATGTGAATAAAGCACTCAGCGCAGTGCCTGACGCACACGAAGTGCTCACCAAATGCCAGTTATCATTCCCCAGCCTTCTCAGAGGTTCATACAGGTTATTGCCAAGCCCACACTGTGGCTGCCCAGCCTCCAGGTCTTTCCCCTGCCCCTAGTTCAGCTTATTCCTGTTGCCCAAGTTCTGTCTTTGGAATCAGGCAGACCTGAGTTCACTTCTAGTTCTACCACTTAACTCAGTGAGTATTTCTCTGATCCTCAGTTTGTTTCTCTGTAAACTGGGACTATGAATTGCCCCCCCCACCCCACCCTCACCAGGTTGATGTGAGGATCAAATGAAACAAATGGCTGGCATCACAGTGCCCATCACAATGTCTGTCACATAGTAGGAATTTTTCTTACCAGATCCATGGAGCTCAGGTATGAAACCAGCTTGGCTTGGGCCCAGGGGTGGGGTAGGCACAGAGGGAGGAGAATAACTAGGAAAACTGACATGGATGCCAAGAACGCCCTAGTAAGGGTAGTCAGGCTCACCGAGGCAGTACCTGAAGGGCATAGTAAGCTTAGACATGAGGTAGGCAGTGGGCACTGACAAGAGTGCTGAGCTGACTTTTGGGTCCAGTAGAAGCAGTAATAACTAAGTCTTGCAGAATGCAGTCCCAGGCAGTAACACCCTCATCCCTCGGGGTGGGAGTGGGAGTAGTAAAAGGAGGGGCCTGGGGAATATGCTCGTGGTGGTGGTCAGGCAAAGGGTGAGAGATACAAGGAAAAGGCCCGTACTAGAGAGAACCCAGCAAGTGGGGATCAGGTAGAAACAGAGCATGGGAGGAGAGCCTGGGCCCCCACTCCAACACCCCACATACCTGGTCTGCTGTCAGGAGCATTGAACTGCAGGCTGGTGGGGCTTAGGTTTGGGGGACTAGGCTGCCTGGGGTTGGTTTCCCATTTACTAGCCATGTGACTTTGGGCATGCCACTGGCCTCTCTGTGCCTCAGTCTCCTCATCTGTAAAGTAGCAATCATATTCTCTACCCCAAAGTGTTGTGCCTTACTATGTGTAAAGCACTTAGAACTGGGGTTGGCATATAAGTTTTGCTATTAATAGTATTACTTTAGCTATTACGTTATGATCCTGCCTGCCCCTCCCAGGTCTGTCTTAGGCCCTGGGCCAGGAAGGGAGGACCCTCAGGAGAGCCAGTCCGGCTGGGGATAAAGTCTGCTGAGGCTGACAGTGGGGAAAAGCTGAGATGGGTGCATCCACTCTCTGCCTTCCCATCAGTACCTGCTCCTCTGAGGTAGTCTCATCTCCAACGGCCCTCTGAGCTCTGATCGCCTGTGATATATGATCAAGAGTCCTTCATTAAGTGTCTGTCATCCTGTACTGGGATCTGACCAGGCCTGCCTTTAAGGACAAATCCAGACCCTCAGATAGGGGCAGAAAAGCAAAGAATCACAGATTCTTAGAGCTAACATCTTAAAGGGTCTAGAACTGTCCAGATTTCCAATATTCTGCCTCATTGTTTTCATGAGCAGTCAGAATTACTTAGAAATTCCAGACAGTTGACCAGGCACGGTGGCTCACGCCTGTAATCCCAGCACTTTGGGGGGCCAAGGTGGGTGGATCACCTGAGGTCAGGAGTTCGAGACCAGCCTGGCCAACATGGTGAAACCCCGTCTCTACTAAAAATACAAAAATTAGCCAGGCATGGTGGCACACACCTGTAATCCCACCTACTCGGGAGGCTGAGGCAGGAGAATCACTTGAACCCAGGAGGTGGGGGTTGCAGGAGCCGAGATCACACCATTGCACTCCAGCCTGGGCAACAAGAGCAAAACTCCATCTAAAAAAAAAAAAAAAATTCCAGACAATCTGGTTCAAATCCCAACTCACACACTTATTAGCCGTTTAACATTGGGCAAGCAATCTGACCTCTTTGAGCCTCAGTTTCCCCATCTGTAAGATGCAGGTAACAGCAATCTCTCCCTGTAGTGTCACTGTCAGGATAGAGAGTGGTGTGAGAATAGGCAGGAAGGTCTGAGTGGGGCAGACAGAATGATTATGAAAGTAGATTTTCTAAGTAAAGTGGGGTCGGGGGGCAAGTGAGTGGGTCCCAAGTGCAAACCCAGATATTTCAAAGGCCAGTCCCTGTCTCTGACTGCCTGAAGAGTTTTCTGGTGCCTGATTCCTTCCTGCAAGGACTTGGGTGGACCCTGGTTGGATGGGGCTCAAGACATGGCAGGGTCTGAAGCTGAAGTTGGGGGGAGACGGAAACCAGAGGCTGATTAACATAAAATCTCTCTGAGCTGCAACTCCTTGACACCAGAGCAAGGAAAGGCAGGAGGGGGACAGGAGCTGAGCAAGGCAGTAGAGGAAATGGAGACCTGGGCAGTGGATGACTTTAGGAAGACTCTAGGAACATACAGGCAGCCTTGAGGTCAAGGCCAAGGGCTTAAAGCCAGGAGCTGGCCCACCTCAAAGCAGCCATTGTGGTTCTCCAAAGCTCAACTTATCTCTAAGGAGCTGCTCAGATCAGGAAATCATCCATCTAAAAACATTTATTAAGCACTTACTAAGCAGACACTGGGGCTGGGAAAACAGAAGTGCAGCCCACAGGCCTTGCCTTCTTATGACTTGATATCTCTAAGTTGAAGTCCTGAGGCAGAGGCAAGGTGAGGGATGGGGCGCGTGTGGAACTTTATCTCAGCTCTATCACTGATTTGCATAATACAGCCTTCTTTCTCTCTGAGCCTCAGCTTCCCCACTGGCACAATAAGAGAGGGTGGGGGAACAGATGCTTTATAAGGGCCCATGAGTCTGAACTGGTGAAGTGGGCTCAGCGGCCATAATAGGGGCTGAGCAGAGCCCAAAGTCTCAGAGCAACAGGGCTGGGAAGCTCTTTCTGAGCCTAGAAGGTGCCCACTTACTCCCCCCCCACCCCCTCCCCAAGCTTCCTGGCCCTCCTATACCTCCCAGGGAGGTCCTTTGGGCTGTGAAACTCCCTTCTCACCTTTCCTGCTATGTGGTGTGGTCTGTCCAGACGTCTGCTTGCCCACCAGGCCTGGAGCACTTAGGTTTTGGACCATGGAAGAGCAGCCATGGTGAACTGATGTGGCTGTTTCCCTTATAGGCCCCAGACCCTCTCTGGTGACCATAGGAGGCCAATTAGCAGAGAACAAAATGCTTCCTGCCCTGAGCCCTTGCCTACCACTGCCTGCATCTGCTCAGGGCTTAATGGTCATTTGAGCTGTCTCTGGGGACGGAGGATGGGGCTTCCACGGACTGCCTGGCTCCAGGCAACAGCCTGCATCCTGAGGGAGGCCAGAGGAGGAGGAGCAAGGTGATTGCAGCTGCTGGAGAAGCCCAAGAAAGCAGGAATACAGTATACTTGGAGCCAGCGCCAGCATCTGGAGGCTGCTCCTGCCACCTACCTGGGAACTGATGCTCCCCAGCATCTCCTGCACCTCTGCAAGGCCCTAGCTGCTGGTGGGCACAGTGGGTGGGTGCGGTGGGGGGCAGTGCGGGAAGCACTGAGCCTTTAGAGAATCCTCTTAGTGGAGGAAGCTGCTGGGGTCTAGACTCCTCCTCACTGGGCCCTATGCTCTTGTGGGTAGGATATGGCTAAGGGCCTTCATCTCAAACTTTCCAGGCTGGTCTGGAAGACTGGTTTCTCTGCCTGCCTGCTACGAAGAAAATGCTCGGTTGGAAGGGAGAAGAACTGGGTTATGGTTGGTGCCTGCCGCTGATGTGCTGCTCCATGGTTTTTCCAGCCCTGGGCCTCAGTTTTCTCATCTGTTAGGTCAGAATGACTGTGCACCTTGCCACGTCAGCTGACTGGCTTGGAAGAGTGACCTCCAAGAGTTCAGGCAGGTGGGATGGCTGATGTGGGGAGGCTGGAGTGGAGGGCACAGGGGTCAGGGGTGGAGAGAGACTAAGTCTAGAGAGGTGATGTCACTTCCGCAGAGGGGTCTCCACTGATGCCCCTCTCCCACCTGGATCTGAAATCCCACCCTATCACATGTATTAGTTGTGTGACCTTGGGCAAGTCACTGAATCCTTCTGTGCCTCAATAGAGTGGGGATTAGGACAATCTTACAAATCACTCATGAGATAGTGTGTATAAATGAGGTTACCCTTGTGAAGCACCTAGCAGTGCCTAGACAGAACTCAGGTGAGGGAGAGGGACGGTGGGAGCACTGTCACATGGAGAAAATGCCTGCAGGAGCCCTCAGGCACAGCTGCCACCAGCCACCAGCCCCAGCCTCCCACCCCTGCCCTGCTATGAATAATGAACTGGTATCGATCCCCTACTCGGGAAATTCCCTGTGACCTGTGATAAAAATACACCCAGCCTGCCAGCCTGGAGCTCCAGACAGGTTTTCAACAGTCAGGGCTGAGCTTATCTGCACATCCCCCACCCCACTCCCAGCCCTAAGAGGGGAGCTCAGTAGAACAGGGCATTAGAGACTGAGACCAGGTGGTGCCCACCATCTCCACCATCCCATCTCCAGGTAGATGAGATTAAAAAGCGGGATAATCTGTGGTGGGAGCCTTCCTAGCCAGGCCCCAGGAGGGAGGACCTGGGTTTGAATCCTGCCTCTATCACTTCCTGCCAAGTGTCTCAGTTTCATCAGCTGTAAAATGAAGATAGTCATTCCTTCCTCATAGAGATAGTCCTAGATTCAAATGATTTAAGGTATGTATAAATGCCCAGCACAGTGCCTGGCCAATGGGAGGCACTCAATAAATGGCAGTTAGGCCTTCCCAATTTTTCCTCCTGCTCCCTGTCTTTGCTGTAAAACTCAGGACTGTTTTGCAGGGGAATGAAACATTGAGTGACTTATTAAAAAATAAGAGGCTTATTGATATATAACTCACAAACCATAAAATTCACCCCCTTAAAGTGCACAATTGAGTGGTTTTTTAAGTATATTCACAGGGTTGTGCAACCATCATGATTATCTAATTTTAGGACATTTTCATCTACCCTAAAAGAAATCTCTTGCCCATTAGCAGTCACTACCAATTCCCACCTCCTCCATCCCATGACCTTGACAACCATGGATCTACTTTTTATCTCTGTGGATTTACCTTTTCTGAATATTTTATACTAGTGGAATCACATCACATGTGGCATTTTGTGTCTGGCTTCTTTCAATTAGCTTAATGTTTTCCAGTTTCATCCTTGTTGTGCCAGGTAATAGTACTTCATTCTTTTTTATGGCTAAGAAATATTCCATCATATGGATAAACTATATTTTGTGTATCCATTCATGGGTCGACAGATATTTAGGTTGTTTCCACTTTTTGGTTATTGTGAATAATACTGCTACGAACCTTCATGTACAAGTTCTTCTGTAGACATATGTTTTCATTTATCTTGGAGATATATACATATATAACATTTTGAGGAACTGCTAAACCATTTTCTAAAGCAGCTGCATCATTTTACATTTCCACCATCAGTGTATGATGGTTCCAGTTTCTCCACATCCTTGTCAACACTCGTTATTATCTTTTTGATTCTAGCCAACCAAGTGGCTATGAACCGATATGTCATTGTGGTTTTGATGTTGAGCATCTTTTCATGTGTTTTTAGTCAGTTGTGTATCTTCCTTGAGAAATATATTTTCAGATACTTTGCCAATTTTTAAATTGGATTGCCTTTTGTGTGTGTGTGTGTGTGTGTGTGTGTGCTTGTTTTGTTTGTCTATTTAATTAGACAAAAATTCAAAAGGAGCAATAGGGATATTCAGTGACAAGTAATTCTCCTTCCTCCTTTCCTCCAAATATCCATTCTCCCTCCTGGGAGACAGACTCTTTTAGTAGTTTCTATTTATTTTTTCAGAGGTATTTCATGCATTTACAAACATATAAATCTATTAATATGTATAATAAGAAATTATTTAAATTACTTCAGTAATGAAATTTGTTTTATAATTTCATATGCTAGATCATCATAGGCACAAAACTTAACAACAAGGCAACATTCCTTATTTCAGTTCTGTGTTATTACTTTAGATTTCACCTTTATGTAATGATATATCATTTGTCATCTACCATATTTTTATCTTCATTGGATACTTCAAAAACATTAAGAGAAAATTTTTTCAGGCTGGATGCAGTGGCTCATGACTAATCCCAGCACTTTGGGAAGCCAAGGAGGGCAGATCTCTTGAGGTCAAGAGTTCGAGACCAGCCTGGCCAACATGGTAAAACCCCGTCTCTACTAAAAATACAAAAATTAGCTAGGCGTGGTGGCGTGTGCCTGTAGTCCCAGCTACTCAGGAGGCTGAGGCAGGAGAATTGCTTGAACCCAGGAGGCAGAGGTTGCTGTGAGCCAGAGATTGCACCACTGCACTCCAGCCTGGGGGACAGAGTAAGACTCCATCTTAAAAAAAAAAAAAAAAAAGAAAATTTTTTCTTTAGAGACAGGGTCTCATTCTGTCACACAGGCTGGAGGGCAGTGGTGCAATCATGGCTCCCTGCAGCCTCAAACTCCTGGACTCAAGCGATCCTCTCACCTCAGCCTCCCAAAGAGCTGGGATTACAGGTGGGTGACACCACACCCAGCTAATTATTTTATTTTTTGTAGAGATGGGGGTCTCACTTTGTTGCCCATCCTGGTGTCAAGCTCCTTGTCTCAAGTGATCCTCCTGCCTCGACGTCCCAAAGTGCTGGAATTACAGGTGTGAACCTAGCCTAAAAATATTTTAATATAGGAGGTTTCAAACATACCCAAAAGGAGAGAGACTAATACAATAGATCCCCAAGTACCCAACTAGTATGCACATTTTAAGCTATTAATAAACAATGCCAAGTTTTTATCTTACACAAGGTTTTTAGTTATTTATATTCCTATCTGCTACATATGAGATTTACACTATTTATTATTTATACAGAGTAATTGTACATATTTATGAGGTACATGTGATATTTCGATATGTGCATTCAATGTGTAATTTTCAAATCTGGGTAATTGGAATGTCCATCACCTCAAACATTTATCCTTTCCTTTTCTTGGGAACATTCCAAATCTTCTCTTCTAGCTATCTTGAAATATACAGTACATTGTTGTTAACTATAGTCACTCTACTGTGCAACTGAATGCTAGAATTTATTCCTTCTATGTAACAGTATTTTTGAACCTAGTGATATGGCTTGGCTCTGTGTCCCCACCCAAATCTCATGTCCAATTGTAATCCCCAGGTGATTGGATTATGGGGGTGGTTTCCCCCATGCTGTTCTTGTGATAGTGAGGGAGTTCTCACATGGTTTGATGATTTAAAAGTGTGTGGCAGTTTCCCCCTTGCTCTCTCTCTCTTTCTCTTGCCTCCATGTAAGTCATGCCTTACTTCCCCTTCAGCTTCTGCCATGATTGTAAGTTTCCTGAGGCCTCCCTAGCCATGGGGAACTGTGAGTCAGTTAAGCCTCCTTCCTTTATAAATTACCCAGTCTCAGGCAGTTCTTTATAGCAGTGTGAAAACAGACTAATACACCCGGTAACCAATCTTTCTTGATTCTCCCTTCCCTCTACCCTTCCCAGCCTCTTGTAACCACTATTTTATTCATTGCCTCCACGAGATCAACTTTTAAAGCTCCCACATGAATGAGAACATGCAATATTTGTCTTCCCATGCCTGACTTATTTTACTTTACATAATGACCTCCAGTTCCATAAATGTTGCTACAAATGACAGCATTTCATTATTTCATTTTTTATGGCTGAATAGTATTTTATTGTGTATATATGCCACATTTTCTTTATCCATTTATCCACTGAGTTCACTTACGTGGATTCTGTATGTTGGCTTTTGTGAATAGTGCTGCAGTAAACATGGGTGTGTAGGGGTCTCCTTGATATACTGATTTTCTTTCTTTTGGGTACATACCTAGCAATGGGATTGCTGGATCATATGGTAGATCTATTTTTAGTTTTGAAAGGCACCTCCATGCTTGTCTCCATGGTGGCTGTACTAATTTGCAGTCCCACCAGCAGTGTATTAGCATTCCACTTTCTCCACATCCTTGCCAGCATATGTTATTTTTTGTCTTTTTGATAATAGCCATTCTAACTGCAGGGAGATGATATTTAATTATGGTTTGGATTAGCACTTCCCTGATGATTAGTGATATTGAGCATCTTTCTTATGCCTATTGGTCATTTGTATGTCCTCTTTTGAGAAATGTCTATTCAAATCATTTGCCTATTTTTTTTTTTTGAGAGGGAGTCTTGCTCTGTTGCCCAGGCTGGAGTGCAGTGGCACGATCTCAGCTCACCTCTGCCAGAGGCAACCTCTGCCTCCTGGGTTCAAGCGATTATCCTGCCTCAGCCTCCTGAGTAGCTGGGATTACAGGCGCTTGTCACCACGCCCAACTAATTTTTATATTTTTAGTAGGGAGACGGGGTTTCACCATGTTGGCCAGGCTGGTCTCGAACTCCTCACCTCAGGTGATCCACCCGCTTCAGCCTCCCAAAGTACTGGGATTACAGGCATGAGCCACCGCACCCAGCCATTTGATTATTTTAAAATTTATTTGTTTATTTGCTGTTAAGTTGTTTGAGTTTCTTGTATATTCTGGTTATTAATCTCTTGTCAAATAGATAGTTTGCAAATATTTTCTCTCACTCTCTAGGTTGTCTCTTCACTCTATTGATTGTTTCCTTTGTTGTGCAGAAGCTTTTTACCTTGAGGTAATCCCATTAGTCTATTTTTGCTTTTGTCACCTGTGCTTTTGAGGTCTTACCCCAAACATCTTTCCTCAGACCAATTTTGGGAAACATTTCCCCAATGTTTTCTTCTAGTATATTCAGAGTTTCAGGTCTTACATTTAAGTTTTTAAACCATTTTGATTTTATTTTTTTATATGGTGAGAGATGGGTGTTTAGTTTCATCTTTCTGCATATGGATATCCAATTTTCTCAGCACTATTTATTGAAGAGACTGTCCTTTTCCCAATGAATGTTCTTGGCACTTTTGTGAAAAATGAGTTGGCTGTAAATGTGTGGGTTTATTTCTGGTTTTTCAATGTAATATTTTGTTCCATTTGACTATGTATCTGTTTTTATGCCAGTACCATGCTGTATTGGTTATTATATGTTTGTAGTATATTTTTATTTGCATATATATAAATATAAATATATAAATATATATTTCGAGACAGGGTCTCACTCTGTCACCCAGGCTGGAGTGGAGTGGTATGATCACAACTCACTGTAGCTTGGATCTTTTGGGCTCAAGCAATCCTCCCACCTCAGCCTCCTAAGTAGCTGGAACTATATGCAGGCACACACCACCACACCTGGCTAATTTTTGTATTTTTTGTAGAGATGAGGTTTCACCATATAGCTTAGGCTGTTGTAGTCTATTTTAAAGTCAGGTAGTGTGATGCCTTCAGCTTTGTTCTTTTTTGCTCAGAATTGTTTTCGCTATTCAAGATATCCGTGGTTCCATATGAATTTTAGGATTTTTTTTCTATTTCTTTGAAGAATTTCATTGGCATTTTGATAGAGATTGCATTGAATATGTAGATTTCTTTGGATGGTATGGACATTTTAACAATATTAATTATTTCAATTTGTGAACATTGCATGCCTTTCCATTTTTCGTGCCCTCTTCAATTTTTTTAATCAGTGTTTTATAGTTTTCATTGTAGAGATCTTTCACTTCTTTGGTTAAATTTATTCTTGTTTTTTTTTTTTTGTAGCTATTGTAAATGGGATTGCTTTCTTGATTTCTTTTACAGATTGTTCACTGTTGGCATATAAAAATGCTACTGACTTTTGTATGCTGATTTTTTTTTATCCTGCAAGTTTACTGAATTTATCAGTACTAACAGTTTTTTAGTAGAGTCTCTAGATTTTTCTAAATATAAGATCATATCGTCTGCAGTTTGGCTTATTTGTTTCCAATTCGAATGCCCTTTATTTATTTTTCTTTCCTAGTTGTCCTGGCTAAGATTTTCAGTACTACATTAAATAAAAGTGGTGAAAGTGGGCACTCTGGTCTTGCTCCAGATACTACAGGAAAGGCTTTCACATTTTCTCCATTCGACATGATGTTAGCTGCGGGTTTATCATATATGGACTTCTTTTCTTTTCTTGTCTTGTCTTGTCTTTTTTTCTTTTCTTTTTCTTTTTTTTCTTTTTTTTTTTTTTTTTTTTTGAGACAGAGTGTCACTCTCTCGCCCAGGCTGGAGTCCAGTGTCTTGATCTCGGCTCACTGCAACCTCCGCCTCCCAGGCTCAAGTGATTCTCCCACCTCAGCCTCCTGAGTAGCTGGGACTGCAGGCACCTGCCACCGCACCTGGTTAATTTTTGTATTTTTAGTAGAGACAGGGTTTCACTATATTTGTTAGGCTGGTCTCCAACTCCTGACCTCAGGTGATCCACCCACCTTGGCCTCCCAAAGTGCTGGGATTACAGGCGTGAGCCACCACGCCCAGCCTATGGACTTTATTTCTTTAAGGTATGTTTCTTCTATACCAGTTTGTTGAGAGTTTTTATCATGAAAGGGTGTTGAATTTTATCAAATGCTTTTTCTGCATTTTTTGAGATGATCATATGGCATTTGTTCTTTATTCTGTTGATGTGGCCTATCACATTTATTAGTTTGCATATGTTGAATCTTTCTTGCATCCCTGGGATAAATCCCACTTGATCATGGTGTATTATATTTTTGATGTGTTGTTGAATTTGATGTGCTGATATTTTGTTGAGAAATTTTACATCTATGTTCATTAAGGATATTGGCCTGTAGTTTTTGTTGTTGTTGTTGTATCCTCATCTGGTTTTGGTATCAGAGTAATGCTGGCCTCATAGAATAAGTTAAAAAGAATTCTTTCCTCTTCAACTTTTTTTATACTTTGAGAATTAGGGCCAGTGTTTGGTAGAATTTAGCAATAAAGCCATCCAGTCCTGGGCTTTTCTTTGTTGGGAGATGTTTTATTACTGATTTAGTCTTGCTACTTGTTTCTGGTCTGTTCAGGTTTTCTCTTTCTTCCCCATTCAATCTTGGTGGGTTATTATATGTGTCCAGGAATTTGTCCATTTCCTCTAGGTTTTTCAATTTGTTGGAATATAGTTGTTCATAATAGTCTCTAGTGATCCTTTGTATTTCTGTTTTATCAGTTGTAATGTCTCCTCCTTCATTTCTGATTTTATTTGTTTGGGTTTTCTCTCTTTTTTCCTTAGTCTAGCTAAGAGTGTCAAATCCTTTAAGAAAACCAACTTTTCATTTCATTGATATCTTGTATTTTTTAGTCTCTGTTTCATTTAGTTCTGCTCTGAATTATTTCGTTTCTTTCTTTCTTTCCTTTATCAAATGCTTTTTTCTGCATTTTTTGAGATGATTTTTTTTGAGATGGAGTCTCTGTCACCCAGGCTAGAGTGCAGTGGCACAATCTTAGCTCACTGCAACCTCTGCCTCCAGGGTTCAAGTGATTCTCCCACCTCAGCCTCCTGAGTAGCTGGGATTATAGGCACACGCCATCATGCCTGCCTAATTTTTTATATCTTTAGTATAGATGGGGTTTCTCCATGTTGGTCAGGCTGATCTTGAACTCCTGACCTTGTGATCTGCCAGCCTCAGCCTCCCAAAGTGCTGGGATTACAGGCATGAGCCACCACTCCCAGCGATGTTTGTTCTTTATTCTGTTGATGTGGCCTATCGCATTTATTAATTTGCATATGTCAATCATTCTTGCATCCCTGGGAGCACCAGGTTGGCCATTCCACACGTCCCTGGGTAACATGGGGTCACCAGCAGTGTCTACAATGGGGTAGGTGGACAAATCCCCAGGCCCGCAGGTGAGGTGGGTGTGTGCCAGCAGTGTCTGTGGTAGGGTGAGTGGGCCAGTCATTGGGCCCCTGGGCTGGGCAAATGGGTGCAAGGTGGCCCAGCTTTTGGAAGTGGAATGTGGTTGCTGTCAGTTGCAGCGGCCCTCAGCAGACTGCTGTCAGGCTCTTGGATTGTTTTTTGTTGTTGAATTGTAAGAGTTCCTCATATATTTTGAATACAAGTCCTTTATCAGGTGTATGATTAGCAAATGTCTTCTTCCATCTTGTGATGTGTATTTGTCTCTTCGTTTCTTGGTGGTGTCTGTGTTAGGCCATTCTTGCATTGCTCTAAAGGAATACCTGAGCCTGCGTAATTTATAAAGAAAAGTGGTTTAATTGGCTCATAGTTCTGCAGGCTGTACAAGCATAGCATCAGCATCTGTTTGGCTTCTGACAAGGGCTCAGGGAGCTTTTACTGTTGGCAGAAGGTGAAGCAGGAGCAAGCACATCACATGGCAAGAGCAGGAGGGGTGGGGGGAGATGACACACAGTTTTAAACAACCAGATCTCACAAGAACTCACTCACTATTATGAGGACAGCACCCAGTCATGAGGGATTTGCCCCCATGACCCAAACACCTCCCACCGGCCCCACCTCCAACACTGGGGATTTCATTTCAATATGAGATTTGGTGGGGGCAAATATCCAAACCATATCAGTGTCCTTTGAAACACAAAAGTTTTTAATCATGATGAGATCAAACTTATCTTTTTATGTCACTTGCATTTTTTTTTTTTTTTCCGAGATGGAGTCTCACTCTGTCACCCAGGGTAGAGTGCAGCGGCGCAATCTCAGCTCACTGCAACCTCTGTCTCCCGGGTTCAAGAGATTCTCCTGTCTCAGCCTCCTGAGTAGCTGGGACTACAGGCACCTGTCACCATGCCTGGCTAATTTTTGTATTTTTAGTAGAGACGAGGTTTCGCCATATTGGCCAAGCTGGTCTCAAACTCCTGACTTTGTGATCCACCTGCCTCGGCCTCCCAAAGTCCTGGGATTACAGGAGTGAGCCACTGCGCCTGGCCATCATTGGTATTTTTTATATTGTGCCTAAGAAACCATGGGAGCCTAATCCAAAGTCACTATTTTCTTCTAACACCTTTATAGTTTTAGCTCTTACATTTAGGTCTCCAGTACATTTTGAGTTAATTTATGAGTTGGTATGAGATGGCAGTCAAACTTCATTCTTTTGAATGTGGACATACAATTTTCCCAGCACCACTTGTTGAAAAGGCTATTCTTATCCCACTGAATTGTCTTGACACTCTTGTTGAAAATCAATTGACCATGTATGCAATGGTTTATTTCTGTATTCTCAGTTATGTTCCATTGTTTTCAATGTCTACCCTTATGCCAGCACTATAGTGTCTTGATTACAGTAGCTTAGTAGTAAATTTGAAATTGGGAAGAGTGAGTACAGTGAGTGTTCCAACTTTGTTCTTCTCATTTAAAAGTGTGTTGACTCTTCTAGATTCCTTTCAATTCAATATGAATTTTAGAATAAGTGTATCCATTTCTACAAAAAAAAAAACTAGCTAGGTTATAAAATAGGGATTGGGTTTAATCTATGGATCATTTGGGGGTCTCTTGCCCTCTTATCAATATGAAGCTTTCTGATACATTGACATGGGTTTTTTTTTATTTCTTCAGGTCTTCTTTATTTCTTTTAATGGTATTTTATAGTTTTCAATGTGCAAGTTTTGCACTTCTTTCATTAAATTAATTCCTAGGTATTTATTTATTTATTTATTTGAGACGGAGATTCATTCTTGTTGCCCAGGCTGGAGTGCAATGGTGCGATCTTGGCTCACTGCAACCTCCATCTCCCAGGTTCAAGTGATTCTCCTGCCTCAGCCTCCCGAGTACCTTGGATTACAGGCTTGCTGAATTTTTTTATTAGTTCTAACTGTGTTGTGTGTGTATGCATTTCTTGGAATTTTCTATATACAAGGTAATGCTATCTGTGAATAGAGAACATTTTACCTCTTTCATTCCAACCTGGATGTTTAAAAATATATTTTTCTTCCCTAATTTTCCTGGCTAGAATCTAGAATCTGCAGCACAATGTTTAATAGAAATAGTGAAAGGAGACATCTTTGTTTTATGCTTGATCTTGGTGGGAATGCTGTGGTTGTTTTGTAGATTCCCTTCATCCAGTGTAAGAAAATTCCTTCCTATTCCTAGTTTGTGTAGTGTTTTATTATGAAAGCTTATTGCATTATGCCAAGTGCTGTTTCTTTGTACATTGAGATGAACACATTTTGTCTTTTATGATATTAATATAGTGTACATTGATTGACCTTTGAATGTTAAGACAACCTTGAGTTCCTGGGAAAAATCCTACTTGGTCATTATGTGTAATCCTTTTTATCAGTTGCTAGGTTTGCATTACTAGTATTTTGTTGAGCATTTTATAGTCTATATTTATTCGACTGTAGTTTTTTTTTTCCTGAGATAGTTTTGGTTTTAATATCTAGGTAATACTGGCCTCATAATATGAGTTGGCAAATGTTCCCTACTCTCATATTTTGGAAGATATTGTGAAGAATTCATATTAATTTTTCTTTAAATGTTTGGTAGAATTCACCAGTGAAGTCATCTGAGCCTGGGTTTGTCTTTGTGGGATTTTAAAAATTATTAGTTCAATCTCTTTATTTTTTACAGTCTATTCAGAATTTCTATTTCTTCTCATATCATTTTCAGTCATTGTCTTTTTATAAATTTGTCCACTTCATCTGGATTGTCTAATTTATCAGCATGCAGTTGTTCATAGTATTCCCCTATAGCCCTTTTTATTTCTGAAAGGATGGTATTAAAATCCCTGCTATTGTTTCCCATTTTAGTAATTTGAGTCCTCTCTTTTTCTCTTGGCCAGCCTAGCTAATGGTTTGTCAATTCTATTGACATGTCTGAAGAACTATTTGTTTTAATTCTTGGTATTGCTTTTCTATACTTTATTTGATTAATTATCAAATAAAGTATAGAACTGCTTTAACCTCTGTTGTTTCCCTCTTTCTCCTTGCTTTGGGTTTAGTTTGCTCTTCCTTTTCTAGTTTCCTATGGTGGAAGGATGGGGTATTGTTTGAAATATTTGTTCTTTTCTAATACAGGCATTTAGCTATAAACATTCCTCTGACTATTGCTTTAGCTGCATCACATAATTTATTATGTGTTGTGTTTCTGTTTTCATTCATCTCAAAGTGTTTGATTATTTAGGAATGTGTTATTTAGTTTCCATAGATTAGTGAATTTCCCAAATTTTCTTGTTTTATTGACTTTCAATTTATTTCTATTTTGAGCGACTATGTCTTATATTATTTCAATCGTTTTAAATTTACCGAGACTGGCCGGGCTTGGTGGCTCATGCCTGTAATCCTACCACTTTGGGAGGCTGAGGTGGGCAGATCACCTGAGGTCAGGAGTTCCAGACCAGCCTGGCCAACGTGGTGAAACCCTGTCTCTATTAAAAATACAAAAATTAGCCAAGCATGGTGTTGCACACCTGTAGTCCTAGCTACTCGGGAGGCTGAGGCAGGAGAATTGCTTGAACCCGGGAGATGGAGGTTGCAGTGAGCCAAGATCATGCCACTCCACTCCAGCCTGGGCGACAGAGCGAGACTTCATCTCAAAAAGATAAAAATAAAAATAAATTTACTGAGTCTCATTTTATGACCTAACATATGATCTATTCTACAGAATGTTCCATATGCACTTGAGAGGAGTGTGTTGAGAAGAAGCTGTCATTGGGTGGAGTGTTCTAAATATGTCTGTTAGGTCAGTTGATAATGTTGTCCAAATCTTCTATATCTTTGTTGATATATCTGTCTAGTTGTTCTATCAAGCATCCAAAGTGGCATATTAAAGTCTCCAACAATTATTGTTGAATTGTTTATTTCTTCCCTCAGTTCTGTCCAGTGTTTCCTTCATGTAATTTGCACTCTTTTGTTAGGTACATATAGACTTATACTTTTTATGTCTTCCTGATTGATTGACTCTTTTGTCATTATAAAACATCATTCTTTTAATCTAGAAATAATTTCTGTCATTTTTTAAAACTTTTCTCTTAGATTCAGGGGTACATGTGCAAGTTTTTCATATAGGTAAACTCGTGTCACGCAGGTATGTTGTAGAGATTATTTTGTCACCCAGGTATTAAGCCCAGTACCCAATAGTTACTTTTTCTGATCTTCTCCCTCCTCCCACCCCCAACCCTCAAGTAGGCTCCAGTGCCTGTTGTTCCCCTCTTTGCATCCATGAGTTCTTATCATTTAGCTCCCACTTATAAGTGAGAACATTTGGTATTTCGTTTTCTGTTTGTGCATTAGTTTGCTAAGGATAATGGCCTCCAGCTTCATCCATGTTCCCACAAAAGACATGATCTCATTCTTTTTATGGCTACGTAGTATTCCATGGTGTATATGTACAACATTTTCTTTATTAAATCTGTCTTTGATGGACATTTAGGTTGGTTCCATGTCTTTGCTAAGAATAATTTTGTCTTAAAATCTATTTTGTCAATAATAGTATAGCCAGTCCAGCCCTCTCTTGGTTATTGTTTGCATGATATTTTTTCCTTCCCTTTATGTTCAACTGATTTGTTTCTTTAAAACTAATGATGTCTCTTGTAGACAATGTATAGTTGCTCATTTTTCTTTGTTTGTTTGTTTTTGTTTTTTGCTTTGTTTTGTTGTTGTTGAGATGGAGTCTTGCTCTGTCACCCAAGCTGGAGTGCAGTAGCACAATCTCGGTCCACTGCAAACTCGTCTCCCGGGTTCAAAGGATTCTCCTGCCTCAGCTTCCCGAGTAGCTGGGATTACAGGCTCCCACCACCATACCCAACTCATTTTTGTATTTTTAGTAGAGATAGGGTTTCGCCATGTTGTCCAGACTGGTCTAGAACTCCTGACCTCAGACGATCTGCCTGCCTCGGCCTCCCAAAGTGCTGGGATTACAGGCGTGAGCCACCATGTCCTGCCATCATGTTGTTTTTATCGATTCTGCCAATCCCTGCCTTTTGATTGGGGTGTTTAATTCATTGATACTTAAAGCAATTACTAATAAGGTTGAAATTATACCTGCCATTTTGTTATTTGTTCTCTATGTGTCTTATCTCTTTTTTGTTCCTCTATTCCTCCATTACTGCCTACTTCTATGTTAATTAGATATTTTATAGTATACCATTTTAATTTTCTTATTTCTTTTACTATGTATCTTTTGAGCTATTTTCTTAGTAGTCACCCTGGGGATTACAATTAAGATCTTAATGTAAAACAATCTAGTTTGGATTTGTACTAAATATCAATAGTCTGCAATAAACTTGTTCCCATATATCTCCATTCCCTCCCCTTCCTTTGTACTATTATTGTCATACAAATTTCATCTTTATACATTATAAGCTTATCAACAGTTTTGCTATTATTGCTTTATGCCAATGTCTTTTAAGTCAGATAGAAGAAGAAAAGTGTCACAAACAAAAACGGGCTTATACTGACTTTTATATACCTATGTAGTACATTTACCATGCTCTATTTCTGTGGATTTAAGTTATCATCTAGAGTCCTTTCATTTCAGACCATAGAACCTCCTTAGTGTTTCTTGTAGTGCAGGCCTGCTGACAATAAAATCTGTATTTATTTTTTAAATATCTTGAAGTGCCTTAATTTCTTCTCCATTTTTGAAGAATAATTTTACTGGACATAGAAATCTTAACTGACAATATTTTTCTTTCAGCACTTTGAATATGCCATCCCTCTACCTTGTGGCCTCCATGATTTCTAATAAAAAGTTAGCTATTAATCTTATTGCTGACACTTGTATGTGATGAATCATTTTTCTCTTACTGCTTTCAAGCTTTTCTCTTTGTCTGTGACTTTTATCAATTGACCACGATGTGTGTATGTGTGGATCACATTGCATTTATCCTAGTTGGAGTTTGTTCAGCTTCTCAATATGTAAATTCATGTTTTTCATCAAATTAGGGACTTTTGGCCAGTTTTTTTTCTCCAAATATTCTTTCTGCCCCTTTATCTTTCTTTTCTCCTTCTGAAACTCTCATTATGCATCTGTTGGTACATTTGATGCTGTCCCACATGTCTCTGAAGCTCTGTTCATTTTTCTTCATTTTTTTCTTTTTATTCTTCAGACTTGAAAATCTTAGTTCAAGTTCAGATTTGCTGATTTTGTTTAATTCTTTTTTTTAAATTTTATTATTATTATACTTTAAGTTTTAGGGTACATGTGCACAATGTGCAGGTTTGTTACATATGTATACATGTGCCATGTTGGTGTGCTGCACCCATTAACTCATCATTTAGCATTAGGTATATCTCCCAATGCTATCCCTCTCCCCACCCCCCACCCCACAACAGTCCCCGGAGTGTGATGTTCCCCTTCCTGTGTCCATGTGTTCTCATTGTTCAATTCCCACCTCAGAGTGAGAACATGCAGTGTTTGGTTTTTTGTCCTTGCGATAGTTTGCTGGGAATGATGGTTTCCAGTTTCACCCATGTCCCTAGAAAGGACATGAACTCATCATTTTTTATGGCTGCATAGTATTCCATGGTGTATATGTGCCACATTTTCTTAATCCAGTCTATCGTTGTTGGACATTTGGGTTGGTTCCAAGTCTTTGCTACTGTGAATAGTGCCGCAATAAACATACGTGTGCATGTGTCTTTACAGCAGCATGATTTATAGTCCTTTGGGTATATACCCAGTAATGGGATGGCTGGGTCAAATGGTATTTCCAGTTCTAGATCCCTGAGGAATCGCCACACTGACTTCCACAAGGGTTGAACTAGTTTACAGTCCCACCAACAGTGTAAAAGTGTTCCTATTTCTCCACATCCTCTCCAGCACCTGTTGTTTCCTGACTTTTTAATGATCGCCATTCTAACTGGTGTGAGATGGTATGTCATTGTGGTTTTGATTTGCATTTCTCTGATGGCCAGTGATGATGAGCATTTTTTCATATGTCTGTTGGCTGCATAAATGTCTTCTTTTGAGAAGTGTCTGTTCATATCCTTCGCCCACTTTTTGATGGGGTTGTTTGTTTTTTTCTTGTATATTTGTTTGAGTTCATTATAGATTCTGGATATTAGCCCTTTGTCAGATGAGTAGGTTGTGAAAATTTTCTCCCATTTTGTAGGTTGCCTGTTCACTCTGATGGTAGTTTCTTTTGCTGTGCAGAAGCTCTTTAGTTTAATTAGGTCCCATTTGTCAATTTTGGCTTTTGTTGCCATTGCTTTTGGTGTTTTAGACATGAAGTGCTTGCCCATGCCTATGTCCTGAATGGTATTGCCTAGGTTTTCTTCTAGGGTTTTTATGGTTTTAGGTCTAACATTTAAGTCTTTAATCCATCTTGAATTAATTTTTGTATAAGGTGTAAGGAAGAGATCCAGTTTCAGCTTTCTACATATGGCTAGCCAGTTTTCCCAGCACCATTTATTAAATAGGGAATCCTTTCCCCACTGCTTGTTTTTGTCAGATTTGTCAAAGATCAGATGGTTGTAGATATGCAGCATTATTTCTGAGGGCTCTGTTCTGTTCCATTGGTCTACATCTCTGTTTTGGTACCAGTACCATGCTGTTTTGGTTACTGTAGCCTTGTAGTATAGTTTGAAGTCAGGTAGCATGATGCCTCCAGCTTTGTTCGTTTGGCTTAGGGTTGACTTGGCAATGCGGGCTCTTTTTTGGTTCCATATGAACTTTAAAGTAGTTTTTTCCAATTCTGTGAAGAAAGTCATTGGTAGCTTGATGGCGATGGCATTGAATCTATAAATTACTTTGGGCAGTATGGCCATTTTCACGATATTGATTCTTCCTACCCATGAGCATGGAATGTTCTTCCATTTGTCTGTGTCCTCTTTTATTTCGTTGAGCAGTGGTTTGTAGTTCTCCTTGAAGAGGTCCTTCACATCCCTTGTAAGTTCGATTCCTAGGCATTTTACTCTCTTTGAAGCAATTGTGAATGGGAGTTCACTCATGATTTGGCTCTGTGTTTGTCTGTTATTGGTGTATAAGAATGCTTCTGATTTTTGTACATTGATTTTGTATCCTGAGACTTTGCTGAAGTTGCTTATCGGCTTAAGGAGATTTTGGGCTGAGACAATGGGGATTTCTAGATGTACAATCATGTCATCTGCAAACAGGGACAATTTGACTTCCTCTTTTCCTAATTGAATACCCTTTATTTCCTTCTCCTGCCTAATTGCCCTGGCCAGAACTTCCAACACTATGTTGAATAGGAGTGGTGAGAGAGGGCATCCCTGTCTTGTGCCAGTTTTCAAAGGGAATGCTTCCAGTATTTGCCCATTCAGTATGATATTGGCTGTGGGTTTGTCATAGATAGCTCTTATTATTTTGAGATATGTCCCATCAATACCTAATTTATGGAGACTTTTTAGCATGAAGGTTGTTGAATTTTGTCAAAGGCCTTTTCTGCATCTAGTGAGATAATCATGTGGTTTTTGTCTTTGGTTCAGTTTATATGCTGGATTACATTTATTGATTTGCGTATGTTGAACCAGCCTTGCATCCCAGGGATGAAGCCCACTTGATCATGGTGGATAAGCTTTTTGATGTGCTGCTGGGTTCGGTTTGCCAGTATTTTATTGAGGATTTTTGCATCAATGTTCATCAAGGATATTGGTCTAAAATTCTCTTTTCTTGTTGTGTCTCTGCCCGGCTTTGGTATCAGGATGATGCTGGCCTCATCCTGAGTTAGGGAAGATTTCCTCTTTTTCTATTGATTGGAATAGTTTCAGAAGGAATGGTACCAGCTCCTCCTTGTACCTCTGGTAGAATTCGGCTGTGAATCCATCTGGTCCTGGACTTTTTTTGGTTGGTAAGCTATTGATTATTGCCACAATTTCAGAGCCCGTTATTGGTCTATTCAGAGATTCAACTTCTTCCAGGTTTAGTCTTGGGAGGGTGCATGTGTCAAGGAATTTATCCATTTCTTCTTGATTTTCTAGTTTATTTGCATAGAGGTGTTTGTAGTATTCTCTGAAGGCAGTTTGTATTTCTGTGGGATTGGTGATTTTTTCTTCTGCAAGCTCAAATCTGCTGTTGAGCCCCTCTAGTGAATTTTTAAATTTCGTTTACTGTACTTTTTTGTTTGTTTGTTTGAGATGGAGTCTTGCTCTGTTGTCCAAGCTGGAGTGCAATGGTGTGATCTTGGCTCACTGCAACCTCCGCCTCCCAGGTTCAAGCGATTCTTCTGCCTCAGCCTCTGAAGTACTGGGATTACAGGCACCCACCACCACATCCAGCTAATTTTTGTATTTTTGTAGAGACGGGGTTTCACCGTGTTGGCCAGGTTGGTCTTGAACTCCTGACCTTAAGTGATCTGCCCACCTGGGCCTCTCAGAGTGTTGGGATTACAGACATGAGCCACCAAGCCTGGCCTACTGTACTTCTTAACTGCAAAATTTCTATTTGGTTTGTGTGTCCATGTATGTGTATATGAAAATATATATAACATTAAATTTACCATTTTACCCATTTTTATATGTTTTTTGTATTTTATTTATTTATTTTTGAGACAGGGTCTCACTATGTTGCCCAGGCTGGAGTGCAGTGGCATGTGATCGTGGCTCAGTGCAGCCTTGAACTTCTGGGCTCAAGGGATCCTCGCTGGGACTACAGGTGCATGCCACCATGCCCAGCTAATTTTTTTCTACATTTTGATAGAGAAGATATCTTCCTATGTTGCCCATTCTGGTCTCGAACTCCTGGCCTCAAACAATCCTCACTCCTTGGCCTTGCAAAGTGCTGGGATTACAGGTGTGAGCCACCATGTCCAGCCCATTTTAACTATTTTTCAGTGTACAGTTGTATCTTAGTACCTGAAAAGGTTTGGTTCCAGGACCCTCCCCCATGGGTACTGAAATCCATGGATGCTCAAGTCCCTTATATGAAGTGACATAGTAGTTGTATATAACCTACACATCTTCCTGTAGACTTTAAATCATCTTTATATTACTTATAACATCTAATACAATATAAATATTATATAAATGTTATACTGTATTATTTTCATTCATATTATTTTTATCATTGTATTATTATTTTTGTTGCTTCTTTCCACATATTTTTGAATTGAGTTCCAAATCAAAATATTCCAAATCAATGTTTTTTCCAAATATTTTTGATTTGGTTGAATCAGCAGATGCAGAACCTGTGGATACAGGGGGCCAACTGTACATATCATGGAATCAAGTGCATTCGCATTTTTGTGCAATCATTACCATAATTCATCTCCGGTACCTTTTCATTTTCCAAAACTAAAACTCTATACCCTTTAAACAATAACTTCCAAGTCTCTCCTCCCTTCAGCCCTTAGCAATCATCATTCTAATATTTTGTCTCTATAAATTTGAGACTACTCTAGCTAGGTGTAAGTGGAATCATACAATATTTGTTCTTTTATATACGGCTTATTTTTCACTTGGCATAATGTTTTCAAGGTTCATCCATACTATAGCATATGTCAGAACTTTCTTCCTTCTTAAGGCTGTGTAATATTCCACTGTATGTCTATACCACATTTTGTTTATTGATTCATCCCATTGATAAACATTTGGGTTGTTTCCACCTTTTGGCTATCATGAATGATGCTACTATGAGTATGAGTGTACAAATATTTGTTCAACTTCCTGCTTTAAATTCTTTGGGGTATATACTCAAAAGTGGAATTGCTTGATCATTTGGTAATTCTATGATTATTTTTTTCTGTCATACTGTGTTCCACAGCAGCTGTACCATTTTATATTCCCACTAGCAGTGCACAAGGGTTCCAATTTCTCCTTATCCTGGTCAACATCTGTTGTTTTCTGTTTTTGTTTTTAAAAAGCCATCATAATGGGTATGAAGTAGCAGTATCTCATTGAGGATCTTTTTATGTGCCTATTAGCCATTTGTATATCTTTTTTGGAGAAATGTCTATTCAAGTCCTTTGCTCATTTATATTGTTTTGTTTTATTTTGTTTGAGATGGAGTTTCGCTCTGTTGCCCAGGCTGGAGTGCAGTGGTGCGATCTCTGCTCACTGCATCCTCTGCCTCCCGGATTCAAGCAATTCCCTTGCCTCAGCTTTCCGAGTAGCTGGGACTACAGGTACACGCCACCTCACCAAGCTAATTTTTCTATTTTTAGTAGAGATTAGATTTCACCATCTTGGCCAGGCTGGTCTCAAACTCTTGACCTTAAGTGATCTGCCTGCCTTGGCCTCCCGAAGTGGCGGGATTACAAGCATGAGCCACTACACGTGGTCCTTTGCTCATCTTTGTTTTTTTGTTGTTGTTGAGACAGAGTCTTGCTCTGTCGCCCAGGCTGGAGTGCAGTGATGCAATCTTGGCTCAATGCAACCTCTACCTCCCAGGTTCAAGAAATTCTCCTGTCTCAGCCTCCTGAAAAGCTGGAACTACAGGCATGCACCACCACGCCCGGCTAATTTTTATATTTTTAGTAGAGACGGGGTTTCGCCACGTTGGCCAGGCTTGTCTCAAACTCCTGACCTCAAGTGATCCGCCCGCCTCGGCGTCCGAAAGTGCTAGGATTACAGGCATCAGCCACCATGCCCGGCCCTTTGCTCATTTTTGAACTGGGTTGGTTGTTGTTGTTGTTGTTGAGTTTTAGGAGTTGCTTATATATTCTGGATAGTAATTCGTTATTAAATACGTGACTTACAAATATTTTCACCCATTCCATAGAGTCACAAAATATTTTTCCCATTCCTTTTTACTGAGTTAATAGTGTCCTGTAATGCAGAAAATTTCTAATTTTGGTGAAGTCCAACTTGTCTTTTTTTTTTTTTCTTTTGCTGCTGCGCTTTTGGTGTCATATCCAAGAAATTTTTTTTAAATCCAATGCATTGAAGATTTTTCCCTCTCCACACGTTCTCTTACATGAGTTTTATAGTTTTAGCTCTTATGTTTAGGCCTTTGATTCATTTTGAGTTAATTTTTGTATATGATGTTAGATAATGATCTAACTTTATTCTTTTGCATGTGGATATTTAGTTTTCTCAGAACCATTTGTTGAAAATACTGTACTTTCCCCATTGAATGGTTTCAGCACTCTTGTAAAAAATCATTTGACCATGTCTGTGAAGATTTACTTCTGAGCACTATTCCATTGGTCTGTATGTCTGTCTTTATGCCAGTCTGTACTTCATGGTTTTGATTACTGTAGATTTGTAGTAAGTTTTGCTATCAAAAAGTGTGAATTCTCCATCTTTTTTCTTCTTTTTCAAGAATGTTTTGGCTATTCAGGTCCCTTGAGATTCCATATGAATTTGAGGATGAGTTTTTCTGTTTCTGAAAAAAAATAATGCTATTTTGATAGGGATTGCATTAAATCTATGGATCTCTTTGGGTAGTACTATCATCTCAGTCTTCCAATCCATGACCACAGATATCCTTCAGTTTTCTATGTCTTCTTTAAATTCCTTCAGCAACTTTTGTGTGTGTGTGTGTGTGTGTGTGTGTGTGTGTGTGATGGGGTCTCACTCCATCCAGACTGGAGTGCAGTGGCATGATCACAACTCACTGCAGCCTTGATCTCCCAGGCTCAAGCAATCCTCCCACCTCAGCCTCCTGAGCAGTTGGGACAAGAGGTGTGCACCACCACACCTGGCTTTTTAAAAAAACTGTAGTAGAGATGCGGTCTTGCTATATTGCCCAGGCTGATCTCAAACTCCTGAACTCAAGCAACCCTACCCGCCTTGGCCTTCAAAAGTTCTGAGATTACAGGCATGAACCACTGTGCCTGGACCTTCAGCAACATTTTTTTTTTGAGATAAGGTCTTGCTCTGACACCCAGGTTGGAGTGCAGTGGCATGATCACAGCTCACTGCAGCCTCGACCTCCTCAGCTTGAGGCTCAAGCATTCCCCCACCTCAGTTTCTTGAGTAGCTGGGACCACAGGCGCACGCCATCATGCCCAGCTAATTTTTAATTTTTTTTTTCAGAGACAGGGTCTCACTATGTTGCCCAGAGTGGCCCTGAGCTGCTAGCCTCAAGCAATCCTTCCACCTTGGCCTCCCAACGTGTTGGGATTACAGGCATGAGCCACTGTACCTGGCCAACATTTTATAGTTTTCAGTGTACAACCATTTTGCCTCCTTGGTTAAGTTTATTCCTAAGTATTTTACTCTTTTTGATGCTATTGTCAGTGTAATTGTTCTCTTAATTTTCTTTTCAGATTGTTCAATGTTAGTGTATAGACCCACAACTTATTTTTGCATGTTGATTTTGTATTGTGGAACTTTGCAGAATTTGTTTATTAGTTCTAACAGTGTTTTATGGAATTTTTAGGGTTTTTCTATATATAAGACCATGTCATCTGTAAATAAAGATAATTTTACTTCTTCCTTTCCAAGTTGAATGGCATTTAATTATTTAGAGGTGGTTTCCTTCAGTTTAAAAAATATATTTATATATTAATCTTGTATCCTGCAATGTTGCTATAATAGCTTGTTAATTCCAGGAGATTTTTTTGTTGATTCTTTAGGATTTTTGTCATAGACTATCATATAATCTGTGAACAAAGACATTCTTATTTCTTCCTTCCCAATCTGTATACCTTTTATTTCTTTTTTTGTCTCACTGTATTAGCCAGGCCTGCTAGTATGATGTTAAATAGAAGTGGTGAGATCAGACACCCTTTCCTTGTGTCTGATCTTAGCAGGAAACCACCTAGTTTTTCACCATTAGTTTTGATGTTAGCTGTAAGTCTTTTTTAGATGTTCCTTATCAAGAGATGTTTTTTAAAAAATCATGAACAGGTGTTGAATTTTTTCAAATAATTTTTCTGCATCTATTGGTATGATCATGTCTTTTTTTCTTTCACTTGTTGATGTGATGAATTATATTAATTAATTTTCAATGTACATATTTATAATAGATGAGTTAAAGTCTTTGTCTAGTAAGTCCTAACTTTTGTGCTTCTTCAAGGACAGTTTCTATTGTATGTGGGACATAAGTTTGCTTCTCTGCCTGGCTCATAATTGTTTGTTGAAAACTGGACTTTTTAAATAATATAATGCCACAATTCTGGAAATCAGTTTCTCCCCACTTCCAGGGTTTGTTTCTGTTATTGTTTGTTTCAGTTGTTGTTGTTTGTTTAGTGATTTTTCCAACCAATTCTAAAAAGTGTATTCTCTGTCATAATTTGGCTACTGAAGGATATGCTCGGTTAGCTTACCGGTCAGCTAATGATTGGAGAGAGACTTCCTTAAGTGCCTTGAACCAATAATTATCTGCCCTGTGATGAGGGGCGTGTGCATGTTGGGACATCTCTTCAATGATCCAGCAGTTTACAACTTTGCCTTAGCCTTCATTTTCTACTTTTACCAGCCTCAGTGCCAGTCAGAGGTGAAACCTTAGGGCATTCTCAGGTATATCTGGAGCATGCACACAACCCTGAACATGTGAGTGGCCTTCTAGAACCCTAGGAGTTTGTCAGAGCATGACAAATCCCCTTCTGAACATCTCATTCCTTAGATCCTTTTTTTAAGTTTTTGGCCAGATAGCCTCTTGTTTACCCCAATTGGTACAGCTGTTGTAATGTTAAATAATTGCCACTGATTTTTTTTTTTAAATTCGCTTTGGATAGAATGTTTCCCACTGACTGAACTCTGAGCCAGGTCAAATAAAAGCAAATACTGTGAGTGGTCTTTTTCCAGGGAGCTGCTAGACAGGTCAAGTAGTAACAATTATCTGGGAATTGAGCTCTTTGAGGATCTCCAAACCTTGTCTGCCCCATCTGATTGCTTTAAGGCTGCTGGTTCTCAAGACTACCATGGATCTGGAAAGAAAGAGATGGGGAATAGGTCAAGTCCAAACCCCACAAAACTCACTGTTCTTACCAAGAGTCGGCAGGTTTTTTAATAAAACTCCTTGGATTGTTGCAAAATGTTGGTTAATTTCTGTTGCAAGCTTTTGGTTAATTTCCAGAGTTCTAGAAAAGTTGATTTTGATCATTTGTGCCAGAGTTCTCATTGTTTTCAAGGAGGAGCAGATTTTTAGAGGTTCTCACTCTACTGTTCAGACATCTTGCTCTGAGTGACTCTTGTAGGATAGGCAGACATCTATGAAAAAAGCAGGGGAAAAATTCCAGACAGAAGAAACAGCATGTGCAAAGGATGGAGCTGTGAAAGATCATGGCTTATTTGGGATTGGCAAGTGACCCTGAATGACTAGATCATAGGAAAGGTGGTGAGGATGTATATTATTCGGGATTTATTTCTATTGCAAGTAACTAAAACTCGCTCAAGCAGGCTTGAGGGTTTGTGTAAAAAAGATATTAGTCAACTCATGAAATTGATAAGGCTATGAGTAGATCTAGCTTTAGGCACAGCTGGATCTAGTGCCTCAAATGATCTTTAGGATTCAGCTTTTGTCTCTCCTCCCTGAGCTCTGCTTTTTTGTATATCGGTGTCATTCTTAGACAAATTATTCTCTTATGGTTGCAAGATGGTGGCCAACAGGTTAAATCTTACATCCTCAAAGCTCTAAATTCAATGGTAAAAGAAATATCTTATTCCCAACAACTCTGTCAAAAGTCCCAGGACTAGGTCTCACTGTATTACTTTCTAAATTAATCACTGTGGCCAGGGGAAACAGGACAAATTGATTGGCCAGGCCTGAATCATATGCTCTTTCCTTGAACCAGGGGTAAAGTCAGCTACTAACTGAACCACAGAGACTGATCAGGGGAAAAGGGTAGTTTTTCAAGGAATATATAGATTATCTTACTAGGAAATGGATAATAAATATGAATCAGGCAAAAACAATAAACACACCCTCCACAAAGAGTGGTAGAAGCTAGACTAAGAAGTGCCAGCTCTAGAGAGATTCTGCATCTCAGGATCACACTCCTGACCACTCAACAAAATGGTTAGAACACACTCTGTGCTGGGTACTGTAATACCAGCCCTCAATAAAGCTCCAGTCTAGTTTTAGACATTCTCTCTCTCTTTTTTTTTTTTTTTTGAAAGGGAGTCTCACTCTGTCACCAGGCTGGAGTGCAGTGGCACAATCTCAGCTCACTGCAACCTCTGCCTCCCAGGCAAGCGATTCTCATGCCTCAGCCTCCCAAGTAGCTGGGATTACAGGCACATGCCACCATGCTAGGCTAATTTTTGTATTTTTAGTAAAGATGGGGTTTCACCATGTTGGCCAGGCTGGTCTACCTACAGTTTCTTTAATGAGACTTTTTTAGGTGATCCCCTTGTCCAAACCTTTCATTGCCCAGACTAGAAAACTGACACCCAGAGAGGGATGGGAACTTTACCACTGTCACACAGCAAATCAGTGGCAGAACTGGGACAAGAACCAGGTTGGCTTCTTTGTGCTACATACATATCCCACATCCATTCTTCAAGTTATCTTTCCAGTCCACCTCTGGGGAGCCTTCTCAGAGTACCCCTGTCCCTGCTGGTATCCCCAACAGAATGGCTAACTTCCACTGGGTTGACTCTAATGGAGTTAGTAAGTCAGTCTTTGGGCTCACTGTTGGATTTTTTCCCCTGTTGCTTCACCCTTTGTCCAGCCCCAACATGTAGGCTTCCTGTCCCTATACTATCGGGTCTCTTGTTCCACCTTCTCTGGATAACCACTAAGAAGCTTTTGAAAGTAGCCACTTTTCCATGGGATATTCTGTGGGCAGCTCACAGAGGTAGCACTCAGATACAGGTAGTGTGAGCCAAGGGAAGTTGATAACACCCCACTCTAAGAGCATGGAAATCAGGGGGACTGTAACCCTTTCCACTCCTCTAACCAAGGAAGAGGAGAGAGGTGCAGAAAAGGTCACAAAAACACCTTGGGAGTTATCTAAGTAACCTGAGTCTGTCTGCTTCAGAAACTGGATCTCTCAGTCCCATCCACCAGTGAGGTCATCTGCACCCTTTCCTGGCTGTCTCCCCTGACCCACAAAACCATGGCAATTCCCCCTTTCTGGAAGCTTCCCTGCTGGTTTCTCTCACTGGGGCTCACTGCAGCCTCACTGCCCCACCATCACCTCATGCTTTGATCACTGCAGCACCCCTCTGCTTCTACTGACGCCCTTCCTCCCACCGTCAGTCTATTCTTTAGACAGAAACCAGGGGGATTTTGTTCAAATAGAAGTCGGACTATGTCCCTCCTCTGATAAAAACCCTCCCACAAACTCCCCATTTCACTCAAAATAAAATATGAAGTCTTTATAATGGCCTACAAGACCCTTCACCAACTGGTCTCCTGTTAAATCTCTGATTACTCTTGCCCTCCCTCCTTCCCCCTTCTCCTGCACCCTGACCTCCTGGACAGCCAGTCACGCTCTCTCCTCAGGACTTTTGAGACCTGGACAGGCTGTTCATTGTGCTTGGAATATTTGTTTCCCACATATCTGTGTGGTGTGCTCCCATAACAACTTCAGTTCTTTAATCAGATGTTACCTCCTTGGTGAGGTCTCCCCTGACTACTCTTTTAAAATGTTTAACCTCCATCTTTCCCCAACATTCTTTTATTTTTCTCCATGGATCCTCTAATGTGCTACAACTTTTTTTTTAACTGAGTCTCACTCTGTCACCCAGGCTGGAGTGCAGTGGCGTGATCTTGGCTCACTGCAACCTCTGTCTCCTGGGCTCAAGTGATTATCCTGCCTCAGCTTCCTGAGTAACTGGGACTATAGGTGTGCACCACCACGCCTGGCTACTTTTTTGTATTTTAGTAGAGACAGGGTTTCATCATGTTACCCAGGCTGGTCTCGAACTCCTGAGCTCAGGCAATCCACCAGCCTCGGTCTCCCAAAGTTACAGACATGAGCCACTGCACTCGGCCATATGCTACATCTTTTATTGATTGATTTTATTTATTGATATCATTGAGCCTTATGAAGTAGCAGTTTTTGTCTGTTTTTCCAGATACTTCATTGCCAGCACTTAGAGCAATGCCTGATGCATAGTAGGTGCTTCATACATATTTGTTGAATGAATACATGAATGAATAGTTCTGAATAATCAGAATTTTGGACAGTTTTTGAATCATGCAAAATCAGAGCTAAGAAGTTACTCAGACCACTTTGTCTAACTGCCCAGTTTCATTTGACAGGTGAGGAGACTGAGACTCAGAGAAGGAAACAGACTTGCCCACAGTGACAGAGGGAGTTAGTTTAGTCAGAAATCAGTTTAGGGGATGGTTCCAAGATGGCCGAATAGGAACAGCTCCAGTCTACAGCTCCCAGCGTGAGCAATGCAGAAGACGGGTAATTTCTGCATTTCCAATTGAGGTACTGGGTTCATCTCACCGGGGCTTGTCAGACAGTGGGTGCAGGATAGTGGGTGCAGCCCAACGAGCATGAGCCAGAGCAGGGTGAGGCATTGCCTCACCCAGGAAGTGCAAGGGGTCAGGGAATTCCCTTTCCTAGCCAAGGGAAGTTGTGACAGAGGGCACCTGGAAAATCGGGTCACTCCCACCCTAATACTGAGCTTTTCCAATGGTCTTAGCAAATGGCACACCAGGAGATTATATCCCGCGCCTGGCTCAGAGGGTCACAAGCCCACAGAGCCTCACTCTTTGCTAGAACAGTAGTCTGAGCGCAAACTGCAAGGCAGCAGTGAGGCTTGGGGAGGGGTGCCCGCCATTGCTGAGGCTTAAGTAAGTAAACAAAGCCACTGGGAAGCTCGAACTGGGTGGAGCCCACGGCAGCTCAGGGAGGCCTGCCTGCCTCTGTAGACTGCACCTCTGGGGGCAGGGCAGAGCTGAATAAAAGGCAGCAGAAACCTCTGCAAACTTAAATGACCCTGTCTGACAGCTTTGAAGAGAGTAGTGGTTCTCCCAGCACAGAGTTTGAGACCTGAGAATGGACAGACTTCCTCCTCAAGTGGGTACCTGACCCCCAAGTAGCCTAACTGGGAGGCACCCCCCAGGAGGGGCAGACTGACACCTCACATGGCCGGGTACCTCTCTGAGACGAAGCTTCCAGAGGAAAGATCATGCAGCAACATTTGCTGTTCAGCAATATTCCCTGTTCTGCAGCCTCCGCTGCTGACACCCAGGCAAACAGGGTCTGGAATGGACCTCCAGCAAACTCCAACAGACCTGCAGCTGAAGGTCCTGACTGTTAGAAGGAAAATTAACAAACAGAAAGGACATCCACACCAAAACCCCATCTGTACATCACCATCATCAAAGACCAAAGGTATATAAAACCACAAAGTTGGGGAAAAAACAGCAGAAAAGCTGAAAATTCTAAAAATCAGGGTGGCTCTCCCCCTACAAAGAAACACAGCTCCTTGCCAGCAATGAAACAAAGCTGGATGGAGAATGACTTTGACGAGTTGAGAGAAGAAGGCTTCAGATGATAAAACTCCTCCGAGCTAAAGGAGGAAGTTCGAACCCATCGCAAAGAAGTTAAAACCTTGAAAAAAGATTAGACGAAAGGCTAACTAGAATAACCAGTGTAGAGAAGTACTTAAATGACCTGATGGAGCTGAAAACCATGGCACGAGAACTACGTGACGAATGCACAAGCTTCAGTAGCCAATTCGATCAACTGGAAGAAAGGGTATCCGTGATCGAAAATCAAATGAATGAAATGAAGCAAGAAGAGAAGTTTAGAGAAAAATGAGTAAAAAGAAATGAACAAAGCCTCCAAGAAATATGGGACTATGTGAAAAGACCAAATCTATGTCTGATTGGTGTACCTGAAAGTGATGGGGAGAATGGAACCAAGTTGGAAAACACTCTGCAGGATATTATCCAGGAGAACTTTCAGAACCTAGCAAGGCAGGCCAACATTCAAATTCAAGAAATACAGAGAATGCCACAAAGATACTCCTTGAGAAGAGCAACTCCAAGACACATAATTGTCAGATTCACCAAAGTTGAAATGAAGGAAAAAATCTTAAGAGCAGCCAGAAACAAAGGTCAGGTTACCTACAAAGAGAAGCCCATCAGACTAACAGCGGATCTCTTGGCAGAAATGCTACAAGCCAGCAGAGTGTGGGGGCCAGTATTCAACATTCTTAAAGAAAAGAATTTTCAATGCAGAATTTCATATCCAGCCAAACTAAGCTTCAAAAATGAAGGAGAAATAAAATTCTTTACAGACAAGCAAATGCTGAGAGATTTTGTCACCACCAGGCCTGCCCTAAAAGAGCTCCTGAAGGAAGCACTAAACATGGAAAGGAATAACCAGTACCAGCCACTGAAAAAACATGCCAAATTGTAAAGACCATTGATACTAGGAAGAAACCGCATCAACTAATGAGCAAAACAACCAGCTAACATCATAATGATGGGATCAAATTCACACACAACAATATTAACCTTAAATGTAACTGGGATAAATGCTCCAATTAAAAGACACAGACTGGCAAATTGGGTAAAGAGTCAAGACACATCAGTGTGCTGTATTCAGGAAACCCATCTCACATGCAGAGACACACATAGGCTCAAAATAAAAGGATGGAGGAAGATCTACCAAGCAAATGGAAAACAAAAAAAGGCTGGGGTTGCAATCCTAGTCTCTGATCAAACAGACTTTCAACCAACAAAGATCAAAAGAGACAAAGAAGGCCATTACATAATGGTAAAGGGATTAATTCAACAAGAAGAGCTAACTATCCTAAATATATATGCACCCAATACAGGAGCACCCAGATTCATAAAGCAAGTCCTTAGAGACCTACAAAGAGACTTAGACTCCCACACAATAATCATGGGAGATTTTAACACCCCACTGTCAACATCAGACAGATCAACGAGACAGAAAGTTAACAAGGATATCCAGGAATTGAACTCAGCTCTCCACCAAGCAGACCTAATAAACATCTACAGAACTCTCCACTCCAAATCAAGAGAATGTACATTCTTCTCAGCACCACATCGCACTTATTACAAAATTGACAACATAGTTGGAAGTAAAGCACTATTCAGCAAATGTAAAAGAACAGAAATTACAACAAACTGTCTCTCAGACCACAGTGCAATCAAACTAGAACTCAGGATTAAGAAACTCACTGAAAACCGCACAACTACATGGAAACTGAACAACCTGCTCCTAAATGGCTACTGGGTACATAACACAATGAAGGCAGAAATAAAGATGTTCTTTGAAACCAATGAGAACAAAGACACAACATACCAGAATCTCTGGGACACATTTAAAGCAGCGTGTAGAGGCAAATTTATAGCACTAAATGCCCACAAGAGGAAGCAGGAAAGATCTAAAATCAATACCCTAACATCACAATTGAAAGAACTAGAGAAGCAAGAGCAAACACATTCAAAAGCTAGCAGAAGGCAAGAAATAACTAAGATCAGAGAAGAACTGAAGGAGATAGAGACACAAATCCTTCAAAAAATCAATGAATCCAGGAGCTGGTTTTTTGAAAAGATCAACAGAATTGATAGACTGCTAGCAAGACTAATAAAGAAGAAAAGAGAGAAGAATCAAATAGATGCAATAAAAAATGATAAAGGGGATATCATCACCAATCACACAGAAACACAAACTACCATCAGAGAATACTATAAACACCTCTACTCAAATAAACTAGAAAATCTAGAAGAAATGGATAAATTCCTGGACACATACACCCTCCCAAGAATAAATCAGGAAGAAGTTGAATCTCTGAATAGACCAATAATAGGCTCTGAAATTGAGGCAATAATTAACAGACTACCAATCAAAAAAAGTCCAGGACCAGACGGATTCACAGCCGAATTCTACCAGAGGTACAAGGAGGAGCTGGTACCATTCCTTCTGAAACTATTCCAATCAATAGAAAAAGAGGGAATCCTCCCTAACTCATTTTATGAGGCCAGCATCATTCTGATACCAAAGCCTGGCAGAGACACAACAAAAAAAGAGAATTTTAGACCAATAACCTTGACGAACATTGATGCAAAAATCCTCAATAAAATGCTGGCAAACCGAACCCAGCAGCACATCAAAAAGCTTATCCACCATGATCAAGTGGGCTTCATCCTTGGGATGCAAGGCTGGTTCAACATATGCAAATCAATAAACATAATCCATCACAAAAACAGAACCAAAGACAAAAACCCCATGATTATCTCAATAGATGCATAAAAAGCCTTTGACAAAATTCAACAGCCCTTCATGCTAAAAACTCTCAATAAATTAGGTATTGATGGGACGTATCTCAAAATAATAAGAGCTATTTATGACAAACCCACAGCCAATATCATACTGAATAGGCAAAAACTGGAAGCATTCCCTTTGAAAACTGGCACAAGACAGGGATGCCCTCTCTTACCACTCCTATTCAACATAGTGCTGGAAGTTCTGGCCATGGCAATCAGGCAGGAGAAAGAAATAAAGGGTATTCAATTAGGAAAAGAGGAAGTCAAATTGTCCCTGTTTGCAGATGACATGATTGTATATTTAGAAAACCCCATCGTCTCAGCTCAAAATCTCCTTAAGCTGATAAGCAACTTCAGCAAAGTCTCAGGATACAAAATCAAGTTGCAAAAATCACAAGCATTCTTATACACCAATAACAGACAAACAGAGAGCCAAATCATGAGTGAACTCTCATTCACAATTGCTTTGAAGAGAATAAAATACCTAGGAATCCAACTTACAAGGGATGTGAAGGACCTCTTCAAGGAGAACTACAAACCACTGCTCAACGAAATAAAAGAGGACACAAACAAATGGAAGAACATTCCATGCTCATGGGTAGGAAGAATCAATATCGTGAAAATGGCCATACTGCCCAAGGTAATTTATAGATTCAATGCCATCCCCATCAAGCTACCAATGACTTTCTTCACAGAATTGGGAAAAACTACTTTAAAGTTCATATGGAACCAAAAAAGAGCCCACATTGCCAAGACAATCCTAAGCCAAAAGAACAAAGCTGGAGGCATCACACTACCTGACTTCAAACTATACTACAAGGCTACAGTAACCAAAACAGCATGGTACTGGTACCAAAACAGAGATGTAGACCAATGGAACAGAACAGAGCCTTCAGAAATAACACCACACATCTACAACCATCTGATCTTTGACAAACCTGACAAAAACAAGAAATTGGGAAAGGATTCCCTATTTAATAAATGGTGCTGGGAAAACTGGCTAGCCATATGTACAAAGCTGAAACTGGATCCCTTCCTTACACCTTATACAAAAATTAATTCAAGATGGATTAAAGACTTAAATGTTAGACCTAAAACCATAAAAACCCTAGAAGAAAACCTAGGCAATACCATTCAGGACATAGGCATGGGCAAGGACTTCATGTCTAAAACACCAAAAGCAATGGCAACAAAAGACAAAATTGACAAATGGGATCTAATTAAACTAAAGAGCTTCTGCACAGCAAAAGAAACTACCATCAGAGTGAACAGGCAACCTACAGAGTGGGAGAAAATTTTTACAATCTACCCATCTGACAAAGGGCTAATATCCAGAATCTACAATGAACTCAAACAAATTTACAAGAAAAAAGTCAAACAACCCCATCAAAAGGTGGGCAAAGGATATGAACAGGCGTAAAAGAAGACATTTATGCAGCCAACAGACATATGAAAAAATGCTCATCATCACTGGCCATCAGAGAAATGCAAATCAAAACCACAATGAGATACCATCTCACACCAGTTAGAATGGCAATCCTTAAATAGTCAGGAAACAACAGGTGCTGGAGAGGATGTGGAGAAATAGGAACGCTCTTACACTGTTGGTGGGACTGTAAACTCATTCAACCATTGTGGAAGTCAGTGTGGCAATTCCTCAAGGATCTAGAACTAGAAATACCATTTGACCCAGCCATCCCATTACTGGGTATATATCCAAAGGATTATAAATCATGCTGCTATAAAGACACATGCACACGTATGTTTATTGCAGCACTATTCGCAATAGCAAAGACTTGGAACCAACCCAAATGTCCAACAACGATAGACTGGATTAAGAAAATGTGACACATATACACCATGGAATACTATGGAGCCTTAAAAAAGGATGAGTTCATGTCCTTTGTAGGGACATGGAAGAAGCTGGAAACCATCTTTCTTAGCAAACTATCCCAAGGACAAAAAACCAAACACCACATGTTCTCACTCATAAGTGGGAATTGAGCAATGAGAACACTTGGACACAGGAAGGGGAACATCACACACCAGGGCCTGTCGTGGGGTGGGGGAAGGGGGGAGGGATAGCATTAGGAGATATACCTAATGTAAATGACGAGTTAATGGGTGCAGCATACCAACATGGCACATGTATACATATGTAACAAACCTGCACGTTGTGCACATGTACCCTAGAACTTAAAGTATAATAATAATAAAAAAGAATATATATACAAAAAAAAGAGAAATCAGCAATTTAACTCAGAGAACCAGGGAGCTTTTCATAGCTGTTTTCTCAGGATCTATCCTGTCCTACAAGGAAGCCCCTTGTATGCATGAGGAGAGGGGAGGGGTCATTGCAGTGGGGAGAAGAGTGTGGTGATGAGTACCATGCATCAAATGCCTATTTTGTCCCTGGTGTTACACTAGGCTTTTTTTTTTTTTTTTTTCCGTTATAGCCACATTAACCCGGTCTGATATACTTAGGTGTCTCAATGGTCTCATTCCACTTGACACTTTGAATAAATATTCTTTTCCCCATTTTACAGGTAAGGAAGCTGAATCTCAGAGAAGTAAGGTGCCTAAAATCACATAGCCAGTAAACAGTGGTGCAAGGATTCAGTTCCAGGTATGTTAATGAATAGAGTCAAGAGTCTTTCTCTGACATTCAGGACTCTAGCCAGCTCCCCAGGGACTCCAATTGAAGACTGAGTCTCAGTCAGGGGCTCATGGTCCCAAATATCCTTTAGAAGCAGCAAGTCTGGAACAGGCCACGGCAGGCCCAGCGGCTGCAGGGGTGTCACACACTGCTGTACTGCCTGGCCCAGAGCCTCCTTTTTCTGTGTCCCAGGCCTGAAAAGCTGGGCCTGTTTTCAGGGTTGGACTAACTTTTTCCCCACAGAGTATGGATAGTCCACAGTGGAGCCAAATGGAGGCTCCTCCCACCCCTTGAAAGAGAGGAGAAAGGGGGAAGGGGTGCAGAACAGCCTTCCAGAAGGGATAGCTTTGCCGAGTTTCAGCCTAATATCCTGGAGCTATTCCTAGGTAGATTGTGGTCAGTGGAATTATGCTTTTATCAGGCTGCTGGGAGTTTCAATAAAATCTTTATGGCCGGGAAAGTTCTCTTTATGGAAATCAGATTATTGAAGTGCCTGCCGGAGGAAGGGCCTCACCAGCCTGCCTTTCTCCCCACTGCCTCCTTCCTCCTCTTCAGGATGGCTTCCCCACTCAGTTTCCTCCCTCCCCTCCCCATGGGCCCCCAGCTCCCAGGACAATTTCAGCTCCACAGGCTGAAACACGGAGAGTGCCTTGGCAAGTAAATGAGCACTAAGGGAACTTATCGAGGGTGTTGGTGGGACTGCAAAATTAATGTTGTAAAATAGCTCTTGCCCTGTCCCCCCTTCATCATTCCCATTGAGAAGCCCTGGTTTTGCCATTTCTGGGTCAAGTTATCTCCACTCCTGGCTCACTATGTTGGCAATTCCTAGATTCTAATCCTTGGGACACAACTGAGCCCTCCCCTACCCCCACCATCTCCTGCCCTGTCCATCTGTCTACAGAACCTTCTGGAACCTTCCTGCCTGGCATCTCATGGGGCTGGGGTTGAGGCCTGGTCCTGAGGCAAGGTTACTACAGCTCTATGGGGACTAGCTTGGGAGTGCCCTGCCCTGTAGCTCTTTCTTGGGGGTGGAGGAGCAGCTATGGTTGAGACCCCCCACACTCTACCCCATAAACTGTCTGCTGGGGGAAGTCTTGCCTTAGGAGGTTTTCCTTGTGGCTTTCTGGGAGGTTTTAATTTAGCAAAAAAGGAAAGTGGTTTGGACCAAATGGTCTCTTTCAGGACTAGAGTCTTTAAAAAGCCCCCTGAAATCTGGTGCTTTTGCCTACCCATGTTCTCCCACTGCCTATCTTCCAACATCCTGTCCCCAATGTCTTCTACTAGGTGACTAGTTAGAAAAACATCATGTCCTCTGAGGAACAGTTGAAAGAACTGGAGGAGAGAAGACTGAGGAGTCCTGAGTCTATGTCTTCAGCCCTTTGAAAGACTGTCATGAGGCAGAGTAAGTGGACCCTGCATGGTCCCAGGAGTACAGTTAAACGAGGCCCCATCTGGTATGTTCACTCTGTTATCACACAAAGCATTGTCCCCATTTTATAGATGAGGAAACTGAGGTCCAAGTCCACATAACTAGGAAATGGTGGGGCTGCCTTTCAAAGCCAGGTCACTTGACATCAAATCTAGCACTCTCCATATCCCGCTGCTCTGAGCACTGGACAAAGGCAACCAGTAGGCAGTGTTGGGTTCAGCATAGGCAACCCTTTTTAGATATCCCTCAAAGCAGCCCCTACCCCACCCATGCAAGGTAGAGGCTGAGCTGTGCATACCCCCAGGCTGTTCCCAACCACTGCCTACAACCCACTCTGTCTAACCCTGTCTCTTCTTCACCCCTCACCCTGCCTTAGACCTTTGGCCTGTATCCCAATTCTGCATCTACTTCTGACATTCCTATTTACCTGGAAGTAACACTCATTCTCCCAAATTGACATGCCTCAGAATTTCCTTACTCCCAGGCTGGCTTTGGACCTTTCAGAACTCAACTTAGCCCAGCTAGTTTGCCCTGTGCTCCCATCCTGTCCACTCCTGCCCTCCTGACTTAGACAATAAGGAAGAACTTCCTGACAGTCAGAGCTGTCCAAGGATGGCTGGGCAGAGCTGGCTGCCCGGGACCAGGCATTAGGTAAGGGACTGTCCAAGCTGGGAATCCTTCCAGTGGTTTCCATTGATTTACATATTCATCTTTCCTGCGTGAGCCCTTCTATTATAATTCATCGGTTTTGCAAGCACCCTCTTGTTTCCCATTCTTTCTTGCTGTCTCCTTCTGCATCCTTGTCTTCATCTGACTTTCTCCTCTTTCTGTTTATTTTTCACTTTGATTCTCTCTTTATCTTTCTCTGTGTATTTTTACCTCCTCACATCTCCCTTTTGCCCCCTCTGTTTCTGTCTTTTTCTTCCTTCCCTCAATCCTGAGTCTCTTTCTCTGTGTCCTCCCTGCCCCTTCTTTTTCTCTCTAGCTCAGTCCTCCATCTGTTTCACTTTTACTCTGGGTCCCACTGTATTCTTCTTTCTCTCTCTCCTATTTTCCCACCTTTCTCCCTTTCTGTCTCTGCCTCGCCTGCCCCAGCCCCTCCCTCAGAGCCTCTCCTGACCGAGGGTCTGCTCTACTTGGCGAAGCCTGCTTTCCTCAGCTCTCTACAAAGGAGCCACCTGTGTCTTTTGTGTTTCTCCAATCTCAGGCTGTAACTTCTGTGGCAGCTCATACTGGGAAGCTGGATTTGAACAAGATCCTCTTGGCCCCTGGGAAGCTGGAGGAAACCCTGGGTCCTGCAATTTCTTTCCCCAAAAGAGGAAGTTACATTCTCAGCCTCCTTTAGGCCTCAGCTGGAGCTCCTGGTCTGCTCAGAACCATGGGACTCAGGAATAAGCGGGCCCTCAATGACACTTAGGAAGTCTGGTCTTTTGAGCTCAGCTCCACCATGGCCACCCTTTCTCCATATCTGGAGGTCACTCCCCTCCTCTGGCACCCACTTCAGGTCTGGCCCCACCCTTGTTCCAGAATTGCTGATGCTTACTCTCAAAGGAACAGGAAGAAGCCCAGTATTGCTGAAGTCTAGACTGTGGGGTGACAATTTGGCCCCAGGTGGCCTAGAGCAAGAGCATAGCATGGGAAGAGTAGAGGACTCAGGTTGGGAGTGGGTGGGAGAAATCAAGGGATTAAACTGGAGAGGTAGGCTGGGGCTAGGCCAAAGAGGAGGGTTGGATTTTATCTTGAGACTACTGGGGAGATATTGAAGGTTACTAAGCAGGGAAGAGAGAGGGCCCTATCTGGCCGCTGGATGGGTCCTGGATTGCAGAGGGGCAAGAGAAGAAGCAGGGAGAATGGTGAGAAGGCTGTAGATGAAGTCTAGTTGAGAAATAATGGAGCTTTGGACCAGGGTGGTGGCAGTGGAGATGGAGAGGAGTGGACTTTTCATGGCATATTTAGGATGTGGGATATAGAGCTTGGTGGTTAATTAGCTGTATGTATGGTAGGAAGGGAGGTGTCAAGGCAGATTCTGGCTTGTACAGTTGGGTGGCCGGTACTACCTGCTATTGGCATGGAAAACATAAGAGGAGGAACAGTTTGGAGACAAGATGAGTTCCGGGTTGGCCATGTGGAATCCAAAGTGCTCATGGGTCATCCTGATTGAGATAGCAGTCAGGCAGTGGCAGGTCCTAGAGCTCAGAAGGCAGGTCTGGAGTGGAACTAGAGATGTGGGAGATGGCCAGGGAAGCTGTGGGAAGGGGTGAGCCAGCCCAGAGCAAGAGCATGGCATGGGAAGAGGAGAGGGCTTAGGTTAGGGTCTGGGGAGATTTTCAGGAATCTGCAGAGCAAAAGAAAGTCTGTTAAGGAGACTGAGCAGGATGGCTCAGAGAGATTGGATGCCTGGAGAGCACAGGGGCAGAAAAAACAAGGAAAAGATTAGTGCCAAAAGGAAGGGGTCATCAACTGTGTGAAATGTTCTGAAGCCAAATAACATGAGGAAGGAAAAGTGTCCAGCAGATTTCATGATGAGAAGTGGTGACTTTCATAAGAACATTTTTCAGCAGTGATGGGCATGGTAGCTGGACTGCAGTAGTTGAAAAAGTGGGGACAGCCAAGAGTGTTTGCCCTAATCCTGCCACATTCCACTCTATTTAATCATGTTCCTCTGCTCAGGAATGGAGAGGAGCCACCAAGCTTCCATTGCTTTCCACTACCCTGAGGTCTGAAGTCTGATTTTCCCTCTCCCCCACCCCCCCGTGACTCTCCTGTGCACACACACACACACACACACACACGACAGACACATGCTTCTTCACTTCTTTTTGCTTCAGCAGGCTGAATTCTAGGGTTCCCCCACCCTTTCCCACTGCAGACTCAGAAATAAATTGTTCACTGCCCCAATGGTGAAACTTTATCTGGTCTGGTAAAAAAACGTGTGTCTGGAGCAGCTGAGCTCCACGTTTCAGCCAAGTGGGTGAGCTGGCCGCTGGCTGGCTGGCTAGTGAGCAGCCTGGGGTGGGGGCAGGGGTGGGAGATGGGAGGAGGAAGGGGAGCAGAGACTGGGATGGGTGTGAGGAGCAGGGGAAGGGGAGGGGAAAGAAGAAAGAAGATTGGGAAGTGGGAAGCGGGGCAAGGAGAGCTGTGAATGCTGAGAGGCTGGAAATGTTGAAAATGGAACTGCTTTCTGCAGTCAAAACTTGTGTCTAAATCTTGCCTTCACTACTTGCTACCTCTGTGGCAAGTAACTTTCCTCTCTGAGGCTCAGTTTGCTCATCTATAAGATGGATTTCATAATAGGTATCTTATTGTACTCTTCATCAGGCAGAATATTTTCTTCTTACTCTTACGGTCATTGTCCTTGTCATTATTATTATCAGGACAGTGCTGGTGTTGGGAGAAAGCCAGGCAGCTTTCTGGGGACCTTGCCTGAGCTACAGAAGCAACCACCCTGGGTCCCTGGGCCCCAGAGTCCTATACTTTCCACCTGGCTTTCTTTTCAGGGAGTGCTCGGGTTGTCTGAAGCTGGTAGTGGCAGCCAGCAAAGATGTCCGGGGCAAGCTTTAAAGAATGGCCATCTGGCCCCAGGCTTAGCAGTTCCTGCAGCTCTTTTAGCTTTTGCTCAGAGACAGTCTGCAGAAGGGAAGGCAGCCCAGCCTCAGGGGCTGGAACTCCACCTGCTTAGACACACCTATCTTAGCTGTACACCAAAGCCAATCCATTTTCAGGCCTGACTTTTGTGAGCCACGACCGCAGATTTCCACAAACACCTCCGGCCAGCTGCTCACCACATGCTGCCTGGGTTTGGAGATGGGAGAGCTTCTGATGCCACAGGAGGACAAGGAGGCCAGAGGAGCACACAAGGCATGCCATCCACCCACCCCCAGGATCCTGATGTAGAGGCTGGTGTTGCTCTCAGGCCTAGTGCTGGCGAGCTCTACCTTCTCCTGTCCCTGGATCTGCGGAGTCCTGAGGAAACTCCAAGCCATGTCTGCCCCTTTGTGCCTACTGCTGCTTCTGCTCTAACCCCTGCTCTCCTGCCCTGTCAGGACGTTTCAACAAAAGGAGATCTAGTGCTGAGGGGATTACGACTGATGGAAAAGAATCCATCACAGCACTGGGGCAGCAGGAAGTGGAGAAATGAGACACACTTTTCATTTTGGGAGGGGGATGCCACCTCTTTCTGATTGGCAAGGCAGGAAGTTGGGGCCCAGACCATGCAGAAAGCCAAGCCAAAAGGGTGCTGGTGCTCCTCCGGGGCTGTAGGCCAGGAGCAGCAGTGGCAGACCGTCTGGATGCAATCAAGCCTGCAATGACCTCATGGGAAGAAGGGGGGAGCCCCCAGAACTGAGAGCTTTGGGCCTCGCTCTCACTGATGAGGGAGGGAGAGGAGCTGTGTGGGGATGAGACACGGAGCATTTAGTGAAGTGAGAAGTATGAAAATGGATGAGTCAGGACAGAGGGGAGAAGCAAGCTGCCATCCTCGACTCACTTGGACTCAAAACTTTGAGAGAACCAGCCTGAGGAGAGCCAAAGCAGAAGCTGAAGAAGAGCTCCCATTCCCCAAGTCCATGGGCTCCAAGTGCAGCTCTTGCTTGGAAAGGCAGGGACAGCAGCATGTGGCAAGGTAGGTTTCAGATGGGTTCCAGTCCCTGCGTAGACTTAGAAGTTGGTAGGCAAGGTAGCTGGCAAGGACTTTCCAGTGTGAGAGGACTGGGTCCTTTCGGATGATCCCTTGGAGAGGTCTGTAGGGCAGAGCAGGAGAAGTGGAGTCCACAGTGCAGTACAGGGGAACTGGCAATGGCCTGAAGCCCAGGTCCCATGCAGAGCTAGTGGAGGAGCTGGAGCTTCACAGCTTGGAGCAGAGAAGCGAGGGGAACAGGATCGTTGTCCTCAAAGTTCAGAAAGGCTGTCATGAGCAGAGGGAGCAGACAGTTTCTGTGGGGCCCCAGGGGGCAGAGATGCCTGGGCAAAAGCCACAGGGAAACAGAGTTCTTCAGCTTAATCCAAAAAAGAATTGTCTTAAGAACTGTCCAAGCATGAAATTGGAGAGGAAGGAGATAGTGAGTGCCCCATTACTGGAGATGTGTGAACAAGGGCTGGACAGCCACATTGTGGATATTCAAAGAGTAGAGGCGGATGGTCTCTTGGCATCCTCTGGCCACCCTGTCATGAGACTGCCTGGCTCCATGAATGAGGTTACTCACCTGTGTGAGATGCAACCCAAGGAAAGAGCACTCACTCCTTGGAGCTCTCCAAGGGATGGTGACTTGAGTCTGTACCTCCCAAGACACCTAGCTCAATGTGATAACATCATGTGAGCATTCGCTTATGTGGCTGTGCTGTTCTTTCATCATTGGATCCACAGGCCTTGGGCCTCTTACAATATCAGCAACATCAGCATCTCAACACACTGAGTAGAGTGGACATGTTTGATGATACATTTTTTTTCATACCGCATGGCTCCTAATAGCTTCCTATGGGGCTCAATCCAGAAAGCAGCGATTGGTTTCAACTTCATGGGCAATTGAAGGGATTCTCCGGGGTGATTTTGACTACCTGCAATTGAGTCTTATAGACTGACTTAAGATGCTAAGCTCATGTAAGGCGTGGCTTCACAAGATGCTTTATAACACTGCTAGGCACAAAGCAGTGTGCTGGGGAAGGTATGGTGTGAGGGCCCAGACACAAAGGATCTCTTCCTGGAGGCCTGATGCCTCCATCCTTCCCTTAACAAAGGACAATTACCTCCCCTCTTCCCCTGCTCCTCCGCTGGAGATCCTGTTGCTGCTATCTTCTAAAGAGATCCAGACTCAGACCATTTTTTTCCATCTCACCAGTTTCATTTTGGTCCAAGCCACCATCATATCTCATTGGAGCAATCCCAAGAGCTTCCTCACTGCTTTCTCTGCATTCACTCCTGCCTTCCATGCTGTTTGTTCACCCCAAAGTGGCTAGATCATTTCTGTTAAGATGTGAGTCAGATCCTGTCACTCATCTGCTCAAAACCCTCCAGTGGCTCCATTCTTCTCAGAGCAAAAGCCAAATGACTTACAAGGCCCTACAAGACCTGGCCCTCATGCCGCTTCTCAGACTCATTTCCCTCCACTCCACCCATCACTAGCCATTCCTCAAACCCACCTCGATACCTTTGTACCGCTCTTCCTGCTACTGGAGACACTCTTTCTATAAAACTTGATATAACTCATACCTTCACTTCCTTCAGTCTCTAATCCAATGCCACCTCATTGGAGAGGCCTTCTCCCTGACCACATTATATAAAATAGTGACTCCACCAGCCTATCCTACCCAGCACTATCTACTCTCCTCACCTGGATTTCCTTTCTCCATCACTTCTCACCATTTGATGTATTATATATTTATGTATGTATTTTACCTTTATTTGCCTATTAGAATATAAGACAGGGTTTTCTGTTCTCTGCTGTATCCCCAGCATCTAGTGCCTGGAGTGTAGTATGTGCTCAATAAATATGGAATGAATAGACAATTTAGAACATACCCCTATGGGCCCTCACAACCAGGGCAGAGAGCCAATTGCCTCTGTCCTAACACTCCATGCTTCCTGTTCTTTAATGTCACTCATTCTGACCTCCTGGACACTGGGCTCAGCCTGACTCCACTCATGAAGGCTTCCTTCCTGCCTTAGCTGACACTTTAGCCTTGCCCTCCTGTTTTTCTAATGCCTGTTTCCCGCCTGCCTGATCCTTTCTGCTAGCCACAGCTAATCCTCTGGCCTGGCATCCTTACATGTGAGATGCAGGACTGTGGCCAGGCACTTCCTGGCTCATCAGACTCCCAGGCCTGGAATGTGCCAGGCAGGCCTACGCTGCACACTGCCACCACCTATGCCACTCCAACCAAAAGTACATGCTAACTTGCTCATAAGCACCCCAAGATGTTGAGAGAGGAGGGTTGGGGGAGAATTATTTGGAATTTATGCTATCTGAGCCTCTTCAGAGAGAGGCAAGCCTAGGACACAGAACTCTGGAAGGAAGTAGTTCCCGCCTCAATGGACAGGTTCCATGTTTTGCTGAGTTGGAGGTGACCCTGTAGAGAAAGATCAGGGCAAAGACCTGGCTCTAGAGGTGCAGAGAAAGCCTTGAAGGAAGCAAACAACACAGCTTGTCAGTGAGCAGCCCAGTGATGGGAGAGGGCCAGGTGGCTAAACACTGGGGCTCGGGAGCTCTGTTCCTGGGGTAGTGACTGGGCCAGATGCACCTGAGAGTAACTTGGTACAAAATTCAGGGGCCTAGACAGAGGTCACAGACTCTCTTGAGTAACCAGGATCACTAGCTCACACTGAGGGCAGAGAGGAGAACTGAGCAGATGTGTAACAAGAAGCAGAGAGAGCACCAACCACTGTACTAGACACTTTGGATGCATTTTTTCACAACAGCCTTATGAAATATGCATGATTATTCCCATTTTACAAATGAGCAAAGTGAAACTCAGATTTGAAATGACATGTCCAGTGTTACAGCTACAAAATGGCAGAGCCAGAAAAGAACTTCTGACTCTGATTAGGTCTTTCTACCAAATTTGCATTGAGTGTATCCTGTGCAGTCTGCACTTTGCACCTATTGTCCAATTCGCACATTTGGACAGTCCCCCAGGGTAGGTGGTGTTGTTCCTGTTTCATAACTTAGGAATCAGGCTCAGGACTGGTTAAGGGACTGCCCCAGCTAGTGAGAAGTGAGGCTTAGTTTTAAACCAACTTCTTTTTTTTTTTTTTTTAGACAGTCTCACTCTGTCACCCAGTTGCACGATCTCAGCTCACTACAACCTCTGCCTCCCAGGTTCAAGCGATTCTCCTGCCTCAGCCTCCTGAGTAGCTGTGATTACAGGTGCGTGCCACCACACTTGGCTGATTTTTTGTATTTTTAGTAGAGACAGGGTTTCACCGTGTTAGCCAGGATGGTCTCAATCTCCTGACCTCGTGATCCGCCCGCCTCGGCCTCCCAAAGTGCTGGGATTACAGGCGTGAGCCACCATGCCCGACTTAAACCAACTTCTATTACATTCCAAGGTCCATAACCTTTTTACTATACTCCCCAGTAAACATTTTGTTGAAAGAAAAAAAAAAACAATGAATGAATGAACAAAGACAGCCAATTCTTGGGGATTTTGGAAAGAACACTTGCCTGAGAACAGGTTGGTCTCAAGTGGGGGCTAGAAGTGAAGGGGGTCTCAAGAGCCATCTAGATTGGAAGGGAGGGAGGATTTTAGATGTGTCCAGGGGGATTGAATGAGACTGGACAGTTTTCCCCAGGCCCTGTGGCACTGTCCTGGGTAGTGAGGCCAAGGTAAAGGTTGGGAGCAGGCCGGCTTCAGAGATGTGGAATCTGGGCATTCACACAGGGTCTGGTGCTCAGAAAGGTCCCACACTTGGCTTAATGCTCTGGAGTTGCTGTCTTGAAATTCTTAATGATTTTTGAACAGGAGCCTTGCATTTTTTTTTTTTCAGGCAGAGTTTCACTCTTGTTGCCCAAGCTGCAGTGCAATGACGCGATCTTGGCTCACTGCAACCTCCACCTCCTGGGTTCAAGCGATTCTCTGGCCTCAGCCTCCCGAGTAGCTGGGGTTACAGGTGCGCCACATGCCCAGCTAATTTTTTGTATTTTTAGTAGAAATCGGGTTTCACCATGTTAGGCAGGTTGGTCTTGAATCCTGACCTCAGGTGATCTGCCTGCCTCGGCCTCCCAAAGTGCTGGGTTTACAGGTGTGAGCCACCACCCCTGGCTGTGAGCCTTGCATTTTAACTTTGCACTAGCCCCTGCAAATTACATAGCCAGTTTTACTGGGAATTCCAAGTCTTGGAGGAACAATGTCCTTCCTCCACGCCTCCTTGTGTCTGCTCTTTCCTCACAAATTTCACCCCGTACGTGATTCCTGAGTATATTCCCTAAAGCACAGCCTTGCATAGTCATTGCTCTGCTTAAGAACCTCCCATGTCTCCCTATTGCTCATTGCTTCACTCCAAACAGCTCAGCTTGTACAGCCCTCAAAGCCCCCCCTTCTGTCTGTTTTCTCAGGACCCTTTCACATAGACCTTCTCCTACTGCCCCCAACATGCCCACAGGCCTGGGTCTTCCCCGTGGGCCCTGGTGTACTGTAAACCTTCAATGCCTGATGGCTGGAGGAAGGTGCCCAGGCATTTATATGAGGAATTCTTCCTTTCTACCAGCACATCAGGTCAAAAAGGGCAGGGGTTTTTTTGTTTGCTTGGTGTGTGTGTGTGTGTGTGTCTGTGTGTGTGTGTGTCCTTTTCACTGATGGGTCCACAGCACCCAGGACAGGACCCAGCACATAGTAGATAGTAAATAAGTAACCACTGAATGAATGAATAAATGAGTGAATTCAAGCTTCTCCGTAATCTGGCTTCAACACACTCCAAGCCTGACCCCTATGTGCTTCAGCCCAATGGAACAAGTCCTTGTTCCCCATGTACATCCTCTAATGTTCCCACAACCTAGATGCCCCTACTTCCAACAATCACATCTTCATATCTGAGCCATTTTCAAGACTCCACCCAAATGCCTTTTCTTCCATGAACACTTCCCTAAACACTACAGCTAGCCATGACCTCTTCTTCTGGGTTCTCTGTAGTGATTGATACCTCTCTTAAAGCCTCTCTCCATTTTTTGGATGTAGCAGAAGGAGTCAAATAGACTTGGGCTCAAATCTTTTATCTGCTACTTACTAGCTGCATGATCTTTGACCTGTCACTCACCTCCCAAGCCTCAGTTTCTTCAACTGTAAATTAGACTTACAATAGCACTTACCTCGTTGAGTGTATGTGAATTAAATGAAACAACTTACAACGATGAAATGAAAACAGCTTAGTGCTAAGTGCGTATAATGATAATATTATTATCATCAACAACAACAATAATAATAGCAAAATGCTATTTATGTATCTGCACAATAATAGTACCTTCCTATGGGGAAGGTGCTATTGTTATTAATTCTCTCATTTTGCAGGTGGAGAAACAGACCCAGAGGTTTTGTAACCTGTTCAAGGTCACACTACTAGCAAACGGTGAAGCTAGGATTGACAAACCAGGCCATCTGCTCTGCCCAGTTTCAGAGTTCCAGGCCTCTGTCTGCCTCCAGGACCCGGGAGAGCAGGTCTTGCTTCCTCAGGGAAGCACCCCAGGCAGCAGCTATGGCAGCTTCATAGCTCAGCCCAGCCCAGCCTGACCAAGAGGGACTGCATTTGTTCCAAATTACAGATGGTTTGTTTGAAACACAAATCATTTGTAATCAGAGGGGCAAGGTAGAAATAGATGCTTCTCTTTCTCTAAATGAAGCCCTCAGCCAGGCTTGCCCAAAGGGTATTCTTTTTCTTTTACTTGGCCCTGAGGAGGGCATGGTTATAGTGTGCTCTCAATGAGGTCTAAATAAAAGCAAACAAGGGCTAATTCAAAACTGGCTGTCTTGCCACCCACACCCCCCAGTTCCTGCCTCTCTGCCTTCTGTTCTGCCATTCCGGCCTTGGATTGGTGATGGCGCAGTGATTCCCCAGGGGGAATCTTAAGGGGTGCCGTGAAAATCTCCTCTAATTCTCTAAACAAAATGAATTTGAACCTGATTTTAACTGAAAAACTAATGGAAACCATGTATCAGCCTTGACTGAGAAGGTCTTGGGGAGGGGTGCTCAGAAAGTCCTCAGAGAACCAGGAATCCTGGGACTGTGCACACAGGTGGCATGGAGAATTAGGGCAAATTTCTGGATTATGAACTCCCAAACTACCTTGGCCTCAGCTGGGCTGGAGACCGTAGTCACCAAGTCCCCCTCTACAGGGATTACTTCCCCAACTTCTGTCTCTGCCTCTGCCCCCAACACCAGATCTTGAGGTCACTCTCACAGATGTCATCAGGGGGAGAGCCTTCTTTCTGTGAGTGAGTAGAAGGTAAGGGAGACCCAGAATCCAGTTGCATTTAGCTCAGCACTGTCCCCCCAACCCCCCACCTCAGAATTCCCATCTCTGTATTGTTCCAGGTTGGGGTTGCCTACAGGAGAAATTCACACAAGATCTGGAAGGCGGAAACACAGCAGCAGCCATTGCTCTGCTGGTTGACTTAGAGCAAGCTTCTCCAACCCGTGGCCTGTGGGCCGCATGCAGCCCAGGACAGCTTTGAATGTGGCCCAACACAAATTTGTAAACTTTCTTAAAACATTATGAGATTCTTTTGAGATTTTTTTTTTTAGCTCATTAGCTATCATTAGTGTTAGTGTATTTTATGTGTGGCCCAAGACAATTCTTCTTCCAATGTGGTCCAGGGAAGCCAAAAGATTGGGCACCCCTGAAGAGGTACTGTGGAAGCTCGCCGGCTGGCTTCTCTGTCTGTCATGGGGCAGTGGTCAGTCCTATGTCTTTCTAGCTCTCCCACATCTTCTTAGGCTTCTGCAAGTCCCTGGCCCCGAGCATGTGCAGCTCGGTGGTAGAGGATGCCAGCTTCTGCAGGTCCCCCACACAACCCAAGCTGGAGGCGTTGAGAGACAGGTGTGGGTTCCTGTTTGTCCTCATTCTCTCCCACTTCCTGTCCAGCTTTTCCTTCTGACTGCTAGCTTTGCTCTCCTTTAGCCACTTCAGTCCCACCACTAGATGTAGAGGCCACACCCTTCCGTAGGTTTCTTTATCAGCTCCCAATATGGTGAAAATTATAATTCCCATAAAAAATTTCTTATTCTATATCACTCACAGTGGCTCTGCTTCTCTGATCACACTCTAACAGATACAGTGTCCAGTAAATGCCATTTAATCAGTATGACTACAGTAGGGGTTTTACAGACTGGGACGAATCTTTGTCATCTGTGTATGTACCAAGGGGCTGGCAGAGAATCCTTGAGTTGCTTCGATGGTGCTTGCTGAATGGAAGGGAACTGATTCAAGGCTCTGGACAATCAGTCAGTAATTGCTGTGACCCATTGTGAGCTAAGTCCTGGATACGCAAATGTAATTGGATGCAATTAATACTCTGCAATCCACGTGGATATAGAACACTCAGAAATAAACAACAACTGATGGCCAATGATAATAAGAATATTTAGTACTTATTGAGTACATTGTATGTGTTACTCCATTTAATCCTCACACTAGCATCTGAGGTAGGTGGGAAATGTGATCCTTGGGGAAATTAAGTAGCTTGCCCAAGTTAGCAAAGAATGGAACTGCAATGGAAAGGATTATGCTCCAGGGCCTGCATAGGGCTGTAACTGCTGTGCCTGGCAGGGGCTTTCCTAGTAAGGGTGCCCTTGAAGGCACTGAGAGCACTGAAGAGTCATGGGCAAACTCTACCCCAGTGTTGCCAAGTATTGTCAGAGCTCAGAGGCGGGAGGATAGAGCAGTGAGCAGGGGCCAAAGGCCAAGGGAAGCTTCCTGGTGGGATCATGGGGCCTGAGCTCAGCCTTGAAAACTAAAGAAGACTGAGCCTGAGCTTAGCCTTGAAAACTAGAGACTGAGCCAGTTCTCCAGGCTAGAAACCTGGGCCTTATCCTTGATGACCCCTCTTTTATCCTCTCTGCCCCATCTGTCATCTAGTTCTCTAGATGCTTCATTGGAAATGTCTTCAACCATCCCCCTTTCTAGCTTCCACTACTCCTGGACCTGTGGGACCTCAGACCTTCCTCATCTCTGGCCTGGTCCTTTGGTCTAGCCTCTTCCTCCCTGGCCTCCTAGCTTCCAGTCATACCTGTTCAAATTCACACTGGCTTCCAAAGCTATCTTTTTCAAACTCAGCTCTGATCATGCCATACCCGCACTTCTATCAGGGTCCCACAGGATAAAATAATGACATTAAGATTGAACGATAATGAAGTTACTGATATTCAACCATTTTTGACCTACAAAAGTGGCAATTTCCTACAGTTTTTCTAATATTAGTAGTAGTAATAATAATCAGTTTATCAAGCCCTTATACTGTGTTAAGGCTGGACACATTGCCACCAAACACACTCCCCACAATTTTCCCACTCTCTTACCCCTGTTGTCTGCCTGCCTCTTTTGAGCTTTTTTCTGCCTTACTTGGTCTGGTTCAGTGTGTTTTCCTCTGTACCTTGGTCTCACTCCCTCTACTGCCTACTCTGTCTGTCTCTCTTCTGTTTATTTCTCTTTGTCACTTTGTCTCTCTCTCTCTCTCTGATTCTCTTTCTGTCTCTGACTCTCTTTCTAGCTATCTGGCTTATAATGTCTGTTTTATTATTTTTCTCCTCCCCTTCACTGTCATTCTCACCTTCTCTGTGTGTATATTTTCCCCTTCCTCTGTCTCTATCTGTGTTCATTTACCCCACTCTTTCTCATCATGAGTGAGTGTGTGTGTGTGTGTATGTGTGTCTAGACATGTTTCTTGACCTCCCAGGACTCTGGTGTCTATGAGGCCCAGCTGAGATTGAGGTCCAGAGCTCCCCTTCTATGGAGCTGGAAAGACAGAACAGCCAGAAGCAAGCAGCTGGCTTGGGGGCTGTGTTTGTCCTTGAGTTCATGGCACCCCCACAAAGGCAGCTTCAGGAACTTGTGGCCTACCCTAGGGCTGCAGCCTCATCCTGCCTGCAGCCAACAAGGCAATAGGTACACATGGCAATGGCCCAGATGCAAAACCCAGCTGTGCAAATTAGCCTAAGGCCTGCAAGAAATTAGACTGGATCTAAAAGAGATCAGGCTGTGGAAGAAGAAAAATGTTAGTTAAAAGAGAAAATTCCTGCTCCCACCTCTAGGTCATAGATCACAAAAGAGAATCCTCGAATCAGGAGGGACTTCAAGGGGCCATCTGGCTTGGCTGCATCTTAGAACAGGTCAGGCCCCAAACAGTCAAGAGAATGGCTGTCTTTCCATCTTTCAACAACACAGACCAGAGATTTTTCAGTGTCTACCAACAGTACTTTGTTCTTGGAATGAACCCCTGCATTGTGAAAACATTTGACAGAGAGCCCAGACCACTAGAGTCACTCATATTGGGACCCAGATATGTACTCTAACCTCAAATCTGTCTCCCACCCCACATTCTTTCACATCTCAGCACCCACCACCACCATTCACCAAAATCATCAAACCAAAGCCTGGGAATCTACCTTTCTTTCTCTTACCAGCCTGTCCAATCTATCAACAATCTTGGCAGCTCCAACTCCTAACTGCATTCCCAATCTGACTCCTCACATCACAACCAAACTTACTGCCATGGTTCAAACCACCATCATGTCCACCTAGAAGCCTATGCACCTCCTTCCAGGTCTCCTAGACTCCATTATTGCCTTCTCCACTCCATTCTTCCCAGCATATGGGAAGATTTTTTTTTAAAGCTAAATCATCAGATCATGTCATTCCTCTGCTCAAAACTCTCCTCTGGGTTCTCATCACACCAAACCCCAAGTCTTCACTGTGACACATGAAACCCTGCATCATCTAACTGCATCTCCCCCTCCTCCTCTCCCACTCCACTCTGGCTACAATGCCCCCTTGCTGCTCCTTGAACATACCAAACTCATTCCCTCCTTAGGGACTGTGCCTTAACTCTCTGTTCTTTTTATTATGTTCTTCCCCCAGATCTTCATGTGTGTGTTCCTTCACTTCATTTCAAGCCCCACTCAAAGGTCACCTCCTCCAAGAGGCCCATTCTGACCGTCCTGGCTAAAATAGCCCTTGCCTCACATCCCCTCACAAAGCCTCCACCCCACAGCTCTCTATCTATTTTATAACCTTCCTTTATTTTTCTTCAAGGCATTTTGAACTGCGTGGCATTATATTCTATATTTATTTGATGATTGGCTGCCTCCATCACTGTTTCCCCAGTGCCTAGAATTGTGTCTAGCACTTGGTAGATAGCGAGTGGTGGCTGAATGGATGAATGAAACCCTGTTGCTTATAGACTATGTGACTTTGGTCAAGTTACTTAACTCTTCTGACTTTTAGTTTATTCATCTCTAAGATAGAAATAATGGCACCTACCTTGTGAGCTGTTGTGCGGAGTAAACGAGATAATGGATGTAATGAATAGAGAGTCTGGCACTAGAAATTACTAATTATTAAAATAGCCAGTGTAGTTTCCACTGAATTCTTCAGGTTCTGTCCTCAGTGGAAGCAGAGAGCAGCTACTCACCCCTTTCCAGGTTGAATAAGCCCAATCCTATTCATTTTTGTGATGTTAGACATGGCAGTACAGGATGCAGGAGCCCCAAGCTGACAGCTTCTCAGAATCCACCTAGGGCAGGAATGAGCCACAGAGACTTTAAGTCAACTCCCTTAAATATGCTAATAGAGCTAAAGAAAACCATGGATAAGGAGCTAAAGGAAATTTGGGAAACAATCCATGAATAAAATAAAAATATCAATAAAATGGCAGAAATTATAAAAAGCAGCTAACTAGAAATTCTGGGACTGAAAATTATAAAAACTAAAGTTTTTTCTGAGCCACAGATGTCCTGTTTCCTCTACTGAGGGACTATAGGCCAGGTGGCCAGGGTCTGTGATTTTGAGGTGCAAATCCCATGAGGTTCCAAGAAAAGGAATTTTATTACCATTGAGAGCACAGGATTTATAGTTAGACAGACCTGGGGTCCAATCCCAGCTCTACTGTGTAACCTTGGGCAGTGGCTTACTCTCCCTGGCCTTAGTAATGGCGATCTTAGTAGTCTGTCAGGAGGAAGAAATGAGACAGCTCATGCAAAGCACTTAGGCCTGTATCTGGCATGTGGTCAGCACTCCCTAAATGGCAGCTATTATTACAAGTATTATCGTGATCTCATCCATCCCTGTCTCTAGGCAGCTCTACACTCCAACCATGTCTCAGAGGTCTGGCTCAAACTCTTTAAAACATCCCACCCTCCTGCCAGGAAAACCACCCCAGCTTCAAACTGGCTATAGCACATGGAGATTTTGCCCTGCCTGGAGAAAAATGGCACCAGCTCTCCCTATGGCCATGGAGATCGAAGCTGGAGACATGACCTCTGCTGTTTGGTGCCTATGGGCAAGAAGAAAAAACCCAAGTGACATCAGCAAAATGGCAGACCAGGCAGCTCCAAATGCCCATCCTTCCACAGAAACATATAAAAACTTGCAGAAAATGTCAGTATCAACTTTGTCAGAACTCTGAAAAACAGGCAAATGCTTATAGCAACCACGGAAACATTGAATTTTTAAAAGTCCACTTCAAAATGCTCCTGACATTCAAGAAAATCTCTGTCAAAACACTAGCTGAACATAAGATAAAGGAACAAAGATTTCAGTGACCACACAAGGCAAAAAAAAAAAAAAAAAAACCCACAGTCTTTGCAAAAATAGTTTGGAAAAGTCACTAAACAAATGGATGACTACAACCTTCAACAACCAAGAACAGCAAACCCCAGGGAAGGGGAAGAAAATGATTTCCAGAGTTACAACATTATAATATTTGAATGTCTAGCTTTCAACAAAAATCACAAAGCATACAAAGCTTATTCAAAGGGAAAAAAGTAAGAACGCTCAGATGTTGGACTTACTATTGAAGGGTTTAATCAACTCTCTTAAATATGCTCAAAGACCTAAAGGAAACCATGGACAAAGAACAAAAGGAAATCAGGAAAATTATGTATGAACAAAATAAGGCTATCAATAAGGAGATAGAAATTATAAAAAGGAGCCAAGTAGAAATTCAACACCTGAAAAGTACAATAACTTAAATATAAAAATCATTAAGAAGTACCAACAACAGATTTAAGCAGGTAGAAATAAGGATTAGTGAACTTTAAGACAGAACAGTTGAAGTTATCCAGTGTGAGGACCAGAAAGAAAAAAAATAAATAAAGAAGGGAGAAGAGTGAACAGAGCCTAAGAGACCTATAGAGCACCATCAAGCAGACCAACATACACATTATGCAAGTCTCAGAAGGAGAAGACAGAAAAAGAGAAAGAAATAATATTGAAAGAAATAATTGCTGGAAAGGTCCCCAAACTTGATGAAAAACCCAAGTCTATAATCCAAGAAGCTCAACTAACTCCAAACTGTTCAAAGGCAAAGAGAGAATCTTGAAAGCAGCAAGAGAGAAGCAACTTATAAAGTAGAAGTTTTCCTCAGTAAGATTATCAGCTGATTTCTCACCAGAAGCCATGCAGATTAGAAGGCAACAGGGTGGCATATTTAAAGAGAATACTATGAACAACTGTACGCCAACAAATTAGATAAGCTCAATGAAATGAACATATTTCTAGAAACACACAAATTATCAAAACTCACTGAAGAAGAAAGAAAATCTTAACAGACCTAAAACCAAAAAAGAATCAGAAATTAAAAGAAAAAAAACAACTCCCAATAAAGTACAGGAACAGATTGTTTCTTTACTGGTAAATCCTACCAAACATTTAAAGAAAATTTAACATCAACTCTTCTAAGACTTTTCCAGAAAATTGAAGAGGAAGGAATGCAACCCAACTCATTCTTTGAGTATCACTATCTGATACTAAAGCCATATAAAGACATCACATTAAAAGAAAATTGAAGGTTAGTATTTTTATGAATATATATATATATACACAAAAATACAAAATACTAGCAAATCAAATCCAAGAATATATCACAAGAATTATAGACATAATCAAGAGGGATTTATCAGAGGAATGCAAGGTTGGTTCAACATAAGAAAATGAATGTAACACACCACATTAATAGAATGAAGTATAAAAATAGTCTCAATTGATGCAGAAAAGGCATTTGACAAAACTGAATATTCTTTCCTGATAAAAACAGTCAGAAAACTAGGAAGAGGAGGGAAATGTCTCGACATGATAAAAGTCGTATATGAAAAAGCCACAGCTAACATCAGACTCAATGGTGAAATACTGAAAGCTTTCCCCCTAAGATCAGGAGCAAGACCAGGATACCTGCTTTCTCCACTGCTGTTCTACATTGTAACAGAAGTTTTAGTCAGAGCAATTAGGCAAGAAAAAAATAAAATGCATTGAAGTTGGAAAGAAAGAAGTAAAAATATCTTTATTCATAGGTGACATGAGCCTATATATAGAGAATGCCAAATAATCCACAAAAAAACTACTAAAGCCAGTAAACAAATTCGGCAAACAAAGTGTACAAGTTCAACATGCAAAAATCAGTTGTATTTCTATAAACTAGCAATGAACAACGTGAAAAGGACAAAATACCTAGAAATAAATTTAACCAAGAAGGTGAAATACTTGTACACTGAAAATTACAAAACATTACTGAAAGACGTTAAAGAAGACCTAAATAAATGAGAAAACATCTTATGTTCATGAATTGGAAGACAATATTGTTGAGATGTCAACACTATCTGTTTTAGTTTTTTCAGGCTGCTACAACAAAATACCACAGACTGGGTAATTTTTAAACAACAGAAATTTATTTCTTACAGTTCTTCTGGAGTCTGGGAAGTCCAAGATCAAGACATTAGTTGGTTTGAGGGCTGCTCTCTGCTTCCAAGATGGCACCTTGTTGCTGCATCCTCCAGAGGGGAAGGACACTATGTCTTCACATGATATTAGGAACAGAAGGGTGAACTCACCCCCTCAAGCCTTTTTAAAGGTTTGAGGCACTAATTCTTATAAGTGCCTAAGACACTAATCTCATCCATGAGGGTGGATCCTTCATGGCCTAATCATCTCCTAAATGCCCTACCTCTTAATATTGTTGCATTGGGGATTAAGTTTCAGCATAGAATTTGAAGTGGACACAAACATTCAAACCATAGAACTACCCAAAGCAATCTACAGATTCATTGTGATCTTTATCAAATTCCAGTGGCTTTTTTGCACAAAATGGAAAAGCTTATTTTCAAATTCACAGGAATTGCAATGGACCCTGAATAGCCAAAAAAAGATTCTTGAAAAAGAATAAAGTTGGAGGATTAATGCTTTCCAATGTCAAACTTACTACAAAGCTATAATAATCTTTAGACTGGGGAGGCTGCAGCTCAGGCTGAACAAGCACTCTAAGCTCTCAATTCCCACATCCCACCCAGGATGATTCTCTTCCTCACAGGGGCCTGCCAGTGCCTCTTAATTTTCTTTATTCTCCTCTGAGCTGACCCAGCAGCAGCCTGGCCTCCAGCTGGGGATATCTACTGCTACACTTTCATGAGGAAAGAATGCGATGGCTACAAAGAGACTCAGAGAAGCAGGCTAGAGTAAGGGCTTGGCCAGGTGTTGGAGAAGGACAGGGGTCCCTACTCTGTAAGTCCTCCCACTCCTGTACCCCAAAGACTACAGTCATAGACTAAGAGAATGCCACAGCCAGAAGAGCCCTTAGAAACCAGAGTCCACCCAATCCCACTTTATAGATGAGAGATTGATGCCCGGAGATGGGAAAGGAGTGACCCAAAATTACACAACAGTTGAACTAAGTGAATCATAATACTACTGGGCTGGAAAACACCTTTAAATGTACCCTAGCCTTCCCATCAAACCCCTAATCTAATGAAGATTTGCTCTTAACAGCATCTCCAATGACAAGTGATTGTCAGGCTATGACTTAAACACCTTCAAAAACGGGGTGCTCACTCCCTTCCAAGGCAGATTTATATTTCTGGCTTTCTAAGGATAAGCAGGCTGGTTGAGAAGGAGTAGCCCCATCCTATCCAGCAAATCCTGAATGAACATAAGGCCCATCTCATGCTATCCCTACAGGGAGAAGTCTTGCCTCCCACCAGCCCTCACTCTTCTCTTCTCTCTCTGTCTTCTATGCACCTCTTCATTTTGCCTGTGGCTGGGGTTTTGTTACAGTAAAGAAGCAAAGGGTTTGCTTTTCTAGGAACTGGCTCTATATACCTTCTGAGAATCACTAACCTCTAAATGCAGCCGAATGATTTTCCTCCCAAATCCCTCTTTGGGCAGAAACCAGAAGTCGAAAACTTTCAGGGTCCTTTGGAGTATCTGAAGGGCCTGCATCCAGGGTGGCCTGAAGTCAGCCTGAACTCACAGCCCCACATCCTGGCTGGTGGAAATGGGTGTTCCAGAGCCCCTGGAGCTCTGGAAATTGTCAGCACCTCCAGAGCTCACCTTTGCTTGGGGAAGGGCCCCTCTCTACTCTCTTCTTGCCCCATCTCTGGCAACCTAATGTCCCACTTTCCCTGCTCCCCTACTTCTCCCCTACCAATACTTCAATAACAAGGCCCATTGGCTATTGTAGTCTAAACCCTGCCACCATTTTACAGGTGGGAAAATTGAGCTGCTGCAGATGCATGCATTTCAAGCTTCCCAGGAACCTGCAGGAATGCCACATCCTCGCTCCCATCCTCTCCCAAGTTCTTGGCCCAATCTACTTGCACACTCTGGGCAGACCTGACTCTGACATGCCAGGGTTAGAAAAGGCCTGGGGGAAGCCGAAAGCTTTTGACCTAAGGAAGACCCTGCTGATGGCGGACCTAGTGATTATCATGATCATTGTCATGCCCAGGCATATTTGTTACCTACGCATGTTTTCCCCATAGCTGCATGTGCCCACTTCCACCCACCTGCCTGCCTACTATGAAGATGACACTGGTGCCAAGGGGCACACTGGGATTCACTCCAGCTCAGCCCAGCCTGCCAAGGCCACCATTGCTTCTGGAGCACCCTACTGATGTCAAGTCTGCTTCTGTGGCTGCTGGGGATTTGGAGAGGGACAGCTGGCCTTTGCCCTCAGCCTGCTCTTCTTGCCCTGTTCTGCTCTCTCTCCTCTATATTCCTTCTTTGCTCATGGAACTTGGTTATAAATCCTAAAAACCCAAACACCCATAAATTCTCAATTCATTCTGCAGATATTTCCTGTGTTGGGGTTTTCAGCAGCATCTGCTGGTTTGAAGTTCCCTCTTTATTTGTCCTGGGGGCACCATTACTCTCAACTTTAGCAGTTTTCCTGCTCTGTAGTTCTCGCCAGACTCCATCGGAGGAAGAGAAAATTGGTGAAAGAATAATTATTATTATTGTTATAAATATATATTTCATTTTGGTTTCTTTTTTTATCCCTCTAGGCTCTGATGAGTATCCCAGGCAGGGGCTGGCAAGAGGATGGCTTCTTTATGGACCTCAGGGCAGTGGGCTTGTCCTGTTGGCTCCTGGCACTTTGCCTTCCGGGTAAAGACATCTGCCAAAAGGCCATTCCTTGCTATTCTGCCCAACAGTACCCAGTTCTCCAGCAACTTTCTTCCCACCAAATATCCTGGCTCAAGTTCCCAAGTCTCCAGGAAACTTCCTTGAGCAAGTAGTAAAGCACCTACTGCATATGAGGCACTATCCAATACTTGGGCTTGATTATTTCTCACCATATCTTTATAAGGCAGGGCTACTTAGTTACATTGTGCAGAGGAGGAGACCGAGGTTCAGAGAGGAGAAGTTATTGGTCCAAGGTGATCCAGCTAGCAATTGAAAGAGCTGGGATTTAAATTCAGATCTGTCTGGCCCCAAAGCTGATACTCATTCCACTTGACTATACACTCTCCTCCCAATTCCTGAAGAACTTCTTTTATGAGCTGCAGTATCTCACATCTGGAACGAAGTTGCTTTGGCTTGCTCTACTTGTTTCTGGAGTCCACCTGACTACAGTATGTAGATTCTCAGAATTTTAGAAACTTATGGATCCATTCGTTTAAGGACTTAATACTATAGAAGGGAAAACTGAGGCCCAGAGAGGGCGTGTAGGTGGCACATAATACATTCATTGTTTTCTTCATGAGATGTAAGCCCCTTGAAGACAGGAACCATGCCTCCCCCTACATTTCTTATACATGTCCCCAACACACACAGACACACAGATGCACACCCCACTTGATGCAGTATTTAGCACAGATAAAAAAAAAAACTATGACTTGTTAAGTGACAGGGACTGCTGGGTGCCAGTTATCTTACTTGACTTTCACAGCAACCCTATGTGGTCCAATTTCTAGATAAGATTGAGGATCAGAGAGGGAAAGTGGTGTGTCCAAGGTCACACAGTAAGGTATTGGCTGAGGCAGGATTCGAATTTCAGGTCTGACAGACCCTTTCTGTCATTCTGCATGATCACTTTAACAACAGCATAACAACAGCTAATGTTTATTGAATGAGTACTATACGTGAAGGACTAGCTAAGTGAGTAATCTAATACAAGTAATTAATTCAGTCTTTACAATAACCCTATGAAATTTCCTCACTCTACAGATGATAAAACGGTTGCTTAGGAAAGCTGAGAAACTTGCCCAAAGCCAAAAAAACTAGTGAGTGGCTGAGCCAGGTTGATTTGATCCAAGGTTGATCTTACCCACACTATAAAAGGTCCTCTTTATCTGCAGATAATTGATATTGGAGGGAAAATTCCACTGAAAGAGAATCTGTTTAAATTGTCATAGTAAATAAAGAATAGGTTTACTTAGATTTCTCATTAAAAAATGAAACCAAAAAGTATGATAAGCAATTTCTCTTATATTTTAAAAAATAGGGCTGAAATTATAGTTCTGTTCTAGTTCTTAGGGCAGGCAAAAACAACGACTCAAACATTAGTTGCTTTGTGGTGTGATTTTTCTGACAAAACTGTAGGACATCATGGCATAACATCTTTTACTTTGCTTTTCATAGCATGATCATAAAGAAGGTCATTTTATTAAAAGTATTCAAGGACTTTGGTTTTCCTAAGGATATCTCTCAATAATTTGTGAGTCAACTCATTTTTGAAGCTTTTATTTTGTTCTCATCCTTGTTGATTGCTCGTCAACTCATTTTTGAAGCTTTTATTTTGTTCTCATCCTTGTTGACTTGCTCGTCAACTTTTAACTGATCTAATTCTGCCAGCCTTCTCTTGTGTCAATGGCTTTGCTGAGATGCTGGAAGTTTTCCAATATCACTTTTGTTGATTTCATGAACTCCTGAATCTTTTCTAATATTTGCAGTTTTACTTTGCAAACTCATTGGCATTGTATTTTCTCTTTACATTCTGGTGTTTATAATACTCAACAATCAGAAAAGACTGGTCGAGATTCTAATGTTAATCTGGGAGGGATGCCAGAGTAATTCTATAATTGGCCAGTTTGCTAGTGAATACCTTAATGGTCTCTTGCTTTCCTACCTAATCTTATGACTGCAGTGACTTAGAAAATGAATACTTGGATAATAAGAACATCTTTGCACTACTTCAGTAAGTACCTAGCAATTAACATATATTTAGTAGTCAATAAATATAGTAAAATAGGGAAGCACTGGATTTACTTCTCAGTTGTGTCATTTACTAGGTGTTACTTTGGGCAAGTTACTTTGTTACTTCATCTCAGTGAGCTTTGGTATCCTTTTCTGTAGAATGGGAACATGGTAGTATTTAAGCATCCTTCCTTCTGCTTCAAATGATTCAGCTAATCCAATCACACCATTTCTATTTTCCTTGCTAGTGATTGGTTCAGGAATGAATATACAACCCAATCCTAGCCAATGAGATATAAGGGGAAATCTACCTAGGGACCTCTAGGAAAGATTTCCTTCCTCCTAGGGAGACAAAGAGAGAGTTTCTGTCTTCCTCTAGGTGATGTTAACACCTGGAAGTGACATTTGGCACAGATGTATTCATCTCCAACCACCAGGGGAACCAACCTTAAAAAGAAGTTTTGCTAAGGATGGTGGAAAAAAGAGACGGAAAGATTCTAGTTCCCTGATGATATTGTTGAACCGTTGATTTTGTCATGCTTGAGCCCACTCTACCCCTGGAATTCTGTTATTTGAGATAGTAATTTTCTAATTGGTTAGGCTGGTTTGAGTCATGGTTTCTCTTACTCGCAGCTAAAACCGTCCTAATGGACACAAGTACCTATTTCACACAGATTTTAAAATAAAAAAGATAATCCATGTAAAGGGCATAGCACTCAATACCTATTATCTTTAAGTACCTAGAAATTAAAAACTGTTTGCAGGTTTATTTACTACCCAAATGGTTTCTCTTGTGACTCTTTTTTAGAGAAGGGACAAAGTAGCAAATGTACATCTCTCTACACATCCTCATAGTTTATATCTTGCTGGGGTTGAGGTGGAGAGAGAGAAAAAGCATGAGTCTTTGTCTTGTCCTAGAACAATCAAGAGTTGATGTCCTTCTGAGGAACTGGATGGGTTGAACGCAACTTTTCTGTTTTGACACACCAGTTACATCAGTAAAGAGTGACTAAAGAAAGAAAGGAATTAGCAAGTCCTTTGCAATCTAGAAACCTCCCAATCAGGATGCCATGCACCTCTAAGAATCTCTAGAGTTTTCAAAACAGGCCTCCCATAGAGGGATTCACAAAAACTGGAATGTTTCCTCCGTGAGAAGACAGAGCTGAGGCCAGAAAACAGCTCGTTCTCCAGTATTCCCCATCTCTGAAAATGGCACCACTATCCATTCAGAAGCAAAGCATCATCTTTGACACTTTCCTGTCTCCTTCTCTGCCCTCATATACAGTACAACCCCAAGTCCTGTTAGGAGGACTCAATGAACTAATAATGCCTAAAAGTAAGCATTCAGTAGATGCCTGGTACATATTAAGTGCTCAACAAGTGGTAGCTGCTATCATTATCATGCAACATACCAGCCTCAGGATGGGCACCAAGCTATTCCCTTGGTTCCCTCAAACATATTAGTACGAGCTGACTTTTTCACAAGGAAAATGAACAAAGAGAAGAAGGAAATACTATAATTTACAAAACCACAGGCAGCATAAAAACAATCTGTCAGGATCAATTCCAGTTTAATCCTAGTGAAAAAACTAATAAACTTGGAGGACCCTCAAACCGTGTCTCTTGAAGGGATGGCACACTCACTCCTGATGACCTGACACAATCCTAGCAGCACTTTTGTCTGGTGTCTTCTCCACAACTCTCTGCCTGTCTTACCGTGTGGTCTCCCTAACCCAGGAGCTTGGACTCTTGTCTCATTCTAGTACAAGTGTCAACTTCCCAACCCTTCCATTTACAACACACCAGTAGCTCTAGTCAGTGACACACAGCTAGTTCATAGCTGATAGGTAGAGTCACAATGAGTGAAGCATTTTCACCCCCTAGCAGGAGGAGGCCTTTAGAAGTCCATGATGGCAGCCCTGCTGTTGTAGATGATGTTAGGCCAGCTCCCCTTTTCCAGCTATCCCGTTTCCACCCATCTCCCAGCTGTGAGTGCTGTGGTTAACAGCAAGGCTTCCTTGGATACTTGCCCTGGGCTGATGGGAGCCACCTAATTCAGAGTTGCATGGGAGGTTATACTTCCCCCTCACCAGCAGGAAGGACAGTCAGTGACCGATATGGGAATACATAAGTCCAACCTCTCACTCAAGATGGGATAACCCTGTGATGTGATTTATGCTCCAGCCCCCACATCCACTCTGAAACAGGTCAAAACTAGACATTGCCTTTCTTGCCCCCTACCTCTTCCCTATCCTGCTTTCCTGCCTCACAAGCCTTTCCAGAAGGGCATGCCCCCAATAAGTCACACGCCCTGAATCCCTGCTTCAGGCTCCACTTCTCATGTACCCAACCTAAGACACTCATCCACAGCTGGAACTTGTCTAATTGTTCCAATGTTCCTCCCAAACAGGAGTATCGCTTACAGAAATCCACAGATTCCAGACCTAAAATAGAATCTGGTCTTAATCGCATAGTAACCCAGACACACACAAGTTGCAGGCAGAAGAGCAGCCTTTCTTCATACTACTCTGCAGGCTCCTGGATTCTCACAGTTGGATCAACTGCTCTAGACAAAGCTGCCAAAGCCGGGGTTCTCTCCTGAGGACAGCTGATCACTGGCATGGAGAAAGCAGATTTCTGAGACCACAAAGGAGAGAAATGTTAGAGACAGTTGGAGCCTCCAGGGCAGGGACAATCACTCCTCAGGCTAGCATCATCTGGGCCGCATACACATCTGGTAAATTGATGTTGACCTAAGTAGTGAAGAGCTGGCAGAATGAAGAGAAATAAGATTTGATTCAGCAGAAATGGGCCATTCATCCACTTCAGTTCAAACTTTCTTAGTTCCCAACATCCCTATGGTCTTGTCAGGACAAACCATGACCATCATCAGTCTCTGCCACCTTCCAGTCATCTGACAATCTGCACCTCTCACTCAATGGAACATTATGCAAATTTCACATTCAACAATGGTCTGCTGGTGCTGTAATTGACATCCAGATTAGCCCTAAGAAAGGATTTCCTGACATTAGCAGAAAAATGTTCAACATTACCTAGAGTGGTTGGTTAATGTCATATTCCAACTAATGAAAATGTGAGCAATTCACCACCCCCACTACTTTTCAAGTGTTAGCGATTTGACTCACAAAATCAATCGGGAAAGAAAATGTCATTAAAGAAAAAGTGCCTTCATACCCCCAAATAAATGTTTTCTGAATGCTTTTCTCCCCTGCTCATCATTGGCCATCTGTCTGCGTAATGTTTGCTATTTAAGAATGTTCCTCCTCTAGGTCTCTGATGGCTCTGCTTTGCTGCTTTCTCCATCCCTCCTTTTTCAGCAGCCAGTCCTGCATGGCACTAAGAATGATTCCAGTAAGAGGAATTTAGGTGAAACCTAAGGAATGATTTTCTGGCTTTGAAAGATGTGAGACACTGGAAAAAAAAATAGTGGAGAGAAGTAGTGGAATCTCCATGGGAATGACCTTGGAGAACACTGACCCTCACAGAATCATAGATTCATGGAGTCTCAGGGCTGCAATGAATTTAGGGGCTTGCAGTCTCACCTCTGATTCAGAGCCTCAAGCCTTCTCTGCAGTATTTCTACCAAGTGCTCAGCTTGACCCAGTTTGCACACCACCAGCTTACCCTCTCTCAAGGCAGGCAGTTGGTTTTATGACAGGATAGCTTGAACTCTGAGAAAGTTCCAAATCTGTCTCCCTATATCTACCACCTCTTATCTCAGTCCCCAGGGGCCATATAGACCATGCCTGTCACCGTGTCCTTTAGAGGTCTGAAGTCACATCCTGAGGCCAAATAGCCCCACTTCTTCCAACTATTTCTCATGGGACTTGGGCTCCCTGTCCCTTCTTAACCTCCTCATTCCCCTGTAGAGATGTACCAGTGTGCCCTTAATGTATGGGGCCTCTAGGCTGGATACGTGTTCCAGACAGCAGAGAAGAGCAAAGCTGTTGCATACTTGACTTGGTCTCTTTATCTCTATTGATACATCCCAAGTTCATGATGGCTTTCAGGATAGCATTTCTGCTCAGTGCTTCCTCTCTTTCCTTAGAAGGGATTTATATTGCTGGAGAGGTCAGCCCATTGCATTAGGATCTGTGCCTGGCGTGGTAGTTGTGTGACCCTGGGTAAGTGAGTCCAGCTGTCTGAACCTGTTTTCTCATCTGCGAAATAAGGATTATAAGAGTACCTACCTCATATGGTTGTCATGGGAAGTAAATGAGATAATGGATGGAAAATACATGACACATGGCAAAAGCTCAGTATACATTAGCTCTCTTTCCCTTTCCTTTCCTTATTTCTTGGCCCTAGGGCCTGGCTGACAGCTGGGGGCATCTCTAGGCCTGTGTGTGAAGGAAAAGCCGATGGGTGGAGTAACAGGACCGTAACCAGATGGCCCAGATTTCCAAGGACAAGCCTAATTTTAAGTATTCTGTTCTGTGATCAGATCATGTATTAGACAATCTGGCTCGATATTTTAGCTTGAAAAATATGGTCACTAGAATTGATGATGACATAGCGTGAATGCCCTAGCATAGACCAGCAGGCAAAAGATGGCAGAGCTTGGGTCCTAGTCAGGTAGCAGTGTGCTCACCCCGTGTGGTAAAATCAGGCAGTGATCCTATAAAGAGAACAGGTGGCAGGAATAGAAAATCAAGGCCTTCTCTCTAGTTCTAGGATCCAGCTTGGGCCCCTTCTTCACATATCTGTTCCCTGCTCTAGGGTGGGCTAGGCATGGACTGAGAGGGGCAGGACAATGCCATATGGAGGGAAAGCTGCCTACCCTTGGGTGGGACCCTGGGCCGAAAGTCAGTAGAGAGGGGAGCTTGCCCAAATCCGTCCTCCAACTGCCTCTGAGCACTCTGCTCCTTCCTGCTCTCCTTTTCCTTTTCTCTTCTTGGATCACCTCCCTCTGCTTTCTATGTGTCTGTTTCTAGGTCTCACTAGTCTTTTGAACTCTGTGGCAAATTCTAGGTAGATCTCTGGGCAGTTTTCATGTATACTGCCCAAGGAAGGTCTTTCAACAAAAGAGCTGGAGTCTGGGAACCAAGGGGAGGATCCAGGCTGGGACTAGTCCCTGCTTGGTCACAAATTTGCTGTGTGACCTCAGGCAAATCACATCTTCTCTGAGTCTCTGTCCCCATCAGTAAGGTTTGGACTAGGTGACCTCTAAAGGTCCTTCCATCTAAAAAGTTCCACGATTTCAGTATGTGTGTGTTGATGCATCCCACGGAATCTCTGTACATCTTTGTTTTTCTTCAAACTGTCAGCCTATTTCTCTGTCTTTTGTCCCTCTCTCTTTCTCCCCCCTTCCCTTCTTCCCTCCCTTTCTGCAGTTCCCTCTTCCTCTTAGACTCTGTCAAGCTCCCCGACCTCTTTCTTCCTCTGAGATGTTCTGTGCTGCCTTTCACCATTGCTCCAATACTGCTCTTCAGTAAGCACTTATTTATCCCAGCTCTGGGCACCCCTCTGCCACAGGGGTCCCATATGCACTCAGGGTACCAATCTGGCCAACTTAGGGCCTGAGAAAGGGGGACTGGGCAGCCGTAATAATTAACGCCTAGGCTGCCTACCATGGTCCTCTGCTGCCACCTGTCGTTAGTCCGGAGTGACACTGCTCTGGGGGCTGCTGAGCCCACAGGGGCCACTACCGCTGCTCTGGCCGACAGGAATCCATTACATGCAGTGTCCTGCCAGGCCTGATTTAAAGCTCATCCTGTAATCCGTCTTGCGCCCCCACTGGGCCTGTCTCCGGTTTCCTTGCCTGTGAAATGGATGGAAGTTGTCTTCAGCTCTGGCAGAGAGAGGTGAGGAGTAGAGGCTCTAGGGACACCTGGCTTTGCAGCCTGCCCCTGTGCTTGTCCTGGTGGGTGACCTGGGGTGAATCCTTCCCCATCCCCTTCTTTGCAGCCTGCAGTATTGAAATGGATGATGTGGGAAGACATGGTTGAGAGAAAAGGGGCAAGATGGATTCCTGTCTTTCACACAAGCAGTACAATGCTGAGAAACTGGAAATGGACATACCCACTGCATCTACAAACCTTTGGCCAGGTCACAACTCCATCTTAGCAGCCAAGCCTTTCTATTCATTCACCCATTCACTTATTACTCACCCATTCATTCCACCAAGCAGCCTGGGGCTGTGGGAAAAAGCACTCAGCGGGAAATCAGAAGCCCAACCTTCTCGGCTCAGCTCAGCCACGGCTCTCCAACCTGGGCCAAGCCCGTATCTTTCTCTGAGTCTCCATTCCCTCCTCTGTAACATGAAGGGGTCGGGACAGACCAGGAGAATTCTAAATTCCCTCCCTCATTCTGCCATTCTAAAGTGATGATTCTCCAATTGCAGGTGCCTTGCTAAGCACGCTGGGTGATGAACAATTACAGATCCCCACTCAGAGGCCAGGGAAAACCTGCCTCATAGCCCCCAGACACCCTCCACTCACCTCCTAGACCTCTGGCTGGCCTTTTCAAAGCCCACCAATGAGCAGGCCCTTGCTAAGTTCCTCCTTTCTTCCCCCGGGGCACTGTTCTGGTGCCAACTGTCAGGTCATATGACAAGCACAGATGTCTAGACGTCATCTAGCCCTGGCCACTTGGGTTCATGAAAATCAGCAATTCCTGGCACCGAAAAGTCCTTAAGACTTCCTCCTGGCGATGCCAGCCCCAGCATCCCCAGAGACTTGAACTGGGGCCAGGATGAGCGGGCTGGAGCTGGTTGGCATCAGATTCAGAGTCCCAAACTCCTCCCTCGCCAGGTTTTAAAGCCACTGAGAACCCTGCTGCACAGCCATTGACATCTGAAAGGTTGCAAAGAAGCCTAGCTTGGGGACTGGTGGCTTCCTGGCCCAAGCTCTGCTCCCAGAAATACTCAGCTGAAGCCAGGGTCCCAGGCCAGCTGCATCATCTCAGCCTGGCTACACTGCCATCGGCAAGGTGCCATGCACAGAATTGCAGCCAGGTAGTGGCCTCCCAAAAGGAGCTGGCTGGTGGTGTCTGGGAGCTGTTCCTCATCTCCCCATCCCTGCAAACCGCCCCCAGACCTCAGCCTTTCATGAGGGAGGTCCTGCCCACATCTGCTGCTGGCCGTCACATCTGCAATGGATTACAAGGCTGGCCCAGGCTCAGGCCCATCCCAGATGTGGATTCCCCTGGAATGTGCCTTCTCTCTAATTGTCCAGCCTCTGAAGGGTCCGAGACCCCCTCCTCTTCGTCCACCCCTGCTGCACCCCAGTGAGCATGCTGAGGCCTTCCTCCTTTCCCACAGCTTGTGCCGGAACAGCCACAGCCGGGACCAGGGCCAGCCCAGTGGGGGGCTGCACTCTCCTCCAGCCTGGTCCATGGGGCTGGGGAGCGGGAGGTCTCAGCCCATCCCCCTCTTTTTTCCTGGGGCCAGGCACTGCGGGGCAGAGGGAGAATCTCTGGAAAACTCACTAGAGGTGAAAGAATTTGGCTCTGAAGTGCAGGCTCCCCTAATCCCTGGCCCTTCCTGGGAATGCCATTAACCTCCCTAGCCCCACTGATGGAAAGAACAGGTCTTCATTGGGCCAGGCCAGCTCCTCAAAGGCTCCTAAATGACAGCTTGGCTGGGCAAAGTGGCTCTCCTGGGTCCCAACCAGCATCCTTATGCCCCGGTGGGTTGCAACAGCCTCCCAAGTGGTGGCATGGGCCCCAGTCTCTCTCCTTTAACACGATCTCTCACAGGGCCTCCAGAGAAATTTTTAAGACACAAATCTTAGCTCGAACTTTGGCTTTGCAACCTAGCTCTGCCACAAACTGTCTGTGTGGTTCTGGGCAACTGGTTTCACCTCTCTGAGCCTCAAAATCCTCCTACACAAAATGAAGACACGACTGTCATTATTCCTGGCTGAGATTTATTGAGCGCTTACTGCCAGCCAGGTTCTGTTTTAAGCACTTTACATGTCTTACCTCAGAAAAACCCTATGAGAAAGGTGCTATTATTGCCTCCATTTTACAGATGATAAAACTGAGCTGTTGAAAAGTTGCATATCATGCCCAAGGTCACTCAACTAGTAAATGGCTGAGCCAGGATTGAACCCAGGCTGACTGACACCTGAGCGTGTACACAAGAAGGATTTCATTAATAGAACCTAATATAATCTGTATTATTATTAAAAGCAGTAATCTGATTATCCCCCTGCTTAAAAGCCAGTCGCTCCCCAATACTTACAATATAAAGTTCAAATTCCCTAGCCTGGTCTTTAAGGTCCTTTAAAATTTAGTTCTGATCCAATTGTTTTGCCTTTGCTCATGGACCCCTTTACTCCAGCTATTTCAGAGCACATTTACCATTTCATCTAATTTGCATGCAATACCCCTGTGGCTGTGTGCACTGTGATTCTCTCTGCCTGGAATCCCTTTGCCCTGTACACCTGCAGCTCTCCTACTCATTCTTCAGGACTCAAGACAACTGTCAGCACCCCTGTGAAGCCTTTCCAGATAGCTGATTCCTCCTTGGTGCACTTGTAACATTTTGCCCATGTATCTATTATCATACTTTTTACACTGTATTCTAAGGGCCAAGTCTCCTCCTCTCTCTGGAGCATCAGTTACCCTGGTGGGTGAATGAGTGGATGGTTTCTAAAGGCCCTTTCAGATTTGCCTTACCATGGCCCTGAGGTCAGTGTCTGAGTGAGCTCTGGGCTGGCTTTGGTCCCAGCCAACAGCTTGGGAAGATGTACAGAGAAGCAGAAAAGAGACGACTTGGGAAGGCGGGGTGAGACCCTGAGTCCTGCCACCACTTCTCCCTTTCTTCCTGCCAAACCTCTTTCCTCACCTTCCAAACCCCCCTGAAAAAATCCACTTCCTCCAAACAGCTTATCCTGCCCCTCTAGTAGTACCAGAAGTGGCTCATCCATTCCACAGCACTCCAACCCAGGCACAACCGCCTCCACTTACCTCCCCTAGGACAGATCTGCTCCTGTAGTTTGTTCTTTAGCTTAGGGGTGTCCCAGCCAGGGATCTTGGCTCATACATCTGTTTATCTGTAAGTCTGTCCATACTTTCTTTAGAATTGGTGTCCTTCATTTGGAGGACCTGTGTTCAGAGAACAGACCCAGGCCAGAAGGCCCAGGTGAGAGCCCAAACCAGGTCTCAGGGTTACAGAGTTCTTCTTTCTCCCAGGCATGAGCCAGAGAGAGAGAGACAGGGTACATCAGAGCTGGAGGCCCTTTAGGGCTCATCTGGTCCACTGCTGTGCCCCACCTTCCCCCCAGTGGTACAGCTGGGAAATCAGGGCTCAGAGCTAATTAGAGGTTCTCCAGCTAATCAGAGGCAGAGTGGAGAGTAGAGCTCTCTCCACCGCACCACCAAATCCTCAGGTCCTTTAACCCCTTACCTCAGGGTGACACCCTGAGCTGCTTTGGTTGGAGTCAGGGAGAGGGCTAAGAATTCTCAGTTCAGTCACGTCTCTCTGGGCCCCCTTCAAATGTCTTTCTTCCAGGAAGCCTTCCCAAATTATCCCCACTCCCATTTCATTCTGCCCACCTCGCTGCTGCCCATCTTCTCAGCACACTGATGTCCCTGCTCTCCCCTCTTCCACATGGTATGGGATGTGTCCTTCCTGTGGTCTCTGTACCATCTCCACTCCTAAAATAACTGAAGGACTGAGAGACAGATTTACTGACTCAGTGATTGCCTAGCTGGCATGGCTGGTTGAGAGCAGTGGACTGTCTGGCTGTCTGACTGAATGACACTGTCCTGCTGGCCACTAGAGACTGATGGTTGATGGACAGGCTGACTGACAGACAGATGAGCTGACAGACTGACCAACTCTAGGAAGACCCCAGAGGGTCCAGGAACACAGCACACCAAACAGAGGGGCAACACATAATGAGAGTCCCTCAGCAAGGCTTTTGTCAGGACACCTCCAGCAGCCTGTCACCAATGAGGAGGGGAGGGAGGTAGTGGAGGGATAGGGTGGCAGAGGAGCTAATGAAAACCAGATGTGCTGCTGGTCTGCCTCAGTGAGGGGACCCAGGTGAGGACTTGACCTGGCTCCTGGCACTAGGACCTTCTTGGTGGGCACTTTGCAGAAAAGCAGGAAAAAACCCAGGGGGTTGGGTGTCGGGGGCACTTTCCCTTTAGCATGCAGAACTGCATCTGGGCCTTCAGGAAGAGGAGCCTCATACTTTTCCCTGTCATATCCTCCATCCAGTTGACATTTTAAAATAATAGACTCAGTCTGGCTTTTTACAAAGGAACAGGGCCCCCAGTAGGCTCACAGGATTTTGAGCTGGTTCCTATTAAGTTCTTTGCAATTGGAAGGCACTCCATTTCTCAGGCAAACCCTCAACCTTTTGCTGACAGGTGGAATTGTGTTTGGGGGCTGCTTTCTCATGCTTTTCAGGGTTGGTCATTTCATCCCTTCTGTGTCTGTCACTGTACTCCTGGGAGGGGACGTGCCTTCCCTAAAGAGATCCATTTGCCCACAGGAAAGAAGGCTCACGCTCCTGCAGGTGAAGGTATTGGGTGAGTCTCTGGGAAGTCCATTCCCTTCCACAGTCTTACAAAGAAGAACAGGCTGAGGCTGAGAGAGAGGACCCTGGAATCTGAGAGTGCAAAAAAGGGAGGAAATCCTGCTTCCAGATTGCTGGGTCCATGGTCAGTCACACATAATTGCAGTCATAACGAACACATTTGAAGCTCACAGGCCTGTGCAAAACAATGTGATTAATAAGGGAAGACATAAAGCAAATGAGCACCCCAGACAAGCAAATTGTTTTCAGGGCCATGAAGCCAACCAGAGGCTAGGCTGCCCTGTTGGCCACCTCACTCCCCACCCCATGCCTGACCCACCAACTTCTGGTCTTTCCCATTTATCTCTCCCTGGCAAGCACAAGCTGTTACCCACAGTCTAGGTAGAGGGAGGGGCAACAAGGGAGGGGACAAGGCCATAAGCAGTTTTCAGTGATGGACAAAGGAAAGGGCCTGACCTGGGAATTAAGGGAGTTCTAGTCCTAGCCTTTCTGTGGATCAATTCTATGGTGGTGGTGGGTTAACAGGGAACACATTTCAGTTCAACGTGAGGAAGAACTTTCTGAAAGTTTGAACTGCCTAAAGGGAAAATGGTGAATTCCTGCACTAGTGGTGAGCTAACAGAGCTTGGTCGTTAGCTCACCCATTGGGATGTTATTGGAAGAGCTCAGGCATAAAATAGGGAAGTATGAGAAGCTTCCTTCCCACATTGTGGCTCTATGGCTCTGTGACCTTAGGCAAAGCACCTGAATGGTCTGAATCTTGAATTCCTCATCTGGAAAGAGAGATGGAGAGCATTTCTGAGAATAATGGAAAGCTCAGTTCTACCTTCGTCACAATGGTGTTGAAGGTCTGAAATGGATACTGTGAATACAAGCACTATGAGAAGGACTAGAAAGCCATGAGCGATGGTTCGGGGTGGCATTGACTCCCAACCTCAATGGCGTGGCTGGTGGTGCACTGCTGGGGGAGCAGGCAGCCTCCCAGTGCATCTCTTCTGCATTCCCCAAACTTTCACAGCCCCTAAAGCCCAGCTGAGATCCCACCCCATCACCTCATCTTGGGTGATTGGCTGTCCCTGACCTTAAGAGCCTTCTGACTGTTCTGCTCTCTGAGCTGCAACAGACAGTGGCATTTGGAGAATTTGCTATTCAGTTACCTGTGCTGTTTCTCTAATGTCATCTTGAACTGTTCCTAAATCTTTTCATAGTTGCTTGCCTGCCTCCTCATCCAGACTGTATTTAATTCTTCATCACACATTTTATTCCAAAAGTATTCAAAGCAGAAGCTACACTCCAAGCTCCATGGGGGACAGGAGTGGATCTTAAGCATCTTGGTCAGGGTAGTGTATCACACACTGAGAAACAGTACTAGCCTACTTTCACATATTGGAAGGACACAGCTCACGAAATCATCCAGAGGCTTGAGATCTAATTATTGAACAAGAGAGATGAGGTCCAGCCAAGATGCTACATTAGCAGCAGACTGCTCCATGCTGTCACTAACATTGCCACCTCTGGACACTTGCCCTTGTGCCAGCAGACTCTTGGCTCTGCTGTAGCCATCACAGATAATCTCTTGCAATGGGGTGGGAGCATCTGATTGGCTGTCTTTAGGTCATGTGAATGTGTCTGTAACTGTCAGGGAGCTGAAAGAACTACCTGTCTCCCTTTGGCTTCTGTACTGCTTCCCACTTATCTTGAGAGTGCCCCTAAACAGGCAAGGTGTTCAGGTACTAGTCAGTCACTACTGTCCTCTCCCACCCAATGTTACAGCAATCACTCAAAGTTGTGTGAGCCTAACCATGCCTAGCTAATTTCTTTAATTTGCCCAGACTGGTCTCGAACTCCTGAGTTCAAGTTATTTTCCCACCTCAGCCTCCCAAAGTGCTGGGATTATAGGCGTGAGCCACCAAACCTGGCTAGGACTTCATTGCTTATCCCCCTGTCTCCAACTTCACCTCATCCTATGGCTCTGATGCACTTCCCTATTTTCCAACCTGTGACCTCTTAACAATGAATCCTGACTCCTTCCCAGCAATATCACTACAGACTGCCTTAAATAGCATCCCACTCCACTCCCACCAGACCTAGGGAGCCTCCAACCAAATAACATAACTCCATCCCCATTCATGAATCAGCCTCTCCTGCAGACTACTGTCCACGCCCCACTTCCATTACCAGAGCATTACCAGTGCAGCTGGGAGACCTGCTAGGAAGATGTGTGCTGGGAGAGGGGCTGTGGTGTAGATGGCCCAACAGTGGCCACTTGACTTCGGTCAGATGTTGCTAGTAAAATGGTAGTCATGGCTCTGTCTCCATTTTTACCTTTATCTGCAGACTTCTTTGCCTTGGGGGATAGGGCTTGAACTTCCTGGGAATCTATTCCAGAAGGAGAATCTTGATGAAGCTGTACAGAAGTGAGTTCTGCACTGCCCAGCACTCAGCTGCCTCCAGCCTGAGGTTCCTTCAGATTGGCTGGGAGCTTTCTCTCCATCTAAGGTAAAGCTTAGGGTTCCTGATCCTCATTACTTTTAGTGTAGCTGCCATCCATTCCACATGCCTCCCCACAGCTACTTCTGCCTCAACAACCAAGGCTTGAGTTTGAACCTAAAAGGTAGGCTCAGCTGCCCCAGCTTACCTCTAATCACTTGTGATAGTCTCCACTTCAATCTCACAACACCAGGTAATTGTATCACAGGGGTAATTCCAGTGGGTTGTGACAGAGATAGCCAGCTGTCCACCAAAGATTGTGCTTCGCTTCTGTAAGTGTAGAGCTTTTGCTGGGAACTAACCATCTAGCTAGGGACTACATTTTCCACGGTCCTTATCTCAATGTTAGGCCACATGACTGGTTTTATGGCAATAGTAAGTGAGCAGAAATTATAGGTATCACTCAGAAGCTGAGACAGTTAAGTATTAGGTGTGCCTTCCTCATGCTCTCCTCCCCTTTCCTTGCAACCTTGGGACCTGTGTTGAAGGTGGCAACATTACAAGATAGTTGAAGCTACGTCTCTGAATGGCGACAGAAAGCAGAGTGGCCCAACCCTTGCAGACCACATTGGACTGCCATGAGCTAGCATTAAATTTTTGTTATGTTATACTTTTAAGATTTTGAAGTTGTGCTATAGCAGTTAGCCCATCCTGACAATATCTTAGGCCAAATATGCAGCCTAGTGTGATCTCCAATAACCTTGCCTGAAGAGGCTCCAGTCAGCACCGTTTTGATCCATGCTGCCTGATTCTTTGCAGGAATGTCAGGCTCCCCTTTCTGTTGCTGTATGTATATAGGTGTTTAATCTCATCCCAAACACAGAACTTCAGATCCTCTCTCTGCCAGATGGCCAAGAACTTGACATATGCTTTCCCAGCACTTTCTCTGCTTCAAATGACCTACACTAAAATCAACAACCAACTGTAGCTGAAAAATTTAGTGCCTTCAACCCATGTACCACCTCATGAATGGAACCCTGCAAGTTCTCTAACATGCCTCCTCAGTATAGTCTCCAAGTCATTTCTTTGAAAAATATACATATTCTTTAGCATCTTCATGCCACTCTTTAAACTCCTTTCTTAGGAGGTGATTTGCTGCTGTATGTCCTCTCCAACATACCCATCCCCAAACAGCCCACAAAACCCCAGAGTTTTTGGTACCTGGTACCATCCAACATAGGCTGTGTCCTTTGTTCTGTCACCTGCCTCAGGCTCCTGTGTCCCACAGGCTCCAATGTCTACTTGGCTCTTCCTGTCAATTCCACCATATTCCTCAGGGAATATGAAAGGTCTCTGCTCTCCAGAAGCAAACCTCTTAAAATTCTGTGTCTGTCTGATTTCCTGAGGGGAATTTTAGGCTTGAACAACCCTGGAAAATCTCCAATGTAAATAGAGTCCCAGCTCCTTGGTGAAGCACCCATTCCCACGCATGACCCTTCTCCAGGGACTTTAATGCTGAGACCGCTGCTGTCTCCACCATATCCCTCTCCTCCTGGGAGGGGATTCCCAACACCATTATTGCCTGGGCTACATCCAGTTTGTCTCCAGCCCTAGGTTCATTCTATTAACAATTTAAGGGCCACAGGGCCTCATCTGCATTCAGTTCTTCGGTATGCTTTGTTTTGGGTGCAGCTAGACTCTGCATCACACACACTTCAATAATTCTGGATGGGCCCCATCCCCTGATAACTGCCCCCACCCCAACACCATGTAACTCCCTTATTATGCCCTTTTACATCAGAAGAGTGGGCTAGTATAGTCCTTTACTGGAGGAAAAAGTCTTACTATTACCTGATCAATCACACATACAAAGCCAGGAACAATGTGAAGAATAGGTCTTTACTCACGGCTCCAGTTGCCTATTGCAAACAGGAGAGTCGTGTCTCTGCCCTCCCCCTCCCCCTCCCCCTTCATGGATTAGCTCCTCTATTCAAATCAATGGCCTCAGTAGGCCTTTGTTCTCCCCTTTCAGGGCCACCCACAGAGTTGCCCTCTCTTGGTGTCTCAAGGAGCCTCTCCTCTGAGATTCCTTCTGTCCTCTCTTCCCCCGCCCAGGCTCCTTGGCCTTTTAAGCTGTCTGTCCCCTCAAGATCTAATCTTTTTTCCTCCTTGGCCTTAGGCATGATGTGTCAGTTATATTATTCAATTGAGTTTTCCCCTGGACGGAGCTAGAAAGGGCTTGTACCCCTGCAGGTGGAAAGGGAGATGAAGGAAAGCATTCCCCACTGGTCCAGCTTCAGGGTCAAGCACTTACAAGGGTCAAGCACTCACAGTGAACCATGATTCCTACCTCAGAGAAGCCCTCAGGTGCCTCTTACAATCGGGCCTTTCACGTTGACAGGGGTGACTGCCTCTTAACATACCCTCTGTGTGTAACGCTGCTAAAAGAATCTCGTATCAGTTTGCTCCCCTTTGGGTTGCATCACAAAAGATCCCCTTCGGTTATCCCAGTCTGGTGTGTTCCAGGCCCCAGGAAGGGTGCAGAGAGGAAAAACCCCATCTAGCTGCATTGGACAACTCCACTTATGTGACATTACTATGGCTCTATTCTCAACTTCACCAGATTTCAACTCTATCCCACCTCCATTATTTATTCCATTCAATCATGTATTCATTTATTCATCAAAACTCACTGTCTCAGGCCCTAAGCTAGGTGCTGGGGATACAGAGACAAATAAGATGTAGTCCCCACTCTCTGGTTGTTCCCACACAATGGAAACAGACAAGCACAGTATGCTGCAATTAGTACTATGAAAGAAGGAAGCAGTTACTCCTCTTTCCAGTGTAGAGGCATTTATTTCATTTTCTTTCCTAATTTCTTTGGCTTGAACCTCTAGCACATTGTTAAATAGGAGTGGTGAGAGTGGACATCTTTGTTTTATTCCTAATCTCAGGAGAAGAAATTTTGGTCCTTCACCATTCAGTATGATGTTAGCTGTGGGTTTTTAAAGATAGCCTTTATCAGGATGCGGAAGTTTCCTTCTATTTCTAGTTTGCTTAGTATGTTTATCATGAAAAGGTATTAGATTTTTGTCAATTGTCTATTGAAATAATCATGTGGATTTTTTCATGATTCTAATAATATGGTATATGGTATATTACATTGATTGGTTTTCATATATTGAACCAACCTTGAACCCCTGGTGTAAGTCCCACTTGGTCATTGTAGATGATTCTTCTTAAATGCTGCTAGATTTGATTTGCTAGTATTTTGTTGAGGATTTTTGAAATCATATTCACAAGAGATATTGATCTGTAGTTTTCTTTTGTTGTGATGTATTTTTCTGGTTTTGTTATCAGGGCAATACTATCCTCATAAAAGAGTTAGGAAGTGTTCACTTTTCTATTTTTTGGAAGAGTTTGCAATTGATTGGCTATTTCTCCTTTAAACATTTGGTAGAATTCACCAGTGAAGCCATCTGGGCCTAGGTTTTTCTTCGTGGGTAGTTTTTTTTTTTTTAATTGCTAATTGAGTCTCTTTACTTGTTAAAGGTCTATTCAGATTATCAACTTCTTCTTGGATCCATTTCAGCAATTTGTTTTTGTCTTAGTTCATTTTGTGCTGCCACAACAGAATACCTGAGACTGGGTAATTTATAAAAAACAGTAATTTATTTCTCACAGGTGTGGAGGCTGGGAAATCCACAGCCAAGACACCAGCACCTGGTGAGGTCCTTCTTGCTGCATCCTCACACAGCAAAAGGTGGAAGAGCAAAAGGGGATGAGCACTGTGTTCTCACAGGTCTGAGGTCCAAGGATCTCTAAAGTATCTTTTGATAATTTAGAAATCTTGGTATAGGAAGCCATGCCTCCACAGCTCTTGCACTCTATGAGCCTGCAGAATTAGCATCACATGGATGACACCAGGGATCACTGCTTGCAACCCTGTGGCCTGAGCTGTGCCTGGGCCTGCTGAAGCCACAGCTAGGGTGGTCAAGGAGTGCTCCACCAGAATGCAGGGAGCAAAGACCTGAGGCAGCCCTGGCAAGCAAGTCCCAAGGTCCCACAGGCATCCTGGCCTCCATGCCTTTTAAGCTATTCTGCCCTCAAGGCCCTGGCACTCTGGGCCTGTGATGGGTGGGACAGTCCCTAAAGAACTCTGAAATGCCTTTAAGGTCATTTTCCTATCATCTTAATAAATAGTATCTGGCTCCTGTTATCCATAATTATCTTCTTATCAAATAGTTTCTTGGCTATACCCTTGTTTTTTTTCTCCTAAAGAGGTTTTTAAATTCCTTATATGGCCGAGAATTTTCCAAATCTTTATGTTCTGCTTCCCTTTTAATTATAAATTCTGTCTTTAAATCATCTTTTCTTTACTGTAAGCTGTTGGGAGAAGCCAAACAGCATCCTGAACACTTTGCTGCTTAGAGATTTCTTCTGGCAAATATTCTAGTTCATCAGTCTTATGTTCTGCCTTCCACAGAGTCTTAGGACATGAACACAATTCAACCAAGTTCTTTGCCACTTTGTAACAAGGATGGCCTTTCCTCCAGTTTCCAACACTTTGCTCTTCATTTCCGTCTGAGACCTATCAGAATCATTATGACAGAATCTTTACTATCCATATTTTTACCTGCATTCTGGTCACAACCACTTAGGTAATTTCTAAGAAGATTCAGGCTCTCCCTAGTTCTGGGGACTTCTGAGCCCTCACCAGAATCATCCTGAATGCTTCATTAACAGCAATACAGCTTTTTCTAGCCTGATTTTTTCCAGCCTCTACCCATTACCCAGTTCCAAAGCTGCTTCTACATTTTCAGGTTTTTGTTATAGCAACATCCCACTCATCTGGTACCAATTTCTGTCTTTGTTTATGTTGCTACAACAGAATACTTGAGACTGGGTATTTTATAAAAAACAGAAATTTATTTATAATAGTTCTGGTGACTGGAAAGTCCAAGATCAAGACAATGACCTGTGGTCAGGGCCTTTTTGTTGCAGCTTCACATGATAAAAGGCAGAAAGGCAAAAAGAGGACAAACACTGTGTCCTCACATGGCAGAAGAATGGAAAAGAGTAAACCCACTTCAACAAGTACTTTTTTTTTTTTGAGAGAGAGTCTCACTCTATTGCCCAGGCCAGAGTGCAGAGGCACGATCTCATCTCACTGCAACCTCCGCCTCCCGGGTTCAAGTGATTCTCCTGCCTCAGCCTCCTGAGTAGTTGGGATTACAGGCACCTGCTACTATGCCTGGCTGATTTTTGTATTTTTAGTAGAGACAGGGTTTCACCATGTTGGCCAGGCTGGTCTCAAACTCCTGACCTCAAAAGATCCACCCACCTCGGCCTCCCAAAGTGCTGGGATTACAGGCGTGAGCCATCGTACCCAGTCAACAAGCCCTATTTGTAGCAGCATTAATCCATTTATGAGAACAGACCCTTCATGACTTAAACATCTCCCCAAAGGCCCCACCTCCCAATACTATTGTATTAAGTATTGGATTAAGTTTCTAGCACATGAATTTTGGAGAATACATTCAGATCACAGCAGTATCTTTCTAGGAATTTGTTCATTTCATCTATGAAATGTGTTGGCTACAGTTATCGATATCTCCTTATAATCATTTTTAAGGTTGGTAATGATGCCTCTCTTTCATTCCTGATTTTAGTAATTTGAACCTTCTCTATTTCTATTTCAGTCTAACTAAAAGTTTGTCAATTTTGTTGATGTTTTCAAAGAAAAAATTTTTTATCACTTTTCTCTATTGTTTGCTCTTCCTTATTTCATTCATTTCCATTCCAATCCTTATTCTTCCCTTCCTTCTCCTTGCTTTAGGTTTAGTTTGCTCTTCTTTTTGCTGGACAAATACTGCCAATTTTCTTGCCATGTCATTCTGGGTTAGTTACTCCGTCTCTGAGAGCTTTAGTTCCTCATTTGCAAAATGCTAGGACCTACCTCTTCATAGGTTGTTGAGAGGATAAAGTGAGATAATGCTGAAGTACTTGGTGCTTAGCCTGGCACAGAGTCAGTGCTTAACAAATGGTAGCTCTTATTGCTTGTTTGTGCCAGGTCCTGTACTTGGCGTTTCATCCATGTAATGCTGCAATTATGCCCCATGACATCTTGCAAGAATGGAATCAATTATAAGACTTTAAAAATATCTTTTACTTATGGCCAACCCAAACACATTTGAAATCTAGAAAATGGGGTAAACCATTTCTCCACTGTTACTAGTTGATAGTCTTTAGTCCACAGATCTGCCTCAAATGGGTGCTTGGAAGGCTGTCATTCCTGGGTACCCCTCCTTCCTTCTTTTATTACTCCTTTGCCCCCACCCCCACTTCTACCCCCAGGGTCCTTGCACTATTCTGCTACCACCTCTTGTGGTCAAGGATGGTGAGATTGATTGGTCCCTTATGGCCAAGATCAGTGGGAAGAGCTCCTGGCTCTGGAAGGACAGGGGAACCCCTCATTCTTCAGATGAAGCACCTTCCAGACCAGTAAACCACTCTATTGCTTCTATCCATTTCCCGTCTGAAAAAAAAAAAAGTCAATACATTGTTACAATAGATGGCTTCTTCATGTGAGGTAAACATGGGGAGGAATGATTGGATGACTTATGATATGAAAAGACTTCTCACCAGGAGTAAGAACAGTGAAGTGCAAGCATCCTAATGGAACCTTTTGCGCTCTTGCAAAGAAGAGTACTGCAACATCCCCTCAGTGAGTTGGGAGCGTCAGGTGGATATCAGGGATCTTTGCACACCAGGTAGAAGCTAGTCACATGAGATAAATCTTCACTGAGCATAAAAGCTAACTCTATGCCAGTCATCACATTGGACTTCCCAACATCATTTGAGGGCCACTGTCACTGAATTCTCCAATCAGACAGTAAGAAATCTTTTTCTCAAGAATACTACTAGCCACATTCTTGTCCCAGAAACACCTCCCAATTCCACAGGCTCCAACTCCGAGGTGTCCAGATGATATTTTGTGGGAGGAAGCTTATTAATTCCTGGAGTCTTGGAGAGAGCTGCCTACTCCTATCAAAGATTGAGGTAGCATGGCGTCCCTGTGATGCTCAAAAGTTGTTACACGCACCCCACTATTTGTTCCCACAATCTCCTCTCTTCAGCAGCTTTGACAAGAAACAACTAATCTTATCACTATTATTATTGCCTGGAGCTAGGAGTATCCCCTATCCTGATTACTTCCCTGATGAGTAGATATTGTTATAAACCATTATGTCGGTGGTTCTCAAGGTGTGGCCTCCAAACCAGCAGCATCAGCATTCACCCGAATAGCTGCTGGAAATGCAAATTCTTGGCCGCATCCCACATCTATTCAATCAGAAATCCTGGAGTAGGCCTTAGCCATCTGTGTTTTAACAATTCCTCCAGATGATACTGATGCCTGCTTGAGTTTTGAAAACCATTGCATTATGGGTCCGACCCCTATTCCTTCTTCCAGTTGTATTTTGTAAAGTGGCAAGCATCCTGACCAGTTCATTACCAGATACAAAATTGCTGTCTGGCAGTACAGTAGCTTATGTCTAACCAGGACTTTCAAATGTTGTAGCAAAATCTGATCTCTGAACAGGCTTTCAGGTGTCTTATACAGGTGTTACATTGTTTTTCTTTTGTGTCAGTGATGCTGTGTTGCCACCATCACTTGCCTATCAGCAGCTGGGAACTTGCTCCTTAGCACATATGCAAACTTGGCTCCTATCTGCCCATCTGGGCCCTTGCCACTGATGTCAAAAATATCCAGTGGCCAGATAGGACTCTCTTCCAAATATCAAAAAGGAAAGTGGGAGACCAGGGGCATCCCCTTCATAGCATTATGTGCATGAACTCAAAAGCCCATATACCCATTCTACCTGCCTCTGTTATGCCCAGAGGGTCCCCAACATATTTTTTTAAAGTTCTTTAAGTCTCAATTCAGGGATTCTTTGGATAATGATAAGAATATTTTTCACCTTTTGATTTCTGCCCATTGAAGCAGTTCCCATAACAACCAACTCTGAAACTCTCTCTTGGGCAGAATGTATCCAAGCAAAACATGCCTGCCAGCATACTTGTGATGTCGTGGATGCTCTCTGATTCCAGGTAAGGTTCACTGGGCAAGACAAGTAGCAAAACACAAGTATGTTGCCCAGGTGATATTTATTTTATTCTAGAGGAAAAAAAAACGAATTCTAAGGGTTTGGTGGGCTGATTTATTTTCAAATAGGTTATTTGCATGGTCAGTGATTTTACTGAATGCTTGAGATGCAGGTATGACATTTTATTTGAACTTCCTTGGTTATTTTGGGCCACAGAAAATTAACTCCATATCTATTCCCTCCCTAAAGTGTCTATTGTCATGTATTCTACAGAGTACCATAGGGTCATATTTCTGAGGTCATTCAAAATGCACTTCTACACCCCATTCAAGGGCACTGTAACACCTTATGCAATACTCTATTCATCGGGGGCACTTTGTGCCTTTCTTGGAACCTAACACTTGTGCTTTGGGACAAGTGTTAGTTTCCACCAGAGGGGCAGTTCCCCTACAGCCTGCAGCTCCACATTATATCACTGAAATATGTCCTTTCCCCATCAGGGGAAGTGAGACTAGCTGAAATTCACAGAATTTATAACTGCTCTGGGCACAGGCTACAGGAGTACCTTAGGCTTGAAGTCTTGCCCTTCCTATTCAGGGAGGTAGCCCTTTTTCCATCACAGATTGTTTGTATCCCTTTGCTAGATGTGGTGTTAATGTCTACCAGGTGTGCTTTATAGAAAAGAGCTCCTGATCTCTGTTACATACCAAATTGATAACAAGTACTGCCCAGGCAACCACTGAGTAACATTCAACTTAGTACCCTTAAAGACATATGTTAGAGAATTGATACCCACCCAAATTCTGAAGAGTAAAGATTTATCCATGATTTTTCACTTCAGGCTGAAAACTCAAGTTTTCCTTTTTTGAAAAAAAATTAATTTTATTTTAAGTTCCAGGATACATGTGGAGGACGTGCAGGTTTGTTATACAGGTAAGCTTACGTGTGCCATGGTGGTTTGTTGCACCTATCAACCCATCACCTAGGTATTAAGCCCCACATGTATTAGCTATTCTTCCTGATGCTCTCCCCCACCCAACACCCCCGACAGGCCCCAGCGTGTGTTGTTTCCCCTCCCTGTGTCCATGTGTTCTTATCGTTCAGCTTCCACTTATAATAAGTGAGCACATGCGGTGTTTGGTTTTCTGTTCCTGTGTTAGAAACACAAGTTTTTCTAATTACTTGAGTTGTGTGCCTACTCCGTCAATTTTTAAACTTTCTCATTTTCTAATAAATGTCTTTATGGCTATAACTTCATTTCTGAGTATGCTTTGGCCCGGTTAATTTCCTCCTTAACCCATTAATTGTTTAGAATATGTTCTTAAATACCTAAATGTATGGCTATCATCATGGTCTAAATGTTTGTGACACCCCAAAATTTATATGTTGAAACCTAATCACTAATGTGATAGTATTGGAAGATGGGACCTTTGAGAAGAGATTTGATGAGTACCCTCATAAAAGAGGCCCCAAACAGCTAGCTACCCTCTACCACCATGTAAGGAGACAGTGAGAAGGCACTGTCTATGAACAGGAAAGTGGGCTTTCATCAGACCCAATCTGCTGGCACCTTGATCTTGGAATTTCCAGCCTCCAGAACTGTGGGAAATAAATTTTTGTTGTTTATAAGCTACCCAGTATATGGTGCTTTGTTAAAACACCCAAACAGACTAAGACAGATATTTGTCTTTTTATTTTTTATTTTTAAATTTGTTGCATCGTGCTCAGTAAATGTGGTCTGTTTACAATAAATTTTAAAAATATTTATCAAGATTGGCAATTTACATGAACATTTCATATGCACCTGAAAATAATATGTATTTTTAACTGTTGGGTACAAAGTTTTATATCTATATACATACATGCATGCACACTGTTTATATCATCAAGTCTATTAATATTATTAGCCAATACCTCTCTATTCTTAATTATTCTTTATCTAGTGATCTTTCCATTTCTGAGAGTTATGCTAAAGTCTCCCACTTTGATTGTAGAATCATAAATTTCTCCTTGTAATTATTGTTTTATATATTTTGAAACTACTTCCTTAGGTTCATATGATTTTCTGCCTCTATTATATCTTCCTGGTAAATTGTTCCTTTATTCATTTTGAAATTTCCCTCTTTGTCCCTTTAATGCTATTTCATCTACTACTACTAATGCTTTCTTTTTGTTAATATTTGTCTGGAATATCATTTTCTATCCCTTTATATTTTTAACCTTCCTGTGTCATTTTGTTTAGCTGTTATTTGTCTTCTATACTCAAGCGAGAACACCTGTGATTTAATAGATGAATTTCTTCACATATATTCTTATTACTGATATGTTTTGACTTAAATCTGTCTTGTTTTGTATTTTCTATTTACCTCGATTTCTCTTTGTTTCTTCTGTACTGAAAAAATGATTTTCTTTTCTCACAGTTCCTCTTCTGATTTGAAATCTAAACATTTGGGAAGCAGGAAATGAATGATCAGAGAGTTGAAGTGTTTAGTTCAAGGGTAAGTGTTTAGTTCAAGTAAGTGTGACCTTAGTGACTTGATACCTTTAGGAATCTGTGCCAAGATTAAAACCCAGATCTGACTGATTTCAAAGTCAAATGTCTCATATCCTTTGTGGAATGAGGCAAGATATAAATAAGAAAACTCAAAATCCAGGCTCTTCCTAATTCAGATTCTTTATTAAGAACTGACTGTGTGCCAGGCACTGTTCAAAGAGCTTCTCATTTTCTTCACCTCACTGTCATCAGTTTGAACAGAAAATAAGCACAACGTACCTGTAAGTTATGCTAGGCAAGACTGCCTGCTGCTCAGTATTGGAGGCCTCCATGTCCTCTACCTGGACATAACATACGAGGTGAGCACTCATCTTCCCCAAAATACAAGGTAATCTACCAATCTCCACTGGGTAGTCCTTCATTCTTTCATTTAACCAATATACATCAAACACCTACCATATACCATGCATTAGTTTCTGCCCTCTTGGAGCTGATATTCTAGTGTAGACGGCAGATAATAAACAAGAAGACAAAAAGTAAATTACGCTATCAGATAGTAATAAGTTCTATAAGAAAATAGAGTTGAATATTTTAGAGTGACTGGTGGGAGGTAGGGTCTACTTTAGATAGGGTGGTCAGGAAAGGCTCTCTACAAGAGAAAATGTATCTATATGTACAAGTGGTTGTAGATAGGAGATCTATGTGTCGGACTCTATAATAAGATGTAGTCAGATGAGTAGGTTGTGAAAATTTTCTCCCATGTTGTAGGTTGCCTGTTCACTCTGATGGTAGTTTCTTTTGCTGTGCAGAAGCTCTTTAGTTTAATTAGATCCCATTTGTCAATTTTGGCTTTTGTTGCCATTGCTTTTGGTGTTTTGGACATGAAGTCCTTGCCCACGCCTATGTCCTGAATGGTAATGCCTAGGTTTTCTTCTAGGGTTTTTATGGTTTTAGGTCTAACGTTTAAGTCTTTAATCCATCTTGAATTGACTTTTGTATAAGGTGTAAGGAAGGGATTCAGTTTCAGCTTTCTACATACGGCTAGCCAGTTTTCCCAGCACCATTTATTAAATAGGGAATCCTTTCCCCATTGCTTGTTTTTCTCAGGTTTGTCAAAGATCAGATAGTTGTAGGTAAGCGGCGTTATTTCTGAGGGCTCTGTTCTGTTCCATTGATCTATATGTCTGTTTTGGTACCAGTACCATGCTGTTTTGGTTACTGTAGCCTTGTAGTATAGTTTGAAGTCAGGTAGTGTGATGCCTCCAGCTTTGTTCTTTTGGCTTAGGATTGACTTGGCGATGCGGGCTCTTTTTTGGTTCCATATGAACTTTAAAGTAGTTTTTTCCAATTCTGTGAAGAAAGTCATTGGTAGCTTGATGGGGATGGCATTGAATCTGTAAATTACCTTGGGCAGTATGGCCATTTTCACGATATTGATTCTTCCTACCCATGAGCATGGAATGTTCTTCCATTTGTTTGTATCCTCTTTTATTTCCTTGAGCAGTGGTTTGTAGTTCTCCTTGAAGAGGTCCTTCACATCCCTTGTAAGTTGGATTCCTAGGTATTTTATTCTCTTTGAAGCAATTGTGAATGGGAGTTCACTCATGATTTGGCTCTCTGTTTGTCTGTTGTTGGTGTATAGGAATGCTTGTGATTTTTGTACATTGATTTTGTATCCTGAGACTTTGCTGAAGTTGCTTATCAGCTTAAGGAGATTTTGGGCTGAGACGATGGGGTTTTCTAGATAAACAATCATGTCGTCTGCAAACAGGGACAATTTGACTTCCTCTTTTCCTAATTGAATACCCTTTATTTCCTTCTCCTGCCTGATTGCCCTGGCCAGAACTTCCAACACTATGTTGAATAGGAGCGGTGAGAGAGGGCATCCCTGTTTTGTGCCAGTTTTCAAAGGGAATGCTTCCAGTTTTTGCCCATTCAGTATGATATTGGCTGTGGGTTTGTCATAGATAGCACTTATTATTTTGAAATATGTCCCATCAATACCTAATTTATTGAGAGTTTTTAGCATGAAGGGTTGTTGAATTTTGTCAAAGGCTTTTTCTGCATCTATTGAGATAATCATGTGGTTTTTGTCTTTGGCTCTGTTTATATGCTGGATTACATTTATTGATCTGACAAAGGGCTAATATCCAGAATCTACAATGAACTCAAACAAATTTACAAGAAAAAAACAAACAACCCCATCAAAAAGTGGGCGAAGGACATGAACAGACACTTCTCAAAAGAAGACATTTATGCAGCCAAAAAACACATGAAAAAATGCTCATCATCACTGGCCATCAGAGAAATGCAAATCAAAACCACTATGAGATATCATCTCACACCAGTTAGAATGGCAATCATTAAAAAGTCAGGAAACAACAGGTGCTGGAGAGGATGTGGAGAAATAGGAACACTTTTACACTGTTGGTGGGACTGTAAACTAGTTCAACCATTGTGGAAGTCAGTGTGGCGATTCCTCAGGGATCTAGAACTAGAAATACCATTTGACCCAGCCATCCCATTACTGGGTATATACCCAAAGGACTATAAATCATGCTGCTATAAAGACACATGCACACGTATGTTTATTGCGGCATTATTCACAATAGCAAAGACTTGGAACCAACCCAAATGTCCAACAATGATAGACTGGATTAAGAAAATGTGGCACATATACACCATGGAATACTATGCAGCCATAAAAAATGATGAGTTCATGTCCTTTGTAGGGACATGGATGAAATTGGAAACCATCATTCTCAGTAAACTATCGCAAGAACAAAAAACCAAACACTGCATATTCTCACTCATAGGTGGGAATTGAACAATGGGATCACATGGACACAGGAAGGGGAATATCACACTCTGGGGACTGTGGTGGGGAGGGGGGAGGGCGGAGGGATAGCACTGGGAGATATACCTAATGCTAGATGACGAGTTAGTGGGTGCAGCGCACCAGCATGGCACATGTATACATATGTAACTAACCTGCACAATGTGCACATGTACCCTAAAACTTAAAGTATAATTAAAAAATAAAATTAAATTAAATTTAATTTAATTTAATTTAAAAAAAGAAGAAAAAAAAAAGATGTAGTCAGAGATAGCCTCTCTGAGAAAGAGGCATTGGATCTGAGAAACTAAATAATGAAAAGAGCAAACTATGGTGGCAGGCATTCCAGGCAAAGGAAACAGAGCGGCGGGAACAGGCCTCGATATGGATTTTGGTGTGTTTAAGGTAAAGCAAGAAGGCTGGCATGGTTGAGGGGAAAGTGGTGGAAGATAAAGTCAGAAAGCGGGTTAGCGGCAGCATTAGCAGGACATTGCAGGCCATGGTTATGAGTTGATTTTGTTCTAAATACGATAAGAAGCCATTGAAAGGTCTTGTTGCTTCTGCTGCTGTTTTATTGTTTTGTTTTGTTTTGTTTTGCATTTAACCATGGAAATTTTCAAACATATAACAAATTAGAATGATACAATGAATCGTCATATAACTATCACTCAGCTCCAACAACTAACATATGGTCAATCTTATTTCCTTTATACCCTCCATGCCACCCATAGGCACTGAATTATTAAGCGTAACCCAGATAGCATACCCTTTAATCTGCAAATACTTTATTATATAGCTACAAAAATGAGGACTCTTTATTTTTAAACATTACCACAATATATTGGAGAGATTTATATATGGGAGTGGTATGGTATAATTTGTATTTAAAAGATCATTCTAGCTACTTATGTAGAATGGATTATAGGTGCTCAAGGGTGGCAATGAAGAGATAGGTTAGGCTATTGCAGTGGTCCAGGAGACAGATGGTGATGGTTTGACCCAGGAGTAGCATTGGAGATGGAGACAAGTCAGGCTTCTGTAAATGGAAAGTAATAGTAGCCCATGAAGCTAGGAAACCTTGTAATTATAAAATTCTAAGGGAGCTCCTGTTCTAAAACCACAGTCGCTTTTGTCAGCATTATCCAAATGCTTTGAGGAAAAAGAATGGTCCCTGGAAATGCTACTCTGGGGTAGCCAAGGATGGTTGCTCTGTACATCACCCAAACCATCTGGCCTGAGGTATAGATACTTATGCTGCCCAAATATATCACCACTTCACAGTTTTGAGGTACATGCTGGATGCTGGTCATGATATAGTATAACACTCCTAGCACTACTAGGAGGGCCACAATACAATAGTTGACGTGGCAGTCCAGGGTTCTGCCTACTTATAAAGCTGCTGCAGATTTGCTGAGATCACTGCTCCTGAAGGCCTAAGCCAGGATGGAGATCCCAGGATCACTGCTTGCCAGACCAGCCAACAGCACTGTAGCCACAGAGGTCTCTAGCTGTAGTCAAGGAGGAAAAGAAAACGTACAAACTGGAAAAAAACTGGGGTTGAATTTAAGATTTTCTCTGGGGACTGAACTAGGCCATAAGATGACATGACAGGTGGGAGGGGGATGTAAAACAAATCACGAGGTTGATGTCAAGAAAATCAACAACAGGTTGGAAAGGAGTGTACATGCAGGGTCAGTGAAAGTGGCTCAGGGTGTAAGCTACAAATCATTCAGGAGCATCAGAGGCTGGTTCCAGCCATGTGGTTTGAGATTTGGGTAGAGGTGGAGGTGGCTGATAGGAGAAATCCTGTCAGGCAGAGTGAGATACTGGCAGATGCTCCTCTACTCATCTGTTCCTTTTGGGATTACACATGAAGATGCATGTCTGCTGAGGCCTCAGCTTCCTGAATATTTAGGCCACTCTGCATGTAGCCAGAAGAAAAGGGATGGACAGTTGTGGCATGAGTCTTGTGTGATCTTGGTTGTCCTAGGGGAGTCTTAGCTTACTGTTTTGAGGGGTGTGTAAAGCTTCCCCTATTCTCCCCAGAGATTTATGTCAATAAAATTTCAGAGCATGCACTCCTCTGGCCCTGGCACACAGTATTCATATTTCATACAGACCCGGGCCCTGGAAATAAGGTCCTGGTCTTTACAGTCCTGGAGGGAGGAAGTTTTCTGAGCTTATGCTCCAAGAATATCTCTCCAAAAGCCACAGAGTTGGCCAGCATTTCAGCTACTGACAGGGGTGGACTGTCCAGCTGCCTGAGAGGCCCACATTAAGTGCTGACAACAATAGATCAAGGTGAAAATCACTGCCCTACGTGGGGAAGGCAGGGAATGAATGACCACAAAAACCTGCAACTTAATATGCTTACTCAAGGCCTCTGGGGAAGGATTTCACTTGTAACAGACCTCTTAGCAGGGCTCCAGATGGTGATAATGGCGAACATGATGATGATGATGTGATGGTTGCTACTTATTGAGTACTCACTGCATGCCAGACATTATGCTAAGTGCTTTATATACATTATCTCACTTAATCATCATAGCAACCCTGAGAGGCTCTTATTATTATCTTCATTCTAAGGAAACTGGAACTCTAAAAGGTTAAATAATTTGTTCAATGTTATCAGCTAGTAAGTGGCTGAGCCCAAATTCAAATACATGCAGTCTAACCTCAGAGTCTGAGCTCTTAACTCTGCTATATTGCCCATAGAAGGTGTCCATTCAAAATATAACAAGTTTAGTGCAAAGCATCAGTGAGGTCTGTTGGACTAGATCCCTGTGGATAAAATTGCAAAACATTCTGGAATATACTATGGCCTGGATTATCAGGCCATAGTCTTGAATGTGAAAATGGGGCAGGCATGAAAATAGGATGAGGGAAAGAGGAGGCCCAGGGACTCAACTCTCCCATGGCACAGATTCAATGATGCTTCTCCCAACATGCATGTTTGGCTGTGGGTAGTAGATAGTAGGGTCACCAAAATACATGCACTCTTTTCAGTTGTGGGAAAAGCCCAAGTAATAGCCATGCTGGAAAACTGTTAGGGCCTCTAGTTCACATTCTAGCTATATCCAGTGGACACCATTTAATAAGATTTTCCACTTTCAACAGCTCATTGTGTGGGAGCCCAGTCAAACCCTTCTAAAACTGCTCACCAAGTGAATTTCTTCATTCTACAGAGGGCTTCAGCAAGACTGTGGTATTCCAAAGCACAGAGAGCCAGTTGGTTTCACCTTGGCTCTTAGTAGCCGATCACCTTTGATAGGGATTGGTGCATTGCAATTTCAGTCTTTCCAGGAACCCAATATAACGACCATGCAGGAGAAGGTTTCCTGACCATGCATATGGAAAAGCCATTGTCTTGTCCTCTCTTAGAGAAACGCTTCAGCTTTGCCCCCAAACTGTAAAAGTTAAGACATTATATAGCCGCATAACAAATCAAGGAAGTTCTATCTCTCTTGTAACTATTCTCATGACAGCACGGCTGTAGGTGGGAGTAGCCATTCTATGTGATTGACAGTCTTTAACTCTCACTTCCATCCTGACATTTCCCATAGATTCTCAAACTAACGTGGTTAGAAGTCTTTAATCCACCTTCTGCTAGTTAACCCTGTAATATTGTCACAGGCTCTTTCAATGAGGTTGGCAGGCACATGAACCAATTTATCTACCTCTAAAGGAACTAGGATACTGACCAAGGACACAGCCTTCCAGGACAGTATAACTTCTCAGAAGAAGAAACCAGGAGACAGAAGAAATGTGTCTGAGCTGAGATTTTGACTATTCCACACATTGATGTACCAGGACCTATATTTCAATAAGACAGCATGGTAGTCATAAATGTCATTTACCAGTTATTTTTTATTTTACTCCTTCAGACATGGTAGAGTTGTACTTCTCTACTCCCACTGAAGTTGGACATGGTCATGTAATTTGCTTTGGCCAATGAAAAAATAACAGAATTGACATAGGTCGCTTCTAGGTAGAAAGTTCATGAGTCAGTGAATGATTCAGCTTGTCCCCCTCCCCTAATGCAGCAATTGTTGAAAAGGGTTGAGATGGATGCTCTGTCATCCTGGGTCTCTGATAATTATGATAAGCAGAGACCTCAGCTGACCCGCAATGGACATGCAGCATGAGCAAGAAATAAACCTTTATTGTTTTAAGCACTAGTTTTGGGGATGGTTTGTTACTGCAGCACACCTTAACCTATCTTGACCAATACAAATAAATGTTCTCCCTCTGAGAGAGGAGAGATTCAGGAACTCAAGGAAAGTACAGATAACACCTTCAGATTTCAGTTTCTCTGGCCCTCCCCATTCCTGACTGACTTCAGATCTTTGGGTAAAGGAGAAGAATGGGAACTCTAACTTTGGCAGAATTATTAGCATCAGCACTGCAACTATAAGCAACCACTTCCTGTTTTGATCAACCCCAGTTTCTTGGGGTTAACCCCAGCCAACTCAAGAGGGTTATTCACAAAGCTGGGCCTATGAAATGTTTGGGAATGTGGAAAAGTGGCAAGTGGAAAACAGCCTTCTAGTTATCTTTGAGGACCTTGTCCCTTCAAACCAGCCTGAACCACCCATGGAGCATGTTGCCAGCAGCCAATAATGGTGATCCTTAGCACTTTTGCTCTTTATTTTCTCCCTTTCAGTTTTCCCGTTTTCTGTTCTGACTTTATCTCCCATTTCTAGTCTTACCTTTATTCTTCAGGCTTGATGACTGATCTTGCCTTCTCTGGGTTTTTAACTTTTGCCATTTACTTGTTGGCCCTTGCCATTCTTTGCCACCACAAGTTAACAACAACCACACAATATCTTCCATTATTGAGCACCTATTATGTGCCAGGCACTATGCCAACCACTGCCTTATTTCATTTAATTCTCACAACAGCTCTGAGAAGTAGGTATTATTGGAGTTTCCATTTTACAGAAAAGAAAAATATGAGGCTCAGAGAGAAGTCAGCCAGTGAATGACAGCTCTAGGATTCCAATCAATTGTATCCCAAGCCTACCTAACACTTCTATACCCACCCAGCCCTGGCTCTTGGGAAGTAAACAATAGCAGCTATCCAATCACTGCCCGGCTTTCCAAAGGAGCCCATCTCAGCCCTCACTAAAGGATCAAACCCTACAGATGCTTTGGATGACTGAATAATCAATTATGCCCTTTGGCTTTTGTAACAACTCATAGATGGACTTTCCCACCCCTTTTAGAACATGGGGCAATAATGCAGCTGGATCATATCCCCATTTACTCTCCAAATTTTGTCCCACAGAGAACCCCAGTCTGGGAAAACCCCAAGTCATCTCTGGCACTATCACCTCTGAGCCAACCCAGTTATGTACCTGAAAGGCCAAAAATCTTTTTCCTGAGCTTGGGCCTGTCAACCAGCTCCCAAGCTATAATATTTAGAGGATATTTAGGGGCATTTGTGCTTGGTGAGATTATAGAGGCTCACAACCCATCTCTCTGATTTCTCAAGCTGTTTCTGTGATCTAACCACTGAGATGGACTTCCTTGCATTGGCAGGTGAACCATCCTATCACAAGAGGCCCTTGAACACTGGCACAGGGTACTTTTACTCTTGAGCTTGTTTTTTAGGAAGCTAACAGCAACAAACATAAACTCCACAAGATTGAGAATAAGCACTACTCACCAGCAAAGTTGCTTCAGATGCCTAGAAGCCTTACCTCAAGGGGTCTCTGGACAATCCCTAACTAAAAGATCAAAACGTGACATCTTGGAGCAACTTCCCCTCAGCCCACATGAGTGAAGATGGTTCTCTTCCTTGGAGATTTCAGTTGCAGATCACCACTTGGTTGTGAGTTCCTCCTTCCTGAGATACAAAGACACAAGAGAAGCTATGTAACAAGGTAAAGGATAATTACCAAGCAAATGCCTGCACCATCAGGATAAGGTCCACCATCACCCAGAATGTCTCCCAAAGATTAGGGAAATGGGAGGAGAAAGGTGCTGCTCCACTGTAAGATCACAGCTCATCCCATTAACAGTTGCCTTCAGACATCTCAGCCATTGTACAGCTCTAGCAGGCCAATGAGGTCTATTCCAGGCATTAATTATGCCTAACAGGACTTCTGGTGGCCACAGATCAGGCTTGTGTCTTATAGCACATTGATATTCATGGGAGTTTAAAAATCCATGAGACCATTGGGGCTATTGAAGTTCCATTGAGATAATTGGAGCCTTTCTAACAGAACATGCTTACCTTGTGATCTGCGTTGAATCTTACTCCCCTCCCAGGGCAACAGGGCCATATGATGGTGGTGGATGCCCTCCCCATGGTGGCATGATTCATGCCTTTCTCCAGGTTTTCAACTACCCCAGCTACTGTTGCCTTGTTAAGCAGGGACTTCAATTTTGTCTCTTAAGTTCGTAGGTTTGATAGTTTTCAAAGTTCTTTCAGTCCACATTAGACTATCTATCACCCACTACCTACAAACCAGAGGATAGACAGAGTCAAACAGCAAGATAATAGAAGGGTATCTCCTGGTCTAGGCATCACAGCCACCATGGGGACTCCATCTAGCTCCCCACGACCAAGCTAATCTCTAAGAACTCCTTGTCCCTCTCCACCCAGAGCATGCCTTGGCCTTCTAATTATAGGCTTCACCCTCTACTTCCTAAAACCACAGAGTACCACCATAGTCACAGACCACCCAGGGAAACCTAACAAACTCTGTGTGATTCAGCAGGAAATGATACCAGGTTTATGGTAATAGGCATCAAACACTAGTCAAAGCTGGGCTTGTGAGAGTCAGCCGTTTCATTCAAAAGACTAAAAGGATATTCCTTTATAGCGCTGGATCGGATATGACTTTTGTGAAGCATCTATTGTGCAATTCCTTCATCTGAGCATAACCTCTGACAGTAGGCTATGCCTACTGTACATTTGGAGATGATCATTTTAATGATGTATGAGGAGTCAGATTGTGGTAGTCCAAGATAGGAGCCAAAGCAAATCTTCTCTAACCCCCTAGCAGGTTTACACTTTTGTGGAATCCCCCCAGAGACCCCAACAAAGAATGGCAGTTTGGCTGGAGAAAAGTATCTATAAATTTGTGAATGTGCCCTATAACCATGGATATCCTCCATGATCCACAGATCTGGCATTCTAGAAATTAGAACAATATGAATGGCATTTTCTTACTCCCCATCCTGAAGGTCTTTCTCTCTAGATTGGTCTAGAAACGGTGGTCTGAGGACCACATGGACCTCTCAAAGTTGGAATTTATCAATCTACAGTCCTCCTACATGAAAAATAATAGCTCAGAATACTAAGGAGGCATGTCTGGGAGTGTGTTAAGATGTCATGGAGGTGGTCCATCACACTTGGTCTAAGAGGATACGGGAGATACATTCTGCCTTGTGATTGGAGTGTTTAATCCATTCACACTTAATGTTATAATTAACATGGTAGGATTCACATCTGTTGTTTTGCTATTTGTTTTCTATATGTCACATCTTTTTTTTCTTCTGTTTTTCCATACTGCCTTCTTTTATATGAAATGCATATTTTCTAGTCTAGTATTTAAGTTGTTTTGTTGTTGTTTTACTACATTTTTAGTGGTTTTTTTTTTTTTTTTTTGACGAAGTCTCACTCTGTTGCCCAGGCTGGAGTGCAAGTGGCACGATCTCAGCTCACTGCAGGCTCCGCCTCCCAGGTTCACACTATTCTCCTACCTCAGCCTCCCAAGTAGCTGGGACTACAGGTGCCTGCCACCACGCCTGGCTAATTTTTTTGTATTTTTAGTAGAGACGGGGTTTCACCATGTTAGCCAGGATGGTCTCTATCTCCTGACTTCGTGATCTGCCCGCCTCAGCCTCCAAAGTGTTGGGATTACAGGCGTGAGCCACCACACCCGGCCTAGTTATTTTCTTAATAATTGCTCTGGGGATTACAATATGCATCTTAATTTAAAACAATCTAATTCAAATTAATACTAATTCAATTACAATAGTATATAGAAACTGCAGCTCCCTTCTACCTCCCTCTTTTGTATTATTATTGTTGTACGTCTTTTTTTTTTTTTTTTTTTGAGACGGAGCCTTGCTCTGACGCCAGGCTGGAGTGCAGTGGCCCGATCTCGGCTCACTGTAAACTCCACCTTCCAGGTTCAAGTGATTCTCCAGCCTCAGCCTCTCAAGTAGCTGGGATCACAGGTGCCCGCCACCACACCCAGCTAATTTTTTTTTGTATTTTTAGTAGAGACGGTGTTTCACCATGTTGGCCAGGCTGGTCTCGAACTCCTGACCTCGTGATCTGCCTGCCTCGGCCTCCCAAAGTGCTGGGATTACAAGCGTGAGCCACCACGCCAGGCCTATTGTCATCCCTCTTTATGTTAATTCCATTAACAGTTTTGTAATTATTGTTTTATGCATTCATCTTTTAATTTAGTTAAAAGAAGGAAAGAGTAAACCTATATATTTTTATACTGTATATTTATCTATGCAATGACCTTTGCCAATGCTGTTTATTTCTTTGTGTGGATTCAACTAGCCATCTAATTTGTTGTCCTTTCAGCCTAAAGGACTCCTTTTAGTATTTTATTTTATATTTTATTTTATTTTATTTTGAGATGAGGTCTCACTCTGTCGCCCAGGCTGGAGTGTAGTGGCATGATCACAGCTCACTGCAGCCTCGACCTCCCTAGGCCCAGTTGATCCTCCCACCTCAGCATCCCGAGTAGCTGGGAATATAGGCGTGCACCACCATGCCCAGCTAATTTTTGTATTTTTTGTAGAGACCAGGTTTTGCCATGTTGCCCAGGCTGGTCTCAAACTCCTGGGCTCAAGCAGTCTGCCTGCCTCGGCCTCCCAAAGTGCTGGGATTACAGGCATGAGCCATGTATTCCCATATTCCCAGCCCGTTCTCCAGCCCTTTTTTTTTTTTTTTTTTCTTAACAACAGAAATTTATGTTCTCACAATTCTGGAGGCTAGAAGTCCAAGATGAAGGTTTTTTCAGGGTTGATTTCTGATGAGGCTTTTCTTCCTGGCTTGTAGACAGCTGTCTTCTTGCTCTGTCCTCACAGGGCCTCTTCTCTGTGCATGCAAGGAGAGCAAACTTCAATGCCTCTTCCTCTTCTTATAAGGACATCAACCCTGTTGAATTAGAGCCCCACCCTTATGACCTAATTTAACTTTAATTACCTCCCTAAAGGTCCTCTCTCCAAATACAGTCACATTGGGGGTTAGGGCTTCAACATATGAATTTTGGGGGAAACACATTCATTCCATAATATTTGGTATTATGTAAAGAAGGTATTTGGCAGTTGACTGTTTGTTCTCACGTTCAACAGTCCCCTGAAGACATTGTCACTCCTTATTAATTATTCCTATACTTGTAAATCCCTGACAGATTGCCTTTTTAAAAATGTAATCTTGGGCTAGAAAAGATATTTTTAAATGCACAAATTATAAATGTATAGCTCAGTAAACTATCACAAAGAAAACATCTATGTAAATATATAACCCAAGTCAAGAAATAGAACACTGCTATATCCCAAGTTTCACCTCATAACTTTTACCCTTTCCCTTCTCCACAAAGGTAAACCACTATATTGACTTTTAATACTATAGTTTAGTTATGCCTGTTTTTGAACATTATGAAGGGGAATCTTATAGTGGATGCTACTTTGCAGTTGGCTTTTTAATTTGGTGTTGTTTATGAGATTCATCCATGTTGCTGGGTGTAACTGTAGCTTGTTCATTTTCACTGCTGTATAGTATTCCACGGCAGGAATATACCACAATTTATTTATTCCTTCTACTACTGATAAACATTTGGGTGATTACAAATAATCCTACTATGAATATTTTTATACATATAATTGGTAGAATTTAGAGGTGGATTTGTTGGCTCACAAGGTATATGTGTTGTTAATTTTAAAATACATGACAAATTATTTTCTTTTTTTAAACTTTTATCTTAGTTTCAGGGCTACATGTGCAGATTGGTGATATAGGTAAATTGCATATTATGGGGGTGCACAGATTATTTTATCACCCAGGTACTAAGCACAGCACCCAATAGGTAGTTTCTCAATTCTTACCCTCCTCCCACTCTGCACCCTCAAGTAGGTCCCAGTCCATTGTTTCTTTCTCTTTGTCTATGTGTACTCAATGTTTAGCTCCCACTTAAAAGTGAGAACATGTGACATTTGGCTTTCTGCTCCTGTATTACATCACTTGGGATAATGGTCTCCAGCTCCACCCATCATTGAAGAGACTGTCCCTTCCGCATTGTGTGTTCTTAGCACCTTAGTTGAAAATCAACTGACCATATATGTGTAAACTTACTTCTGGGCTCTCTATTCTGTTCCATTGGTCTATGTGTCCGTTTTTATGCCAGAACCATGCTGTTTTGGTTACTATAGATTTGTAGTATATTTCAAAGTCAAGTAGTGTTGAGAAGTGACAGCTGCTGGCAGTCCTCACAGCCCTCACTTGCTCTCAGCGCCTCCTCGGCCTTGGTGCCCACTCTGGCCGTGCTTGAGGAGCCCTTCAGCCCCCCACTGCACTGTGGGAGCCCCTTTGGGCCGGCCAAGGCCAGAGCTGGCTCCCTCAGGTTGTGGGGAGGTGTGGAGGGAGAGGCGCATGTGGGAACCGGGGCCAGCGCGAGTTCCGGGTGGGCATGGGCTTGGCCACCCAACACTCGGAGCAGCCGGCTGGCCCGCAAGCCCCGGGCAGTGAGGGGCTTAGCACCTGGGCCAGCAGCTGCTGTGCTTGATTTCTCGCCAGGCCTTAGCTGCCTCCCCGCAGGGCAAGGCTCGGAACCTGCAGCCTGCCATGCCTGAGCCTCCTCCCCCTGCCGCCCCCGCCCCCCAGCACCCCCGCCCCCCAGCACCCCCCAGCCCCCTCCCCATCCCGCTGTGGGCTTCTGCGCAGCCGAGCCTCCCAGACAAGCACCACTCCCTACTCCATGGCGCCCAGTCCCATAGACCACCCAAGGGCTGAGGAGTGCCGCGCATGGGACTGACAGGCAGCTCCACCTGTGGCCCCAGTGCGGGATCCACTGGGTAAAGCCAGCTGGGCTCCTGAGTCTGGTGGGGACTTGGAGAACCTTTATGTCTAGCTAAGGGATTGTAAATACACCAATCAGCACTCTGTATCTAGCTCAAGGTTTGTAAACACACCAATCAGCACCCTGTGTCTAGCTCAGGGTTTGTGAATGTACCAATCAGCACTCTGGATCTAGTTAATCTGGTGGGGACTTGGAGAATCTTTATGTCTAGCTAAGGGATTGTGAATGCACCAATCGGCACTCTGTATCTAGCTCAAGGTTTGTAAATGCACCAATCAGCACTCTGTGTCTAGCTCAGGGTTTGTAAATACACCAATGGACACTCTGTATCTAGCCAATCTAGTGGGGACATGGAGAGCTTTTGTGTCTAGCTCAGGGATTGTAAATGCACCAATCAGCACCCTGTCAAAACAGACCAATCAGCTCTCTGTAAAACAGACCAATTGGCTCTCTGTAGAATGGACCAATCAGCAGGATGTGGGTGGGGCCAGATAAGAGAATAAAAGCAGGCTGCCTGAGCCAGCAGTGGCAACCCCCTGGGGTCCCCTTCCACACTGTGGAAGCTTTGTTTTTTTGCTCTTTGCAATAAATCTTGCTGCTGCTCACTGTTTGGGTCCACACTGCCTTTATGAGTTGTAACACTCACCGTGAAAGTCTGCAGCTTCACTCCTGAAACCAGTGAGACCACAAACCCACCAGAAGGAAGAAACTGCAAACACATCCGAATATCCGAAGGAACAAATTCCGGACATGCCGCCTTTAAGAACTGTGACACTCACCGCGAGGGTCTGCAGCTTCATTCTTGAAGTCAATGAGACCAAGAACCCACCAATTCCAGACACAGTGTGATGCCTCCAGCTTTGTTGTTTTTGCTCAAGATTGCTTTGGTTATTTGATATCTTTTATGGTTCCATATTAACTTTAGGATTTTTTTTCTATTTCTGTGAAAAACGTCATGAGAGTTTTGATAGGAGTTGTGTTGAATTTGTAGATCGCTGTGGGCAGTATGGACATTTTAACAATATTAATTCTTCTAATCCATGAACACAATGTATCTTTCATTTTTTGTGTGTGTTTTCTTCAATTTGTTTCATCAATGTTATATAATTTTTAATGTATAGATCTTTCACCTCTTTGGTTAAGCATATTTTTAGAGCTATTGCCTGGGCCCTGGATTTACTGGAGTCTGGGGCTAGTCTGGTGCTGGGGCAGGTCTGGATACTGGATCCATGGCAGCTGTCCCAGAGGCTGGGTGTGTGGTGTTGCTTTGGAGGCTAAGTCTGAAGGCTGGCCTGGTCCATGGGGGTCATCCCAGCACTGGGGTCTGCTTGGACAAGCCTGGACCCTGAGTCTGCTAGAGCATGGGGTTGCAGGAGACAGCCAGGAGCCTGTGTCCACAGGAGACAGCCAGGGGCCTGTGTCCACAGGAACCAGCCTGGAGGCTGGGTCCATCGGGGCAAGCTTGGGTTTGGGGGCTGCAAATTGTAGCCTGGTGCCTGGGGCTAGAGGTGCTGGCCTGGAACTGGGGCCTAGCCTAGAGGCTGGGTTCTTATGGGCTAGCCCAGTGCTGGGTGGTCTGGAGCTGCTTATGGCAACTGGGGTCCAGCCTGGAGGCTTGTGCCATGCAGCCCTGCCTCATGCTGGATTTTACTGGGGCAGCCTGGTGTTGGGATCCCAGGAAAAGTCCAGTGCTGCTTCCCCTTTGTGGGGGATATCTCCCTCTGTGCACTGTGCTGCCTGGGGTTAGGAAAGGGGTGACAGAGGTAATATGAAACTGTCCTTTCTACTCTCTTCAAATAATCTTTTCTTATTTGTGTGCTACATTCAGCTTCTGTTGTCTCTTACCTCGTCATCTTAGCTCTTGTGAACGTATCTTTGTGTGTTTATAGTTGTTCAAATTGATGTTTTTGTTAGGGGATGAGTGCTAGGAAGTCCTATTCTGCCATCTTTCTGATATCACTCTCCCTCAACTTTTGTTTGTCAGAAAAAGCCTTTACTTCTCCTTCACTGTTAAAGGCTAATTTCACAGGGTACAAAATTACCAGTTTTTTTTTTAATATCAACATTTAAAAGTATTACACTCTACTGTCTTGCTTGCATGGTTTCTGAGAAGTCAAATGAAACTCTTATCTATGGTAAGGTGGTTCTTTTCCCCTCTGGCTTCTTACAATATTTTTTCTTTATATTTGATTTTTGAAGTTTGAATAAGATATGCCTAGGTGTAGATTTTTTGGTATTTATCTTGTTTGGTGTTCTCTGAGATTCCTGGATCTGTGGTTTGGTGTCTGGCATTAATTTGGAAGAAATTCTCTGTCAATATTGCTTCAAATATTTCCTCTATTCTGTTCTATCTTTATTCTCCTTCTGGTATCCCCATTACATGTATTTTACTCCTTTTATATAGTTGTTCTGCAGTTCTTGGATATTCTGTTACGTTTTTTTCCCCAGAGCGTTTTTTATCTTCATTCTTCAGTTTTGGAAGTTTCTATTGCCATGTCCTTAAGTTCACGGGTTCTTTCCTCAGCTATGTCCAGTCTATTAATGAACCCATCAAGGGCATGCTTCATTTCTGTTATAGTGTTTTTGATCTCTAGCATTTCTTTTTTTACAATCTCTTAGAATTTCCATCTCTGCTTACATTATCTATCTGTTTTTCCATATTGTCTACTTTTTCCATTGAAACCCTTACTGTATTAATCATAGCTTTTAAAATTTCTAAACTAGTAATTCCAATATTCCTGCCATATCTGACTCTGGTTCTGATGCTTGTTTACACTCTTTAAACTGTAAACAAGCAGTTTGCAGTTGTTTAAACTGTGGTGGGTTTTTTTTTTTTTTTTTTTTTTGCCTTTTTGCATGACTTGTAGTCTTTTGTTGGAAAGTGGACAAGATGCCTTGGCTACAGGGAACTGTGGTGAATAGGTCTTTAGCAATATAATAGTAAGGCGCATTGCTAAAGGAGGGAAGGGGAAGCATTTTATACTCCTATAATTAGGTCTCAGTCTTTTGGTGAGCCTGTGTCCCTGGACTGTGAACTTCACAAGTGCTTCTTGGTTTCCCCCCATCTTGTGTCAGGATGGTTAGCGGGGACTGGGATTGGGTATTTCCTTTCCCCCAGGTAGGTTAGACTCTGATAAAATTTCAGCAGGTTAGACTCTGGTAAAATAGTTTCTCCTGAGGGCGGACCTTGTTAAGAAGAACAGAATGTTCTGCATATTTCAAAATGGTTACTTTTCCCACTCCCCTTGCTGAAAGAATGAGAGGATTTTTCTGATATTTACTGTGAGAACCTCGTAGAGCTCCTGGAGCTAAAATTCAAAAAAGAGTTGGGGTCGCCTAAGACTGGGTCCCCCTGAAGTTTTTAACCCTCATATTGTCCACCTTGAGTCTTGAGCAATTGGTCCATTACAGTTCAGGTTTTCTTCCCCTGACACTAGTTCTTGCAGAGGTTTCTGTTTATAGGTTTCTTCTCTGGTAAGTAGTGATTCTGTGTATTTGCTTGTCTGTCTCTCCAGTTTTGAGGACAGTAATTTGCCCTGTGACCTTACTTCTCTGACGGATCTAAGAAAAGTACTTAAATTTTTAGTTTTTTTCAGCTTTTTACTTGTTGTTAGAATGGAGTGGCAATTTCTAAGCCCTTTACATGCTAGACTGGAAACCAGAAGTTCTTTGTGTTCACTTAAAAGATAAAATTTCAAAAAGAAAAATTCTTAGCTGCAACCATAGTCTAAATGATGCCTCACTGACTCTTGGAAATGTTGGTGAGAGTCAGGATTAGGCTTGACACATGGGTTATAAACCTGTAGTGATAGCCTGTAAGCCCCAAGTTTTTCTGTATGTCCTTGATCACTTAGGGGTTTGCCATTCAAGTACTGCAGACATTTTGTCCTGCATCAACAAAGCCAGTGTTTCCCAAAAGTCAGAAGTATCAGAACTATTTTTTAAAAATTAATGAGGCTCCCATCTCCAGAATTTCTGATTTAGGAGGTCTCCGTGAAGCCTGAGGATTTGTTGTTTTGTTTTGTATTTTCTTTCATTTGGCTTTTTATTCGTTTTTTGATTCTCAGCTATTGGGATGCCCATCGAGGGTTAGAAACTACTAGTCTAGCTCGCCCTCTCCCTCTCCCGTCTCCTCACGGTCTCCCTCTCCCTCTCCCTCGTCTCCCCACGGTCTCCCTCTCCCTCTCCCTCTCTCTCCACGGTCTCCCTCTGATGCCAAGCAGAGGCTGGACTGTAGTGCCGCCATCTCGGCTCACTGCAACCTCCCTGCCTGATTCTCCTGCTTCAGCCTGCCAAGTGCCTGGGATTGCAGGCACACACCGCCACACCTGACTGGTTTTCGTATTTTTTTGGTGGAGACAGGGTTTTGCCGTGTTGGCTGGGCTGGTCTCCAGCTCCTAACCGCAAGTGATCTGCTAGCCTCGGCCTCCCGAGGTGCCAGGATTGCAGACGGAGTCTCGCTCACTCAGTGCTCAATGTTGCCCAGGCTGGAGTGCAGTGGCGTGATCTCGGCTCGCTACAACCTCCACCTCCCAGACTCCTGCCTTGGCCTCCCAAAGTGCCAAGATTGCAGCCTCTGCCCAGCCACCACCCCGTCTGGGAAGCGAGGAGCGTCTCTGCCTTGCCGCCCATCGTCTGGGATATGAGGAGCCCCTCTGCCCGGCCGCCCAGTGTGGGAAGTGAGGAGTGCCTCTTCCCGGCCGCCATCCCGTCTAGGAAGTGAGGAGCGTCTCTGCCCGGCCGCCCATCATCTGAGATGTGGGGAGTGCCTCTGCCCCGCTGCCCCGTCTGGGATGTGAGGAGCGCCTCTGGCCCGGCCATGACCCCATCTGGGAACTGAGGAGCGTCTCTGCCCCACTGCCACCCTGTCTGGGAGGTGAGGAGCATCTCTGCCCGGCCGCCCATCATCTGAGATGTGGGGAGCGCCTCTGCCCCGCTGCCCCGTCTGGGATGTGAGGAGCGCCTCTGGCCCGGCCATGACCCCATCTGGGAACTGAGGAGCGTCTCTGCCCCACTGCCACCCTGTCTGGGAGGTGAGGAGCATCTCTGCCCGGCCGCCCCATCTGAGAAGTGAGGAGCCCCTCCGCCCAGCAGCCGCCCAGTCTGGGAAGTGACTGGGCGCCTGGCAGCCGCCCCCTCCAGGAGGTGGGGGACAGCCCCCGCCCGGCCAGCCTCCCCGTCCGGGAGGGAGGTGGGGGGCAGCCCCCGCCCAGCCAGCCGCCCCTTCCGGGAGGGAGGTGGGGGGCGCCTCTGCCTGGCCGCCCCATCTGGGAGGTGGGGTGCCCCTCTGCCCTGCCACCACCCCGTCTGGGAGGTGTACCCAGCAGCTCATTGAGAACAGGCCATGATGACGATGGCGGTTTTGTCGAGTGGAAGGGGGGGAAGTGTGGGGAAAGGAAAGAGAAATCAGATTGTTGCTGTGTCTGTGTAGAAAGAAGTAGACATGGGAGACTCCATTTCGTTCTGTACTAAGAAAAATTCTTCTGCCTTGGGATGCTGTTAATCTATGGCCTTACCCCCAACCCCTTGCTCTCTGAAACATGTGCTGTGTCCACTCAGGGTTAAATGGATTAAGGGCGGTGCAAGATGTGCTTTGTTAAACAGATGCTTGAAGGCAGCATGCTCCTTAAGAGTCATCACCACTCCCTAATCTCAAATACCCAGGGACACAAAAACTGCGGAAGGCCGCAGGGTCCTCTGCCTAGGAAAACCAGAGACCCTTGTTCACATGTTTATCTGCTGACCTTCCCTCCGCTAATGTCCTATGACCCTGCCAAATCCCCCTCTCTGAGAAACACCCAAGAATGATCAATAAATACTAAAAAAAAAAAAAAGACTTGGTGCAGAATTGAATAAATTGAACCTCAACACTTAATTGTTTCAGGACATGAAATCCAAAACAACCTTCTGTAATGGCCACTGATTGGCACTTGTGAGCATTTCTTATTTTATTTTATTTTTATTTTTTGAGACACAGTCTTGCTCTGTCGCCCAGGCTGGAGTGCAGTGGCACGGGCTTGGCTCACTGCAACCTCCACCTCCCGGGTTCAAGCAATTCTCCTGCCTCAGTGTCCCAAGTGGCTGAGACTACAGGTGCGCACCACCACACCCGGCTAACTTTTTGTATTTTTGGTAGAGATGGGGTTTCACCATGTTGGCCAGGCTGGTCTTGAGCTCCTGACCTCAGGTGATTCACCACCTGGGCCTCTCAAAAGTGCTGTGATTACAGGAATGAGCCACCATGCCAGACCACTTGTGAGCATTTAGTGTCCTAAAACAAATTCTCAGACAGATTATAAATGTGTACAGTTTTACACTGAAAATACCACAAAAGGGGCCAGGCACGGTGGCTCACACTTGGAATCCCAGCACTTTGGTACACCGAGGCGGGTTGATCGCCTGGGGCCGGAAGTTCCAGACCAGCCTGGCCAATAAGGTGAATGGTGAAACTCCATCTCTACTAAAAATACAAAAAGCACACAAACAAACAAACAGAACAGAACAGCTGGGCATGCACCTGTGGTCCCAGCTACTTGGGGGGCTCAGGCACAAGAGTCACTGGGACCCAGGAGGTGGAAGTTGCAGTGAGCTGAGATTGTGTCACTGTCACTGCGCTCCGGCCTGGGAAACAGAGCGAGACTCCTGTCTCAAAAAAAAAAAAGAGAGAAAAAAGAGAAAAGAAAAAAAGAAAGAAAGAGCCCCTCTTACAACTAAAAAAGTCTGGGCATAGCAGAACAAACAAACATGAAGACTTTCAAAGATGATGCTGTGGTCTGAAGGTTTATGTCCTACTCAAATTCAAATGTTGAAATCCTAAACCCCGAAGACGATGACATTAAAAGGTGGGGCCTTTAGGAGGTGAATAGTTCATAAGGGTGGAGCCCTCATGAATAGAATTAGTGCCCTTACTAAAGTGGCCTGAAGAAATGTGTTCCCCCATTCTACCATGTGAGGACACAGTGAGAAGGCACTGTCTATGAGCCAGAAAATGGGCCCTCATCAGACTCTAAATCTTCTGGCACCTAGATCTTGGACTTCCTAACCTCCAAAACTGGGAAAAATAAATTTCTATTGTTTATTTAAAAAAAAAAAAAAGAAACTACTAGTCTATATCTCTTAATTAGAATTCTAGGATTCAAATTCCAAGTTGTCAATATGCATTTCTTTAGTGTGACCTGCAGGTGGTGCTGCTGTAGTATTCCAATATAACTCAGAAAAAGAGCTAATGGAAAGAAAGCCAGGTTTAGGAAGGAAATTAATATAAATTCAAAGCCCTAAATCCAACCAGAATAAAAGATGGCATTCTTAGGTGACAGAAAACTAAAGGTTAATTCATACCCCAAAAGAATCATTTCTTCCCCATATTACCTCGGAGTGGATCTGAAATGCTATTTTCCACCCTTCTAACTTGAATGAGCTTATATGTAGATAGTCAGCAAGTCCAGATTCATCAATACCTGGGCTCTCTCAAAACACCATTGCCTTTAACCACTGAAGACCTGCCACCACCTGAAATCTTCTCACTTCTCTTTTACAAAAAAGAGCCAAATTCAAGTAGAGGAACTTGAAAACTTGATGAACTTCTGCCATAGTTTATACATAGAGTCCTGGAGCCTGGGGATGCTGAATTAGAGTGAACACATTCCCTTTTCAAGGCTGAGCATCCTAACTGTAAGACCTAAGAATAAGTTGAAGGTCTGATACAGGAATAGAATTTTCCTCTTCTGAGAACACCTCTCAAGTAGATGATAATTTACTTGGCAAAGTGGATAATTTGGCTGTGAGCCTAGCCCAAAGATAATGTTGGCAGCACTTATCACAGATGAAGCGCAGGGTCTCAATTGCTCCAGGAGATAAGTTTCTGGTTCTCAAGCTAGATATTTCTAAGGTCAAGAAGACATATGGCCAGGGAGTGGTGGTGGTTTGGATTACTTAGCTCTGGCTCCAAGGTGCCACCAGAAGCAGATGCCCTTCAATAAAGCAGAGCTTCCTAGCCTGTGTGCTGCAACACAGATATTAATCTCCTCAGCCTTAAGTGACTGGGCAGAACCTGAGGCAGCTGGAGCCTGGACCAGTCGCCTCCCTGACCATGAGTACTTTCCTGTTTATCCTACTGTGCTATACAAATGTTACCATTTTCTATGTGTGCTATGAATGAGAAAGGTTAGGAAGTTCTGCAATAAATTCTGCCAGGACTGGGGCAGACCTGGACCAGGTAATTGCTGGGCCCACTAGACCCAATTCCCCAATAATGCCAAAGACCACCAATACATACAATACATGGGTATCACCAGTCTTTTTTAATGTGTGGTTCAGATATCAGGGTTATGGCTGAGCCAGCCCTATTTTCCTGTCACCAGCTGCTCCAATGTTATCCAGTTATGGATTCAGGCCACGCAGCATGGTCTCTTCTTGTGGCCTGCCCACTAAGCTACTATCAACTAGGACTACTTCCCTCTCCAATCTGTATCTTCATGCACTGGTTCCTCCTCATTTGCCTCATGAAATCACGTGACCAGTGGTTCTTCAGTCCAGGGTGTCTAGGAATTTTTCTGGTTCCATGATCTAGGCTAGTGTGCCTCAGATAACACCTTGTCTTGGAAGCATGACCTCAGAGTAACATTGTTTCTTTGTGTTGATAAGTCAGTAGAATGTGATAAAATGATGGCTAACTGACCTTGTCTATAATAGAGGCAGAAAATAGTGGTGTTTTTTTCTATTAGAACATGGATGTAATGTGGCTAGAAATCTCATGGAATCTTTCCTGAGGGGGGCTGCTAACCTATATGTAAGGAACAGTCTATCTTTCTACTACATATCTGCCTCCAATTCATACCCCCACCTAGATTAGGAGATAATTGAGAAATGCCAGCAACCCAGAATTTCCATGGAAGTCTATAGCAACACAGATACAGGTCGGAAGCCCACGGACAGTAGCCTGAGCCTATTCATATGCATAATAGTTCACAGGGGTCACCAGGCCTGTGAACAGAAGGTGAGCATCTCTGCCCTAGCTTCTATCAGTTGACTCTTGGGGCAACTGTAACTTCCCTCCATCACTCCAAATTTTCAGTAAAGGTTTATATGCCCATTCAGTCTTTTGTGGTGAACTGTGTTGAAGAAAGGTACAGGGCTTCCAAAGGAGTGTGTCTTATCCCCTTTCCTCCCACTCACTGAGGCTATGTAGATGTAGCAGCAAAAAATCAGAGGGAACTATAGTTCAGGACTTATAGGTGGTGACAGGGTGAAGCCAAGAGAGATATTAGCAGGGATAAGCATATGGAACAGAAGAGCAGTGCTCAAGCACAGCTCAGTGGTGGACATGAGACAAACCTCCTTTTCTTCCCCCCAAATATGCCAGAGGGTAGGACTCTTGAGGAAAGAGCTTTGATACTTGAGAAACAAGCAAACATTATAATCATTTTTGGGGAAAATATTCAACTGCTCACACTATAATAAATGTAAAACAGGTAACACTGCATATATACTATGTTTACCATTTTGAAATGATATATCTATATCTCCACTTATTTACCAATAGATAGATAAATAGATAGGGAAATAGAAACTACATCAAAATGTGAACAAGGGTTACCTTGAGGCAGTGGGATATTGAGTGATATCTATCTAAATCTTTATACATTTTTATGTTTGAATAATAGCTTTATTGATATATAATTTATATACCATAAAATTCACCCTTTTAAATTGTACAATTCAGTGGCTTTTAGTATGTTCACAAAAGTGTGCAACCATCACAATCAATTTTAGAACATTTTCATCACCTCCAAGAGAAACTCCATACCCATTAGCAGTCACTCCACATTCCTCCCTCCCACTACTCCCTCGCTACCACTAATCAACTTTCTGTCTCATCTCTATGGATTTTCCTATTCTGGACACTTCGTTTAAATAGAATCATATAATATGTGGCCTTTTGTGTTTGGTTTCCTTCACTTAATGTAATGTTTTCAAGGTTCATCCACATTGTAGCATGTATCAAAAACTTCATTTTTTTTAAGGCTGAATAGCATTCCATTGTATGGATAGACCACATTTTGTTTATCCCTTCATCTGTTGATAGAAATTTAGGTTGTTTCCACTTCTTAGCTATTATCAATGATGTTGTTACACATGTTAGTGTATCAGTCTTTGTGTGGACAAGTTTTTTTTTCTCTTGGATAGATAACTATGAGTGGAATAATTGTGTTATTCGTTTGGTAACTCTATGTTTAACTTAAGAAACTGCCAAACAGTTACATTTCTTATTTTCCAAAATTTCTACTGTGAGTATCTACTGCTTTTATGATCATAAAAAATAAGCAATTCACAACAGAGAAAGAAACCACAAAAGCTTCTGTCGCCTCTCATATACTAATCAACTCAGAGAATCACTCCAGGCTCAACCTGCCGCCTTCCTCTTCTCATCTTTCTTCTTGTCTGATCCCCTACTTTCTGTCCCACTGGTATTGTACCTAAATGAAAGCCATTATGTCTGGAACAAAAGAGGTAATGGGAAAGGCCCCCAGGTGAGTATGCTGAGCTTAAGAAACAACAGCAAAAAGGCTGATGTGGCTGGAGCAGAGGAAGCAAAAGAAGGAAAGAGTGGTGGGCGAGGTCACAGAGGAAATGGTGTTGGGCTGGGAAGACCTCTCTAACAAGGTAGTATTTGAGCAGATATCCTCACAAAAGCATTTTAGACAAAGGGAACAGCCAGTACAAAGGGCCTGTGGTAGAAACATGCTTGACTTGTTTGAGGAATAGGCAAGGAAGCTGGTATGGTTGGAAGGAGTAAGCAAGGGCGTCAGCAATAGCAAAAAGGGCAGAGAGTGATGGAGAGGGGCAGATTTGGTAGTGTCCTGATGGCCACCGAGAAAGTATTCATTTTCAGAGAAATAGGGAGCCATAGGAAGGTTTTGAGGAAAGGAGGAACATGATTTGGCTTATTGGGCTGCTCTGTGAGATGATGCTGCAGAGGTGAACAGAGGCCCTCCAACTATCCGAAATTTCTGGACCAACTCCAAATAGCCCTGTGCTTCACAAAGCCTGATATCTAGATATGTACGGATACATCAGCCAGAGGGATTTTTTTTTTTACTAACTTAAATTAGATTACAGCATCCTCTGTTTAACACCTTCCAGTGGCTTCCCATCACGTATTGGCTTCTCCAGTATCCTTGCCTGCAAGATCAGTGTCTGGCTTTGTCCTCATCACCTCCAACTCTCCCCTTTTCTCCCTCCCACATTGAGCTGCCTTCTTGGTTGCCCTCCCCCTACCCACTTGCCTGGCTCATTCCCACCTCAAGTCATGTGCACTTGTTCCATCTGCTGGGACACTCTTCTCTGAGCTCTTCTGATGGCTTGCTCTTTCTTATCATTCAGATCCCAGCCATTATGTCACCTCCACAAAGAGATCTTCCCTGATCACTCTCTATAAAGCAGCCGTAGAAGCCCTCCCTTTCATAGCACCCTGATTTCTTCCTTCTCAGCACTTATCTTTCCATGTAATTGTCTTGACTATTTACTTATTGTCTAAGTTCATCCCTAGAATGTGAGTTCCAGAGGATAGAGACTTTATTTTGTTCATTACTATATCCCCAAAAACCTATGACAGTGTTGGCACATAGTAGGCAGTTAATAAATGCTTGCTGAATAGATGACTGAAAGAAAATCAAGCCTTTCCCTCTCGATTTCTCTAGCACTGCAGAGACAGTCAAGATTTTTCAAAAGAAAATGTACAAAAAAAGGAGGCTAAAAGTAAAATAAAGAAAACGCAAAAAGTATAGCAGAGCTTTACAATAAAGCATTGGTTATTTATGAAAGAATTAGTGAGAGTACATCTACATAAAACCCACAGCTAACATCATACAATGGTGAAAAACTGAAAGCTTCCTGCTAAGACCAAGAACAAGATGCAGATATCCACTTTTGCCAGTTCTATTCAACATTGTACTGGAATTTCTAGCCAGGGCAATTAAGCAAGAAAAGAGAATAAAAGACATCCAGATTGGAAAGGAAGATGTAAAGCTACCTTTATTTGCAGATGGCATGATCTTGTATATAGAAAATCCTAAAGAAGCCACTAAAAACTATCAGAACTAATAGATGAGTTCAGTAAGTTTGCAAGGAGCTTCCAGGGAAACAAGGGCTGGTAGGTAGGGTTTCCTGCCCCTCCCAGAGCTGCTGGGAGTTCACACTTCTTCAGGTACCATTTCTGTGGAATGAAACCGTCCAGACACACAAAGACTCTTTTTGCCTTTCTGCAAGCTCTTCCCCCGCCCCATGGCTATCGCCCCTTTGTGAAAAGGTTGAAGGATTATAGTCTCATATCCTGTGTGCCCTGTGAGCTGTGCTAGCCAAGACAATCTTCAACCAGAGTGTAGTTATCTCAGGATAAGGAATCGGGAGTGTGTAATGCATCCTCTCCTAAGCTTTTGTATTTTCTCTCTCCCTCTCTCCCTCTCTCCCTCCCTTTCTCTGGTTTTGTTTTTCACTTGGTTTCCTAGCAAATTTCCTTTCGATAAATTCTAATATTGTTTCATCTGAACTGAAGGGAATAGGATTTGTCTACATCTCAGTCGCTGCAGGGCTAGCTTGGAGGTCAGAGGTCCCTTGAGGCTAGGTGTGGGGGTGGCTGTAGCCAGCACAGCTGGAGATGCAGGGAAGGGTTGAAGCTGTGCAAATTTGTGTTTTGGACAATGGCTTAAGATACTGGAGGGATAGACTTTTGGCTAGGGATCGAGTGCATCTCAGTAAGGAAGAATGTGGTTGCCTGGAGACTTGCCGATCTGATCAAGATGACTTTAACTGGAAAAGGTGGTGGGAGGGGGGAGCAAAACATGCCCATATCAGACTGTAAGACCAGATACTATAGACAGCAGCAGACATATCAGCGACAGAAGAATAATAGTGAAAGAGACACCCAGTGATTTGCAGGAGAAAATGACTGAGAAGGAAATCGGGCATGGCGCTTCCAGCCTTGACTGTCAATATGCCAGTTTGAAGAGTAAGAGCTGAAAACAAAGCAAAATGAGATTTTTCAATACTAAGAAGTAAAAAAAAATCAAAGATATCATTAAGACTTAGATGAAAGGGATTCACAACTGAAAAATATACTAACGGGCACTTTTAAAGGATAGAAGGATATGGAAGCACTACTTTTGTGGCATCCAGAGGGGCAGGTTAAGAACAGAGAATCGGGAGAGAATATTAGGGAAAATAAACAGGACTCCAAGAATTGTGGAAAATAATCATTTGCTCACTCATTTTGTGCCCTGCAGTCCGGATAGAGCAGTGAACAAGTTGGTCAAGGTTCCTGCTCTCATGAAGCTGATACTAAGGGGAGCTAGATAATAGACACATGAACAAGTAAATTAACAAAATAAAATCAGATAGTGAAAAGGCTCGCAGAAAAATAAAACTGACAGACAATGAAAGGGAGGGAGGAATTACTATAATTTGGGTGGTCCTGGATGGCCTATGTGCAGAGGTGGCTTTTGAGCTAGTAACAAAGTGAGGGAGTGAACCGTGTGAACATCTAAGGGAAGAGCATACAAGCAAAGGAAACAGCAAAGGCAAAGGAAACAGCAAAGGCAAAGGACTTGACCTGTTGGAAGAAATGAAAGAAGGCAATTATCTCAGTTTGGTTCTCTCAGATGCAGACACAGAGACAAGGATCTGAGGGCAGCTAGTTTATTGGGTGGGGTGGGAATACCAGTAGAGCAGTGGGAAAGTCAGAAAGGGAAGCAAATGCAGTCAGTAAAGGGTATGTTAATAAACCAGCTGCACAGTGGATAACGGTCTTAATACCCCGGGGAAACTCTGGGAAATGGGACAAAACACACATCTCAGAATTACTCTATCTTCTTGGAGTCATTAATTCATGGCTGTTCTCCATGAAGAGAGTGACCTTTCAAGCTTCCAGCAAAAGCAGCCAGATACAAAGCTGTAGTGGGAGTGCACTGAAATGACAAATCTGAGGAATCTGAGAAGTAGATGACACTGTCGGCTATAACTAGTAAGCCTGGAGCAGACCAAGATCAGTTTCCAAACTAGTAGCCAGCAGAGGTGTTTGAGTTAGCCTGCAGAGTTCTCTCTTGTTTCTGTTTGTTTTATTTTGTTTTTGCTTTTTGTTACCAATAATTAAAAATCAGATGATTTCACATTATTAATATAGATTTCTAGTTCTCTTGGGAAAAAAGATCAAAAGATCTCATAATAGTGGATCTTCATTTGGCAAGGTGACGGTCTATTGGAACTGAGTAGCAGATGCCTCACTGAGAAGGATTATGTGCTTTCCAATTAACAAGTCTTTAAGTTTTGGATCAGTGGTCTAGGGTATTGTAGGTAGTGATAAGGAGTCTTAAAGCAAATTAAAATGGAGACCAGGCTTGAAGAATCCCTGAGCAGACAAAACCAGTTAGGCCTTGTAAGTGACCTAAGCCTCGCTTGATTTGCAAACGTAAGCAAAACTTAACTTGAGCTACTTCCTGTAAATGTCTATATTTTTTAAAAAAACAGAACTTAAGCTCGATCAATTATAAACAGTCAACAAACTTGTAATTATATAACTAGGAACTTTTCAAAGGGATAAACCACATAAGACAATTGTAAAATTGTAACCAATCAAATGTTTGCTTTGCTTTGTTTCTGTGTCTGTCCTATAAAACTTCCCACTTGTGTTCCCTTGGTAGAGTTCCTGAACCACTTCTGATTTGCAGCTGCCCAGTTCATGAATCATTGTTTGCTCAAATAAACTTTTAAAAATTGTATTATGCCTCAGTTTACTTCTTAACAGGAGTTAATATTTCATTCTAAGCACATGGGCAAATTGAAAGTAGGGGACTGATGCAATCTGTTCCCTCTGTATGCAGAAAGAGTCAAGAGGAGAAGCAGGTAGACAAGTAAGAAGGCTGTTGTAATCCTGGGCAAGAGATGATGGGGTCTTGGAAATGGGTTCAATGGTGAAGACAAGCAGTGAAGGAATTTGGAGTGAATGGGACAGAGTATACTGATATAAAGGGTGAGGGGGAATGAGGTATTTTGTATTATAGCCAGATTTCTGGCATAAGTAGATGTGTATATAGTACTACAAATTCACTGAAATAGGGAAGACTGGAGAAGAAACTGGTTTGAGGAGAAAATCAAAAGTTCTATTTTGAACATGATACATTTAAAATGCCTATTAGACAACCAAGTGGACATATGAAACCGGATATATGAGCTGTCTCTTAGATGTGGATCAGGAGCTCAGAGGTGAGGTGGGGGGTGGGGAGACAGGAATTTGGGAGTTATCAGAATTTAGAAATGGGACTACACCTTACGTTTCTGGCAATATTGTATCTGAGATATCCAGACAATAACTTTCTCCTACAAAATACCTAGAAACACTGGATGAAAGATAACAAATATCCTTTTAAATCCATTGCTGAACTCAAAAGGAAGCAAGCAAAATCCCCAAGAGCCAAAACAAAGAGCCCAGCTTAAAAGAAGAGCCCTAGGCTGGTGCCACTTTATGAGTGCCCTGGAGGCAACTGTGGATTACCAACCAAGTAGAGTTTGAAGGGTTTGGCTGTTTATTCTGGACCTCCTTTTTGTTTGATTTGGGGTTGGGGAAGGCAAACTACCAATCATCACATTTATCGTAAAAAAGGCCCTATGCAGTTTTGTTTTTTAGATTTACTTTTATTATTACCTATATTTTAAGTTATTATGCAATTAACCACTTTTATTTTTAACAGCATTATTGAGGTATAATTGCTTTTCAAAAATTGCACATATTTAATGTATACAATTCAATGACTTTGGACTATACAGATACTTGTGAAACCATCACCATTTCCATCACCTACAAAAGTCTCCTTGTGTCTCAATTTTTGGTGGTAAGAACACTTAACATGAAATCCACCCTCTTAACAAATTCTTAAGTGTACAGTACAGTATTGTTGACTATAGGCACTATGCTGTAAAGCAGAACTTTAGAAAGAATTCATCTTGCATAATTGAAACTTTATACCAGTTAAACTCCCTATTTTCCCCTCCCTCAAGTCCCTGGTAACCACAGTTCTATTCTCTGCTTCTCTAAGTGTGACTAATTTAGGTACCTCATATAAGTGGAATCATGAATATTTGTCCTTCTGTGACTGGCTTATTTCACTTAGCATAATGTTCTCCAGGTTCATCCACACTGTTTCAAATCACATGATTTCCTTCTTTTTAAAGGATGAGTAATATCACATCATATATGTATATATCACATTTTCTTTATCCATTCATCTGTCGATGGACACTTGTGTCATTTCCATAACTTGGCTATTGTGAATAATGGTGCAGTGAACACGGGCATGCAAATATCTCTTCAAGATCCTGATATCAGTTTTTTTGGATATATACCCAGAAGTGGAACTACTGGATCATGTGGTAGTTCTACTTTTTAAAATTTCTTGAAAAACTTCTGTGCTTTTATCAGTAGCATCTGCACCATTTTACATTCCCACCAACTGTGTGGAAGGGTTCCAATTTCTCCACATCCTTGCCAACACTTGTTATCTTTTGCTTTTTTTATTTTAATATCTTCTTCTTTTTTTATAAACTTTAAGTTCTAGGGTACGTGTGCGCAATGTGCAGGTTTGTTACATATGTATACATGCGCCATGATGGTGTGAGGCACCCATTAACTTGTCATTTACATTAGGTATATCTCCTAATGCTATCCCTCCCCCTGCCCCCACCCCATGACAGGCCCCGGTGTGTGATGTTCCC